>NC_056751.1:497582380-498209880 GCF_019279795.1 Protopterus annectens
ATAAAGCAGGCGAAAGAAGGAAAGAATAAAAATTCAGACAAAGGGATGTACAAAAAAAAAGCATCATCAACAGCCTAGGTGAGAAGGGATACTATGGTAAGAGTGAATTAGAGAAGAATAATCCCCAGACTACCCTGACATAGTATCAAATGTATGGTAGGATATAAACCAAAGAAATACGGGAAGATGTAAAAGGGAACAAATAATCCCCAGACTACCCTGACATAGTATCAAATGTATGGTAGGATATAAACCAAAGAAATACGGGAAGATGTAAAAGGGAACAATAATCCCCAGACTACCCTGACATAGTATCAAATGTATGGTAGGATATAAACCAAAGAAATACGGGAAGATGTAAAAGGGAACAATAATCCCCAGACTACCCTGACATAGTATCAAATGTATGGTAGGATATAAACCAAAGAAATACGGGAAGATGTAAAAGGGAACAATAATCCCCAGACTACCCTGACATAGTATCAAATGTATAGTAGGATATAAACCAAAGAAATACGGGAAGATGTAAAAGGGAAGAATAATCCCCAGACTACCCTGACATAGTATCAAATGTATGGTAGGATATAAACCAAAGAAATACGGGAAGATGTAAAAGGGAACAATAATCCCCAGACTACCCTGACATAGTATCAAATGTATGGTAGGATATAAACCAAAGAAATACGGGAAGATGTAAAAGGGAACAATAATCCCCAGACTACCCTGGCATAGTATCAAATGTATGGTAGGATATAAACCAAAGAAATACGGGAAGATGTAAAAGGGAACAATAATCCCCAGACTACCCTGACATAGTATCAAATGTATGGTAGGATATAAACCAAAGAAATACGGGAAGATGTAAAAGGGAACAATAATCCCCAGACTACCCTGACATAGTATCAAATGTATGGTAGGATATAAACCAAAGAAATACGGGAAGATGTAAAAGGGAAGAATAATCCCCAGACTACCCTGACATAGTATCAAATGTATGGTAGGATATAAACCAAAGAAATACGGGAAGATGTAAAAGGGAACAATAATCCCCAGACTACCCTGACATAGTATCAAATGTATGGTAGGATATAAACCAAAGAAATATGGGAAGATGTAAAAGGGAAGAATAATCCCCAGACTACCCTGACATAGTATCAAATGTATGGTAGGATATAAACCAAAGAAATACGGGAAGATGTAAAAGGGAAGAATAATCCCCAGACTACCCTGACATAGTATCAAATGTATGGTAGGATATAAACCAAAGAAATACGGGAAGATGTAAAAGGGTAAGGGAGAATAGTGGGGAAGGGTATAAAAATTGAAAGCATAGAGAGGTAAAGAGTCATATGTTACACATACTTCTCATAGAGAGAGGGGAGGTAAATACTTAACCGAGAAGTCGGGGAGTTAGTCAGGGTTGGTACATGGACATAGCCAATGCATCATTAGGTGCTGTTTGAGGCTTTTTTTTTGAATAGAGAGAGCGAGGGTAGTAGAGTGAAGTCAACTGGAAGTGAGTTCCAGGTTTTACCAACAAAGTTAAAAAAATGGGGTTCACCAGCTGAATTATTGGATTTATATGTTAGAACCAGCAGTTTGTTAGAAGAACAAAGTGGTCTGGAGTTACAATAGGTTTTGATGAGGTTTTTAAGGCGAGGGGTATTTTCAGGTTGGTTGAAGACCTTATGTGTTACTATATGCTGTTTATATTGAAGTGAGCTGGGAAATTCAAGCCACCCTAGTAGTTTAAGATTTTGTCAGTGATGTGTCCGATATTTAGAGTCTATGGCAAATATGGCGATATGGTTTGAGAGTTTATGAAGTACTGATTTATTCAAGTTAGTTAGCATTGTTGAGGTGTACAAAAGGGTAGAGAGTAGGTGTGTGTGGGCAATGTCAATCCTAGCTAACGGAGTAAGGAAAGGTTTATTTCTATATAGTCAGCCAAGTTTTTTATTAATTGTTTTGATAGTTTGATTGACATGCATATCAAATTTGAAGATGTTGTCTACTATTACCCCCTAGGAGTTTTGTATGGGTATCTGGGGAGATAATGGTACCATTGCTGGACGTTATTGTAAAGGCGAATGGAGTGGACATATGAGTGGGGGAGAAAAGTAGTAGCTTGGTTTTATTAGGGTTCAAAATAAGATGGTGATTATAGAGCCAGTTTTCTACTATGTTGAATGTGGGATAAGGTCAGAATGTCTGATGGTGAGGAAGCAGAGCAGATCAAAGTGGAGTCGTCAGCATATTAGATAACAAGTTACATCTGGGATGGCAGTATGAAAGTTGTTGATAGAAAATAGAAGGGGACCTAGAATAGAGCCCTGTGGAACTCCAAGAGATAGAGGAAGTAGAGTGTGTCATTTGTCCTGCCATAGGACTGCCTGTTGTCTACCGCTCAGATAGGACTGGAACCATTGAATAGCATTGCTATCCAGGGATATGATTGACAGAGTATGGAGAAGTAGCTGGTGGTTAACTATATCGAAGGCTTTGAAGAGGTTGAGAAAGAGGGCCGAGGATAGCATATTGTTATTTCTGTTATGGTTAATGGCATTGGTGAAAGAAAGGACGGCAGAGGTGATACTGTGATGTGGTCTGAAGCCATGTTGAGTGTCAGCCAACAGATTGTTCAGAATGAGATAATGCAGAAGTTGTTTATGAATACACTTCTCCATAATTTTAGCCAAAGGTCAGAGGATGGCTATTATTATTATTATTATTATTATTATTATTATTATTATTATTATTATTATTATTATCATTATTACATGATCTGTGGTTCCACAGTTGTTTTGGACATTTGTATGCTGTATTGTATGCTAATTGAAGTCTTTTTCCTGTGTTGGATCATTTTACTGGTTATCAGTGAAACATGAGCTGAAAAGATAAACTTCAATTTTTGCCTTCCTTAGTCAACTTAAAATTCTTCTGCATCTAAAAAGCTGACTAAAACTGTACTGGAAGTATCACATAATGCATACTATTGTACACTGATAACATGAGCAGTTCTGCAGCTAATAAACATCTAAGGACACCATGCCCAGACAAATTATGATGTTATTTCTATGTCGTCTAATATTCTGCCTGTGCAAATGCCTTACAACATATAATTATACTGTTTGTTTTTTCTGTGCTTGTGCTATGACTGGAAAATATCCTAGTGGGTCTGAGTTACCTTTAAAATAATAAATAACAGCGACAAGAGGATAGTTGCAATCATACATAAGTAGAAACTGTTTATATTCCCATAACTGAACTTTTACTAAATTGAAAGATTATGTACATCCTATATTACACAGAAAATGAAATATAACACAGAAAAATTAATGCCATCTAGTAATTTGACAGTACTTTTGTCTTTCTACTGCACGGAAAAGAAAACATACTTAATTTAGTAAGTTGTTGATCAAAAAGCAATTAATTTTGACGTTACTGTCAAAGTGACTCATAATTCCTCAAATACTCATTCTGTAAAAAAATTGTGTTTCTGATGCACATCAATTTTCACATTAAATACTTAGTACTTTCTGCAGAGTCATGTCTCCTGTGTCCCCATGACTAATTAAAAATATGTGCAGAGGTCACAAAATTTCAAAGCAAGTTAAAAGTTTTTTCTGACAGCAGTCTCTCAGCTGATCATAAGTCTTTGTTTTACCATTCAGAGTCATTTCTACAAACTTGGCTTTGAACAGCTCTACATTGCACACACCTTTTGAGCAACTGACCAGGTGTGTGATTTTAAAACAATGTTGATAGGCCTTTCCCGACCATAAAATGCTACTCTACAAGACAATTTAGCACAGCAGCTGCTGGCTCTGCAGCTGCTAGCTAAGGGAACTACTGGCTCTGCAGCTGTTAGTTAAGTCAGCTACTGGCTCTGCAGCTGCTAGGTAAGTCAGCTACTGGCTCTGCAGCTGTTAGCTAAGTGAGCTACTGGCTCTGCAGCTGCTAAGTGAACTACTGGCTCTATCAGTCTCATGCTGCTGAGACATCAGGCATGGAATCTACTCAACAGATAGCATTGACAAAGAGTTGGGTAAAGCTTTCTAATTAAAAAAAATGAAAACATGTTTTTCTTTCAACTTATCCTCCATGGATCCCATGTAGATATTACAGATATCAAGGTTGAGCTGAAGGGGAAACAGACCTTTTGCTAAACATTATTTTCAGATCACCAGCTTTTCTGCTTGTCTACAAATGGTCAAATACCCCTAGCAGTGAAATTAAGCACACATTTTCTGAATCCGTCTACAAACTTCAAATTTAGATAAGTCATTCCCTCAGGTATACCTCATTTGGGGTCTGAAAAAGTTCAGGTTCCTTGAAGTTCCACATTAAAAGGATCTGTCACAAATTTCAGTGTTAAGAAGTTTTTTTAACTGATATCCACAGTAAATTGAAATGAATTATATTAATTCAATAAAAGATATTTTTTATACATAAAACTATCATATTTTAACCATCCTATGACCTTCCTAGTTCAACTTGTTTTTAAGCTGTTAGCATGTGCTCTACATTTTGCCCATTTGTTCCACATTATGAGGGCTAGTGTTCCTCATTTTGACGATGGAAGGATAAGAGCTATGAGGTAAGCCCTTCAGGGGAAAAATACAGTATCATCCTTATCTTTAACACTCATTTGAGGTAATGCCCACATTGTATTAAAGGAAAGGGTATGTATTGCATAAGCAACTTCTGTTTATTCAGTCATCCCCCCATTTCTGATGAGGCCCATGTAATTTGACTATGGATGAAAGCCCTAAACCTTTTTACTAAAACTTCTATTTATTCGTACTGTGGTTTTGTGGTTCTTGACAGAATTTGGAAGCAGTTTTTTGTTTCTTGTTTGGTTAACTTTTCCTGGTTAATTTTACTTTAGTATCTCCCCCTTTCTGCATGCTTTCTGAATGCTAGGTATGCAAATTTTTAGTCAAGGAAAAATAATCCATATATATTATAACATCTTCACTTCTGTGGACTACATGAAAAGAGACATGAAGGAGTTCTTGGATTAGGCAGCCCAGGCAGGTATGTCCCTAGCCCTGAGCAGCATCCTACCATCACCCAGAATGATACCACAGTACAAGCAGAAAATGATTGATTTCAACAATGGGCTAAGTTTATGGTGTCACTCTAAGGGGATCCAGTATCTGTCTGCCTGGGATGACATGATTGACAGACCTCAATGCTTTGCCAGAGATGGCCTGCATCTGTCACCCCTGGGCTTCTGGATACTGGCCAAGGCTCTTGCCACCCTTATAGTGCCTTTTTTAAGTGGTGTTCCAAAAAACAAATTGCCACTGTAACAGCTACAACAAATGCAATCTGAGGGTCATGCTGCTCCAACACTAGAGGTCTAAATCTCAAAATGCACTTGCAAGAGTCATTTTTAATTGCTGGAACCTGTGTTCTGAGGGACTGCCTTCCAGACTACCTGCAAATATACAGAGCTGAGTATATTTTTTTGGTTATAGAGCTTAACTGTTGCTTAGATCTCTGTTGAAACTGTTGTCTCCCTGTTCTGAGAGACTGATCTGCAAATATAAAGAGCTGAGTATATATTTTTTTGGTTTTAGAGTTTGTACTGTTAGTTGTTGCTTAGATCTGTGCTGAAACTGTTTTGTCCCACCCACCCACCTTCCATATTTTTGATTTGTAGTTTAAATTTGGTGGCTTTTGCAGTTGCCCGCCCCACTGTAGATTTGATCTGGTACACTCCCACAGTCCCATCTCTTTACCACATTCTACCTTATAAACTCTTTCTGCACTTGCATTTAGCCCTTTTTAATTATTTGCATTTTTTAAACTGTGTTTGGTCTAATATTGCTACATACTCAAGTGTGCTAGCTTGCACTGCATGTGAATTGTTTTTACTACTGTTTTTGCTACTTTTCTGAAAAAAAAAAAACTGTAAGCCTGTTTACTACCTTTCCTTAACTAGTGTTCTAGATACAGATTTGCTGTATCCAGGACTGTATGTAAGCTTCTGAACCCCCCCAAGCCTTTGTTGGAAGGAAGCCTTCTAGCTTATCAGTGGGAGTGGTAAGCACTAGGTAACCTGTCTACCACATAAGGAGTGGTTCTGGCTCAGATATTGTAGTTATTGGCCGTTTGGGCAATCTCTTCCATCTCTCTCAACTTTCTGATTTTAAAGCCTGCATTTGTACTTGTTTCTGTCCTGTAACTCGTCTAGTGCAGATGCAGATTCTTAGTTTTAGCACTTAAATTTGCTTATTCATGCTCAGCACTTGTTCAGAACTTGTAAGCAATAAATAAGCTACTAATTACTATAGCACTCAATCTTCCTCATTACCTAGTGGAAAACAGTTTTTGTACTTACTTTTCTCACTTGCTTAGAGAAAAACAGCTCTTGTACTCACTTTCCTCACTTATCTAGAGGAAAATAGTTTTTTATTCAGGCATGTCCAAGGGTCAGCTCCCAGTGTTCTCGCCTGTCTATCTGATGAATCTGGGCATCTTGAGGCAATGTAGAAATTGCCTCATGTACACAGACAACCCTCTCCTCCTACCACCCAACACTATAACCTGAGAGAGATGCACTTATCTAGCCAAACTGGAGATAAAGTTCTCTCCAACCAAGACTGAACTTGACAGTCATGAGGAGAAGGTAAACATTTGCACCACACCACACTCATCACATAGTCTCACTAAATCTACACCACCAAAATCCACACATAGTAACACAAAAACATTTGCGGAGGCTCTCAATAATAATCTGTCTAAGCAACAGAGACCTCTAAAGCAGAAACGCAAGCAACCTCCATCCCCCAACACAACCCAAATGACACATAGCCTACAGACTCAGTATGCCACTCAACCAAAGCCAATAAGGCAAAACAACATACCCAACACACTAGTCATAGGTGACTCTACAGTCAGGCACACTGATATCCCACTCACCAGGCTAAACAAGGAGAAGGTTACTGTCAGCTGCCTGTTGGGTGCCAGGATCCACCACATAACCCACGCACTCAGGTCACTCCACAACAAGTACAAATATGACTCTGTCATTGTCCATGTTGGTGTGAATGACCTGAGATGTACCTCCCTGGACTACATGAAAAGAGACATGGAAGAGCTCTCCGATCTTGTAGTCCAGGCAGGTATGACTCTAGCCCTGAGTAGCATTCTGCCATCACCCCGAATGATACCGCAGTACAAGGACAAAATGATTGACTTCAACAACGGGCTAAGCTTCTGGTGTCATTCTAAGGGAATTTAGTATCTGTCTGCTTAGGATGACATGGTCGACAGACCACGATGCTTTGCCACAGATGGCCTGCACCTGTCACCCCTGGGATTCCGGATACTGGCTAAGGTTCTTGCTGTCCCTATAGTGCCTTTTTTAGGCAAGGTTCAAATGACAAATTCACCACCATAACAGAAACAGGCAAGCAAAAACTGAGGGTAATACTACTCGATGCTAGAAGTCTAAATCTCAAAATGCACTCACTCAAGGCACTCCTTAAAATGGAGAACATCGATATCTGTGCAGTGACTGAGACCTGGTTCAAGGCTCCAGAAAGCACCTCTGCACTACCAGGCTAGAACTCGTACCACACTTTTCGGCCATGTAACCTGTACCGAAACACCAAAGGTGGAGGTGTGTCCATATTCATTAAGGATATCCATACTTCCAGGCTAGTTGCCCAGCATAATGCATCCGAGGTTATCCAAGTGCAACTAACTCTGGGCAAAACTGCAATCCAAATTGTAGCTTGCTACAGATCCCCCACCATGCCACAGGATTCCCATTCCTCTTTTCTAGATGTACTGGCAAATATTAGGGTTCAACCAAACACCCTAATAATGGGTGAATTCAACTACCTCACCATTAACTGGGAAAACTACTCATTTACCAACTTCTTAGCTCAACGCTTTCTGGAATTCGTAAATTCCAGTGCTCTGGATCAACATATCCACACCCCCACCAGGGGCAACAATATCCTAGACCTAGTCATTACCAACATGAGTGACCAGTGTTCCACACTTGAAGTCAACTCCTCGCTGGTCAGATCTGACCATAAGCTAATCACTCTTGATATCCACATCCCACCCCCACCCTCCATTAAGGAAACCACGGTAAAACATTTCTCCAAAGCCAACTTCACATTTCTTAAGACAGAAGTGGTGAACTTCATGACACCCATGTAGCTAGACAATACAGTTACAACTGCTGAATCCTACACAAATGCACTCTATAAGCACTTACACAAGTGCAATGATCGTGCTATCCCAAACAGAACCAAGATGCTATCCTCCAAAAAAAGGAAGCCAATCTGGTGGTCACCTGCCATAAACAAACTGTACAACAGAAGGAAAAAATTATTGCAAAAGAGAGTAAAATCTCATGAGTGGAGGAGCTCCCTGGTCAGCCTGAGTAAGAAGCTGAGATCCCTTATAAGATCCTCCAAAGCTAGCTACGAAAACAAAATTGACACTAATTCTAAGGACAACCACAAAGCATTCTATAGCTATGTCAAGAATCTCGATGGCAACACCCAGATCTGCTCCGAGTTACAGCACAAAGGCATGGAAATTACAGAACCAACTGATATTGCCAACATCCTGGCAGATAGGTTCCATGCTATCTTTACCCCCCCCCCCTAAAGGGCCCATATCTATACAGGAAGAATGCAGAGTCCTTTTAATCACAACTATGCAGGTAAAAGCTGCACCCTCTAAAGGCAAAAACACAGCATCCATGGGACCGGACAACATCACAGGCTGCGTTTTACACAAACTTCAGAACTAACTGGCTCCCCACTTAAGCACCAAGTTCAATAATAGCCTCAGATCAGGCTTTGTGCCCACTGAATGGCACACAGCAACAGTTATCCCACTCCACAAAGGGGGAGCCACCACTGATCCCGGGAACTATCGACCTATTAGCCTGACGAGCCTGGTCTGCAAGTCCATGGATCGTATCATCATGGAACTCATAAACAAAAACATTGGTAACCTACAAACTCTGGATCCCACCCAGTTTGGGTTTGTGAAAGGCAGATCATGCCACCTGAACCTGATCGACTTCTTTGAGGCAGTCACCAAAGCCGTAGATGAGGGTAAGGTGGTTCACACGCCTATCTTGACCTCGCCAAGGCTTTCAACACCATCCCCCATTCTGGAATTATAGCTAAACTCACTAAACTAGGTATAAATCCCTATGTCACAAAATGGGTTGCCAACTGGCTCACTGACAGAGCCCACACTGTAAAAGTTGCAGACTCCAAATCTGACCTCAAAGCAGTGACAAGTGGAGTACCACAGGCTTCCATCCTGGGACCTCTCCTGTTTGGTATCTACTTCTCTGAAGTACAGGCTAACACAGAAGGCCTCTGGCTAATGAAGCTCGCAGATGACTGCAAACTAGGAGCCATAGTCAAGTCCCCAAATGATGTGGACATCCTACAGAAGGGCCTCGCTGAGACAGATGCCTGGTGTCAGAGTCATGGCCTCAAGCTCAATGCCAAAAAGTGCAGTGTCATCCCGTTTGGTAAAAACTCTGTACCCATGAACTACCACATAGGCAGCAATCTACTTAACACCGAATGTGTGATAAGAGACCTTGGGACCCAGGTGGACAGTAGTCTCTCCTTTGATAGTCACATTGCCATAGTAGTCAGGAAGTCCTTCTACGTGGCACACCTCAACATAAAAGGGTTCTCATCCAGGAAAAAAAGAGTTCATTGTTCCCCTCTACTCGACACTCATTAGACCCATTATAGAGTACAATGCAACTTTTGGAATGTACCTCACAAGACATCTGCAGCAGCTGGAAAGGCCACAGAAGTACCTCACAAAGAGGATTACTGGCCTCAAACAAATGCCCTACATTGACAGCCTCAAAAAACTCCAGCTTTACTCCATAGCATATCGCCTACTCAGAGGTGATCTCTACCTAACATGTAAAGCTATGTCAAACCCAGAGCTGTTGGACATGCTACACTTAAATAAATCCCAATCCCTCCATGCTACATGCATTATGGACCTAAACCTTGTCACCACCATGAACAGGACATGCTGGAGGGATAGATTCCTGTCCCAGAGACTTTCCATACTCTGGAACAGGCTAACCATCTATGTCAAGCAAAGTTCTTCATTAGCACTCTTCAAGAAAAATCTTGATGAGTGGATGGGAAATATGAAATACACCTCGGGGATCACTTCTGTGTCTCTGCTCGACAGCGGCACAGGAAAATAACTTTCTTGCATGGCGTAAGCCAGGGAACCTTGTTGGCTAGGCTTACGTAGGCCCTTGGGTCGATAGCCTAGTACCTACCTATGAACCTATGAACTCCTTAAAATGGAGAACATCGACATTTGTGCTGTAACAGAGACCTGGTTCAAGGCAGCAGAAAGCACCCTTGCACTAACAGGCTATAACTCATTCCACACCTTTCGGCTCCAGAACTTGGACTGAAGCTCCAAAGGCAGTGGTGTTTCAATATTCATAAAGGATGTGCACACCTCCAGACTGGTAGCCCAACATAATGCATCAGAGATACTTCAGGTGCAGCTTACATTGGGTAAGACAGAGATTCAGGTCGTAGCCTGCTATAAGTCCTCAACAATGTCCCAAGACTCGTACTCCATGTTCCTAAGCACCCTGGAGAATATTATGGTCCAACATAATACTCTCTTACTAGGCAACTTCAACTACGCCTCCATTAACTGGATAAACTACTCATGTACAATACACTTGCCCAATGTTTCCTGGAGTTCATTAATTCCAATGCCCTGGACCAGCTCATTCTTACTCCCAGTAGAGGTAGCAACATCCTTGACCTGGTCGTTACTAACATGGGCAACCGTTGCTCTACACCAATAGTCACCTCCTCCCTGATTAGATCCGACCACAAACTAATCACTTTGGAAATCCGCATTCCTCACATCTCTCCAGTAAAGGTAACCACCATGGAAAACCTCTCCAAAGCTAACTTTGAGATCCTAAAAACAGAGGTGGCTAACTTCACAGCACCCATGCAAATGGAGAATAGGTGCTTGACTGCAGAATCATACATCAATGCATTGTACGAACATGTACACATATGCATGGATCTCGCCATACCCAGTAGAACCAAGACACTCTCCTCCAAAAAAAGGAAGCCAATCTGGTGATCCTCTGCCATCAACAAACTCTACAACAGAAGGAGGAAACCAATGTGGAATAAGGTGAAGTCCCAACAGTGGAAAAACTCCCTTATCTGCCTCAACAAAAAGTTGAGATCCCTCATCAAATTCTTTAAAGCTAGGTATGAAAACAGAATTGCAGCAGATAGTAAACATAACCACAAGGCCTTCCATAGTTATGTAAAGAATTTCCACGGCAATACCCAGATTTGCTCTCAGATACTGCACAATGGTACCTCATATACCGAGCCAACAGATATTGCCAGTATACTGGCCAGCAGATTCATTGCCAACCCCCCCCCACAAAGGACCAATTACAATACCAGTAGATTGCCAGGCACCCAGTATTACTACTGCATAGGTTAAAACAGCACTGTCCAAGGCCAAGAATACAGCTTCTATGGCATCTGACAATATCCCTGGTTGCGTTCTACATGAACTACAGAGTGAACTGGCACCTCACCTGTGTGTCCTGTTCAATCACAGTCTCACCTCAGACTTTGTCCATGCCAAATAGCGCACTGCTACAGTCATCCCTATCCACAAAGGAGTGACTACAGACCCTGGGAACTATCGCCCCATTAGCCTGATGAGTCTGATATGCAAAACTATGGACTGCATCATCGTGGACCAAATAAACAAGGATATAGGGAATCTCCAAACTCTGGATCTTACACAGTTTGGTTTTGTGAAGGGTAGATCATGCCTGCTCAACATGGTCAACTTCTTTGAGTCAGTCATCAGAGATGTGGATGAAGGCAAGGTGGTTCATACAGCCTACCTAGATCTGGCCAAGGCTTTTGATACCATTCCCCACTCAGGAATCATAGAAAAACTCACTAAGCTTGGCATTATCCCCTATATCACTAGGTGGGTTGCAAACCGGCTCACAGATAAGACCCACAGTGTAAAAGTAGCCGACTCCAAGTCAGACTGCTGATTAGTCATGACTGGAGACCAACAGGGCTTGGTCCCGGGTCCTCTCCTGTTTGGTATCTACTTCTCTTAAGTCCAGGCCAACACAAAAGAACTCTTGCTGACAAAGTTCGCAGAAGATTGTAAGTTGGAGCTACTAACTCCCCAAGTGATCTTGACATCCTACAGAATGGCCTCTCTGTGACCAGCGACTGGTGTCAAAACGATGGCCTTAAGCTCAATGCCAAAAAATGTGTCATCATCCCCTTTGGGAAAAACCCGGTTCCCATGAATTACCACAGTGATGGAAGTCCACTGAAGACAGAAGGTGTTATAAGAGATCTGGGAACACAGGTTGGCAGCAACCTCTCTTTTGATCACCACGTTGCCACTGTGGTCAGAATGTCCTTCTATGTGGCACATCTCATTACTAAGGGTTTTGCATCCAGGAAGAAAGATGTCATTGTCTCCCTCTACTCTTCCCTCATTAGGCCAATCATCGAGTAAACTGCCCCATTTGGCATGTACCTCACTAGACACCTGCAACAACTGGAGAGGCCACAAAAGTACCTCACAAAGAGGATCCTATGCCTTAAACACTTGTCCTATATGGACAGACTAAAAAAACTCCAACTATTCTCTGTTTCATATCGCCTACTTAGAGGCAATCTCTGCTTGACTTACAAAGCCATGTCTGACCCAGCTATGTTAGAAATGCTGCATTTAAAGAAATCCCAATCCCTCTGCACCACACACTTCAGAGACCTCAACCTCATTACCACAATTAACAGAACATGCTGGAGGGACATAACCCAGAGACTGCCCATGCTTTGGAAAAGACTTCCCATACATGTCAAGCAGAGCACCTTGCTGACCCTCTTGAAGAGAAATCTTGATAAGTGGATGGGAAACAGAAAATTCACCCCAGGGATAACTCCAGTGGCTCTACTCGACAGAGGCACTGGGAACTAAGGTTGAGTGGCACTATGCCAGGCTACTCCTATGGCTAGACTTATAAAGACCCCAGGGCCATTACCCTAGTACACACCTATGAACCTAAAAAAAGAAAATGCCAAACATGCAGGAATAATTTCCTTCGTATGCTACAGTTATTATAAAAAACATTTTGAAGATGTGATGACTTCAATAACATATCTTAATTATTTTAATTTAACACTTTTATTGGCAAGCAAATCAATATAGTAGTTACTGTTAACATAGAAGTTGCAATATGATTAACTGAATGCTAATTAAGTGACAGCCGAGTTATATATAACTACAAAACTAACTGCTCCAACACTAATCATGTGGGGGGCTTTAACCATTGCTCCCCCAAGTTTAGTGTAACCTATCTCTTGTCATACAACCTTGATGAAGATCTAAAACAAAACTTTCACAAAACCAGTCTATCACTTAACCAGGAGTTAGTTAAACATGTGATTAGTGTTATTATCTTTTAAAAATATTAACAGATATGTTGTGAAAATTACAAAACTGGAAAGGATTGAGGTGCTATAGAACAAAGGATAAATCGGTCTATAAAAACAAATAATGTCTATTAAATTTTACATCCAAAATTTAAAACTCTTTGAAAGAATGCTTTTTATTTAAAATACTGTGTGCACCTTTTATTGATGCATCCAAACATGATTTATATAATCATAAATCATTTATCAAGATAATTTTCAACTGAAAGCTAATTATAGCATTTTTGAATTACTGTTGCAACATACTAAATTGCTGCTAGTGATCTTTAAAAATTAGAATAGCAGAACACAACATACAAAATAGGGATACCATTGTTTATTTATACATTCATTAACCAGTTAAGTGCACTGATCTAAAAAACTCTCTTCAGGCATGACCCCATCCAGATGGTGAAAGAAAGGCAATAATATAAAATAAAATTAGATTCAAGTAGTAATAAGAGTTGAAGCAGAAATTACACAGATAATCAGAATTTATATTGTAGTCGACACTAAACAAATTAGTAATAATAAATTATAATAAGGACATGTTAATATTGTAGAAATGGTCTTTATTACTAAAGTGCAAGTAAATATCAGCCATACTTATAACATGGTTTAGATGGATGAGGCAGGAAGTATAGTTAGTATAGGTAATTATATAGAAACAGTCAGGAGAGAGTCACTTGAATTTCTTATGTAGCAGTAACATAGGAAATATAAATGGGGGTAACATAATTCATTGTCAGGATGAAGAGATTGAAGAAATGGCAGATAGCTACTATAAAACAAGTATATATAAAGGAAAGAGGCACTATAATGAATAGCCCTGCACACAAATGCAATGGAGACCTAAAGTGCTTTAGTGAAATCATGAAGTATAAAATACTTATCTGTTCACCCAATTATTATTATTTTGACATACAAGTAAATAAATTGGATGAAACAACCATTTTATCTACCACAAATTGGATAAAATAAAGCACAAAATGCAAAAGGAAAGAAAAGAACAAACTAAATAAAACATACACAGTATTTAGTAGACTCAGAATGATTCAGTATGTAATTACAAAATCAGTATTAGGTATATGTCACAATTCAGTTATACTAAACAGTGTACAATATTTAGTGCATAACTATCACAAAAAGAAAGATGAAGAACCGTACAGGTTTAATTCTAATAATCTAGTTAATTAATTTGTTAAGTCTGGTTCTTTCATTGATTCCACACCCAGATTTACCATGTATGTCAATCAAATTGCTACTGATAAACATCATCAAATCTGTCCCCCTGTTTCATATTCATTGATACTCAGACAACAGGCACAATATTCTAATGTGCTATCAAAGTAGTCTGAAACATTAAAACATAAATAAGTAAAAAAACTAGTGTGAAATATACAAGAAATAACATCAGACAAGCAAATAATTTCTTTCTACAGACCATTCATCAAGAAGAGACACCATTTATTGCAAAATAAAAAAAAAACAATGTTCAAACATAACTAACAAAATCAAAATATTTTCACCAGCAGTTTGTTTAATAAGCTGACTTACGCCTGAATAGGTAGTTGTTCTGGGAATTGTCCTCATTATTAGTCAAAACTTATATTCTGTTTGATGAAACCAGTCAGTGTGCCTATGACATATTAAAATTTACCTGCAGAAAAAGGCCAAAAAAAAAAAAAAAAAAAAAAAAAGCAAAACTGAACACACTGAATCCCTGTTAGTAATCTAGCTTTTCAAAGATGCTTATAGTCCCCATTTTATTCACACTATTGAATGGAGAAGCAAAAGATGACCACCATCATCTGAAAATGGAATACTGTACACTACCACGTAACACTTTACGGCTCCAGAGAAATGTAAATAATATAGTAAAGAAGGAAAAAAAAAAACTCCCAAGGTGTCAGGAGTGTGTGGGCACATGCTTAACTCTCTTAACTCTCTCTTAACTTTCAGCTTTTTCCCGGTTAGGGGTCGCCACAGCAGAACTCCGGTCCGCTAATGATTGGCAGTAGAGTTTTACGTGCTGGCTTGCCGGGCCTAACGCACAGCCTTCAATGAAGGAACACTTGTTCACGCACGTCGCCACACAGAAGACGCTCTAACTGAGGATTGAATGGGCAACGTCTAACTGTGAGGCGACAACGCTACCGCAGCACCACCACCGCAGTGTGCATGCACATGTTTAACAAAAAGTTAGAAATGAATGGGGCAGGAACTGCATTTACGTGCTACACTGCATGAGTGCCAACTATTACATACCCAAACATGTGCAATACATCATCCAGACATCCAGTCAAAGACAGAAGTTGTGGAGAAGGAATAACAACAGTTCATCTCACAATACTATTTAAAAATGGTAAGAAATGTCATTCTTAAATATTGCCAGTGTATAACAACAATTATTCTATAATTATATCTAGCTGTTATATTCATGGATTAACCAAAGATGCTTTTGCCTTATTACTCAGGTTTGGTATCAGGTGTGGGATACTTTTGACAATTGTAGGGTTAAGGGAAAAGACCAGCATTTCAGATATTGTAGTAATCCATGTAATTTAAAGCATGTGGCCATGTTTCATGCAGAAGCTAACTGCTTTTAGTTGGGTTTATTAATATATATATATATATATATATATATATATATATATGTATATAAAAATGTATATATATATATATATATATATATATATATATATATATATATATATATATATATATAGACACACACACACGCACGGGAGCCGTTTATAATCTCAAAATACTGAAATGTCGAATTATAGTATTTCGAGACTATAAACCCGAATGTTTAAAATAGTGAAAGTTCATAATCGCTAATTCGAGTATCTCGAACTCGCAGTTATGGCCTTATGCTACGTGATGTCCGGGATTGTGTGTTTATGGTGCGCAGTGCCATGTGTGGATCTAAGTGTTTTGTCAGGTAAGTGAGTGTTTTGTAAGGGATTTGAGTGTGTTTGATTATGCTGATATGTTTGATGTGTGTGTGTGAGGGACTGGAGAATGTGCGTGTGTGAGTTTGCTTTTGTTTCCTGTTTGTGCGATCTCTGAGTTAGTATATATAAGTAGGGTGTGTGTGTGTGTGGGGTGCGGGGGTCTTGCCCCCCCTGCTTATTTGTGCATGAGTTGTGTATGTGTGTTGTTTTTGTTGGTTTATGTTGTGATGTGGGTGTTGTGGTCTATGTATGGTGCAGTGTATGTGGTTTGTTCGGTGTTTTGAATTTCACAGTTTTGGGCTCGGGCTTTTGTAGTTTCAGTGTTTTGTGGATTCGGTTTAATAGTTTCAAGATACTGAAATTCGATGTTTCAGTATTTCGAGATTATGAAGTGAATCCACACACACACACACACACACACACACACACACACACACACACACACACAGTCTGGTAGTATTCCTATGGTACAGGGTTTGATTCCCTCTGATCTAGTTTGACTGTTGTGTTACAATGAGCAAGTCACTTAACCAGACATTACTTCCAGGTTTCCCCTGAAATAGGATTGAGTCTTTTGGGCTTTCCTGGTTAATATATATATATATATATATATATATATATATATATATATATATATCTATGGTTCCACTTCATATCATCGAATTATCATTTCATCAAATTTCAAATCATCGAGACCAAATCGTCGAAAACTCATAACATCGAATCTCAAATCATTGAAAACTATAAAGCAGCTAGAAATATCATCCCACAGAGGTTTTACTATGTTTATAATGGGGGGCAAGACCCCCTGTACCCCCCCGTACATTAAATATACCAACTCCAAGGTCGCACTACAGTGGGGAAAAAAGGTAATTTCATACCCCACTGTAGTGCGACCTTGGAGTTGGTATATTAAATATATGGTGGGGGGGTGGAGCCCCCCCACATGGGGGTGCAGGGGGGCATAAATGTAGTAAACAGTGTCTGGGTTGTTATTTCTAGCTGCTTTATAGTTTTCAATGATGTGAGATTCGATGTCATGAGTTTTCGACAATTTGAGTTTTCGACGATTTGGTCTCGATGATTTGAAATTTGATGAAATGATAATTCGATATGAAGTGGAACTATATATATATATATATATATATATATATATATATATATATATATATATATATATACACACACACACACACACATACACACACACAACATTTTAATTAACATGTCATAAGTTTTCCTATTAAAATAATTTGATATTTTATAATTACAATACTGACTTAATACAGAATGAAGAACTAGGAAAATGCTTATGTGCCATTAATTTAACTGATTTCTTCCCTTTTCCTATTATAAAATGTTTTATGCACAATGACACAGAAAATACCCATCTTAGAATATCTGACCCATCTTAGAATAGCTGAGCTAACTACTGCTTTAACTGCTATCATTCCTGACATAGGGAGAGATTTGGTGAAATCAGTTCTTTCCAAACATTTTTACCTCTTTTCGTAATGTAATAATTCCGCTGTAGCGACCCCTAACCATGAAAACCCGAAAGACAACAATACATTCATTCACAGAAATGTAGATTTAATCTTTTTCTATGAAATCGTTTGGAAACTAGTATATATTATGCAACATTTTAAGATTTAAATTATGATTTAACGGCATGTTTTGAACATAATTTATTAAATTGAGGCTTCAATTACTTATGCATAGTGTATTTCTAAGTTCCATTATTCCAACAAACTTTAATCACTGTATATTACTTCACTGTAAAGTCTACTTTTCTTATGAATTCTTCCTGTCTGTTCTTTATTTTATTTTTTTTTTTTTTTGTAAATCAGCAATGAAATTAATATAGCAGGAATTGTATAGTGTATATATTTAAACATCTACATCCATCACTGTGGTCAACCTTTAAATAATGTGTTATTGTCAGTTTGTAAATTTGCATGATGCCATTAGTAGGTTTCAATGCCTAAAGGCAATTTATTTTTAATATTTTTTAGTTTTATTACACTGAAGAAAAGTAGCCTTTATACTTTACTATTTAACCCAATTCAGAGGAAGGTTTTAACGCAAAGAATGTTTAGATCATATGGAAAGTTAATCACTTCAGCTTCAGTGCTCTTTCTTTCAGCTGAACTCTACATACCTTCAAAATACCTGCGTTTAAGCTATTGCAAATGAAAAAAATGAAATTTCTTGTTAGTCTTGCTATACAGACTGTCTCTCCAACGTTGTTTTAAACAAATGTACCTGATTTATTGGGACTGAAATTCAAGTTAAAATATAATGCCATTGTTGCAGTTTATACAGCAAGCTGTCTTTAAAAATAACTGGCTGTCATACATGCCTTTGATATGTCTTTACTTTTTTTTTTTTACATACTGATTGCAGCAAACTACAAAATGTAAAAATGCTTATCTACTTCCTGCAATCTTAGTAATTCAAAATGGCTTTTGGTAGACACAAGGCCTGGAGGCCTGCCATGCTGATCTTCTACACTACATCATGCTGTTTGTCACGCTTGCTAAACAAATAGTTTAGCAAACATAACAAACAGCATGCTAAACAAACTGTTTATGAATCTGTCTGAGACAGAAGTCAAATGAAAATGTAGGATTGCTAGCCACAGAGGGTTAAAACCCTGACTACAGCCCAGGCAATCTGAATTTAATTAGTATCTTCGGCATCTGATGCAGTGGCAAGAAGACAGGGGTGTTACTATTCATGCTTAGTGTATGGTTCCACAGGCATCTCCTTTTCTGATTCCTGATGGAGACTGGGATATCACAACAAGAGGCTTGGCAGAAAGGGATACATAGACTGTGGACAAGGCTGAGCTGCTCTGGAGTTAAAGCAATGTGCTGCATCACCCCATTGTATACCCACCCCTCAGATATATCACAAGGGACCAAAGTTTGGTGCGGGCAAGAGTGGAAAAATCATAAAAACAGAACCTTTGTGCATGACTTGCAGGGGAAATCTGAACTGAGCTCAATAAAAGTTATCAAAATAGAACCCAAGGAGAGAGAGAATGTTGAAATGATCATGATTGAGGTTTCCGGCAGATAAAACATAGCTTTTTATAGCTTCATGTGCTTTCTGTGGCAGTCATTATTATTTTCAGACATGTAGCATAGGTGGGTCAGGATAGGGAGAAATACTCCTCTTGTTGTAACTATTTTTCAACATCACAGCATTACAAAGTCATCAAAGATGTGTGTATACTTGTTTCTCCTTGGAAAAGTAGAATGGGCGCACTTAACTAGACATGTTCCCTGCATGCACTGAATACTAAAATTGGTGTATTTTTTTTCACCATAAAGTGCATTTGGACACTTGGTCTTGAAAGTGTATAACTCAATATAACAAGTGTCTGCTGCATAATTTTGTGAAAGCAAGAAAGAAAGGAAGCCCATAGAAATATAGACTGCAGTGAGTCAAAAGACAAGGGCAAAGGGAATGTGATTAAGCCTAAAAGCTATCTTACAGTATCCAAAAGAAATTAAGATCCAGGGCAATGTAAAGAACAATAGGATGTCAGCAGACTAGAACTGCCAAGAGTGGACCCCTCCCCCAGGTCACAAGCATCTCATCTCCTTGGACAGCACAGGTCTGCATGAAGAGGTGAGGAAAAGAACTTAAAATAGATAGTGCAATGCGCAACACACAATACACACTTCCCTAAGTCCACAGTATTTGAAGAAATAGTAGGGCAGCACTTTTATGATTCTATTACATTAGAAATCCTAATCTAGGCATTCTGTTTCAGCAGTATTATTTGATTATTAAAAAAGCATATGAAATAGAAGGAAGAATGAGTTTATATGCCTATGAGAAGTAGTTCTAGAAAATGAAGGCAGAAATTTCATCAGTTGTATGGGATTCCTAAGGAAAATGACATCTATGGAATGGCCAAGTCTCTGAGTCTTGGTTAACTGAAACCAAATCAGTAAGCGCCACTTTCATCAGCGATTAACATTGGCTTTTTCCCAATACTGTTCAGCCATGAAATTAATATAATATATAATCTGAGGTGTGTGGCTCTCCTCCCACATAGAGGAGTGTAGGTTGGCTTGCTCCAATGCAAATTAACAGTTTTGTGAGTCACTGAAATTGTGTTATGTGATTCGGTTTTTCTCACTTGGGAGCCAAAAAGCTGTCCATTGATCAATCATGATGAACCCACATGTCATTGTACAGAAGGGTACTTGGATGGTCTGGGGTGATCATAATGGGGAAAGGATTTGAATTTGTAGGATAATATCATGGGCATCAAATATTTGTTAGTAATACAGTAGTCATCATTATGAATAGTTTGCATGGAGTTTCATGTACCCTGTGTGTGTGCACATGTGTGCGCCTGTGTAGGGGCTCATCTACAAGCCATACTGCTTTTGCTTAATAGGCTATCTGGCATGGAGAAGACAATGAACTGGTAGGGAAAACTACAAAAAGTGTGCTGAGTGTAACTTGTGGGAGAAGTGAGATGGGTACGGATGGTAGACAGCATTGTTGAACCCTGGGTTCTAATTAGGACATTAATATATTCACAAAAGATGTAAGAAACAGTACCCTAGAGTAAGGCACAGAGAAGATTTGAAGAAATAATTTAGGGGAGCTTAGATTTAAAGTAGTGTGAACAACATACCTATGAGATAAGTACAAACTGCAGTCAATGGATGAAAAATTATGGTAAAGTAATTGGCAAAAAGAGTAATGTGAGTGGAACTTAGCAGGCCCCTTTTAATTTCTGCTTTGCAGGAATAAAAAGTTTCCACATTAAGGTTAGTCCCAAACAATATAGGTATTTCAGTACTATACATTACCTGCCTTACATGCAAGGGTATTCTTCTAATGCTTGCATGACTGGCTAAGAAGAGAAAGGCAGGTTTGCATCAGCAGATATTGCTTGTCAGGTATGAATCAGCAGCTATAGCTGTTGCTGAGCTTAAGGAACTTAAAGATCAGTGACTCAAAAAGTCAGATATGGAGTAGGTTTCAGACTGTTTCAAGTTAAATATAGCAAGAGGAAGTATCTAGGTATGGGAGGGGGTGCACAGAGAAAAAAAATCCTTGTTTGCTCAATACTTTTCCAAGCTCTCGTTTTTAAGTTTTAATTTAAGTAAACTCAAGTACATTCTGTTTTTTATTTCTTGAAAATGAAATGGATTTCATTCAATATGGACTTGCTCCTCTTAAACAGAAATATTCAAATGTAAGCACTTTTTAAGGTATTAAGGAAATCCACAAGACTGGGTGAAGGTGTTTATCCCAGTACATGTTTTGTTACTAGAAAGTACATAATACAAGATCTATCTGTTCTTCATTTTTAAGCAATGTTTGTTTTGATTTCAGATTGGTTTCGCGTCAAGAATTGATTTTTGCCAGAGATGCAACTATAACAGATGAGAGTTGTATAAAAGAAAGGCAAAATAAGTAAGTGTCCATCAGGTATTTGCCATCCCTGCTCAGCCCAAGTGTATCAGAGGTAACTTTGCATTAGAGGCTAATGACATTGGAGTGAAGAGTCCCCCTCCATTTTTGTTGTCCCAAAAGGCTCTTCTGGTGAAGTTAAAACTGATGGGGAGCAAAGGGTGGTACATAATTGGCACTGTAAATTCAACAGGATTCCATAAATACACATCTATGAAAGGATATGTAATAAAGTTACTCAGGGTTACTATTATACAACTGAAGACAGAGAAAATCTGAATTGTTGTACATTAATTAAAATAAGACCACAAACAATGTAATATTAATTCTGATGCCAATCAATGAAGCATTCAAGCTAATAAAAATGTTATTACTGAGGCAATATTAGAACATATACGTTTTGATAGAGTCCGTACTCGCAGTCCCTTAGTTTGTCCATCAACAGTCATTTCATATAACATGTATTGGATGGTGAAAACTGCAGTCCTGAATGGTTAAGTACAGCTTCTTATCAGCAAATGTATTATTTAGTGCAACTTCCTCTTTCCTTTTTTTATTAAAAAAAAAAAAAAAAAAAAAATTCAGAGAAAAAATAAAATTAATTTGTGCAGGCAGCTTCCAAGCCATACAGAAAATATAATACTTGTTGATATGTATAGGTTAAAATGCTTACATATTCTTAAGAGAATGCTCATATATCTCACTATGCACAGTCTTGGAAGCACAGATGTGTGTTTTGGCTTCAATATGAATCAGTAAGAGAAGGCAAAAGTCATTAATATATGTTTATGGGATTAATGACTGGCTAAGTGTACTTAAATATGCATTAACTCTAGTTACTAAGCGCCTTCAGATTCCATGCAGAAGGCACTACTGCAGCTGAGAAGTAAACTGGAGAACCTCTTGCTGTGAGGTTACAAGCTACTCACTGCACCACTATGCTACACAGCACCCCACTTAAACCTTCTTAAAAATGTATTCTGTACTGGCATGCATGTGATTTATGTAGTTAAGAGAGGAGTTATTCCTCATGTAATATGTGAAAAAAAAAATAGCAATGTATCACAGACAGTTGTGTGTTCCTTCATCAGTAGTAATCCTAAAATTATTTATACAACTTCAGTAAGTGACTGGATAAAGTACACAGTACATTTAGTCTTATTCCATCTGAAAACACCACAGTAAGCTTACATAATTCCTTTCAATTTGTTATGCCTTATTCTACTACACCACTGAGCATACACAAAATTCTGTATTTTCAATAACTGGCCATTAACGATCAAAAATGTGCATGCTGGATGGTCAGCCCAACCAGTGCGTCCATTGCAAAATCCAGCATATACCAATAGAAAAAGTCCGGTCACCCAGACTTTCTTCTATTAATATATGTCACGGCTTTCCAGTTTTCTTGAGGTAACAGGTCAAGTAAGAAATTTGAAATCCGGAGACTTTAGAGTTATGACAGAGACAGGGCTGAAATACAAAGAAAATCAGGTACGTTATGCAAAACTAAACAAACATACCCGATTTTACTTGTATTGCCCTGTCTTTCTCGTACCTCCAAACTGTCTGGATTTCAAACATTTTTAAAGAAAAAAAAGAAATAAAGAGGCAACCAAGACCTTCCTTCCTGCATTGCTTTCTTTCCAAAGCACTGATACTTTGCATAAGCAGGGGAGAGTAACTCCCATACTCATGTGCAGTACATCAAAAAAGCCAATTGATACCGGGAAAAAGCATAAGAAAGTACAGTTGTGTACACGTACCATAAATGTAGATGTTCGAGTGTATTCACTGTTACAGTCATTACATTTGGGTTATCGGCTTTGCAGTAGCCCTCAGTCGGCCTGATTAACAAAGTCTTGGGTCCTGCGTCAGTTGCTGTCCCTTCTTCCATATTGTCAGGTCGTCAGGGATATAAAACATGCAGCCGACACCATTACATCAGTTATTCTTGCCCCAGATGTCAGGTGCCCCCTAATGGGAAGCAATTAAATCTATAATACAAGGATGTACCTCAAACAAAAAAGCAAATACACCAAAAAGATAGCCAAAAGAAGAAAGGGGGCTGGTGGGAGGGTAAGCAGGACTGCAACAGTGAATACACTTGAACATCTACATTTATGGTAAGTGTACACAACTGTACTATGTTCTTCATGTTTCACTGTTGCAGTCATTACATTTGGGTAGATTCCCAAAGCTAATGTTGGGTGGAGGAATTTAAATAGAATTAGGACTAGCTATAAGGCCCTGCAAGACTGCAGAGGCAAAACCAGCTCTAGATTTAGAGAAAATTGGCAAATGATAATGCTTGGTAAAAGTATGTACAGAACTCCAGGTATCAGCTTCTAGGATGTCCCTTGTAGGGAAGCCCATGAGAAAGGCTGTGAAGGTAGATGCAGCCCTGGTTGAATGGGGTCTGATGCCCTGCGGGATAGGTTTTCCATGGTGCTTATAGAAGAAATGAATGCAGTGGCCTATCCATTTTGAAATAGTTTGCTTTGAAATAGCTTTCCCCTCTGTCCCTGCAGCAAATGCCACCAGCAGCTGTTCAGATTTCCTTTGAGGTTTAGTCCTGTCCAAGTAGAATCTAAGTTGTCTGTGCACATCTAAGGAGTGCAGTATCTGTTTCCCTTTGTTCTGTGGGTTAGGAAAGAAGGTAGGCAAATGAATGGACTGATTAAGAGCCACACTGGATACCACCTTGGGCATGAAGGAGGGATTGGTTCTGAGGGACACCCTGTCCGCGTGAAAGATGATGAAAGGCTCCACTGCCATAAGGGCCTGTAATTTAGATACCTGTCTTGCAGAAGTGATTGCTAAAAGGAAAGCTGTTTTCCAGGAAAGGAATTTTAAATCTACAGTAGCAGCTGGCTCAAAAGGAGGAAGAGTGAGTTTCTCCAACACAAAGTTAAGGTCCCAGGCAGGAGTTGGCGCTCTCCAGGATGGCATTAAATTTTTGGCCCCTCTGAGGAACTGCTTGAGTAGTGGGTGAGAGAAGAGGGGAGGCTCTGTGTTATAATGAGCTGAAATGGCTGAGGCATGGATTTTGATGGAGGAAAAGGACAAGCCCTTATGAAACATCTCAGTTAAATATTGTAGAATCTGAGGTAAATTGGACACTGCTGCACTCATCCCTTTAGATTGGTTCCAGGTACAAAATCTTTTCCATTTTGCAGCATAAGATTTTCTAGTACTAGGCCTCCTAGCCTCTAAGATGATATCCATCACTGATTTGCTGAGGGGTGGTAAAGGAGAGATTAGGTAATTAGCCAGGCTGCTAGGTTCAGGGTTTGCAGCTGAGGGTACAGAATCTGGTTCTCCTGCTGAGACAACAGGGAAGTAGTCTGAGGCAGCTGCCATGGGGCCAAGCATGACACACTGTGCAGGAGGGGGTACCAGTGTTGTCGTGACCAGTCTGGTGCAATTAAGATTGTCCTTGGCTTGTCCTGTTTGATCTTTAGTAGTACTTTGGAGAGCAGAGGCAGAGGAGGAAAGGCATAAACTGATAGTTTTTTCCAGCTGAAGGATAGAGCATCCACTTTCCAAGCTAGTTTGTGGGGAATCCTTGTGCAAAATTTGTCCAATTGATGGTTCTGGGGGGAGGCAAACAGGTCTATATCTGGGCACCCCTATTTGCTTGTCAACATGTTGAAAATCCTTAGTTCCAGTTTCCACTAGTGTGGGTCCATAAGGTTTCTGATTAGTCCTGCTGCCAATGTATTTAGTTTTCCTGGCATTGAGCTTGTAGATTCACTTGTTAGCTCAAGGCTGTGTTCCACAATGCCATGGCTAGTCTGCAGAGGGGGTAAGAATGGGTACTCCCTGCTTGTTTATGTACCACACGACTATGGTGTTGTCCATCTTTACCATTAGTTGTCCTGGAAGAATGTGGTCCTTGAAGGCTGTCAGAGCATTCTGTACAGCTAACATTTCCTTTTGATTTATGTGTAGGTGCATTTGACTTGGGTTCCATTTGCCCTGAATGCACTTCCCTGCCAGGAGAGCCCCCCATGCATAGTCTGATGTGTCTGTTTTCAAGGTTTGGGCGGCAGGGTGTAGTGTGAATGGTAGTCCCTTGTTTTGGTGGCAGGCCTCTGCCCACCAAAAGGAACTTTAGGCATAGGCAAGGTATGATAGGAATCATTGCCTTTAGATCCTGTGAATGTTGACACCATAGGCCTTTGAGATACCATTGCAGTTTTCTCATATGCAGTCTTGCATATGGAATTAGAAGAATGTAGGAGGTCATGAACCCCAAGGCTTGCAGTATTTGCCTTGCAGATAACTGGGCTTTTGTGGCCACTTGTTTGAAGTAGGTTGTCAAAAGAATCCATTTCTCTGGCATGAGGAAAGCCATCTGGGAAGTTGTATTCAAGCTTGCTCCCAGGATTTTAATTTGTTGACAGGGTACCAGGTGTGATTTTTTTTCGTTTATGGTGTACCCCAGACAAGTCGATACCCTTTGAACAAAGGCCAGATGATTCAAAAATATGTCCTGGCTTTTTGCCTGAATTAGACAATTACCCAGGTAGGGGTATATTTGAATATTTCTTTGCCTGCAAAATGCAATGACTGGAGCTAGGCACTTTGTGAATACCCTGGGAGCAGTCAATAAGCCAAAGGGCAGTGCAGAGAACTGATAATGCATGTGGCCTGCTTTGAAGTGTAGGTATCTTCTGCAAGATTCCCTGATAGGGATGTGCAGGTATGCTTCTTTTAAGTCTAGTGTTGCCAGCTATGCATCTTTGCCTAACATAGGAAGCAGCTGGTGAAGAGTCAGCATCTTGAATTTTGGAATCACCAGAAAGGTATTTAGAGTAGAAAGATCCAGGATAGGATGTCATGTATTGCCTTTTCTGGGTACCAGGAAAAGTCTCGAATAGAAATCTTGTCCCTTTTCCTCTTTTGGTACCAACTGAATAGTCCCCATGCTTAAAAGAGAGAGTACTTGATTTTGAGCCTCTGCCCACTGATTTGGGGGTAGATCTGGCCACCTGCTTGGTGTTGGTAAGGTGTGGAAGTGAAATCTGTATCCTTGGGACACTATATTTAAAACCCATTTGTCCTGGGTAATGAGTTCCCAGTTTTTGGCATGTAGACCAATCTTTCTGCCTAAAGGTGCATTCAGTTAGGGAAGTGCTTGGAAATTTTAAAAGCAAGTCATTGAGACAGTTTTCCATAGGGGGGAGTCTTACTACTCCCTGATTTGGGTGTGGAAACCCCCCACTGTTTAGTCTTGTGTGTCCCCTGGGACTGAAACCTGGAGTTTCTGCTGTGTCTGGGTTTGGCTTGTGAAGACCTGGAAGGGGCTGGAAAGGACCAATTCTTAGAGGGCCAGTGCCTACTAAATCTAGGAGGCTGAACTTGTAAGAAATCTTTAACAGTTTGCATAGATTTAGCTTTATCTTCCATCTTTTTAAGAACTTCCTCAGCCTTGTTGCCAAACAGGTGGTCCTGATTTAAGGGAGCATCCAGCAATTTAGCTTTAACATGATCAAGCAAAGATTGCTCCTTAAGCCAAGCATGCCTTCTGAGCACAGACCCAGTAACAGCAGCCCTGCAAGAGGCCTCCAATGAATCAAATCGACATTGCAAAGTATGTTTTCCAGCCTGTTCAGCAGAATGCATTAAATCCTGTAATTCTTTATTTTCCACACAGTCAGGAATCAACAACATTTTCTGTTTAAGCAATACAATAACATGTTGCTGATACTTTAACATAGGAAACTGGCAGTTTAAAGCCCTAATGGCCAAGATTGAAGAAGTGTAAACCTTCTTACCTCCTCTATCCAGTGCCCTGGAGTCTCTATCAGAAGGGGGAGGATTTTTAGCAGTAGAAGCCTTAATGTCCCTTGGGCCCCTGTGAAATAGTCTCTGGATCTGCAATAGGATTTTTAAAAAGGAACTTGTGTGACTCAGGGACCCTGTAATATCTGTCAGGTTTTCTGGGTGCAGGAAGCAAGGAGTCAGGGGCCAAACTAGATTCCGAAAAAGCATCATCAACAATGTCTAATACAGGAGGAATAGCTAAAGGCCTATGCTGAGGCAGGAGTAAGAAATCCCTAAGCCTCTTTTTTGAATCAGAAAAATCCTGGCTTTCCCAGTGGAAATGCTCCCTTAGAGTAATGTAAAGTTTCACCAAAAGAAAAATCCTCTGGAGGGGAAGCAGAGGGATTAGAGTCCTCTGCATCAGAATCTTCATAAGTAGATAAGGGCAAATCCAGATCATCAGATGAATCAGAAAAAACAGAATCCTGGTCAGAAGATTCATAAACAACTTCAGTCGTAGGCCTCTTAGAAGTGTGTGTGTGTGTGTGTGTGTGTGTGTGGGGGGGGGGGGGTTTGGCTTCAACTGATTAGAGTTATTAGATCTTCAAGCAAGTAACGTTCAAATATAATCCTCACGAGCAAAGCATCTTGAAAGCAAAAAGAAGAACTCCAGCAATATGAATATTTCAAGGATGCAACATGTAGCTTGCCATATGTAATTCCAATATAATATCCAACTGATAAAAACATCAAACAGTGCGTAAAAACAGCAATTTCTTTAATGATTTAAACAGTTATCAGTTGGATATTATATTGGAATTACATATGGCAAGCTACATGTTGCATCCTTGAAATATTCATATTATTAGATCTTCAGCCATTCTTATCATTTGTTTTTTAAGCATAGAGTACTGAGCATCGGTTTTTTAGGCATGGTTTGAGATTTAGGCCTAAGTGAAGAAGGAGGCGTCGGTTTAATATGCATGTCCGTAGGCCTGAATACACCCGGTGCCTGCAGAGCGGCTCCGGACCCATCCAAGGTAGAGACATCCGTGGGTTCCATAGTTAAGCATCTCGCGGCATACCAGACTCCGAATGGGTCTCAGTAGAGGCCTGTGAATCAGAAGTAGCGGGTATCAGGGGCTGCAAAAGCGCTTCACTGAGTACCAGCGAACTGGCGACTGGCTTAGTAGAAGCATCGTCGGAAGTCGGCCTGTCTCTGTCTTTATCTTTGCGTTTTTTTGGAATCCCGGTAGTCGGATGGCTAACCGATGACATTTCTGGATAATTAAACCGAAAACCAAAATATTTAAAGGCGAGAATATACCGACGACTGATAGTGTGCAGATTAAATGAAGCACAAAACCGACAGCAAGGTATGTCGTGGTCAGGGCCTAGGCAAGCAATACAATATGAATGAAAATCTTTATGAGGTATTTGCTTTCCACAAGTAATACAATTATTAACTTTTACTGACATCGGTAAGGAGCAAGAAAAAGTTTCCCCAAAGGGGTAATTAGCTTTAGTTGAAGACTTCGATTCTGAAAATCGTAAACGAAAATTTCAGTTGTTGGACGACTGGCACTTGTGAACTGCTTCTGCTTCGGGCACCACACGGCAAGAAAGACTAATGTAATGTCATCAGCTGCATGCTTTATACCCCTGATGAGCTGACATCATGGAAGAAGGGACAGCAACCGACGCAGGACCCAAGACTTTGTTAATCAGGCCGACTGAGGGCTACTGCAAAGCAAATAACTCAAATGTAATGACTGCAACAGTGAAACACGAAGAACATCACCACATCACTCTTACAGAAAGACATTCTTTAAGAAAAGTAAGTAACTTGCTTCTTAAATAATGTCATTGTATAATAGCAATAAACCATGGCTGGGTGTGGGTAATGCTGAACTTACACGCAGTTGACTTTGTTTTATCAACTGTGGATAATTCCAGCATTGCCCATAACCAGCCATGAGTTTTTGAGTTATTACTGTTTTAGATATGAGATCTGGCCACTTTAGTCGCATTCTATGACACTAGCTGAAACAAACACACACACAAAAAATAAAAAATACCTTGCAATAAGTAGCACTATGCAGAAGTACTAAGGCTTTGATTATTCCTCCACCCTGAAGTGGTATTATAAACTAGATCTCATTTTACAACATTGCTATACATATCTACCAAAATATGACTTGAAAACATGTTAAGTTTATCTTCTCAGACTCTAAGGGCATAGACTTTAAAGAGATAACATGCAGCACAAAGACCGTATTTTGATATAAAGTCATACACTTACTTTTTTATGTTATCTGCTGTACTTTTTTTTGCTATGCGGGGAACGGAACTAATATTCATAATCACTAACTTTACAACACAAGTGTCATGGAGGTAAATGCCAACTTTATTTGACTGTATGTCATTTAGGTATAAACTGTAAAGTATCATTTTTTAAGATGGGTTTTTATTCTTGCTATGGTAATATACTATTCTAAAACAAAGTGATGTTTTATGTGTTTAGGTGCTATAATTTTATGAATGACTTCTATTGCTGGTGCTGCTCAGCTTTATAAGACAGCTGCAGTTATTTTTTTACAATATGGACCATCTGACTCATTTAGAATGAGTAGATTTGTTTGCTAACTTATTACATTACTCAATGAGAAACTCTGGAATATAGCTGGAGAGACAGGAGTTTAATATATTACATCACATCATATATGGACCACAAGGGGACTGCGACTTGTACAACTGGTGGTACCATAGAGTTAGCTTAATAAGTCAGTCTAAGGCAGCTGGGCATAGGTTCTGGAAGCTTCTGAAGGATGGGAGGGGTTGTAGAAGGCAACAGGGCCACTTAATATAAAAAAAACGGCATTTATTTATTTGCCTGTCTGTACAAGCTACCATAAGAAAAGCAGAGAGCAGAATCTGAAATATGTACATTCCTGTCAAAGTATGTATAATTTGTACTTCAATATATTACTTTACCCTAGAAATTTGCATATTCTGGTTCTTATTTCAAGTAAATGTACTTTTGAGATTATTACATCCTTTCAGCTAATAACATGGTATTTGGCTACAAAACATACTTAGGACTGTAACTATAGCCCAAGAGCGTCCACAGTGCAGTAATGTCTGAATTTGTCTCTGCAGCTTTAGCTGCAAGAATGCATGACATTGTAGCTACAGCATGCTACAACTCAAGCATTCATTTTTTCTTCTGGAAAATATTAATTGTTTTCACTTATGACATATTGTAACTTAGTACGCATATATTTTGGAGATCAGTTTTTTCAGCTGTTTCTGAAGAGGTAAAATAGCCATCCAATGGAAACTAAACATTGTACCAGACATTGACAACAAAAGGCTTTGAAACACTGATTTTACTACCTGTAGGTGAGAAGCCATGTGTCAGAATGCTGTACACAGTCACAATAAAATAAAAATAGGAATCGTAAGAAGGTACTTTGGTACAGAGTATACACGTTCTGTTCCAGTGGACTGTGGCAATTTTCAGAAGATACACTTCCTCTGACTATTTCAGAATCACATAAATATAATAGTCAGTTGGCACTTCGACAGATCCTTTAACCACCAACAAGTCATAACAATAATCAGTCAGAAGAGTTCCTGAAACTGGTTTTTGCTTTCCTATATTACCTGCCCCAACATTTTGTGCAGAAACGAAATATTCCCCAGGTGAAAATCAAACATAGTGCCAGAGTGTGACAACACAAGCCCTCTGGCTTTAGTACCTGTAAGCATTAGGCCATATGTCTCCCTTGTCTTAAGGTCAAATAGAATCCAGGTGAACACTAAGCATTGTAGCCGACTTTGACAACAAAATACCACTGAAAGCCTGGGTTCCCAATTGTACATAAAACGTGATATGCCAGTTCCACAAAAACAATTTACAAGCAAAAACAAGGACTCTAATAAGGTATTTGGTGCAGAACATTCACTGTTCCAATGGAATATCCATCTTCCAAGAGAGTATGCTACTTCTGACTGTGAAGGAATCACAAAAATGTAATGGCCATATGGCACGCTGACAGACAGACTGTGTCCCTCAACAAACCATACCAATAATTAATAGGAAGTGATCCTGTAACATCTGTTTCCTTTCATAAATAACCTGACCTCGTCTTTTGTGCAAAGCACCAAGGTGGAAATGAGGCATATTGCTAGACTGTCAGAACAAAAGCCCTCCCAAACACTGGATTTGCCCCATTGAGAAGTTACGTTATCTCTCACTTTGAATGAATCACAAAAACATAATGGTCATATTGCTCTTTAAGAGATACTTCCCTGGGAAAAATCATACCAATGGTCCAACAGAAGTGAACTTGTGACTACTGTTTGCTTTCACACATCACAAGTCCCCCAATACTGATACTGATATTCTGTACAGTTCTAATGTCTCACTGAGGAAAAACAAAAATAATAGCTACAGTACCATATTTCAACTGTCTATTTTTATTTGGCGGATGGTCAATGCTTGAAAACGATTTCCACATGGAGCATGTCTTTGCACCCCTTCCCATAAAGACATCCATTTTATATGTACATCTCCGATGTCTGATTATGTAAAAAGGAAAAAAAAACAATTAGGACAATAATTTATTTCAGACTCTGTTGAGCACATACACATACTCCCAGCACTGGTTACTTGTAGTGATTTGGCACGACTCATTTACATACTCTTTCTAACTGGTTCCCCTATTTCTATTAGGGTTCTATCAAGCCTGCCCTCAATATTGTGAGGGGCTTTACTCCCTAACCATACCTCTAAATTGTACCTCATTTTGAGGAATGTTCATCATTTGGGGTCTTAAAAAATTCATGTTCCTCGAAGTTCTACATTGAAAGGGTCTGTCACACATTCAGTGTTAGCAATATTTTAACTGATATCAATGGTAAATAGAACTGAATTGTATTATTTCATTAAAAGACATATTCTATAAGTAAAAATATCACATTTTAGCCATCCTATGAGTTTCCTAGTTGAAGCTGTTAGTTAGCCATTAGTAAGTGTTCCACATTTTGCCCATTTGTTCCACATTATGAAATGTGGTGTTCCTCATTTTGGAGATAGAAGGTTGAGAGCTATGTCCCTAACTAATATAACCATTGTTTGAGGTTATACTATCTGTGGGGAAGGGGAGCCAAATTAAACATATCCACAGATTGTCTCCTTGTTCACTACAAGTAACCATTACCCACAATTCCTCTCCCCTAAACTAGCAATGCCAATGACTGTTTTGCATAACTTATGTGACTGCTCTGTAGTTTCATTCATAACCTGCTCTGATGCACACAGCCACTTATGGTAATCACACCTCATGTCTGAATGCCAAAGTTGGTGAAATACAACCCACAGTAATCTGCTTGATTTGTTACTATAGGACAGAAACAACAGCCACTGTAATCTATTTCACTTCAACTATAGGGCACATCACCTCCAAAACAACTTCAGTAAAAATTAAAGAAAAAAGGTACAAGTGCATGATGCTGTTGTCAGTTTGTATAGCTATCAGCTCAGTTGATTGTGAGAAAATAGAATCAATACAGATGCATTTCATCTTGGACATTCAAGAACTGCGCTCTGTCCCACATAACCCTCAACCAAGCTACACCAATGATCACTTGGTTGTGATCTAACTGTCCTTTGCTGTCATGTGCTGAATGCCCTCCCAATAGATAACTTCTGGTAATCATCTGTAATCACCAAAAGTGGTAAAAAAGTAGCCACAGCAGTGTAGATCAAGTTGTTGTTGCAGGATTAATCACTTTTCTTTGCCCTTAGCAAGCTGCTCAAAATGAACCGTAACCATAGCTCTCAACCTTTTAGCGCAGCAACTAGAAACAAAACCAAACGTTAAGGAGGGGCAAAAGCCCATAATCATTGATAAATTATCATCAATCTTCTGAACAATATGAAGTCTGCAACTCAAAAGTCTATAGTTATTAGTGTCAGTAATCATCATCGATTTACAAGATAAGAAATGTATGAGTCATAGTACTCATTTATGACTCCTGCTCCATGAATAGAAGAGTTCCTAGGAAAAAGCAGCATGACACACTGAAACAGCTGAGAACAAAAACAAAATTCTAACATGCTTTATGTATAAGAGAACAATAATAAGGCAAGCTGCAGGACCACTGTCTTTCCAAAACTAAGATGGTTGAACATAATCTCTCAACAGTCTCTCCTTCTTCCATTGTCCCATATCTCTCAACTTCTTTGCTCAATAATTCCAGACAAAGCTAACTATAAGGGGACAAAGGTCCACAATTAGGGAAAATGTTTAAATGTTACTCTAATTCACTTAAAAGTTAATAGAACATCAGGATTTGCATCAACATGATTTTTTGTGCTCAGTAAATAGTGTGAAGAGATAATGGCTGAATTACTACCTGACTTAATCCTCACTGACTTACCAGAAAATCAAAAATTTTATGTAGAACAAGGTAAAATATGACGCATCAACCAGGGGTGCAGCCAGGAATTTACAAATTGTACATACCTGAGCTATATTGTACCTTCCATAAAAAGGTATAGGCTATGAGTTGGCATGTTAATACATTACTACTTTGACACAGACTGCCCTTGGGTTACAGTGCTGCACTACAATAAGCCTCTGTAAAATGGCCAGAAAGCAGTCACTTAGAGGACATCAGTGTGACCTGCCTCAGTATCATATCATGGCAGACAGTCCCATGGATGCCCATTCCAAATGGTGCTGACATTCAGCAATAAACATCTGTGCCATACTGCAGCAGCAAGTCCCAGAGGTCCAGCCACACCAATGTCAGTGTTCTGCATCACGCCTGTGTGCTGTATCATGAAAACTAGTCCCACAGGTCCAGTCATACAAGCAACAATAAGCAGCACTAACAAACTTCTCTGACACAATATGGAAGGTGGTCCACAAAGTAATATTCATCCTCTGCACTCAGGCAAGCAGTTCAGCACATATAGGATATAAACACACTATCCATGGCCAGGTATCATCATTAATGCATCAAAACCCACCACATTGTGCACCACTGAATTTATGGACTAACCTATCAATACTATATGATGAGCTCTAATAATTCAAATGTAAAATTTCCAGGCCTAATGTAGTTTCAGATATCACTTATCAGACTGAAATGCACTCTTGTACAAGAAGCAGTATAAACCAAGTTGTCACAATCAATACCAAATATACTGGCGGATGTAAAAATAAACCATCTCGGTAGAATACAACATTAACAAGGTATATAATAAAAGAAAAAACCCACTAAAGGCCTGTAATAGATGAATGGGTGGGTGACCACAAATTTACTCCTGGGGTGGTGCCTATGTCCCTCATGGACAGATGAAGTCAGTATTAATGAACATAGATCCTTACCTCTGCGAACTTCACTCACCTAACCACAGACAATTATGACAACTCGGGATAAATATGAATAGACTTGTAAGGGCTCTATGGCCTTTAGCCTAGTAACCTTCTTTGAACCTATGAGCTTATTTTACCCACTTTAAAGACTCTGTCAAAGAGCTCTGCAAAAATATGAAAGTTACCATAAGGAAGACTGTAGTGGAACACAAATTAAAATTGACACCTGCAGTCAAAGATAATGAGAAATCCAACTTTAACTACTAAAACTGCTCAGCTAAAGTACAGTCATAGGGTATATTCCTGAGTCACTGAAAATGACCATCGTTATGCCCCTTCATAAAGGGGATGTACCTCAGACTTTCCTCAGATCCCTGTAATTATTGACCCATCAGCCTGACTGTAAAGCCATTCAATATATTAATTTACATCTCATTTCATATGCTCAGATATATAAAAAACATTGGTGTAGGCCCACAAAAGTATGGTTTTATCAGTAGGAGTCCTGGCTGTTTGATTTAGTGAGCTACTTTGAGAAAGGTCATTGCAGCTGCAGATAACAGCCATGAAGTTCAAACAGTGTACTGAGATCTAGCCAAGACCTTTGACACGCTTCACCATGATGTTTCTCCAAGTAATGTTAAATGATGAAATACAGATCCTTCTGTTGTAAGGCAGACATCAAGCTAGCTGATGGATAGTATCCGCATAGTTAAAGTAGCAGATGCCAATTCAGAAAGCATATAGGTAGTTAGTAGCATTCCTCAGGACTCAGTACTGGGATCCCTTCTGTTCGGTATCTTCTTGTTGGATCTCCACACCACTAACCAGGACAGATCGCTAACTAAATGTGCTAAGGACTGAATGCTGATGCTGTCATTCACTAAGCAGCTGATACCAGCAAGGTCTAAACCATACAAACCAATTGTGTTTTAGGAAATAAGCTTAAGTTAAATGCAAAGGAGTGTGGTATTGTCAACCTTGGATAAACAAAACAAAACAAAACAGCACTGCAGATTACAGCTGGAACCCCCTCCAGAATGACATGGTTGACAGAAATCTCCACACCACTACCTATTGTTTGACAACCATGCAGCAACAGTAATCAGGAAATCTTTCCGTCTAACCCATTTAATTATTTGTGGTGTCTTGCCCATGTCATAAGAAGTTATCCTTCCTCTGTACCATGATTAGACCAATTATAAAATATACTGCCCTTTCTATATGCATCTTTTCCGATATATCACACAACTACAAAGACCCTAGAAGTTCCTAGAGACCCTCATTTACCAATACAGATATGAAACTCGATCCCCATAGTCTTTGTATAGACTACAGTGCTGTCATTTCTACCATTCAGTGTTACTGATGACTCAGCCCTTCTTGTTCTTCTACAAAAAACACTCCAATTAAAGACTTGAATCTGCATTAACAAATGAGACATGATGGAAGGACAAATGTATTACTCACTGCTTCCCCTCAGCTGTGGAACATGTTTCATAAAAAGCAAGGTAGCATTCATTCTTGCTTTAAGGCAAACCTTAACAATTAGATGGGCTCCCATAAATGTATCCTCATCCTGACTTCTTTGTACCCCACCCCTGGGGACAGGCAATGCTATATGAGGGAGGATGCTGACAAAGGAGAACTCTGCCTTAAATACTCTGAGAATCAGTGAATCTATAAATATGTGCAGTGGCCAACAATTTCCTTTTTTTCCGACTATTCTAAAAGCCATGGGTAGACAACCCATGACCTATATTAAGCTCCTGTAAATAGCTAGCTGTAGCAATCAATCACAATGCTTTCCCTGTTCCCTCTAGTCTAGTATTTATTTGCCTAAAGGCTGATGGGAGTTGTAGAGTTGTTTTGAAAGTGCACTTACTTTTTATTTATTTATTTGTTTTTTTATGGTAGTAAGCCAGATTAAAATGTGGGCATTGATAACAATACACATTAATGGGGAAACACAATCAGGGACAATTTAAATATTGCTCTTAAATCACTTATAAAACTTACTAGAACATCAGATTCAGACATCAGATCTTGCATCAATATTCAGTTTCTAAACAATAAGAAATAGGAAACTATTATAGCTAGCATTACTGACCTCTCAGTGATTTACTAGAAAATCAAAAAAGTTTTTGGGGTGGGGGGGGAGTTCAGGGAACTACTGCAAAAAGACAGACAAAACCACAGCGTTGGGAGCATGCACAACATTTATGTTGCCTTTTCTCTTTCAGAGGATAACAATTCTATATGTAGATGCATCCGTGAAAGTATGTGGAGTACTTTTAAGTCCATATTTTAGCAACTTTTTATAAGTGAAATTAATACATTTATAGCTGCAAATTGAGTAATGTAATCATACAAAGGCCACACAAGATGAAAAATAGTATAACTCTTTTAAAATGTACACAGTCGCACCCATGCACACTTGCATACTGGCACATATGCAATCCCAACCTCTCGCATTTGTGCACAGGCAGGACACACACACACACAAACAGTGAAGTCAGGATTTCTTCCTCTTTTTTTTGCGTTTTCTGAACAGGAAGTGGTATGAAACTCTTAAGGACTGGCATTGCTGACTGACCATAATCCTCAGTGACTTCTCACAGAAAATCAAAACTTTAGAGGGACAGAGGAAAAATATGATGGCAAAATTCAAAAGGACCTGCAATATAACTAGACAGGTGCTTCTTCTCCATTAAAAACTTTTTTTTGGTCTTTCTTTGCAGCCAGTTATGCTGTCAGCACTGTAGCTGCATCTAGACAGACAATAACATGCAGATACAGGTGGGGCCTGCTTTTATTTTTTTTTCTGCCCTTGTTATAGATCTCACTACACTCATCTACTGTGGCAGAAAAATAAGTAATGGGTTTGTTTAATGAAAACTGTTTAAGTCAATAAAAAGCATCAGCCAGTCAAGAAGAATCACAATGAAAGGTGCAACATGTACCAATCAAAGTTACAGTCTGAAACAGATTTTTAATATTAATAAGACGCTATAGAGTACCAATAATTCTTTCTTTCTGCAAACATTGCCTGGTTCACACTGTAGTATTCCTCGATTACTAGAAATAAGAAATGCTATTTTCATGGCTCCCTTGAAATGTCAGCACTCAAAATGCCAAGTGCTGGCAAGCTGGAAAAAAGTCCAAAAATACCAAAACTATGGGAGAAGACCAAATCTTGAACTTCGCTGTTCTCCTTTAAACCTTTTTTTTCTGCATAGAGCAAGCCCCCCTTCACCACCTGATAAAGGGGGACAAGCTCCCCACATCCTTCATATAATACACCAACTCCAAGATCGCCATACATCAGAGAAAAGGGAATATTTAAAGAAATGGCCATATCAAACTTAATATAATTAAGTCAATATTTTTAGCCATTCAGTCTCCATGTTTCAGGACTTGCTCTAGGAGGTCTCAGCATTTCAAATTATTTATTTTTACAAACTCTGCAATAAGACAATGGTGAATCCTTTAACAAGGCACTCTACATTAGTAAGTAGTACCAGTTCAGGAAAGTCTTGGTAAGGATCCTCAGTACATTTGAATGGTATCCGACTGATAATGGTGTTTTTGACCAAAAGAAAGAATTTTGGAAAGTATTACAATTTTGAAAAGTAATAAGATTATGTGAACATATTATATGATGTTAAGGATCTCTGACAGAAATTCTCTACAAATGAAATTGGCAGGATCACCAAAAATGTAAACAATCAGCCAGTCAGAGAAACAGCAAATGTGATCAAGCTGTTTAAAAGTGTTTTTGTTTTCACGGGCTACTTCCTCACTTGTATATAGTGACTCTAAATTTGATGTATCTTAAAATAAGTAGACTTCTCTGAGAAGATATAATCTTGAACATAAGGTTTAAACCACATCACTAGCAATTTTGTGATTGCAACATTAAGTGTTGATTACAACTACCTCACATTTCATTTTATCATATATTATATTACATTATACTGTACTATATATTGTATTACATAACATCATTAATTCATTCTCACATTACCTTCTTAATCTATTTCATGGCTGTAGGGATGATGGAGCCTATCCCAGCAGTCATTGAGTGAGAGCTACAGAAGCTGTCTTGAATGGACCACCAACCCCTCATAGGTTGCTAATGTTTGCATGTGAGAGAAAGAGAGTGCTTACATGTATGAACACATGCTCGTTTGCACAAACACACACTTGCATGCAGCATTCATACTAATTGTCATATTAAATGTATTTATTATTATAATATCATCTCAAAGGAAAACACCACCACTGACTAAGAAATGGAAATGAAACATAATCAATGCTCACTTAATAGGAAGATTCCCACAGAATGACTTCACCACTAAATAACTAAGCATATCCCAAGTCTGTGATACAGAGGGTGATGCTACAACTCTAACACAGACAATGTAAGAATGATTAGCAGTTTGAGCATTACAGAAGCTAGGATGGTGTAGCTGGAAATGTGCACCCATCCTAGTGGGAATGAAAGCAGTCCTGCTAGTGATGACACCAACATCTGCTATGCAGATAGATCAGGCCATGTATTTAGCTCCGTCAAGCTATACCCATTTTGCACCATGTGTATATATGTGCACATTAAAGGGTAGGCACTGTTAACCCTTACATTTTTGAGCAAATCAGCCATCAGGTGTAAGAATTAGGATTAAGAAAAAAAAAGAGATGAAAGCGTCCTAAGATTGGCTATTCTACCACACTGCAAGGAATCAGACAGCTGAATGTGGGATATCCGATAGCCAACATGCAGCAAGAAATAAAAAAGATGAAAAAATAAGCAAATTAAAACAGGCAGTACTTTACATACATGGTTTCAACCTTAATATAATGAAAAATGGTTATAAGAATTCTCAGCTAAGAAGCTAATTAAAGAAGACATTTCTCATCAATAAAAAATATTTCCTGTGAAAGGAAATCTCACCACATCACCCTCGTGATCATTAGGGAGCATTCAAATAATAATTACTAAATAATTTTACCAGAACCATCCCTCCCACTTAGAGACAGCACTCAATCTTGATTTAGTAAAAAGACACAACCCTCCTTTCTACTCACAATACATCACCTCCCCTGCCAAACACAGATATTTAGTTATATAGCTATATAAAAGTATGCATACCCCCTGTTACAAAATAAAAACATAACATTACAAAGCTTTAAAACATATATAAAGCATACCTGAGACTCCTAATTTGGTTGTAATAAAGTTGAATGACAGCAGGCTTTGAAAAATGTTTTGCTTCACTGAATGTAACAAAAAAAATATATAAAGTCAAAGCGTCAGACAATCCCCATCCAAGAGACTTCACATTCTTAACCCTGCTATTTAACTTATACAGAGTTTGCACATCCTCAAGGTTGTTTAAGCCTTTTCATTGAAATGGGTATTGCTGAAGATGGTGTCACTAAATCAAATGCTATTTTTTTTTCTCATTTTGTTTTTATTTACACATTTCAAAAATGTTAAGGGTTGTTCAAATAAATAAAAATTGTTCCAACATTTCTAATAACCCAGACCAGACAATAAGGATATTGTTAATAAAATGTCTGTAAAAGTCCTGAAATACTAAAAAGTTAAAACTAAAACCAAATATACTTTAGCATTCTTGAAGAACAAAATTAGTACAATCTGGCTCAACCTCTGTCAACGGTTGTACCATTTATTTGATTAAAACAAGTTTAGCTGAACTTAAAATAATTAAGAATGATTTAAATTAAATCAAAGACCATATTGGTTTTTGGAATTAAAAGCATCTTTAAAGATTTCTGGTATTTTTGGTAAGAACAAAAAAGTGATTAAATAAGGTTTAGCAACACACGAATTTGTCCAGGAACATCTTCAGATGAGAGTTTAGATTGAAATAGTAAGGGGTTTCAATAGATGAACACGAGCCGACAATGAAAGACTGATCTCCTCCTTGGGTGACAATTTATTATAGATATATTAAAGCACTAGGTATCAATCCCAAAGTACTCCCATTCCTAAATTAAAAAAAAAATACAAACTTACAACATAGATAACTTGAAACACTCTATCAACATAACACAAAAACTCTTTCAATCACTGAATCTTGGACAAGCCATAACAATACTACAATCCCTCCATAAAAACCCAAATCTAAAAATGAATAACAAAATGCTAGACTTAGACTGTTTTCCTCGTTTAAAAGATAAAACAATCCAATATATCTACCCATATCTTAATTGCACAATACAGGAAATGAGGACTAACTTAAATCTTTCCAAATCATACATAATAATACTAAGACAAATCAAAGAACTGTGTTCCAGTTACCTCCAAAACACTGCTATATCCAATAGTGACATAGAAACTTGCAATTTGTTTTGGAAAACTATTCTCACAACAAGGAAAACTATCACTAATTCATATAAAATGATAAGCGAGATTAAATTCCAGAAGGAGCTTCTTTTTTCTAACTACTGGAGAAAACTAAAACCATCCATAAATGACCAGCAAATAACCCAAGCGATCAATGTAACACTGAAGATCATACCACTTAAAAAATTAGTATACACACATCTCATGATCAATGATAGCGCATACTTCACAACTGCAATCCTCCACAAATTCAATAAATCGAGGTCATCACTCTGCCCACTGCAAGGACCAGATAGACTTATTACATCTATTTTGGAGTTGCAAATGTGTGCACATATTATGGAATTCTATCAAAGTACAATTACAAAAAATGGGCTATCAAACATCAAAATTAACATGGGAATTTACTTTATTATACATTTGGGGCAGTTTTTGCTCTGTATAGATATGTTAAAACATTCTCCCACCTAACATCCCAAGAAAACAAGCAAACACACTCTTAATAATATTTGTACTAATGAAACTATATATAGCTCTCAGATGGCTAGATCCGAAAAATATTTCTTGGGAGGGTTTTAAACAAATAGCTATAAAACATCTTTTAGCTCATAAAATAGTAATGGATAAAATAAACCAAATCATGAAGTCCAGAGAAATTTGGGAACAAACTTTTAATATAATATTAGCATAATCAACCACATAGCAACTTAGGAATACACTCTAATGGAACCTAGAAATTCATACTGGATAGGACAAGTAAATCATAGATCAGGTATTAAGAATGTATGTGCTGTTTTGTGTAACAATTGAGCTAATGGTGAAAGCATGTGTACATAGTGTAAATACATGTGTTGTGTGACCTACACCTTATGGTATTAACCTTAATGTATAACATATTCCTATGGTCATGTTGTAAAGATGAAAATGTTTGTGTCATATATAATTGTAAAATGAAAATAAAAATTACTGAAAAAAAAATAAATGGTAAGGGGTTTCAAGAGGGTAATGAAAGAAGCTAGTTGGGGGAGGATTAAATAGGAAAGTAGAGTGGATGGGAGGAAGTGATGTAAGTGTAGGGAGGGGCTGAATAAGTTTTGTGAGAGTGTAACTGAGTAAGATATCACATTTTGGCGTGAACTTGAAAAGACCTTCCTATTTGGTCTGCTGCTCAACATTTATGTTTTCTGAAATCACAGGGATGATCGGAGTTGGTAGTCACTCAATGGCTTACATTTGCATTCTGTGAGAGGCTGAGAGGTGTGAAGTAACCGCTCTTCAGTTGAGGTCTGGGGTCCATAAGCAGTCGCTGCTCTCTAAGAATGTGTGGAGTGGCTTTAACCAGTTTGGGGGGGGGGTCCTTTGACATGTATTTGCATTTCAGTTTTCATATCTTTCAGGAAATGTCCTTTAACATGAAACTTGTACTTCTGGCACTTTCTAAGTTTCTGTGAGCAATTTGGGTGGTTTACAGCTATCAGTGCGTCTTTTAATGGGCTGTTGAGCACTCGCACTCAGAGGGTCATGCCATTCCTGTGAAGGTGGGAGGGGCTGTTATAAGTGAGGTTACATTTGGGCCAGTTTTTGCTCTGTATAGAAATGTTAAAAAAAAAGGGGGGGGAGGGGTGTGAACAGTGTGTGCTTTGAGGTAGGGTGCGTGGTTTTGGTCCATATGCCGACAGTACTTAGTTTCATTGAAATGTCCATATTTTGGTCCCTGTGGCATAAGATCGGGTTTTCTTGCAAATTAGTGGTTAAGCATTTAAGGTTGAGGTTATCAACTATTGGAAGGTATTGTAGGATACCAGTATTACACTATTACTTTCTTGTAAGGGATTGTTTTGCATTTTCTAGCTAAACAACTGGTTTAAGGGTTTGTTTTGCCAGAAGTAGGCTGGTTTCATGGTTAAGATATTTGCTTTACAGGCACAAGGTGTAAAGTTTTGATTCTAACGTGACCAAATTGCCCCCCCCCCCCAAGGGCAGTAAGCTCCTAATTATGGATTTATGCTCAGGTTTCCCTAGCTGTAGAGTTGCAACCTTTATGGCAATAGTTTCCGGAGGAGGGGTGGTTAATGGGACCTGTGAACCCCCTTTGGTTTTGGGTTTTGTTCTACTTTTATTTATACCTCATTCAGTTGTGTATTTTATTTTTTTCTTTTCTCTCACAGTTTTCCTTTTTTTCATAGGTGGGAAGAGCAGCAGGGGGTCTGATCACTGACTTGTATGAAGTGGGCTCGAAAGGTGATGGAGGCATTTACAGTGGATGCCCCAGTCACTAGAGTGGTGTGCAAGGAGGTCTCAGATGGAGGAGCACAGAATGGCAACACTCTGTGTCCTAAAGGAAGTGGATTTGAAAGGTAACCGATTCTGCTGGGGCTTGAGGCTGGTTGTTGGAGTCATGAACAATAAGGTCACAGGTTATCTTACTTTCTTCAGCATTCATTACAGCTCACCAGAGTGACACAGTTGGGGTAATGTACGGGCAAGTTAGGAGGAGTTCTGTTGGGGACTGTAAAACGCAGGGTGGGGATTATTTATGAGGAGTCTGGGGTTTCTGTTAGAGGGGTGGAGTTAAAACAATTACAGGATCACAGGAAGTTACTAGGCTATTGGTTCTAAGGCTGTTACAACCTAGCAAGTTCAGCCCTTGCTTTCTTGAGGAGCCCCCTTTTCCCTTTGTCCTAGAGGGACATGGGTGGGACACCTGAGGTAAATTTACAGCTACCTATCCAGTTGTCCAAATAGTGTTTTGAGAGGGTCAGTGAGGTGTTTTGCTTGACATACAGTGGGGTTTATTCCAAAGGAGGGTATCTTTCGGGGGACAAATCTGTCCTTCAAGCAGATTCTACTAATATCACACACCAGGTTGTAGTCTTTAGAGTGAGAACCCTGTGTATCAACTGACTTTCACATTGAGCTGATAGGAGGTGATTTAGTCTATGTCTAATGGTTAACAGTAGGTAGGGTTTGATACAATATTATGGGCATGCAGGTGTTTTGGTGGTATGTGGGGAACACCGCGTGTTTTGTTGGCTACACAGAAGCTAGAAGGCTTAAGCAAGGCTTTGCTTTTGGGATTCCTTGCATATGTAGGGCATGTTTTACTTCATTACCAGATGCAGAGGTAACACATGGGAAGTAAGCTTTGTGGGTAAGGCTAAGGATGAGTGGTTAAAAATTGGGTTGCAGGACTTTGGGGTGCCAGTTAAATTTGGTGCGCAGTTGCTTGTGGGAAGGAGTTTGGTGGGAAAGATTTGGTTATTTATCTGGTTTGGGAACAATGTCAGGCAGTTCAGTTGGTCAAGGAGGAGTTAGCTGTGAGTAGTATAATTACACGGGAGTCATGGGGATGGAACTTGAGCCTGGTCAGTGGTTCATTGGTTTGAAGGGTTGGGGTAGGTTTGATAGTGCAAGACTGACAGACATTGTCTATTGACAAGATAGCTTGTGTGTTGTGGGTTGGATATGCTATTGTAGGTTTACTGAGTTACAGCTCATGTGGCATTTCCTCTTATGGATGTGCTGAAATCATTCAGAGGGTGATTGTTGGTAAGCAAATGCTATGATGTCATTAAATGTTTTCTGGTTTATATCGCGTAGTAGGTGCTGTATGGAGTACTATCATATTGATTGGAAGGAAGTTGCATTTTGGACATTAACATGTATACTGGGAATAAAATGGGGGTGGTTAGGCTTGGTGGAACAATTGTTCTTGCATGGTTTTGTGAGACATGGGGGTTTAGTGTTTGATGCTACATTTGGCAGGTAATGACCTGGGAATCATTGTGAAGCTTCTATTCGTAGTTAGGTGAGGGAGACATTAGCTAATAGACAGTGGTTATGCTAGGTTATGAGGTTACAGTTTGTTGCTTTAGCACTGGAGAGGGATCAGGGTTTAATTTCAGTTGTTTAGGCAATTGGCTACTTTGTCTATTTTATGTGACAGGGCTTTGGGGGGGGTGATGATATGGATCCAGTTTGGTCAGAGGGGTTGGAGTACACTGAATGATGCTTTTTGGTCTTATATTGCGGGCCAGTTTTCATAAAATTATGTTTTTACTGGCAATTAGTGTCAAATCGTTAAGATTTGGAGTTACAGAATTCCTTCAGTAAATTTGGGTTACTGCAAGCCTGTTTTATCTTTCTAAACTTGTGATGGCAATAACTGAAATTATTCTCTTGGCATGGTTGCAGGTGGCATTGCAGCCCCTTACAGTCTTTGTGGAACTTTTGCAAGGTGGCAAGGTGGGAATAATTCTGGAGTTATGGTTGGAAGGTTAAGAAAGGATTGGTGATTTAAGGAGCTGTTTTCAAGCTAAGGGTGCTATGTGGTCTGCTGTGGTTATTTTTGATTTGGGGAAGGACTTATCAGTTAAGTCAGCTAGTTAGACAACTGGTTGCTTTGGCGAATGCTGTTAGGCCATGGGGAGGTTGATGACAGGGATCCAGTTGGTTCAGAGGGTATGGTGTACACCAATTGAATTTGGACAGGGATCCAGTTGGTTCAGAGGGTATGGTGTACACCAAATGACTTTGGTTTGACCTTTTAGGTATGGTTGGGTTTGCTGTAAAAAGTTTTGGAAGGAAAGTAGGGGGAACAACCTGGTCAGGCTGGTGGGCAGAGAAGAAGGCCAGGCTTGTCCCTCTTGTGTTCCTCCTCTGCTGTTAGAGATTCATTTCAATGAGTTGGGAAATGCAAGTGTGTGGTTGGACGCTGCTTGGTAAGTTAGCAAGTGGAGGTAAGGATGCTGCTTACTTGGTCAGGGTGAGCAGGTTCATGCTGTCCTAAGTTAACTGTTACATGGATGCTTATGCTGTGATTAATGAATGAAATATTAGTGGTCAATGAAGTTATGTTTATAACATTTTTATAAAGGTTGTCAAATGTCATTTGGTGTGATGTGTGTTTATTGAAGGGGACCTGGACAAAGATAAAATTCTGGTCTTGGCTTACATTAAAAAACATCAACTCTATCCATCATCAACACGGTTTGGAAATGTTTACAGAGTACTGTAGCATGAACAGTGAGTTTTCATTGTAAAAATCAACATGTTTTCAGCTTTTAAATTAATTTTACATGAACAGGGCCCAAAGATTTCTCACTCTGGCATGAAACTATAATACACACACTTTGTGACAGTACTGTGCAAACAGAACTGCTTGAAACACACACAGACTATTAAGTTTGAATCATTGAAAAGCACTACTCCCTATGGAAAGTTTAGTTTGGTTTGGGCTTAGGCATTTTGTTACAGAATGAAATTTTTCTTCTGTGGATCATTATAGTTTTTGTACCATCTGTGAGATTGAGTTGTCATTAATGTATCAGATTAAGAAACAAGTGTAGTATTTGCTTGAAAACAAAATAGGTACAGCAACAAAAGGTAACTCTTTCTAATCAAGTCATACATTTAGACTTTGACCCCATGAAGAATACAATGGTTGGGAATGCAGTGTAATCATAAAACAGCCTACACAGCAACAACGCTGTAGGACATAAAAAGGAGTGTTTCTTTGATTGATCATCCTGTAAGATGGCTTCAGGGTTGTCTCAGAACTGCTGACAAAGAGCACCCCTAAAATCTCAAAGGAATCGACTGCCATGAATTCTAGCCTCTGTCTGACTCTGTGTACCATAGCATCCACTTAATTACATAAAGCAGTTTTTACCTACCATCACTAGCTTGACCTGAAAGGAAAATATAGTATCATCAAATGCAATGTTTTTGTAGCATTTGAGTTTCATGTCAGGATAAGCAATGCTTTGTTAGGTGCTTTGACATGTCTTCAGCCCAGGAGGTACTAATTATACTTTGGTGGGATGAAAGGTATCTGTAAATTAAAAGGTATTGCATATTATACTTGCAATGCAGCCAGTAATGAGCTCAGCACTCTGTAGTAATGATTACAACGATAAGAAACATGACTGTCACTTTTTTCCTTTACTGAACTTCATTAACTGTTATTGTGTGGCTTTTCTGTCAGCTCCATTTTACTGCATCCACAATTCTTCTGCTCAGCTTTTAGAACAATAATAGCATTTGTACATTTGAGAAGCAGTTTACGTTGATTAAAAGCACAAATCTGTCAGTGCATTCTTCTGACAGAGAAAGAGAGGGATAAGACATTGCTTTTACTGCTGACATAGGTTGCTGGCATTATGCTGCACATGTATTGGTCTCACTACATGCAAGTTATAACTGGCCCCATGGTGTTAGTGGCAAGCAGCCTCAGTTGCCATTTGTTTCCTATCCTGTTTTGCTGCCTGGCCATACCAACATCATCTCTCCCAGTGCTGCACTGGCATCATTCTATAAAACCAAAGATCATGCTGAGAATAACAAGTAAAGAAATGTATTTTTTTTTCTTTATAACCTTTCCATAAATGAACTTTTTATACTGTCTACTCCCCTTACTGTTAGGCAAACAATAGCTCTGGACAATGATAAGTATCCAACCAACCAACCTAAGTGTTTCTTAGAAAAGAAAAAAAAGCAACCCACAAACGTTTTTAAACATTTACTATAATAAAGTAAAATATTTGTTATTGTCCATTTCAAATGGTCATGCCAAGTTCTAACCTCTGTACATGATCATTATCTGCTTATATTATAGCAAAGACACAAATACAAAAGCACAAGCATTATTTTCTTAGAATAACAAAACAATCTATCATTGTATCATATGTTCAACCCTATTCCTTCACCTAGGGACCTGTAATCCCATTGACCTTGGTCAACTGGACTTTCAAGAGTTACTGGACCTTCTCCATACAGACTTTCATCTTCCGCAAGCAAATGTATAAGCAACTCGGCTCATGTAACTAGAGTTTGTTGATTCAATGACATACAAGAAGATATTTACAACTACTGATTGTCAAGCTGACTGCAGTGTACCATTTTTATGCTATATATATATATATATATATATATATATATATATATTTTTTTTTATTTATTTATTTATTTATCTTTTGAGGCTTGTGACAGACGTAAGTCAAAGGAACAGTGCAGGGTTACCCTTAAATAAAATTTCTTATACCATCTGCAAAACTACACTTCAGAATGATTTTGTGCAATGACTCCACAAACATTTAAGATATGACCTGAACATAACTTCTGAAGTGATACACTATAAACTAAGAATACTCACCAGACTGATACTCTAGTAATTAACTTGGTAAACATCCCATCAAAACTCTACTAGTCAATAATGCTCGGGTTTGTAACATACAACATGCTGTATACAAGACCCAGGTCAGAACATTCTAACATACGTTCAGAGATTCATAGGCAAGTATTAGGCTAGCTGCCCTTGTGGTAGATTTTTAGCCAAACCAATTTCCCTTTTTGTGGTCTACATAACCAATCCCATTTGGTTATAGATTGGCTTTACCCATCCCATGGTCAATAATTATATATTACCTCTAATGAGAATAACTGGAAACATACCATAGATAATTTAAGGGGACATGTGCATGGGATAAAGCATTTAGGAGCAGCCTCTGTCCATTAGTACGACAGGAATCATTTCTGGAGTAAATTTTCTGTTTCCCATCCATAGATCTAAATTGCACTTCAAAATGTTCCACAGCCAAAGTATCGTCTGTGAAATATACTTGTCTCTCCAAACCATTCTGTTGATATTGCAGAAGAGTTTTAGATCCCTAGACTATTTCTTATGCCATCAATACAAATTAAGCTAGCTTTGCTGACTTTGCGAAGACACAGGGAAGACATGTTTTTGGACTGAAGTCCTCAATGATGCTGCTGAAAGTGTAGCAACAACCTATTCTGAAGTGCTAAATCAATGATCTTCCATTCACAATTTATGAACTTAAAAACAATCATCCAATGAAATCTCATCACAGAAGCCATGGCTGTCTCATAATAGCTCATGCACCAGTGTCTCATCTGTCAAACTCTTAAGGCAAAACACAAAACCAAATGTATTACTCTAAGGTGATTTCATTGCGAGACACACAGATGTCCATCTCACCAGGCTAGATAAGGAAAAGGTCACAGTCAGCTGTCTGTCAGGTGCCAGGATATGCCATATCACAAATGCATTAAAGTCTCTCAACAACAGGTACTGTAATGACTCTGTCATAGACCAAGTTGGTGTGAATGACTTGAGACATACTTCTCTGGACTATATGAGGAGAGACATGACTGAGCTCTCAGACTATATGTCACAGGCAGGTATGTCCCTAGCCTTAAGCAGCATTTTGCCTTCACCTAGGATGATGCCTCAATACAAACAGAAAATGATTGACTTCAATAACTGGCTTAGTTTCTGGTGTCATTCTAAGGTGATCCAATATCTGTCAGCCTGGGATAACATGACTGACAGACCTCAATGCTTTGCCAGAGATGGTCTTCATCTGTCACCCCTAAGATTTTCGGTACTGGCAAAGGCTTGCCACCCCCATAGTGCCTTTTCTAGGCAGTGTCTCGAGGACAAAATTCCTGACATAAAAACATCATCTAAAAACAACCTCAAGGTTATGCTGCTAAATGCTAGGAGTCTTAACATGAAACCGCACTCACTGGAAGCAGTCCTCACCTTGGAAGACACAAACATTTGTGCAGTCACAGAGACCTGGTTCAAGGATGTGGACACCACCCCAGCTATACTGAGTTGCACCTCCTTCCACATGTTCAAACTACAAACTGAAGGTCTGAAAACTAAAGGAGGCTGTGTATTAATATTCCTTAAAGATAAATACACCTTCAGATTGGTTAAACAATATGATTCCATGGAGATACTTCACGTGCAATTAACTGTTGGTAAGACACCAATTCAAGTCACTGCTAGCTACAGGACCCCTTCTATGAATCAGGTCATCCACTATGTCTGTTTGAAGCTACTTGAGTCTATCAAGATACATCAGAACACCACGGTTTTGGGCGACTTAAACTACCCATTCATTGACTGGGTAAATTACTTGTGCTCATACTCACTTGCCCAAAGGTTCCTCGACTTTGTTAACTCAAATACCCTGGACCAGCTGGTTGACACCCCCACAAGGGGTGACAACATTCCGGATCTGGTGATTACTAATATGGGGATCACTGTAGCACCCACACTGTGAGATCTCACCATAAATCAGTCTCATTTGAAGTAACTATCACAACTGCCCCCCCTCCCCCAGCAAAGCATATTTTAACCTCTTACAGGATGGTATAAATAGCTTTACTGCACCTCTCTCCTCAGATGGAACCATCAGCTATGCCAAGTTCTACACCAATGCTTTGTACAAATACCTGTATAACTGCATTGACTCAGCCATACCTAATTGGACCAAAACAAGCTCTTCAAGGAAGAGCAAACCTGCCTGGTGGACAACTGCCAATTAACAGGCTTCACAATAAGAAAAATAAATTGCTGTCTAAGAGTAAGAAGGAGTGTGCCCTAAACTCGGAACACTTCCTCCTCAGTCTAAAAAAGGAAATAAGGATTCTAATGAAGTCCTACAAAGCACACTATGAATCCAAATTAGCTTCCTCAACTAAGGACAACCATTAGGTGTTTTTTAGTTATATCCATAATCTAAAAGGAAAGGCCAAGATTTGTGCCAAACTGGTAGTTAATGATACCACATATACTGAGCATGTGGACATAGCTAACCGGTTAGCAGACAGGTTCTGTGAAAACTTTACTCCCCTGTCCCTGCCATACATACCCCATGACATCCCTACCACCTGTCCCTTAACTTGCGTCTCTAAACAGCAGCTCATAAATGCCCTCTCTAAGGTCAAAAAAACAACATCTATGGGACCTGATAACATCCCAGGCTGCATCCTATATAGGCTCCACATAGAATTAGCAACACCATTGGGTACTCTTTTTAATCATAGTCTAAGCATCAGCTTCATTCCAGCTGAATGGAAAATGGCCACCGTTATTCCCTTGCACAAAGGTGGTGCTTCCACTAATCCAGGGAATGACAAACGTATTAGCCTGACTAGCCTTATCTGCAAGGCCATGGAGTGAATCATCATGGACCTTGTCAATAAAGATATAGGTAATCTCCAAACAAATGAGCCTACTTCATTTGGATTTGTCAAAGGGAGATCATGCCTGTTAACCTGGTGGACTTCTTTGAGACAGTCACAAAGGATCTAGATGAGGGGAAATCTGTGCATACAGCCTTCCTAGACTTATCCAAGGCATTTGGCACAATCCCCCACTCATACATCATTGCAAACTCACACAACTAGGTAACAACCCTTATATCATTAGATAGGTCACTTACTGGCTCACTTATAGAACCCATATACTCAAAATAGGGAAATCCACCTCCAACAGCAGAGATGTAACCAGTGGTGTTCCACAGGGATCAGTCCTGGAGCCCGTACTGTTTGCAATCTATTTCTCTGAAGTACAAGCAAAAATCAAAGGTCTGTGGCTGACAACATTTGCTGATGACTGTAAACTGGGAGTGGTCATAGAATCTCCAGATTATGTCAAGATCCTACAAGAGGGCCTTACACAAAAAAATAATTGGTGCCAAAGTCATCGCCTTAAACTCAATGCAAAAAAATGTATTATAATCCCTTTCGGTAAGTGTGATGTTCCTGTTAACTACCACATCAATATCAACACCTTAAGTACACACACAGTGGTAAGAGACCTGGGCACACAGGTTAACAGCAACCTTACCTTTGACCACCATGTCTCCACAGTGGTAAGAAGGGTATTCTATGTTGCTCATATCATAAGAAAGGGCATTGCCTCCAGAAAAAAAGAAGTTATAAGCTCCCTGTACTCTTCCTTTATCAGGTCAATAATTGAGTACAGCTCCCCTTTTGGTATGTACCCTTCCAAGCACCTGCAGCAATTGCAGAGACCACAAAGGTTCCTCACAAGGAAAATTCAAGGTTTTCAACATATGCTCTATGTGGATCATCTGAAATCACTGTCACTTTATTCTGTTTCATACATACTAAGAGGCAATCTCTGCCTTGCATACAAGGCAATCTCTGACACTGCTTTACTGGAAATGCTGCATATTTGTAAGTCATATGGTACATGGTTTATTCACTCTAAAGACCTTAACCTGGCATGTAACATTACTAGAACCTGCTGGAGGGACAAATTTGTCTCCTAGAGGCTACCACACCTTTGGAACAGATTCCCACTTCATGTCAATCAGAGCACCTCACTGGCCCTCTTCAAATGCAGTCAGGACAATTTTATGGGTTACTATAAATTCATCCCTGGGGTTCCAACTGTGTCCCTCTTGGACAGGGGCAATAGGTGCTGATCATGGAATTAAGGGTAGAATTTGGCTAGGTTTGTAAGGGCCCTAGTAACTTCCTAAGATTAGGGGACCAAAGCCTTTAACAGCCTTCATAGCTGCATTCCTGAAGCTATTTTCGATGCATAGTTTATGATACAACTGCAGAATTACCCTTCATGGATGGTTCAAGATAACTATTTTGATATATGATCCAGCATGTTAATTCTCACCCTTACATGCCTGTAGTCTACTAACAGCTGTTATTAATATTTTATCCTAGAAAGTATTTTCAAATAGCCTAAACCATTGTGAATGCAACTTAAATTTCCTCAAAGGCAAATATATATATATATATATGTATATATATATATATATATATATGTGTGTGTGTGTGTGTATGTGTGTGTATATGTGTGCATGTGAATATGGGTCTATGTCATAAAGGTGAAAACCTCATAACAATGGAACCCACTAGGTTGAAACATTCGCGATGAAAACTCATAGCACTGAAAAGTGTAGAACAGTAAAGAATTGTGCAGAATGCATGCGGTAGTGTCATGTCACAGGAGCTAGTAGGGAAATGAATTCAGCACAGTATATGTGAATTGCAATATGAAGCCTCATGATGTACCCCCAGATCTGCAGATGCCTGTATTTGCTCTTAGGCACTGCTTAACTGTGTGTGGTGTTTTTCTTTTCTAGACAGTCATGCAATCGTGAACTCAGTATATATAAGCATGGGGTGTGCGAGGACAAAACCCCACACATGGGCAGTGCAGAGGGGCTTGACCCCTGCAAAAACATGTTTTTTGGTTATATTTCTTGTGGAATGTTTTCAATGTTATGAGTTTTTGGTCATATGGGTTCGGCCATATGAGTTTCAGTGTTACGAGATTTCAGTTTTATGATGTAAATCATACATGTGCATATATATATATATATATATATATATATATATATATATATATATATATATATATGTATATATTATATATACACACACACACACATATATATATATGTATGTATATATAATTCCTAGATGCCACTGCATTTCATTTGTCAAAGAATACCATTGTACCAACATTATGCTTAGATAACCTATACCCAATTATGATAACTTTCTTTGCATTGATCTTCCACTTATAACCTTATAACTAGGCCACTTATTCAGATTACTTCAAATGCAACAGAATGTACAGCAATGATAAATGCCTTTTTAAATATTATCTTGCATAACACTGCAGAACTCATGACCAATGAAGCAATGACTGTTTTTTATTATTATTTAAATCACATATGCATGTGCCTCTGTACAGTGGTAAACATGTTACATGTTACTTTAGGTTACAGGATAGATTACGTAGGGCTAGATTCAATAAAGCCTACACTAAGTGTACATGATATGTATTCAATAAAATTCTTATCACATTTTTTGTGCTTTCTAGTCATTCAGAAAGATTATACTAAGTGTACATGTAGTCTACACAATGGGATAACATTTATGAATCTCTGTCAATATTTAAAGCTGCAAAAATATCAGTAGGAAAAGTAAAATTAGGAAGAAGGTGCGAGTTATAACTGTGTTGACTGTTAACTCAGAATAGTGTATACGCACTGTACACTTACTGTAGGCTTTATCGAATCTGGCCCATAGTCATATTGAAAACTCTCTACCAGGCATATAGCTTGCTCACACACCTTAGAAATCCAATTGGGACATTTTCATTTAAGTATCTATGATACACTCTGACTGTTCATCTACTGTTTAACTAAATCAATTCATTTTTGTAATATGATTATCTCAATGAGAACAATATCCTACCTATAAAAAATACAGAGGAGCAAATATTAATGTTGCCTCACTTAAAACTAACAGCAAATAATATATGCCCACTACACGGGTTTCTTAAATAACAGCAACAGCATCACTGGATATAGTAGTCCAACTTACATACAAGCAGAAAGGAGATGTAATGCATGAATTTGTGCAGTATACATAATCAAGAACACTGCTACAGAGCACTAGGGATCATGTCACTTAATGTTATCAGCATACAAGTTTGTGATGCACATCTGAATTTAATCACTAAGAAAACTGTAATACTTTGAATGCAGCAGAGTTTTGCATTGTATCCCTTTCCAAAATAAACTCAGATAAACTTCTAGAGATTTCATCTTCAAAGATGTTCAAAAAAACAAGAGATATTACTACTGAAAGAAGACAGTTTCAGCATGCATTAACTGTGTTTTCAATGTTTTTAAAGCTGACTTTATGTGCCACAGTTATTTGTCTCCTCACATGAGCAGCATTGTTCTAGTCTTGAACTCTGTGACTTCATATCTTCTACCACCTAAATGCTTTATCAGTGTATTATTATTTAGCAAATCATCCACAATGTTTTTTATGTGAGGAATTGTTGACCATCTATGCCCATATTCTCTTTTCAAAGTATGTGTGTTGCTGTATGATTCATTTTTATTCAAGTGAATTTTGCAGCAAGAATTTAAGGATCTAAAAGCAGTCAGAACATTCATTCTGTTCTGGCAATCAAATAATTAGATACTGTAGGCTCACTTTGTGCATCAACATTTTATCCACATCCACTTTTGATTGTGGACGGTCATAAAGCTTCGTATTTATTTAGTTTTGCTTGACTCATCACTAACACTTGTATAGGTCCCTTTCACAAGATGGGAGATTAAATGTCCAAAGATCATAAGTCTATAACCAAAACCCTGAAAGCTATAATAATAATAAAAAAATAAAATGAAGATCAAAAGACTGATTCTTAAAATTCTGTAATACTACTGAATGCATACATGAAAACAATACAAAATATGAATTGGCACACCAAATGAAAATAAATAAAACATTTTTTAGGAGGAGACAATATTTTTAAATTTATTTCTGTTTGCTAACTGGGCTAGAGCACAGATCCATTTGGACTTTTCCAGAGTCTGGGTAAGTGACTTGCTCAGATATCAAATAGTAGGTAAATGGAGCCAGATGGAATTAAATCATGGCATAGAGACAGCGGCATTTTTAACAGTTCACAACCTTAATCCTATGAGCTACCTTCCATATGCAGTTTCATGGACCCACCGGTGTGTGAGCTTTCCACACAGACAAGGTACAGTACCATTCCAAAAAACAAAAAAAAAACACTTGCATCTAGATGGCAACAACAATATAAAGGCTTACAGTCTTAAATAATCTACAGATTCTGGAGGGACAGATTTGACTCCTAGTGATTGCTGCATCCTTGGAATAGGCTGCAAATTCATGTGAACCATAGCACCTCTATGACATTGTTCAAGAGGAACCTGGACAAGTGGATGGGGCACCATAAATTCTTACTGGGGATAGTGCCCACAACCCTCCTGGACATTGGCAGTCATTAATAGATACAATCCTGGTTATTGACTAGAGTATCTATGGTATTACATTGGGATGAAACGGCTAGGCTTGAAATGACCTCCGGGTTGAGAGTCTAGTAAACTCCAATAATACTATTAAACATTTTCATTAAAGCAACACTAGCCTATTAGGGTAAGATATTTTTTTCGTATCTCTAATTTATTTTACATCCAAATCTAGATGTTTCAGGCTCCTGGTTAAGAAAGGCTTGACTTGATTTAAGATGTATACCAAAATGTTTTGACAATGAGAATATTAAAGTGGGGATCATAACTAGGGCCAGATTCCAAAACATTCACTCTCAGAGTAAGTGACTGACTTTGATGCAAGGCCTACATACAAACAGGCTTATACCCGACCACTTGCACTGAGACCAAGTATTTTGTAATTGGGCCTGTAGTATTTGACTTGTTTATACATGAGATTTAACAACAGTATTTCTAACTTATCTAACACAGAGTGCTAACATTTCAGAAAATGTAAACAATAGCAATGACATTATAGAGGTTGTTGTTTGAATGGGGCGTACAGAAAATGAAGTTACTAGCAAACCTTCTCAGAATAATTGCCCCGTCATTACCTCTCAGAATACCAATATATAAGCAATTAATGGTACTACTGATGTTGGCAATGGCTAGCCTTGTCTATCACCCATAAACAACAGAAATAGGACTGATGCTGTGTATGAAAAAACAGAACCAGGGGTGTGTTGTGTAGGTATTTGCACGAGTTTGCCTCTCGTGTAATTCATTAACAACATTTCTGAGAGTGCCCCATCAAAAGTTCGAATTAATGGAATTGGATGTTTTGTGAACATCCATAGATTTGGCAGTCTTTGGGATCTAATAAAATAAGTTACATTACACTAAGCCAAAGACTTTTATAGGAGGGCCACCATACCTGTATTTAATAAAGCTACTTTCATAGGATAAATACATGCGAGAAGCAGGATTTCATTTTTTCTTTCTAGAGCTTTAACTTGGATCTTATATTAGTTTATAATTACTGTGGAATCATGCATCCTAATTTTTGCTGGAGAAAAATATGCTTCTTCTTCTTCTTTCGGCTGCTCCCATTAGGGGTCGCCACAGCAGATCAACTGTTTCCATTTCTTCCTCTCCTCTGCATCTTGCTCTGTCACACCAACCACTTGCATGTCCTCTCTCACCACATCCATAAACCTTATCTTAGGCCTTCTCTTTTCCTGTTACCTGGCAGCTTCATCCTTAGCATCTTTTTCCCAATATACTCTGCATCCCTCCTCTGCACATGTCCAAACCAATGTAATCTTGCCTCTCTGGCTTTGTCTCCAAACCTCCCAACCTGGGCTGACCCTCTAATATACTTATTCCTAATCTTGTCCATCCTCATCACACCCAGTGCAAATCTTAACATCTTCAACTCTGCCACGTCAAGCTATGACTCCTGCCTTTTTGTCGATGCCACTGTCTTCAACCCATATAACATAGCTGGTCTCACTACCCTCTTGTAGACCTTCCCTTTCACTCTTACTGGTACTCGTCTGTCACAAATCACTCCTGACTCTCTTCTCCACCCACTCCATCCTGCCTGCCTTCTTCACCTCTCTTCCACACTCACCATTACTCTGAACTGTTGATCCCAAGTACTTAAACTCATTCACCTTCGCCACCTCTACTCCCTGCATCCTCACCATTCCTCTATCCTCCCTCTCATTCACACACATATATTCTGTCTTAGTCCTGCTGACCTTCATTCCTCTTCTCTCTAGAGCATATCTCCACCTCTCCAGGGTCTCCTCCACCTGCTCCCTACTCTCACTACAGATCATAATGTCATCTGCAAACACCATAGTCCACGGGGACTCCTGTCTGATCTCGTTTGTCAACCTGTCCATCACCATTGCAAATAAGAAAGGGCTCAGAGCTGATCCTTGATGTAATCTCACCTCCACCTTAAACGCATCTGTCACTCCCACCGCAGACCTCACCGCTGTCACACTACCCTCGTACATATCCTGCACCACTCTTAATACTTCTCTGACACTCCCGACTTCCTCATACAATACCACAACTCCTCTCTAGGCACCCTGTCATATGCTTTCTCTAAATCCACAAAGACACAATGCAACTCCTTCTGACCTTCTCTGTACTTCTCCATCAACACTCTCAGAGAAAACATTGCATCTGTAGTGCTCTTTCCTGGCATGAAACCATACTGCTGATCATTAATCATCACCTCCATTCTTGACCTAGCTTCCACTACTCTTTCCCATAACTTCATGCTGTGACTGATTAGTTTAATCCCTTTGTAGTTACTACAGCTCTGCACATCACCCTTATTCTTAAAAATCGGTACCAAAACACTTTTTCTCCATTCCTCAGGCATCCTCTCACTTTCCAAGATTTCATTAAAATGTGTAGTTAAAAACTCCACTGCCATTTCACCTAAACACCTCCATGCTTCCACAGGTATGTCATCAGGACCAACAGCCTTTCTGTTCTTCATCCTCTTCATAGCTATCCTTACTTCCTCCTTGCTAATCCACTGCACTTCATGATTCACTATCCGCACATCATTCAACCTTATCTCTCTCTCATTCTCTTCATTCATCAACCCCTCAAAGTACTCTTTCCATCTGCTCAACACACTCTCCTTGCTTGTGAGTAAGTTTCCTTCATTATCCTTTATCACCTTTACCTGCTGCACATCTTTACTAGCTCATTCTCAATATCTAGCCAATCGGTACAGGTCCTTTTATCCCAACTTATTGTCCAACCTTTTATACAACTCTTCATACACCTTATCCTTAGCCTTCGCCACCTCTCTCTTTGCCATGAACCTCATCTCTTATACTCTTGTCTACTTTCTTCATCTCTTTAACAATTCCACTTCTTCTTCGCCAACCTCTTTCTCTGTATACTCTCCTGTACTTCTTCATTCCACCACCAGGTCTCCTTGTCCTCCTTCCTCTTTCCAGATGTCACACCAAGCACCTTTCTAGCCATCTCTCTTACTAGCTCTGCTGTAGTTACCCAGCTATTCGGTAACTCTTCACTGCCACCCAGTGCCTGTCTTAACTCTTCCCTGAACATCACCTCACAATATGTTTGCATCTTACAATATAATTAAGATTTAACAAGTCCCAAAAAGTGTCACTTGTAGTAATTTAAATTGATGGACACAAGTCATGGCTAATAATGTTGTTGGATTTATACTAAGCAGTAAGTTTGAATAACCATGTATAGCTGAGCAATGTACCCTAGGAAGTATTGTTGGTAAGTTTACTTTACTTTTGGATAGTGGCCACACTACTAATCCCTGGTGTAAATGTATGTGAATCCGTCTAATCATAAAGTCTTAATATGAAGGGTGCTAAGAAGTTAAACATGTATGCAATCATTGTTCCAAAGGTAGGGGATTATTAGGGTAATGAGCCTATCTTTTCAAGGAATCACACTTATATTACAGTGTAAGTTGAAAACTTTGGAGTGTGCATTCTTACATTATCACTGTTTCAAAGATGAAAAAGATCTAAAAAAGCAGGGTCTTTCATTGTCCAGAAGGTATGATAGAGCGATCACTGCATGATTCTGTGTGAGATAACAAAAATTGAAAGACATAACCAATCTGGATAGCTAAGGGAGTCTATTGCTTTGATTCCCTTGGCTTGGAAACTCTGCGATCATTCAAGATGGAACATGTGTTTGGTAAGATACATATTTGCTGAATGTTATATTAAAATGATCAGCATATAAAGGAGGACAAAAGTGGGAGAAGACCTAGATCAATATTGCAGAAATTGAGACTATACCTTTAATAAATACCTGAAGATTTTCTTTCAGTAGCTGATTCTTGATAATCAAATGTTGATTCATTAGCAGTAACAATACCTAGTTTGTAATATCTTTATCAAACTTAAGTAGGATTCCATTTATTCTATAATCAGTGGGAAACACTTGTTTCACAACTGGATCTACAGTGCTTTTTTACATTATGTCTAAGGTAAAGGTAGGAACATCAGGTGCTGACTGTATTTAGTCCATTATGAAGATTTGAACCAAGACTACAGAATGAAGTCCACTAGCTGTTAATTGTCATAATCCTATGCACTAAACTGGAATGTTTCTTTCATGGTGGGTACACTGCAAGATGAGTTTAGCTGGGAGGCTTCATTTATTTACCTTCTGTTTGATGGCTTGAGATCACTGGGCTTGTTCTTTGATTTGAGCTCCTCTTTGTTACTGTGACTACTGTTGTTATGAAAGTGTCTTAACCAGAAGATCCATATTTATTTTGTAATCTATTAACTTAACTAAATTTTTCAGGGACAACTCAAATAAACAAAAGGTGTCCTAATGCTCAAAAATCAACACAAAAAAAGAGCAGAAATGTTATAGTAATGTATGTTTCTTCTTTCATTATAAATCTACTATTTACAGATATTAAGAGTAATAATAACAAAATACCACCCATTAGGTGCCTAACAAGCTTCTCTTGTCCCAAGCTTTTTCCCAAAGGAAGACACAAATAATAGTCAGTGCAACCAGTTTATTAACAACACTTCAAACCTTTATTATACTGATCAATTGAATTGTGACAGCAGCAATCATATTCACCTCAAGGTAACCAAACTGATCTGCTAATCTCTTGGACAGTACATATCCAGGTAGAGAGCCATACCACTCTCCAGGTGGGCTTGACTAACCACAGTTCCCTTTGGCAAATCAAACCCATATAACAGCGCAGCATAGAGAACTGCTTACTCATCTTAACCAGAATACTGATCACGTCCCATTTAAGCAGCGGAGGAGTACAATGATTGGGGGGGGCTGACCCATGAATTCACAAAAGGTTGCCTTTCCTGGTCATATAAATGCACAGCTAAGCCAGCAATCTTTCACCAGACATGTACATATCTTGAAATTCTATGTGGTGCAAACAAATTGCACTCATGAAACTAACTTCCGAACAATGGCTAAACCTCCTTGACTAAAAACAAAATTAAATATCTGCACCTGGCTGGTGCATAGCTGAAATACTCATCACCCTGCAATAAAAAAAGCAATATGTATGCTTCTCCCTCTTCAAAATGTTTTTTTACATATCGGATACAATTTATATGTTATTATTTTATATGAAGTGTTTATCATTGATGACTGCATTGTTTTATTTTGTTACAGTGCTTATACATGGTGTTTATTGGCTGTTTTAGTTTTAAGGAGTGGCACAACAAGGATTTATTTCATTCTTTGTTTTTTTTCTGATGAAGTTCTTATGTCTATTAAGGAATGAAAGCACTCAGCATCTTCAGTTCGCTTTTTTCCAGGTCCTAGAAGTCCGTTAGTTATTTTACCATAAAGTTTAGCATACTTGCTACAATAAAGGTTCCTATATGTGTGCTACTGTAAACAGAAACAGAATAATAGTGTGAGACCCATAATGCGCCATTAACACAAATGACAAATGCAGGATAAATAGGCCCCAAACCTCTACAGAAAGGTGACTATCACTGGAACAAAAATTATTAGACCTCACTCTACAAAGTCCCAAAGATACACAACAAAGACTCCAAAGGAAAAAAAGGACTGCCCTGGCAAACCTCTGATTGATGATACTTTGAGTTGCTTCAGCTGGCATCTGAAATTCTCATATATGCTAACAGCCTCAGGGTTATGGAGACTTTATGTTAACTTCAGTTCTCTATAAATATCATACAGCAATCTACCTTTTAGAATGAGTTTGAAATCACTGTCTCCTAAACTAATCACCAATGGGTATGGCTGAATGCCATGTTACAAATTATATAAAATGTTGCCGCCACATTTTCTTATCACTGACTTGGAAAGCCTTGCTTGTCACTGAAGCAGTACCTGGATAAAAGCCAAATTGATCCATTTGGCTATACAGCTGCCCTCTTAGCTGCCACTATTATGAAAGAGGAACACAATTCTGACACAAATGGAATCTGCAATGTAAACTATAACGGAGAAATCTATCATAGTGACACACAAGGTGACAACTACCTACTATGACAGGGAAAAGCTGAGGGGGTCACTACACTTGTTCATGTTGAGAATTTCAACAAGTTGCCCTTTCCTGGCTAGATCTACACAACATCCATCTGAAAAGTGAATGTGTGTAACCCTTGAAAGACAGGCCCTCAGATGGCAGTATGTTCTGTGAAACTAGCTTACCCAACTTGGCATAATAACCTGCCCATGAAGGTGCCTAAACAACTCATGAGCAGGAACACTGCTACCCATATTGAGCAGGGTTGTCATCCCCCTACAATGAGCACAGCAACTGTTATTGATACCTGTCCACCTCTGTTGATATGACTTAGACCTGCAGACACAAACCACAACTGACCTATGGTATCAGTACTACATGCCATCATAATGAGAACAAAAGGTCACTGATCTGACAATCCCTATGGTGAGCCAGCAAAAGGGATAGCCCAACGTGTTTATGAGTGGCAATTACCTGGAAGTCATGAGGGCACTCTTTACTAAGATTGTGTAAGGACATTACAAAGGACCTCACAGGGTTTACAGGTATAGCTATGGTCCTGCCATCTCATTTTAAACCTTTCTGTGATATGTGATCAGGTAACCAGTAAGAGCAATGCTCAAGCAAGCTGCAAGCAACCAAAATAAATCCATATGGTTTTGGTGGCATCAATTAACATCTCAAAGCAATGCCCCACTGAAAACGATGGACACCACCTCTTAACGCCGAGTAAACTTACAAACAGTGAAAAGACTGAAAGCTGCCCCACAAATTTTATGGTAATGTCAGGCTACTTGTCGCCAACCAAGGCCTATCACACCCAGTCCATTAGCCTAAGTAAGAAAGAATGATAGTGGGATCCTCTAGCACACACAGGCCAAGCTGTGATATCTGGAAATCTGCAGGTAGTAAAGATTAAACTGTTGCATTTACCTGAAATGTGCTTGACAGCAAACAATTAATAATTTGAAGATTATGAAGGAATAACAATCTCAGAAAGATTGACCCGAATAGATTTAAGTGTCTGCTCCTGAAACCCTACTGATCCTCCATAATAGGGCAGGAGCTCCAAGTGTCACATCCTACTATTACAGGGACAAAAACACTAATCAAGGGACCACAATCACTGACATTTATAGTACATCCACAATCTGAGTCCCCATTTGATCTTTTAACAGCTGTAGTACCTATGAATGAACTAAGCACACTGCCAAAAAGAGCTCTGCAAGAAGTAATGGTAGCTCTTAAATGTTCTTCTCCCCAAGAGAAGCTTCTGCTAAAGTCTTATAAACTGACTAATCTGGGCCATATTGACTGGCCTCTCAGGTGGAACCATCATACAAGTGAAACTAGTGAGGCTAAGGAGCTCTGTGACTACCTTGGCTCTAAATGTATTGGCAGATAAAGCTTCTCAAAATCAAAACCTTCCCGAATCAATTTCTTTTGGTAGTTCAGTTTCTACAGGTAAAGGATGCATGGTGAGGCTTAAAAAGTCTCGTATGGTCATTAACCTGGAAAACGTCTATGAACTTATGTTACTTTGATGTCCAACCTAAATGCTAAAACTTGGCTGTGCTCTTAATCTTATCTTCTGCTAGTGGAATATAAGCAAATGGCATAGCTGAGTGAATCACACCATGCCTTCACAGGTGCCCTCTACCACATTCCCTATGAAAAGAGACATCTCATATTGAACTGTTGCTGTTTTGGTCTCTGTTGCTAGCATTAATAAAGGGCCCTGCTGGATGTCTCAACATGGCAAAGAATGCCCCAGCCCAAAGAGGCTAACTGACCATAAACAGATGAGGAAAAGGCAGAAAGACTGCTAAATCTTGCCAAAGTAACTCCCTCATTAGTAGCTATCAGATGAGATGCACTGAGGCCCTTCCTAAGAACAAGTCACAGTGCCTCAACCTGCCTCCTGTTGAATAAAGTATCTAATACTCACTCAGTCCTCCACTGACTGCCCCCTCCAAAAGGGGGTCTCGCCTGGACACTGATCATCTGCCATCTGGCCTTCACTTCTTTCAATGATGACATTTCCTCTGCAGGAGAAAAAGGGGAGAAACAAACAGAAGAAATAATAATTATCATCATGAGTAATATGACAAATTACAACTTACAACAACGTCTAATCCCCTGCTCTACCAATAACGCAAGGCAGCACAATGGGCATGAACACTTAAAATGGCAGGAAGCAAGGACTGAAAATACAAGAGAGGTTACCGTCACGAGAAAGTGACTCAAACTATTAAGGATGAACCAAACATGCCCTTTCGGAGCCCATGGTATGCCCCCTCAACCCCCAATGCACCCTTCCTGGGATGACTGTGGACCCTTTGTCTAAATATTATAACCCTCTCAAATGGCAGAGGAGGATATCATACCCTGAATCCCTATGTCTAGTTTGCCAACAGATGAAGGTCTGAGCTTGAGGTTGGCCATAGCCATTTCTTTGCAGTGTAGCTAATAATCAGGAATGTTCATCATTACAGTATTGATGTCCGTGTTCCTCATGGTCTACAATGAAATGGGGTTAGCACATGTCCAGTGTTAGGGACGGATTACTTATCTATTTTTATATAGTTTCTATTTACTGTAAATTATACTGAATATTATATGCTTCATAAAGGAACATCATAAGTACACTGTAATACATTTTGACCATTATTGGAGCTTCCAAGGTGAAGTGACTAGAAAGCGGTTAGTAATAAATTCTCATTTTTCCCACTTATTCCACACTGGAAGTGGTAGAGTTTCATACTACGAACCGGAAATTTGCAAGATATGGTCATATCTTCCCTATATTAGAAATTGCAAACAGAATTTAAAAGTAGGTATTCCTTCCTTGGTGGGAACTTCATTACAAGAAGGAGAAGCAGGAAGTCATGAAGACATCTGGGGAGTTTCTCCCCAGGCCTCTGCTGAAAATAGGCTCTGTTGCTAGTTGAAATTTCCTGGTTAACAAATGTTAAGCAAATAAACAAACAAACAATAAAACTAGCTCTGTATGGAAAATTGGGTATACTAGAATGCCTCCCAGCAGGAAGACCACTGCTTTAAGTCCCCCCAACCCCAAAATTCAAAATCAAATGACACCCAAGGAAGCTAATGTCCTAAGCACTAAGCCAAATAGTAATGCATACAAAAGGATACTTAAAAGACATAATAAGGAAAAGATCATAAAGCAGGCTGCAGCAGTTTCAATGTGCAGGTTCCCCTATATATGTATATTTTATATATATATATATATATATATATATACATATATATATATTTTTTTTTTTTTATCTTTATACGAAGCACCAAGTAAGTGATAAGTAGACCCCTGCCTCCTCAGTGGTGCCTAACCTCCTAGGGTATAGCCTGATAATCTGCTTAATTAGATCATCAGTAAAATTCCAGACAGTGAATAGATCCAGCCAAGAGATGAAAAAACCCTACATCCCTAATCTGAGTAGGTTAACATGTTCTTTGATGCCTGTCCCTTAAATGCAGGAATTAGCTCCAGAAACTCACCTACAAAAACCACTGCCAGTTTGGTAGGGATCTCCTCTGAAGAGAATTAACTGGCAGAAAAATATCCTGACGCAAAGCATGATACAGTAACTAACATGAAAAGATGCAACAGAATCAGAAAATTGGTAATGATCTCTAATGGATGTCTCAAAATAATGATAAAACAATTTTGGTTAACCACCGTACTGGAATGAACAAATGCCTAAATCAGGAATATTGTTTGAATATTAATGTGACTTAGAGAAAGTTTCTAAATAACAGGACTGAATTAGCATACATTTTAAGCAAACTGAATGAACTATGATGCCCATCATAGCATAATGACCTACAACCAAATGCTCATATGGAAACAGGTAGAAAACCTACAGCCATGTAGCAAAATTTGGCATTTGCAAAACTATGAACAAGTTGACCAGTGTACCTGCACATGATAATGTAAGCCTGGTGGGACCTAAAATTACAGCATGAACCTAAAACAACAGCATGAAAGGACAGAACTGATAATCCACTGAACTTGCAGGCAGGAATGCATGAAATCACTTGTGAAGATTAACTATGAAATAAGACACCCACAGAGCTAGCTATATTTATAGTCTATTGTATTTAAACTTTTTAATAATATTTTGATTATATATTCTCTTTTGTTTTTGAAAGCAACAGATCAGCAAATGAGCAACATTGCAGCACACCTTCAAATCGTACATGACACTGGGGAACAGATAATTAGGAAAGGCTCTGGGTAAAGACAACAGCAGCAAGACAAACATGCCAGTCAGGATGATACACCCAACCATGTATCATTGAAAGTACTGCACTAAGGCTGTACTGGATAGTATAACAGCTTAAAGGAAAAAGGGAAGGCAAAAGGTATCTAAAGTGGCTAAATGTCACAACTCATACATAAAACAACTCCTAGACTCCAAACTTTTACCACATTCCTTCAAGGAGAGAAAAACAAAGAGTGCACAAATCTAGTTCTAGTGAATTATCAAAACCTAACAACATTACAAATAAAAGTACAAACAAAGTAATCACCCAAAATTATATAGCAATTATCATATTTACTCTACTTTAATATATACCTTTGGAGAATAAATAAACCTATCTAAAAGCTGTCTGGAACACCCATTGGGTCAAATACCACTTTGCTGAACTGACAGAAGGATAGCTGTGCAAGGTTAAATAACCAAAGTCACGAAAATGTGACATGCCCCCTATTCCACCTTGTATCCTTGTGGACAAAATTTGCGGTTCTCTGACAAATCACTGAAAAGTCATTAAATACAACAACACATTTCAGTTTTAGAATTCATATCCTTCAGGCAATGCACAATACCACAAATCTTGTTATTCTAGCAGATTTCTAAGTTTATAAGAGCAACATTTACAATTGGGACCTTTGTCTCCCATTCTTTAATGTTTTGTGACAATTCTTGAGCTAAGATGGTGAGAGGTACATATGGAGGTCTGAAAATAGCGAAGGACATCAACATCGAAATCTAGAATGCCAAACGTATTTCTGTGGCCAGCAGAGTGAACATGGGGAAGAGGAAATATATCCTTTTCCCCACTGTAGTGCGATCTCGGAGTTGGTATATTTAAGTAGGGGGGTGTAGGGGGGCTTGCGCCCCTGCAAAAGTGAGTTTAATGAAGTTTGTTTATGTAGGTTTTGCTTACCTGTATGGTGCTGTTGTTGTTGGAAATGCGTTCGGCATTCCGGATTTCGATGTTTACGTCCTTGCTATTTTCGGAGTTCGGCATTTATGTGTCACTGTTTAGGTGTCCGCGGTTGTGAACGTTCAGTCTTACAATATAGACCCGTGTGTCTGAGATAGATAGATAGATAGATAGATAGATAGATAGATAGATAGATAGATGCATAGATAGATAGATGTAGGTGACTGTCACTGTCTGCAAGTATTACAGAAAAAATGATTTTATTGACTGTTCTGTTCCATACTTTCATACACATGTAAAACAAATGAGCCACAACAACTCTGGGCAGCACACTGGTACCATTTTTGACTATCCACATAACTTCGGATTTATCATTGTTGACATTTTGTCTACTTATTTGTTAGCTATGAATGGGAGCAAAATGTACAGCAACCTCATTGAAAGAAAGTACAAAGGATTCTCTTCCAAGCACACCTAGAACAGACCCAGGTCAGAAAATATTAAAGGGAAATGCACATCACTCTACAGCACTTCAGAAAAAGCAATATGAAGTGAAGCTAATCAAAAGGAAATCCTTTATATATTCAGTTTCAAGTTTAATGCACCTCAGGGAAAGGGAGATTTAACCATGACAGAGACAAAAGTCAATGCATTTGTGACTGGATAATTATGTCATCACACATCTATCACACAAATGTCTACTTCACTTCATAAAGATTAGTGCCTGTAAGTGAATTTCAACCACATCATTATAAAGGTTAAGCACCAATTTTTATAGCTCAGAGATATCTACAACTTTATCTATCTATAAAAGGGTTGGGAAAATACCCGTTCCTCAAGAACTGTGCAGTCATAGAGTTAATTTGCAAGGGGTTGCAGAGGAGCTTGCCTTACAAACAAAATCGTGTTTCCGTCCTTCTGTACTCTGAGGTTATGCTCTGAGCATGCACAATAATCGGTCAATGTCACAAGTGTCTATTTTTTGTATCAACATTTTTGCAACATCAATATTTCTAAGTTTTGGTTTATTTAAGTGGACCTATATATATATATATATATATATATATATATAGACATAGATAGATACAGATATACATAAATATATATGTGCATATGTATGTATATATATATATATATATATATATATATATATATATATATACATATATATATACAGTCCTTACTGAAATATTTAACTTTTTAAGAACTTAGTTTGATAAGTGGTAGTATTGCTGTATGTATAAGTGTCTGCTGTCTTCAGAGGAAAAAAAAAACATAAGGCTTACTTCCATTTTATAAACTTTGAATTTTGACATTTGGCTCCTTGATACAGAAAGACAGAGCCCTAGCACCGATCATGATAATGCAAGTTTAGCTAGTAAGCCCGGCCATTAAAGGAACTAGCTGGGACAGAAAGGAGTAAGTGGCCAGTGCTAGCATCTCTCAGGCCTTACTCATAGCATCCTCTTGACATTTAGTATACAAAATATTGCTATCTGCTTTCAGAGATGCTATTTAATATGTTGAGAATTCTGATTTTCAAATTCAGGAGACCACCATGAAAGATTTGCTGATTGCTTGGACAGACTGGTATAATCGATGAATCATGGATAACTTCTCTTCCGGACCACATGTTCATATGCTCATAGATAAGTACTAGGCAAGTTCTCTCTGTGGTCCATTTCAAGCAAAGACAATTTCCCTTTAGTGCATTAACCATCCCACTGTCAATAATGTTATATTACCCCTAATGAGAATAACTGCAATAATACCATAGATAATTTGAGGGGACCCATGTATGAGATAAAGCATTTAGGAGCTGCATTTGCCCATTAGTATTTGGGTGCAGTCCTGGGGTAAATCTTCTGTTTCCTATCCATAGATCCAAGCTGCACCTGACTAGGGATGAACTTTGTTTTATGTATATGAGGAATCTTTTCCAGACCAGTGGTACCCACTGTGAGATATACCTATCCCTCCAAACTGTTCTGTTGATATTGCAGAAGAGGTGTAGATTCCAGGATCAAATATTTCTGATGCCATTTGATTTGTTATTGTGCAGTAAATCGATCACTACTGGGTCAGAAGATGTATTGTATGACAGACACAGGTCCCCTATTAGCAGTCTGTAGTATACCGAATATATTGGCAGGGCCTTGAGTTGGTCCATGTAATAAGGTATCTCTGTGGGTGTTCTAGTTGTTGCATGGGCCTGGACAGATGTATGGCAAAGGGAGTATTATACTCCATGTTTGGCCTTATGAGGGCTGGGTAAAGAGATGCAATAACATCCCTAGATCTAGACACAATCATTTTGTTTATAAGTTGTGCAATATAGAAGGACATTCTTAAACAATGGACACACAATGATCAAAAGTTAGGACACTATCCACATAAGTTCCCAAACCCCACATAACTGAGTCAACTCTTAGAGATGTATTGTCAGTGTAGTAGTTCCGCAAACACCAAAAGGTGTTTTCATTTTATTTATTTAGTTCTTATTTATTCATCTTTTGTTAACTGGGTTAGTCCAACTGGGCTGCTAGCCCATTTTCAGTGGAGACCTGAGCAGAAAATCTCCACCCAAAAACAAATGACAGAGTTTACAGTAAGCAATAATGTGCACAAAAGTACATACATTCATGTCATATGTGACAAATGAGAGTAAATCAGCAAACAATCATACAAATAATGGAAATTAACACATCGTAACAAAATTCACCAATAACATTAATAAAAATTACAAGAGGTAGAAGCCTGTAGTAATAAAAATGTAGATTTGCAAAAGGTTATCTAAAAAAGCCCTAAAACATCTTTAATGACTGCACCGAGTTGGTATAAGGGAAGGAGAAGTATTAAAATAGAGGGGTAAAAGTGGAGGGATGGGAAGTAATTTGTAGGTCTAAGCACATATGTTTACCGGCTGTCTCAAATAGTCCACAAATCTATCTTACTGGTAGTCTCTCCAGGGGTCCACATCCCTTTGCTATTATTATAACTTTTTTAAAACACACCAACTAAATAGTAATAGACTGACACACAGCTAATGGATGATACTTGTGGAATAACATTAAGTAAACTAATATCTCTGACCTTTAATGAACTCTAAGGTACATATATGTATGTTTCACTGGTAGTTTTCTGCATGTTTTTGAACTTTGGCTTTAATATTTTCCATGTCTGTGGATAGTCATTTTACATCTTCACTGACTTCCACCTATTTTAATTTAGGATAATGTTTTCATGGGTACCTCAGTGAATTATTCCCATGTACATATATGTCTGTTGGTTTACTAAAACTATGATTACTCAAAATATTCTGTACCTCTCATATAGTCATGCACACAGCTTTCTTTAAATGCACAGTCTTGTAGATCCAGATTTCTAGCAAGTATTTGTTTTATTTATTTATTGATTGATTGAACGCCATCTTTTGGAGTTCCTGTGTTATTTCATTAATCTGCATTAACCAGTTCTATGCTAAATATTAAAGCAGACATTTGTGTACAATATTCAAACCCAAGTTAAGAATATGAAATCATAAGATATGTACTAACTGCTTATTGCTTGCATTTTGATTTTGTCATAAATGTACTCATAAATGTACACACCTCCCATCTCAAATATTGTTCTCAGAACCCTTAATTCTAATTTTGAAGACAATACAATGGGTTTCAGTAGATCAACATAATCATAGCCAACCTTCTGCTAATGTAGGAAATATGAGGAAATGAATAAGTAATTTTGGGGTGGTGATGGTTGATTATTTAATATTTTCTGAAATTGCCACTAATCTTTAAATTTTGTGAAGCTGCATCATACCAGTAAAACATGTTTGCAAGCTTCCGCATGGTTCTTTTTTCTCAGTATAATATAGCTTACTTTCTTCTATAAATGGTACAGAGATATAGCGGACTTCTTACTGTCTTATTATCATTCCCGTTTAAATTCCTGCATACCTGATTGGATTTCTGTAGACATGTGAGCAGTATGTACTCCCTTTTTACTCTTTCTTTAGCTAAGGAAATAATCACTTTCCAATAAACTTTATCATTTAAGTGTTCAAGAGACACAGAGAAACATAGTTTTTATGAAGAAATGGCAAATATGATTACAATAAAGATGTTGAAACCTATCTGTCTTGGCCAAGTCTTCCAGGTAGGAAAGTGCTGTGTATAACAGAAATAATGTTTTTCATTCGATATTGTCACAGCAAGAAACTTAGCCTTTTCCTCAAGACCCAGAGGCCAGAAACTGTTACTGCATTGGAATGTAGAGGAATACAATCCTTCATAGAAAATCTTTTATTTTTTTTAACTTTTATTGGTCTGTATGTAGACTGGACACTTTGATCTGTTGGGCCCCTATTACTAGCATGACCTATTGTTATGCATCCCTTGCATATGCTCCTCTGTGTCCATAAGATTTACTCTTACTGTTTTCTGAAGTTGATAGCATCCTTTCCTTCACTATTTTCTGTGTGTTTATGGATCATTTTGCTGTTTTTGCAACATTGATCATCTGGCTCCTTGCTAAGAGTATCTTTGCTTTAATGAAGAGTAGTATTTCTGTCTACCCATTTCTAAACGTTTCCAGCACTAATTTTTATGTCTAGCCTTCTTGGAGTTCCTTCCTCACTGTTTTTTTATGGCATTTTGTAAAAAATCATCCCCCAACAGAATCTGACCCATTCAGCCCTGAGACTGTTTCTTCCGATAGCTTCAAAGGCAAGTACTAGGCAAGCTTCTTTTGTATGCCATTTTAAACATAGTCAGCTTCCATTTTAGTGCTAGAATTAACTCATCCCATTTGGTTAGAGATTAGCTTTACCCAAACATATGGCTGACAATTATATATTACCCTTAATAAGAATAACTGGGATCATACCATACATAATTTGAGGCGATCCATGTATGGGATAATATATTTAGGAGTTGCCTCTGTCCAGGGAGCAGTCCTGGGGAAAATTTTCTTTTTCCCATCCACAGAACCAAACTGCATGTCAACAGGAACAAGGGCCAACTTTTGTTTTATGTGGATGGGGAGTCTTTTACAGAGCAGCAGTATCCTCTGTGAGATATACCTGTCCCTCCAAACTGTTCTACTGATGTTGCAGAACAGGTACAGATCCCTAGACTGAGTAATTCTGATGCCATTTGACTTGCTGAAGTGCAGTAAATCCATCAGTATTGGGTTGGATGACACCTTCTATACCAGACACAGGTCACCTCTTAACAGACTGTAGAATATCAGGTATAGTGACATGGCTTTGAGTCAGCCCACATAGAGCATGCTGGTTAGGTCTTGTATCGTTTTAGTAATGCTATCTGTTTGGATGTTCAGGTTGCTGCACGTGTCTATATAGATACATGCCAAAGGGGGCATTATATATTCAATGAATAGCCTAATGAAGTTTGAGTAAAGGGGTGGGGGTCAATGCATTCCTAAATCTCAACACAATGCCTTTGTTTATACGTTGATCAAAAGTTAGGGCACTGTCCATTTAAGTTCCCAAGTCCCAAACAGCTGGGTCAACTCTTAGGGACATATTGTAAATATGATAGTTTCCTGGGGTAAGATGTCTCCCCAAAGGATACATTAATGCATTGTTTGGAATTTAGTTTCAGTCTATGATTCTAGCACTATTTATTTGGGTAAACCTTCCTGCAGGATGAATAAATCATTTGGGATTCATTTAGGATTCAATGACTGCTCTTAGCTTGCAGTCATCTATAAATCTAATCAGCCAGAGCCCTATGGTATTGGCTTATACTTCAGAAAAGTAAATGCCATACAGGAGAAGTTCCATCACAGAACTCTTGGGGGCTCCACTGGTGACTGGTCTCTTTGTGGAGGCAAATTCCCTAGTTTGATTTCCTGCATCTTATCTGTGAGCCAGTTGGTAATCCAGCAGGTGACACCGTAGTTTATTCTCGGCTTATTTAGCTTTTCTACTATGCTTGAGTGGGTAATTGTGTTAAAAGCTTTGGACAGTTTGAGACATGGCAGCGTGTAATATTTTCCCTTCATCCATTGCTTTGCTGACCTTATCAAAAAAGTCCACCAATATGAGTAAGCATGACCCACCCTTGACAAATCCAAACTGAAATGGGTCAAGTGTTTAGAGGTTACCTATGTCCGGGCTGAGTAATTCAATGAGAAGTCTTTCTGTGGCTTTGCATATAAGGCTGCTCAGACTTGTGGTACTCTAATTGCTTGAATCTGTGCCAGGTATCCTTTATGCAAAGGAATTACTGTAGTTTTTCTCCATTGGTACAAAACCTGTATGGAGGCTGAGAATGAATTGCGTTGTTAGGGGTCAGGCTAAGTTGTGCTTCATGTTCTTTAAGATGCATCAAGGGATAGTTATCAGGACCCATCAATGCAGTCTTTTAGCTTTTGATAGCACTTTTAGAACATGGTCTTGTGTGATAGCTGGAGTTGAGCCAATTTCAAGAATATCTTAAGGCACAAACAGAGGAGAGAGAGAGCGGTAAAGTTAGAACCAAATTTATCACCCAGTAGATTCACTATATCATCTGCCTCAGTGTAGGTAACATTATTCACAATGAGCTCAGCATATTTCTGCATTGTGCTTTTAAGATTTTGAACATTAACTAAAAAGACCTTCTGATGGTCTTTGGCATGGGTAGTTATTTTGGGTCTATATTAGAAGACAGAAGATGCATTTTTTCGAATGCGTCTTGGTCGAACTTAAAAGGCTGAAAATGCAAAACATCGAAGCGGCTGTTAAGCAAATTCTTTCCCTGGGAAAGAATTCGCTTGGCCAATTTGGTACTTTGCCATTTTTTGCACTGTAGTGCGGTCTTGGAATCCCCCCACTTAATGTAATGTTTGAAATGGATTTTTATTTTTTTTTTGGAACAGCAAATTTTTCCATTGGAAAAAAATCGCTGTTCTGACACTTCAACATTGTAAGCTTTCGCTTACATAGGGTCAATCAATAATCGTTCATTTTTTTAAGTGTTCGGTGATTTAATATAGACCCGTTATTTTATCCTCAAACTTGACATGTGAATTTTATAAAGTCCCTGAGCTGGATTCAGGCACCTAGGCAGCGAGACCTTTCTCTGTGGTACATTTGACTGGGGACACATTGCTGAAGTGACATTCAGCAACAGAGAAATATGGCTGTTTGCAAATTCCCTGTTGGCAAAAAGAAGCATACACTGCCAGCCTCACAGCTTTAATAACCAAATGCACAGGGAGAAAACAATGTCCATGGTCCCCAAGGGAACATGGGACACCAGGCAATATGGAAAGCATCAGCAGCAGGCTGGCCAGAGGGCATGCCAATGGCAGTAAAATGCAGTGCACAACGGGCAGAGCCTTTATAATTGGAGTGTGTGGACCACTACCCCTTTAACAGTGTCTAGGGAACATTACCTAAAATGCATACTGGAGCATAAATGTGACTACAGTAGCCTGCAAGATTTCCTCAATGATGTAGCACACTTCTACACATTGTAGTTACATAAGTATGTACTGTACACTGAGCACAACACTCATTACTTCTTCTGCCACCATGCATTCGGTTATTAAAGCTGTGAGCATGGCAGTGTGTGCTACTCTTTGACCACAGAGAATTTGCCAACAGCCATATTTCTCTGCAAATGAATGTCACTTCAGGCATGTGTCCCCAGTCAAATGTACCACAAGGAAATGTCTTGCTACCTAGGTGCGTGAACCCCCCTGAGCTGTTCGTTTCTTTCAGTGACAAGGGCTCTAACATTCTGGAAATTACCCTTCTTACTTTAGGTCAAAATTATTTTCCTTTTGTTGTAAAGTCTGCTGATATTATGGTTGCACTATGTGGATTTGTTTCTGGATTTTGCCCTACACTTGTGCCTATGGGGTGCATGTCCATCTATGCAGCTGTTTACATGCTGCTATAATGTGGTGGTGGTGTATGTTTTAACATATTTAGTGGACAGTGAAACACTTTGGGATAGCTTTAATTGTTTTTTTATGAAATGAAGATTTAAACAAACAGTACTTAAATATTCATAGAGATACTATTTTATACAAGTTCTCTGCTAATTTTTCCAAAGCAACGCTACCGAAGAACCATGTACCTATGCAGCCAACTTTGTAGTACAGGTGAGGGAGAAGAAATGAGCAGACAAATTGCATGCCATAATTTAAGCTGCATGCAAATTTTTATTTATTTATTTTTTTAGCTGTCTATCCTTTATTCTACCTTATCAGTCGTTCTCCTACTAAATCCTGTACCTCTAGGATGACCTAAGTGCTTATGGGCATGGCTAGTGAGCATCATCTTTTCTATTCAATAGACTTTTCAGTGCTTCTCCTACCTCAATGGCAAAAAAGCCAACCCATCAGGATGTCCGCTCAAGGTAAAAACATCCTCCTGTAGAGCATCTGACCTTCTTACACAACAGAATACATTCTCTTCTGGGTCTTAGGAGTCAACATAACACAAACTCAAAAACTAGTTGTTATGAGGCTCCATTCTGAATGGGATGAGATACACTCTCCTGATTCTAATTTTTGTCACTCTCAGAATGTAAATAGAGCTAGCTATCCCATTACATTTTCTAAGACACACCCAGACATATGTTGTCCTCCTGCTGTCATCATTTGGAGAATCTAGCATATTGATTATGCATCCACTCCTTCCCACAGAAAATAACAGTAACCATAGCTGTTCAGTTCTTTTCTGCCAAATTAAGCTCTCCAGTCACCTGGGTACATACCTGGACTCCACTCCATGGTAATGATCTCAAGGAGAAACCCTCTCTATCAGTGTTACAGACAGGACAAAACCCTCCTCAAGCCTGGTACAGTGTAATATAAATCAAACTGTGCATTATATACAGTTTTGTTCTTCTTAAATGGAAAGGCTGCACATCGTACACTACATAGGGTAAAAGATGTTCCTCACTGTCAAAATGTAAATAATTACAGAAATAAGCTAATTGGCTTTAAAATACAGGTCACAGTGTTATTTTTTTAAAATAATGCTCCCGTGTTGTGAGCTTAGTATCACAAGCTTATCGGATAATATAATTCTTCTTTAGTTTTAGTCACTGTTGCATGCTATACTCCAGAAATCTAGGCTGAATGTGTCTGCCCCCTCACGATGTTACAATTTTATGACATTGCAACTCAATTTTTTGTGTATTACTATTTGTCCATTGGTCTGGTGCAGTTTTTTTAAAGTGGACTAATTATGCCTGCACCACTAAAGAAACAAGGGGCTTGGGTCATACTGGCAACCTAATTAACATAACATGACTGACAAAATAAACAGTGTGATAGAATTAATCACCAGCTGGTTGTGGGAATGAGCTTGAGATATTCTATGAATGTAACTCAACAGACCAATAATTCAATGAAAAACCAGCAAACTTAAGACCTACATTGGCCAATTTAAAGTTTGCCTAATAGAGATCACTGAAGATCATAGAATTTTTGAAAACCAGTTATCTAATGCCTGTTTAAATGTTGATAAATCATTTCCTAATATTACACGTCTAGATAATGAATTCCACATCCTTCCTGCCCTAATATGAAAGAAATATCTGTTTAACTTTCAACTGGAAATAGGAATTTGTACATCTAAATGTTTATTCCTTGAACCAATACCATGATCAATAAAGTCAATATCCAATACGACAGCTATTCATTTCTCCTTAAGGCATCTATACATCATAACAAGGTTACTTCTTAGAAATCAGTAAGCCAAAGAATACAAAGACAAATATGCGGAGAAATTTTGACAAGCTGTCTATCTCTCTGGTAAAGGTTTTTTTAATCTGTTCCAACATTGTCAGCTGCATAACATTTAATGCATAAAGGCTCGCCATACTCATTAATAGGTCCTATACTTGTTAAATAGATCTTTAATGACACCTGCATATCTCTGCTTGAGAATGGAAAGATGATGGGGTCTGAATGGAGAGATGATTGGGGTCTAAATGGAGAAATGAAGGGGCCCAAATGGAGAGATAATGAAATCAGCAAAAAAGGACAGCAGTACTGCTGGAACTGAATTCATCCTCAAGTCTTGGTGAGTACCTTCACGAGGTGCACCCTGTTTTTTTTTACAAAATCTTACCAAGACAATACTGATATATAGACTGTATTTTATATAGCATATATCATGGGTAGATGTAGGTTAAAAAAATAGCTGGGTGCACAAGACCCAGGATAAAAAGTGCACGACCCTGGTAGGCACACGTATGCCAGAACTGGAAAAAAATGACAGTGTGGAATCTCCAAGACATGGAAACATTCCACAATGGGGTCAGACCAGGCTCAGGGGGAAGATGGCCCCCTCCCTGTTGTAGAAGGAAGTAGCAGTCCACAAAAATCACAAAAACTGATATGCCAGGGAAGATCCATAAAGGCAACAGAGTAGACTATTGAGGATAAGAAATAAATTATGTATTATTATGCAAGAAGTTCAGAATTTCCAGACAGAAGATGTACAAAAAGATTAAGAGATAAATTAGAGGAAAGAAAAACAAACACTTCCACAAGAAAAACTGTCAGAGGCTTCAAATAAAAATTTGTGTTCGTTAGCGTAACAGATTTGTTAAAACATTATATAGACCAAGAAACCTTGGTCCATTTAGAAAAAGAAACAACTGAGGAAGTCCAAAAATATAAAGAACAAAATCTAGAGACTTCTGAAAGATACAGAAAACAAATATGGACATGGGAAAGAAAAAGAGATCTGATATTGTGCTATATTTATGCAAAGGAGAATGCCAAATTAATCAACACAAAAAAGACAGTCCCAAAGATATTTAAACAGAAATAAAGGTAAAGGCATCCAGATATGGAAAATTTCACAATAAAATGTAAGCCCACAAAGAGGCAACACAGAACCAAAGACCAGTAAAGTAGAAGTTAAACGAAACAGAAGTTGAAGTTATGGAATACTTGCGAAGTGAAGGATTTAGTGTAGAAAGTCTAACACAGGTTATATCTCAGCATGATGGAACATCAAGTCCTCAAAGTAAGGAGAAACAGGAGGATCAGGAGACATCTGAAGAAGAAATATTTGAGGGATGGAGTTGGGGAGTCCAGGTTGGTGACAGGAATTGCTAGTATGGAAGTTGTTGAAAGACTTACTGAGAGGAGGGTGTGTGTGGGTGAATGGTTGGCGGGTAGTGCCTGCATGAGTGTGGTGCTCAGTTTGATTCTCCAGGGGTCTGGGTAGCCATGGGGTTGCTGAGGTTGCTTCCTGATGTCCGGTGGTGTCTCTGGTTGATTTGTTGGGCCAGTCACTGTCCCCATATTCATTAGGGCCATGCAGTTGCTGAGGTTGCTTGCTGTCGTCCAGTGTTGCTGAGGTTGCTTGCTGTCATTCAGTGTTGCCAAGGTAGCTTGCTGTCATCTGGTGGAGTCTATGGGGGATTAGTTGGGTCAGTTGCTGTCTCGTTTCTCAGTAGGGCCATGTGGTCGGGTGGCAGCCATGTGGTTCGGCCTGGTAATTTAATTAAAAAAAAATGTACATCCTGGTGGTCGTGGGAGGCTGTAGGGGTTTGTCGTGGTAATCCGGACTCTGTAGCATCGGGGGTAGTGGGTGGAGGATCCCCTCATGCTCCCTGGTGGGTTTGTGAGCTTCTTTGGCTGTTCTTCGGTCTCCAATGTTGGTCTGGTGTTTTTTGTGCATGCGCACTGACAGTAGCAGCCATTAGGATAAGGGAAAATGGCTCCACTGACTTGCCTCCTTGGTGGTAGTGGTTTGAGGATCCTTTAGCTTCTCCCTGGTGGGTTTGTGTGGTTCACTTGCTGTTTTTGTGGCTGTTTGGTCTGGGCTCCTGTTTGTGCATGGACAGTGGAGGTAACAGCCATTACCTCTAGTGTGGACAAGGGTTTGCTGTCCAATGTGAAGAGGTAAGGGATTCCAGGCTCATTGGTGGTCGGATGGTGCTGGTTTTGCTGTGCTCCTGCAATGGAGGTAGGTAGAATATTAGTACAAAGGTTTTTTTTTTCTCTCTTTCCAGTTGGTTATCTGAAAGGGCTTGGTAGCTGAAGGGAAGTGTGTGGCTGAATGTGTGTGGCTGAAGTGTGTGCAGCTGAAGGGTGAAGTGTGTTTCAGGGAGCTGCATATTTTAATCCATGGGTGAATGTATAAGTGCAATAGTTAGTGGTCAGAATGTATGCTTTGTAGGTAAGTTATGTAAGGGGTTGTTCTTGGTTGCAGAGTACAGGTAAGTAGGTGAGTTGGAAGAGAGAGATGGGGCATAGAGCAAGGCAACATAATAGGGGTTGGCAGGTGGAGAAGGGTAGTCTGGTTCATGGAACAGTGTTAACATTACTAAAATTTCTTACAGATGGCTAATTTACCTGAACTACATCAGAGATTGCAAGCTACTGTGGCCCAGGTGGAAAAGTTTTTCCAGGAGGCAGCGACGTTCGAGGTGGTAATGGAACCCGAACAGGCTCTGGGATGGAAAAGGCGGCGTATCACGGTGAGATCCCCAGCTCGGGGGAAAAGACAACAGACAGTGAAGCAGGTGGCTGCAGTGGACACACCAGCTCCCAGTATGTCTCAAGATGAAGGTGCAGGTAATGGTTTTACTTCAGCAGTATTGTCTGGGGAGCTAGGGGTTGATGATTGTGGGGGAGGTACGGATGATGAGGACCTGTTAGTTGGGGACCTCGGGGGAGGTTTGCAAGTGATACAGGGTGCTCAGAGGCAGCTGGCACAGGGTGCCAGGTACCCTGTCAGAGATGCGACTGGAGTGGGTATTGGTTTCGGGGACAGTTCAGTTTTGGACTTGGAGGTAGGCTCTAACTTTGGGCTGCGGCCAGGGGACTGGTTAGCCACACAATTATTGGGACAGGGGGCAGGAGCGGTTTTCCTGACTCCGCATATTCTGGGGTTGGTCAAAGAAAAAATTTGGAAAGGCGAGTATGTGGATTTGTTTGAGCTTATTGATGCGAAAGGGGTCCAATGGCTAGTGGAGGCGGAGTCATCTAATAGCAAGGACTTGGTAGCTTTAGCAGCATTGGGAAGGAAGAGGGTAGGTAAGCTTCGCCCTAGGATGCGGGATGATTGGGTGGCTGGCTTTATTTACTTTATGGCGGTGCAGCTGGAGAAGGACAGGTCATTGGCCTTGCCTCTTCTAGGATATTTTCTTACCATTTGTGAGTTGCAACGGTTAAGGCTGGGTAATTCGTGGCTTTGGTACAATCAGCGTTTCCACAAACGGAAGGCTGTGGACCAGTTACTACATTGGGAGGTGCATCATCTGGATATATGGTTAGCTACCATGATGGATAGTTATGGTGGCTTTAACAGAAGGGTGAGCAGGGGAGAACCAGCGGGCGTGTGTTGGTCTTTTAATAGTAGTTCTTGTTCATGGATGGGGTGCAAATTTGCATATGTTTGCTCAAGATGTGGAGGGAGTCATTCGGCCATTTGCTGTGGACGGCAAGACCTTTCCATGCGGAGCTCCAATATTATGACTCGTGAGGGTGGATTTACTGGGAAAAGCTTTGCCTAGCTGGGGTTTCAACTGGTTCGGGGTAGGGGTAAATTTTGCAGGCCCTGGTGACTTGGGTCCTTTAGAGGCAATAGAGGAAGGGCCACCATTCCCCATTAATGTGGAGGTCCTGCAGGGTATGCTTTTCCAGTTTCCTGGTCTTGGCATCAAAAATGAGATACAAGTATTTTGGGGGGGATTCCTATAAAGTCCACCGTGGGAGGGGGTGGGGGCTTGCAAGAATCTGCGATCAGTTCAAGGTAAAGAGGACATCCTGGAGGTTTTAATGGAGAAGGAGTGTTGGGCAGGGCATTTATTGGGTCCTTTTGACAGTCCGCCTTTAGTAGTTACAAGGTGTTGCCTTTGGAGTTAGTGCTAAAGAAACGGGCCGGGGAACTCAGATTGATACATCAATTGTCGCATCCGGAAGGGAATCCAGTGAATGATTTTATTGCAGATGAGGAGGTTAGGGTGCATTATGCTTCCTTGGATGATGCGGGAAAGTGATTAGGGAATTTCGGGAGCCATAGTTGGTTAAGGTTGACATTGAGTCGGCTTTTCGCTTGTTGCCTATTAGGAGTGAGGATTGGCTGTTACTGGGAATGCAGGTAGGCGATAAGTACTACCTTGATAAAGCTATGCTTATGGGTTGTTCAGTGGCATGTGTGACTTTTGAGAAGTTCAGTATGGTACTGCATTGGATTTGCCAGCAGAGAGTAGGAACTCAAAAGGCAGTGGATTATTTAGATGATTTTCTGTTGGTGGGCGAAGGAAGGGTAGGAGCACAGGAGGGGTTGCAGGAGTTTACGAGCATGTGTGAGGAGTTGGGGGTATCACTGGCTCAGCATAAGATGGACGGTTTGGTGAGAGCCTTAGAATTTCTAGGAGTAATGGTTGATGCAGAGCGGGGACTGTTTTGCCTACCCGAGGATAAGATGGACAGGCTTCGGTTGGCTATATGTTTGGTGCTGGGCAAGGATAAGATTCGGATTCGTTCTGTCATGAAGTTGTTGGGGCTTTTGAATTTTGCCTGTTGAGCTGTGCACCCAGGGTGAGCCTTTTGTAGGTCAGTTGCTTATATGTTGAAAGTGGGTCGGAGTAAACACCACTGGGTTAGGTTGACCCAAATGGTGCGGAAGGACCTGATGTTGTGGGATGGTTTTGTGAAACAATTTAATGGGATATCTTTCTGGCAGTCAGACTGGGTAGGGCAGGAGAAACTTCAGTTGTTTACAAATGCAGCTGGGGGTGCTGGTATGGGGGCCTATTTTGGGGGTCAGTGGTTTGCAGCTGAATGGCCTCGAGATTGGAAGGAGGTATGGAGGCGTGACTTGGCCTTTCTAGAGTTGATGCCTATATGGGCAGCTTCTGATGTGTGGAAGGAGCATTTCAGAGACAAACATGAAGTTTTTCACTAGGACAATATGGCTGTAGTGAGGGTATTACAAAAGAAGACAGCTAAGTCGGGTTTGTTGTTGCTGGTATTACATAAATTAGTTTTGCAGAGCCTCTTAATAAATATTTCCTTTCCAGGAGTGCATGTGCCTGGTGTAAAGAATGAGATTGCTGACAGCTTGTTCCGATTTCAGTTTTGCAGGTTTGGTGGGTTGGCTTCATGGGCGAGGAAGTGCCGGAAACCCTGCCAGAGGAGGTGTGCAATCTTGGGCCAAAGTAGCCAGGCAGTTGATATGGCATTCCTGCGTCCCTTCTATGAGGAAGGTGTATGGTAGGGCTCTTTCTGATTTTAATCAGTTAGCTTTGCAGTTTCCAGTAGAGGAGGGGGTATGGTCGGAGGAATAACTATTGCAATATGTAGCTCGTGCTTGGGGGATAGGCAAGGCTTTGCAGACAGCCAAAGTGGATTTGGCTGCTATTTGCATTTTCACTAAAGGTAGCGGGGGTTGCAAGATTTCACCAAGTCTTGGACATTAGGGCAAATGTTGAGGGGTTTGGGGAGAGTGGTGGTGGAAGGTAGGGACATTTGATGGTTATATTGAAAGTTTTGTTGAGAGGGTTAGGTTTGTTACAAGGGGGGTCTTTGGATTACTTCATGTGGGGCACTTGTGTACATGGTTATATTTTGGCACCTTCCGTATTTCAGAGTTGTTAGGTTTGTTATGTTGGAAGGATGTTATCATAGGTGAAGAAGAGGTTACTATTGCATTATGGAAGAGTAAGACAGATCAGATGGGTAGGGGATGCTTCGTGGTGATTAAACCTGACAGGAATCCTAGCCTTTGTCCAGTAACGTGGGCTAAATAATTCATGAGGAGGCGGAAGGGGAGTGTAGATGAGTTAATTTTTTGTTCAATGGATGGGAAGGTGATGTCGACTAGTAGATTCATAGGTTTAGTGAGGAGGGTTTTACATTGCATGGGATTTCCAGCAGATTGGTTTGCAGTTCACTCATTTAGGATCAGTAGGGCTTCAGATTTAGCTAGAGAGGGTAGTTCCATTGAAGTGATTAAGAGATTGGGGAGGTGGTCTTCAAATGCATTTTTATCATATACTAGATAAAGTTGTGGCCTGATTAATAATTTTCATTTCTTTTCTTTTATGGAAGCATATTATCATCTTGGGGCATTCATATATCCACTGGGTGGAGAAGCGTGCATTAGGGAAGATGGGATAAATGTGGGTTTATCACATTTTAGGGTTGTCAGTGACTTGGCATGGGCTTAGGGGTCTTAGGTGGGATAGTTTGTTGCATGAATTTGAGAAGGTTAAATTGAAGGTGGGGTGTCCTTGTAAATTAATAATTAATTTGGAAAGCAATAATTTGGGCCAAAAAGCAATTGGATATTATTCTTCAGGACTTGCTGAGATTATAGACGCTGTACCCATGTATGGAAATTTTGTGGTCAGAATTGGTTCCTTGTTTGTGTTGGAGGAGTTCTTATAGTTATAGGACAATTGAAAGCATCAGTCCTTTCATCAATCAGAGACTGGCTGGGTAGTTAAGAATTTTGGAGATGCATACCATTGATCATAGAGATTTTGGGTATGGAGAGGAGGTTTGGTACTGAACAGATGGGGTCCATCTTAAAGAGGTAGGATTGGATCTGTTTAATCTGCATTTGAAGCTCTTTTTAGAGGGTATGATTGCAGCTAGGATTTAGGAGGGGGAACAGCCTGGGAACAAGGGCTGGTGGCGGAGAAGAGGGACAGGATTGTCCTCTTCTGTTCCCCCTCTAAGGAAGGTGGCTATTCATTGGTTAATGATTGTTTGGTCAGGAGGTGAGGTGAGCAGGTACACTGCCTATTTAAGTGCTGGGTGAGTAGGTATGCTGCCACAGTGGAGGAGGCATCAGGGTGAGTAGGTACGCTGCCCTGAGGTATATTCTTCCAGGGTGAGTAGTGACGCTGCCCTGAGATCATTGCTGATGAAGATAATTGATGTTGTTTTATGTGTATAAATTCATTGCACAATAGTGTTCAATAAAGGTCGTCAAATGGCTTTATGTGTTTGGTGTGGTTTATTTAAAGGGGGGCCAGGACAAACTAAAAATATCAGCACAGGCAGAAAAACTTAGAAGATACACAGATAAATTTAAAGGAAAAATAGAAAATAAGCAATTTATTGATTACCCAGAAATGTTTTATACAGAATTGTGAAACAAGGCAAAATGAATTGAAACACCACCAAAAATGAAGAAATAGATACATTTTGGAGAAATATCTATGAAGACCCTGTGGAACATAAGAAAATGCTAAACGGATAGAAGTAGTAAAAGAAAGAATAAGAAGTTCAAATGTACAGGATATGCAATGGGATGAAGTAAAGGCCAAAGATATTGAAACAAAGTTAAGAAAAGCTCGTAATCGGAAAACCCTAGACCCAGGTGAAGTACCTAACTGGTTAAAAGTACTAACATCTTTACATGAAGAATTAGCCATGAACTATTTATATGCTCACCCCAAACAGACACCAGCATGGCTAAGAACAGGAAAAACAATACTCCTACTTAAGACTGAATCTGCAAGCTATCCCAAAAACTATAGACGAATAACTTGCTTTCCGACATCATCTAAACTATACACTGGAACTGACGCAGACAGAGTTTATAGTCATGTAGAAGAAAACTCAATCATGGCAATAGAACAAAAGGTTAGTAAAAGAAAGTCATATGGAACAAAGGATCATTTGATGTTAAATAAAGTCATAATGGAGAACTGTAAAAGGGGAAGAATTTAAGTATAGCATGGACAGACTACACAAAAAGCATGTGACAGTATCCCACATTCATGGATAAAGGAGTTCTTAAAAATGTATAAGATACACCCTACACTGTTCGATTACATTACAGCGACCACGAAACAGTGGCAAACCACTTTTCAATTAAGCCATGATAAAGGACAAAATATTATTGCAGGGATAAGGATTCAAAGGAGGTATTACAGGGTGAATCTCTGTCACCACTGCTGTTTAGTCTTGCCCTTAACCCATTAAGCTATCTACTTGGCTATAATTTGGCTCCCAGAAACCAAAAAATTGTAAAGATTTCTCATCTTCTTTTTGTAGATGATTTAAAACTGTATAGTTCAGCAGATGACGAACTGAAAGCACAGCTGCAAGTGGTGAAATCTTTTCATATGATATAAGAGTGTGATTTGGTCTTGATAAATGTGCAAAGGCAACCTTTAAGCAGGAAAGCTGTAGCACCAAGAAAACATCAGTTTGGCACAGGAATGCAATATAAAGGAACTTGAGCAAGAGGAAGTATATAAATATTTGGGAATTGATGAAGGTCAACAATAAAACAAGAACAAATGTGAATAAAACTTAGTAAGGGATATTTCAGAAGACTTAAATTAATACTAAAAACAGCACTGACACCTAGGAACAAAGTCCAACTATAAAACAACTTGCTCTTCCTGTCCTAACTTACAGGTTTGGAGTAACTGATTAGCCCAAAAAAGGTGTTGACTAGTTTGGACAGGAAAACAAGATGGATGATTCATCTTTATCAATCAATTTATAAAAAAATCAGTACATACCAAGACTATATATTCCCCTTTCTGAAGGAGGTATGAGGGTACTCGAAATTGATTACATGTATAGATCTGCAATAGTTGGACTGCATACATATCTGCTGACATCACAAGACCCAAACTTAGTGAAAGTACTAAAACAAGAGGAGAACAAGTCTAAGAAGACTTCCCTGCTTAGTTTAGCAGAAGCATATCGGCATCAAGTGGGAATGGAATCAAACCACAAGTAGATAAAAATCAGGTATCAACTGAATGTGCAAAAAAACAAAACAAAGAATGTAAGGTGAAGGATCAGATGAGAAGGCAAGAAATGTGTAAAATGCATAAATATAGTTGCAAGTATAAAAAACTCTTGGAACAACCTCATGTTGATCAGGATTGAAGGTAGGAATAGTTAAGGAGAGGTGAATTTAAACAAAAAGATGAAAGGTTAATATTTGCGGCCTGAGATGGTGGACTATCTACACATTGGTTTACAAAGTCCATTGAACATGTGGGAGAAAAGGCCAAATGCACATTTTGTAAAACAGAACTATTGGAAACGGTCGCACACCTCATTACTGGTTGTGACAAACTAATGGCAGAAGGACTGTATACTGAAAGGCATAATAATATGACAAGACTGTTGCATTGGGGATTGTACAAACATTATAATACTGAAGTAGCTGAAAAGTACTGGATATATGAGCCACAAAGCATTATAGAAAAAGGTGAAGTTTATATCACATGGGATCATCCATTATGAACAGTTCATAAAACAGAAGCAAGAAAAGAATATAGTAGTTCATGAAAAGTAGCATTGATTATTGAAATCACTACACCTGGTGACTACAGAGTCTTACATGCATAGAGACACAAAGTCATAAAATACCAGAATTTGCAGGCAGAAATGAGGCAATATAGAAGAAAGTTATCCACACAGTTCCAGTAGTAGTAGTAGGAGCAATGAGTCTTATAAAAATAATTTACAGTTGTACTTAGATATGTTACCGATACATGTAACTCCATACAAATTGCAGGAGGAGTCCTTACCAGGCACTTTTCAGGTGCTGCAAAGAGCACTTATGGCTAACATCAAAGACTGAAACAATACTAATCTCATGAACTTTAAAAATACTTTGACTTAGGAATAGGGTCCATTGCTGTCATGGTATTAGAAATAAAAAAAAACTTGGAGAAATTAGAAAAAGAAAAACATTTAGCATTCCTCATATGACCATAACATTTTCTAATAATGTTTCTCACACTAACCTCAAAGTTAAGATTTCTATCTACCATGATACCTAGATGTCTCATTACCTCAGAAGAAACACAAATCCAGGGGGTAAGGAGATTGATCATTCTTATGCCCAAAATGTAAAATGTTATATTAAATATTGCTTAAAAAGTTATTTAATTAGTAGTAATGAAAGGACCATACACCTCTTTAGTAGAGCTGTACACATAAATGCAAACTGAAGCACTGCGGAATGCAAAACATACATGGGGTAACATAAAAACTATTTTTCTTCTTCATTAACAAAGTAAACTGCAAGTCCTATAGGCATAAGAACAGAGGAATTCATAATTGCACATGGCAGAGATGACATATAAACAAAGCAAGAATATGTGAATCTTATACTTTTTCTTTTGGCTGCTACCTTTAGGGGTCACCAAAGAGGATCATCGGTTTCCATTTTTTCCAGTCCTCTGCATCTTGTCTGTCACACCAACCACATGCATGTCCTCTCTTGGCACATTCATAAATCTTATCTTAGGCCCTCCTCTTTTCCTCTTCACTGGCAGCTCCATCCTTCTTCCAATGTAACCAGCATCCCTCCTCAGCAAATGTCCAACACAATCTTGCCTCTCCTGATTTGCCTCCAAACCATCGAACCTGAGCTGATTTTCTAATATACTCATTTCTAATCCTGTCCATGCTCACCACACCCAATGCAAATCTTAACATCTTTAATTCTGTCACTTCCAGCTCTGACTCCTGCCTTTTTGTCAGTGCCACTGTCTCCAACCCGTGTAACATACCTGGTATCACTACCATCTTGTAGACCTTCCCTCTCTCTCTTACTAGTACTAGTCTGTCACAAATCACTCCTGACACACTTCTCTGCCCAATCCACCCTGTCTGCACTCTCTTCTTCACCTCTCTTCCAGACTCACCATTACTCTGAACTGTTGATCCCATGTATTCCAAAGACATGCATCTGGAGAATTTTTCCTCGGGCCTCCACTGAAAATAGGCTCTATCCTACACAGACTTTCCACTCAACAAATGTTAAATAAATAAAATAAGTAAATAAATTTAAACTCATACACCTTTGCCAACTCTACTCCCTGCATCTTCACCATTCCTCTGTCCTCCCTCTAATTCAAACATATCTATTCTGTCTTAGTCCTGCTGACCTTCATTCCTCTCCTCTCTAGAGTATATCTTCACCTCTCCAAGGTCTTCTCAACCTGTTCCCTATTGTCACTACAGATCAGAATGTCATCCACAAACGTCATAGTCCATGGGGACTCCTGTCTGATCTCGTCTGTCAACCTGTCCATCACCACTGCAAATAAGAAAGGGCTCAGAGCTGATCCTTGATGCAATCTGATCTCCACCTTGAACGCGTCCCGTCACTCCTACCACAGACCTCACCACTGTCACACTTCCCTTGTACATATCCTGTACTACTCTTACATACTTCTCCGCCACTTACGACTTTCTCATACAATACCACAACTCCTCTCTAGGCACGCTATAATATGCTGTTTTTAAGTCCACAAAGACATAGTGCAACTCCTTCTGACCTTCTCTATACTTATCCATCAACAACCTCAGAGCAAACATCGCTTCTGTAGTGCTCTTTCTTGGCAAGAAACTGTACTGCTGCTCACTAATCATCACCTCCCTTTTTAACCTAGCTTCCACAAAGCTAGCATTTGTGAATATTAGACAATGTTCTGCAGGTCATTACTGGCTAAACATTTCATCTTCACCTTTTACGATAGCGGCCATGTAAGTTGTGCTACTGGCTCTAATAGATGGAAAAGTTAAACTGATAAAAAAGTGCAATCTCTCTTCTAAATTCCAGCACAAACTTAGAAATTCACTAATGACCAAGAATACTTTAATGTTACATTATTTATTTCAAATTTCTAAGCAGTCTATTTCCTGACTATCACCCTGACAGATCAGCAGCTCACATCTAACATATCAAAGTGTCAGACTTTTAGTGGCAACAGTGAAACAACATGTTAACAATAAATGGATTCGGAGTCTGGCTTTGAGGTAAACAACAAGTGACTGCTTTTCACACATCCTAACCGCAGAATTATTGTGGTTGGTATTTTAAGAAAAAATTATGTACTCAGAGCTACGTAAATGATGGTCAGTTTGGCAAATACCATACTCCCCAAAAAATATATGAAATTCACAAAATATGATCATAATTTTAACTGTAATTTCTGAGATTAAACTTCATGCTGACGTGCCTAGATTCATCAAATGAAACTAAAAATGCAGGTAAATATTGGACCAGACACCCTCACTTCTGAGATGCAGGCAATGTTTAAAAAGAAACTGGCAAATTAAGCTGATAGCAGTGTAATCAAATAATAAGGGAAATATTTTTTGTAATTGTCCTCAGCTTAAGTTTTAGTTGTAACACTGCAACTAATTGTATACAGTTTCTAGGCACATCTTGAATTGCATGCAGATGCTTAAATATCAGCAAATTTCTTAACTGAACAGCTGATAAACATCTTGGGAGTCAATCCAAAAGTATGTCTATAAATTAGTTGCTTTTCACAGACTGTTTGTGAGTCAGTAGTTTTTACCATGGCAACAGAATGCAGACAGCAGCAGTCAGATGACTTGAAAAAAACAATACATAATGCATTTATAGCAATGCAGCACAATTTGCAGAATTTCTTTTTCCAAAACATACAAAATTACAGGGAATGCCTCAAAACATGCATATTGGACAGTGTACAAGAAAATGGACAAGCCTTTGTCCTGTCCACTTGGATATTGCACTGCTGACTTCATTGTAAGTTGCACAGCAATCATCACTGACTTAAAAACATGCACAAGTGAAGATAACAATGGGGAAATTAAATTATAAGCATTCAGCATTTATACAGCAGTGTGATAAGAATTAATAGCTGAAATAATTTAACTCATACACTTTCAGTCCAAGAATCAGTGATGTAAACTTCAGATGCTCCATATCCACAGATCCTAAGTGCACTGACTTCACTGACTGCATTCTAAATGAAGACAGTCGCTACAGACATGAAATATTTCATTATATGGCAAATATTTTCATAAGGGCTATAATGAATTATCCACAATTAAGTTGCTGATTTAACAGTAAATGTCATAAGAGAATGTGAGTGATGAACTGATGTTCACAAGGAAGCGTGACTGTTTTATACCATGTCAGCATGGCAAGAATCACAGATTCAAACAGCACTTTTTTGTAAGACCATGCTGTGTGTAGATCAGCAGTATGGTCTCATGCCAGGAAAGAGCACTACAGATGCGATGTTTGCTCTGAGACTGTTGATGGAGAAGTACAGAGAAGGTGGAGAAGGAGCAGAGAAAGCATATATGAGAAGAGTTGTGGTACTGTATTGTATGAGGAGGGGAGTGTGAGAAGTATGTGTAATGTAAGTACAGGTGTATATGATATGGGGTAGTGTGAGGGTGTGAGGTCTGGTGTGGTGGTGACAGATCGTTTATGGTGACGAGGATCAGACAAGAGTGCCCGTGTGGACTATGATTTGAAGATGATGACATTGTGATTTGTAGGAGAGTAGGGAAACAGTGGAGGAGACCCTGGAGAGGTGGAGATATGCTTTAGAGAGGAGGAATGAAGGTCAGCAGGACGCATCATCTGTAGACATTTTTTTCTTCTATAAAGATCATTGGAACATATCTACAATGCTACCTGCACTTCCAAAAAATTTATTTTCAGCAAAGATACAAATATGAAACTGAATGTCTATCAAACTGCTTGCTTTTGGACATCCGCTCTGTAGTATTTTCAGCGTGCAACCCAGCATGCATCATAATACTTATGAAATGAAACTTTTTTTTTTTTTGCTTTAGCAAAAATGCATGTTTTCTAACCAACAAATTTACACAGACAAACTTACCTGAATTCAACCGATATATCCACACACCACACCAGCAGAAGCGGAAATTCAACATCCTTGTGCTTCGGGATATTGAATTTTGCACTTCTGCCGGTTTTGGAACTTTACGTTTTCGGGTATGCAATTTCGAAATACTGAATTCCTGGATTTCAGTTTTCAAAATTACATAGTGGACCCATTATAACAGGTGTACTACAGATTCTAGATAATACGTATACTATAGGTGCTCACTTGCTAGTAGCTATACCATTTACTGTAAAAAGCAAGTGCTTAAACTTTCACTAGCCAGATCTCCTCTTTCTACATGGCCCTCCTAATAAATGACCCTTTAAGCTGTATAGGTCTACCAGAACCCTTACTCTGCCCCTAAAATTCCCATCAGTTCTTAAGCAGAGTCTTAGTTCCCCTTAACCTAAAACTCCAACCCCCTCCTTAAACTTACATTTCACAATCAATCCCTAATCTTAAAACTCCCCTCTAACTCCCTAAATCTAAAACCTCATTTCCAGTTCCCTAACCCTAAAATCCACCACCCACTTCCGAACTCTAAAGTCATCGTCCCGCTCCCTTTCTCATAATTGTCACACTTACCCCAGTTAAAACTCGAATAATGTATCTGGGTAACTTCTAGAAGCTGCTTTCTCAAACTCATCCTCAGTTTGCTGTTCAAAGCCATGAATGATTGTTGTTTTAGTGGTAAACAGTTTTATTTGATTTAACATTTATGGAACAAACCAATTTTCAGTGGAGGCCTACTGTTTCTCTGATATAAGCTTTTATTGTCTACTGAATTGTTTGCATGTAATTTGTTGAGAAGAAAAGAAGAGTTTTTCTGCAATAACGCTGGTCGATCTTTTTTTCTGCCAGTTCTGACTGTTCCCCCACTCAGTCATGACAATCTCCATACAGTGGTGGATTAAGTGTATCTTGGTCCTTCATCAGTTTTCAAACCATGGGCATGCATAAATGTTCTTTTGGATATCTTGGTTTCACCTTCCTGATATAAGATTATTCAAACACTTGCCAATATATTCACCCAATGTCACTATTCATTAATTCCCGTTACTTGAATGTATACACCTCAATGTTTTCATTTTGATAAAAAAGAACAGGTAGAATAAAGTATCCCAACTTATTTACAGTGACTCTTTAACCTGGTCATGGCAGCATGTGTCAGCAATTCCCATCAACAAACATCCCCCTGCTCAGAAATTGTAGTCCATTTTTGACTGAGTATACCTCAGGTGTCTGACAGTTGTATAAATACTTTCATCCACAGGCTCCATCCCACCTATCAGTTTTAGCCACTTTGGTCCATATAACTCATATTCAGAATCAGAGATAGATTCATCTTATATGCTTAGAAAGTTGTTGCAATAACTTTGAAATCAGGTATTGCTAAAAGCTTTGATTCACATAACATCCACATACAGACCCAACCTCCAATGTAGCACAGTTAAAGACATTTTGCCATGTAAACCTCACCTGGCGATGATGAAAAAAAAATAGTATCAGTCTTTAATACTGCTCTGACATATTTAGATAGTCATTAAAATAACAGTTTTTACTCCATAAACAGGCTATAACAGGGCTAGTTGGATACCTGACCACCTGGTTTGTGTGCCAGCAGAAGAATCATCTGCTTTTTTTTTTCTCTCTTCAATGGAAGAGTTTGTGGAAAGAGGTGGAGCTGTAATACACTGATTGCTACAATATATTGAAAAGACTAATAAAGTAAAGTTGCTTTTTTTCTTTTATTTTTTAGCTGTTCACTAGATGAACTGGGGGAACTGGTGTACACTGTTCAGCTGTGGTTTGTATCACTATTAGTGGAGATGGCGGTGTGCCATGTATCATCATTTTTTTATGTTAAAACGAAGTTCAAGTGTATTAACTGGAAATTGTGTATCAGGACTGGTTCTGAGATCCACAGTTGTACAAGAAGATGTAGCTATTTGAAATCTACGTATGCCTGTAAGCCTGAGGTTTTGTGCCTTCAGTGTTAACATTGATAGAGGAGGAGGAGTATATGTATGTATTTGCCATGGAAGGTTTTGCTGTCTGGGGATGTACCTATGGCATATGTGCCATGATTCACAGGTGAGCATGTATGCTTGTATAAATAATTGTATAAAGTAATAAATTCAGAAATATGTCAAACATCATTTGATTATTGATGATGATGATTAAAAAGACAGAATCAATCAACTGACTAGTGTCTAAAAATAATGAATTCTGTTACGCAATTTTTTCTTTATCAAAATCCACTCAACCCTATTCATATTGGAGATATATATATATATATATATATATATATGTGAGTATGTATATATATATATATATATATATATATATATATATATATATATATTTAAACTCATTCACCTTCACCGCCTCTACTCCCTGCATCCTCACCATTCCTCTATCCTCCCTCTCATTCACACACATATATTCTGTCTTAGTCCTGCTGACCTTCATTCCTCCTCTCTAAAGCATATCTCCACCTCTCCAGGGTCTCCTCCACCTGTTCCCTACTCTCCCTACAAATCACAATGTCATCTTCAAACATCATAGTCCACGGGCACTCCTGTCTGATCTCGTCTGTCAACCTGTCCATCACCATTGCAAATAAGAAAGGGCTCAGAGCTGATCCTTGATGTAACCCCACCTACACCTTAAACACATCCATCACTCCCACCGCAGACCTCACAGCTGTCACACTACCCTCGTACATATCCTGTACCACTCTTACATACTTCTCTGACACTCCCGACTTCCTCATACAGTACCACAACTCCTCTCTAGGCGCCTTGTCATATGCTTTCTCTAAGACTACAAAAACACAATGCAACTCCTTCTGACATTCGCTGTACTTCTCCATCAACACTCTCAGAGAAAACATCGCACCTGTAGTGCTCTTTCCCGGCATGAAACCATACTGCTGATCACTAATCATCACGTCCTTTCTTAACCTAGCTTCCACTACTCTTTCCCATAACTTCATGCTGTGACTGATCAATTTAATCCCTCTGTAGTTACTGCAGCTCTGCACATCACCCTTATTCTTAAAAATCGGTAACAAAGCACTTTTTCTCCATTCCTCAGGCATCCTCTCACTTTCTAAGATTTCATTAAACAATCTGGTTAAAAACTCCACTGCCATTTCACCTAAACACCTCAATGCTTCCACAGGTATGTCATCTGGGCCAACAGCCTTTCCATTCTTCATTCTCTTCATAGTTATCCTTACTTCCTCCTTGCTAATCCATTGTACTTCATGATTCACTATCCCTACATCATCCAACCTTCTCTCCCTCTCATTCTCTTCATTCATCAACCCCTCAAAGTACTCTTTCCATCTCCTCAACACACTGTCCTCGCTTGTGAGTATGTTTCCCTCATTATCCTTTATCACCTTTACCTGCTGCACATCTTTCCTCGCTCAGTCCCTCTGTCTAGCCAATCAGTACAGGTCCTTTTCTCCCTCCTTAGTGTCCAACCTTTCATACAACTCTTCATATGCCTTATCCTTAGCCTTCGCCAACTCTCTCTTTGCCATGCACCTCATCTCCTTATACTCCTGTCTACTTTCTTCATCTCTCTGACATTCCCACTTCTTCTTTGCCAACTTCTTTGCCTGTATACTCTCCTGTACTTCCTCATTCCACCACCATGTATCCTTGCCATCCTTCCTCTGTCCCGATGTGATACCAAGCACCTTTCTAGCCGTCTACCTTACTAGCTCTGCTGTAGTTACACAGCTATTTGGTAACTCTTCACTGTCATCCAGTACCTGTCTTAACTCATCCCTGAACTCCACCTCACAATTACCCTTTTTCAATTTCCACCATTTGATCCTTGGTGCTGCCCTCACACTCCTCCTCCTCTTCTTGATCACCAATGTCATCCTACAAACCACCATCCTATGCTGCCAAACTACACTTTCTCCGGTCACCACTTTACAGTCTCCAGTCTCCTTCAGACTAGCCCTCCTACATAAGATATAATCCAACTGTGTGCATCTTCTTCCACTCTTGTATGTCACCCTATGCTCCTCCCTCTTGTTAAAATACATATTCACCATAGCCATCCTTTTCGCAAAATCCACTACCATCTGACCTTCTGCATTACTTTATTTAACACCATACCTACCCATCACTTCCTCATCCCCTCTGTACCCTTCACCAGCATGCCCATTGAAATCTGCTCCAATCACCACTCTCTCACTCTTGGGTACAGTCATCATCAATTCATCCAATTCACTCCAGTATTTTTCTTTCTCATCCATTGCACACCCAACTTGTGGAGCATATGCACTAACAACATTCATCATTACACCATCAATTTCCAGCTTCATAAACATCACTCTATCCAACACTCTTTTCACCTCCAAAACACTTGTAGCATACTGTTCCTTCAGAATAACTCCTACGCCATTTCTCCTCCCATCCACACCATGATAAAACAATTTGAACCCACCTCCGATACACCTAGCCTACTCCCCTTCCATCAGGTCTCTTGCACACACAATATACCAACTTTCCTTCTGTCCATCATATCAGCTAGCTCTCTCCCTATAGCAGTCATACTGCCAACATTCAAAGTTCCGACCCTCACTACCACAGTCCTAGCCTTTCTCCAAAATATCAGTATCCATTTAAAATGCTGGGACCCACATTAGCAAGTCTCGAAATGTTGAGACTGAATGGCCCCAAAAATAGACCTACATACACTAATTCTAAAATGTCCATTTTTTAGAAAATATGATTTTTTTACAAGGTATGCTGATCTCAGAGTTGGTATATATAAGTTTGGGGGATGTGGTTGTGAAGGGGGCAAAAAAAGATTGAAGGAGAAGAGTGCTGCTTGGTATTCACATTTCTCTTGTAATTTTGTTTTTGGCATGTTGGCACTTGGCATTATGAGTGCTGACATTTCAGCAGGGAGCCAGAACTTTCTGTCTACAAACATACAACCCCCCCCCCCCACACACACACACACACACACACACAGACTTCCATCTGTTATAATATTCACTCTCATCAATTTTTGACTGCAGACATTTAGAGTTTATTCTGACACAAAACAGGAATAAACCAGGAACCATTCCTCAGTGAAATGGCACTCTATTACAGGACACATGCACCTTTGGGATTTTGGGAAAATGAAGCCCCCAGTGAGCTCAGGCATAGGCACAGACAAGACATGCAGACTCCATATCAAGGCATCCAATCCATGAACTGAACTAAAGAAGTAAATACTGTAAAGCAGCAAAGCAAACTACTGGACCACTGAACCCCCCCCCTTGTACATTAGCATTAATGTTAGTATCTCTTAAGGAAAGGATCAGGACATTTTTAGTTCTGAGAAAACAAATACTACAGGATACAGAAGAAACCTAATGTAAGTTAAAGTAAATAAATACCACCAGTCACTTGATGTAACCCACTGGGAGCATAGCAGAACAAGTACATAAAAACAATGATTCTCATTTGATCTCAAAATTAAAAGTATTTACTGAAACAAATCAAACATGTAGTTGATTTTTTAATGATTTTTTTTTTATTCTGAGCCTGAACATAAGTACCACTTTCATTTATTAAATAATTTAGCAATTTATCCCATACAAATGACATATCCTTTTATTTTTCTATAATGAGTTTTGTATTTGGTCCTGTTTATTAGAATAGGGCCTGCATTTTGTTAGCTTGTGGTACAAGCGAATAGTCATGATTTTTATACAATTATACATATTAAATTAGAAAGTAAAACACTTAAGTTTCATTCTTTCAAGGAAGACCGGTATGATGTACATTGATGTTATAAAATAATCCATTTTTGTATGACATTCCCTACTGTCCCCTGCTACACCCCACACTTATGCAAGACATTAGTTGACATTAATAATTTGTAAATCCACCCTGCTTCACTTATACACATTTAGGGCTACTTGTACTGCATGTATACTAAGTTACTGGCTAAACTTGCACAGAACTAAAACAAAGCATCAGGTAGTGTCGCTGGAGTCCACAAATGAAATACACTTGTAAAAAAGAATATAGTGACTCATACAGCAGAAGTTAAATAAATGCCAAATACCAATGGGTAGTAATAAATAAATTCAATTTAATAAAGGTAAGTGCTTTCGCATTAAGAACAACAATGCTTCATCAGACCAAATAATAATACTACAAAAACTTCAATATAAAGCCATAAAACACCTCCCAACAATTAAATTAATTAAAACAAATTACCAGCTTTAAAGGCACATTCCTTAACTCATTAGTTTTTTATTTTTTTTTATTATTTTTCATTTTATGAATACATGATGTTTTAATGAAATATCTTTATAGGAATAACTTGTATAACTTATATATATCTATATCTATATATATATATATATATATATATATATATATATATATATGTGTGTGTGTGTGTGTGTGTGTGTATGATGATGATGTCAACAGTGTGTGAAGTTTGCTGAGAGATTCAGTAGTGAAAGATGTTTGTTAGTCACATACACAAGTAATTGATTTTAATTAATTTCATTGTTGGGAGGAGTTGTATTGCTTTATATTGAAGTTTATGTAGTATTGTTATTTGGTCTGATGAGGCATTTTCGTTCTTAATGCGAAAGCGCTTACCTTCATTAAATTGCCATTTATTTATTACTGCATGTTGGTATTTGCTGTTTATTTAACTTCTGCTGTGTGAGTCGCTGTACTTTTTCTTTTTTACTGAGTAAACTTAACTGAAAAAATATTTAAGACCGACACTTGTGACAAGTATGAATTTTTAACCATATCTGTGAAGCAGCTAAATAAAAATATTTTATGCAACAAGGTACAGCTCTCACAAAGAAGTAGTGATCAACTTAAGGCTCTAACCAGATAAATATACATTGCATAGATAAACATAAGATCAGGCACATCTCTTTATCATAACAAATCATTTTTAAACTTAATGGGTACAACGCTCCAAAATTTGTTCAACTGACATGTAAAGTCATTTTATGATGAACTTACTCAATCGGTGATTACTTTACTAAGGTAGGCTTCATTACAATACACACAAACTATTAAATTATGGCCACACAAAACTGACACAAAAACAGGACAGAGTAAACAGACTCCTGCAGTCCAGAATTACTTAGCATCTAAAAAAGTGTCCCTATATACTAAAAAGACTATCTTTACATTTTAAACTGACAACATGATCTTGCTACTTGTCTACACATACCATGCAGCAGTCACCTCTGAAAATAATTTACAGTTTACATTGCCTTAACATGCTTCAAAACATTACCACAAATCAAGCCAACGCTTTTTGTAATCAAACCTGCAAAAGTTGACAACTGTCATCAGAAGATATACAGATGTACAGCTAAGGCATTCCCAAGGCAATTTCTAGCCATAAAAACAAGTGGCGATCATTTAATATCAGGTACTTGGTTATTGCTTATTAAACACAACTAGCTGAAATACTTGAATTCTTAAAATGAACTTGAATCCTGTTTACACAATCAGAATTACTTAATATTCCAGTTCACGGACACCATTCTTAGCAACAAATAACTGTCATTTGAAAAGTCTGCACTTAATATGCATTTTTTAACTTCCTTACTGTTGAAGTTTAGTAGTTAAACACATTATAGTATTACAATATGACAAATGTTATTTTGCTTTCAAACATGCATCTCTCATTATAGTCAAAAAAACAGCAAGATACAATATGATTTGTTTTGTGGCATTATTAACCAAACACTTCATGATTTAAATCGCCTAATTTACTTTAGGTTGAATTAAAACAGTTGTTAAAGTCACCCTAATATGTTTACTGATCCACATCCTATGTAATGAATGTTCCCATTAGTTGATATGCCGGTTCTCTCTTTAAAGGGACAGAAGCATGAACCTCATCATTCCTAAATCAAATCCTTATATGGTCATGCATGTCTGCATATTCATGTATCACGTCCACAAAGGTCATGCATCCTAAAGCCACTGAGGAATGTGAGCATTTTTAAATGCTGACCTGTACATTCTTTTCTACAAAAACTTAATTGAGATGAGGAAGACAGTAACAAGAGTTTGATGTGTTGTTTCTCTTTATTGTAGAACTATTGATTTGTTTCAACTTTAGCATAATGCTATATATGTATACTTTTATATAATTAGTATAATGTGTATAATATAATATTTGCATAATATATATATATATATATATATATATATATATAATTAGCATAACGCTATATATGTATACTTTTATATAATTAGTATAATATAATTAGTATAATGTGTATAATATAATATTTGCATAATATAGATATAATTAGCATAACGCTATATATGTATACGAATAACCATGGTGTTTTGATATTAAGTCCATTTTTCAGACTCAGTCCTAGGATTACGGCCCAAGTTCTCTTTAGAGAACTTCAACTACTGTTGCATTTCTCTGTCAGAGAAACGCAGATCATTGTATCCAAATCTTCAGAACTTCCCAGAAAATGTTTGATTATCTCAGTGGATACACTGAACCGTTGCATGCTTTACACTGATTGCGATACACACAGTTTCTTCACTTCATATTCAAATGAACACATTCTAATGCAGGGATAAATATTTCCTCCAAAATTATATCTATTGTTAGTCTCAACAATACTTCAGACTCATTTAGAAGTTCAGCTACCAAATGTTATATGTAATCTAGTTTGTATCTCTTTATATATATATATATATATATATATATATATATATATATATATATATATATATATGTGTATGTAATTTTTTTGGAATAGCCTGCTTTTAAGGTTACTGATGCATCAATACAGTATGGTTTCCCTCTGGCACCTATCATTACTGTCGCCACAATCTGTTAAGAATGTAACTTTGTCTATCTTTTCTATTCCTTTCTTACCTCTGATTCAGTTATGTACTTTAACAAATGTATAGACAACAGTAGCTTATAATTCACTATGCCACCTTGTTGACGTCCTGTCTCCTGTACTTCCTAATGCATGTCAATCATCCAGCATTTATTCCATTTTGGTCCATCTGTCTGGTCCTGAGACCAATCAAACCGTGCTAGCTAGCAGTAAATCTCTACATAATCCTCACCCACATCAAGTATTAAACTATAATAAAGAACAGTTCCTTTGATAAACACTTAGCGTGGATTTAGACAATAATTATAACTTTTCAATTTACAAGGTGCTGTGTAGAAGTTACCTTCAGCTTTTTGTGACTATATACATGTTTTAAACTTGCCTTTAACCATCCAACAACGTTACTCACATTTTTTCTGTTGGCTCTGTAACCGCATTCATTGAATTCAGTAAAGTATTATCCCACTGAAATATATTCAAGAAAGTGCAATGGGATATGCCTCATTGAATGTTTATAACTTGCCCTAATTTACAAAGATTAGAGAGAGGTATGCAGGTTGCACAGTTACCTGCCTGTTTCGCACACTTAAGAAATTGTTCTTGTATCGGTCAAATGGGTTTCAATTAATGCACTTCATATGCATGTATTTTATTTTTTTTTTTAATTTTACTTATTTGTTGACTGAGTAAACACATTGAGCATCCATTTCAGGGTAGTCCATCACCACTGACTGGCTCACAGGCACATCAATATAGAAGTAATTAAATCCTGTACCATGTTCACAGGCAGCAGCTCAGAACTTTAGTTTTCTATGCTAACCGGCAGACAAAGTAGTAAATACAAAACTTTTAATTGAGGGGAACTGTATTTGTCTTAGTGCTAGGTGCATAAAAAAGTAAACAAAAAAAAAATGAAACTAAACAGAGAAGGCCATCTGATGGGATCTGGCAGTTGTCCTACAGCAATGTGTAGGAGTTGCATGAGTGATTTGCCAAGAACTGTGTAAGAGGTTGGCATACTGTCAAGTTCAAAGAAATATGGCAAAGGTCGGTAATCATTTGAAACCTCAGAAATGTGAAGATTTAATTTCTGCTAGCAGTGAGAAGAGCAGAGGAAATGAGTGCACTACAAAAGATGCAACTATTTATTTAATTTCCGTCTAATTGCCCCAACCAACAGGCAGTAAAATTTTCACCCATACACTATTTCATATAGATAATAGTCTTCTCATCAAACAAAAACTGGAAGACATTTGGAATCTTTATTATTTAAATGACATTTGTACAAATAGCAACACATCTTTATAAAAAGTGCAAAAGAGATAGTAACACATCTTTATAAAAAGTGCAAAACTGGTCCTGACATTCTCTTATAAAGTAAGAAACAAAAGAATGAAGACATCACGTCATAAATGCTTTTCCACCCTTCCTCACATAAATTCCTTGAAGATTGATATCATCATTCCAGCTGCATGACTATCAAAAATGAAGTGTTTGTGCCTTAGGATGCAAATCTTAATTAACCTTCTCAGTAAATTATATTTTCCTTTAACACCATTTGTAAAGATAATTGCCATTCCCTTACCTTATTAGTACTCTAGATATGGTTAAAGAAAGCACGCTTTTTACAAACAGGGAAAAGTATAGCAACATTTACACCAGCATCACTACCTACTTGAATATTACCTCATCTGCAACATAAACAGAATACATTGGAGAGAGAGGTACATATCCCAGAGGGTTCCTCTACTCTGGGACAGGCTCCTATCCATGTAAAACAAAGCTCATCCCAGTGTCTATTCAAATGCAAATGCCACTTAGATCAATGGATGGGAATTGTGGAATTCTCACAAATATAGCATTATTCCCATTAGGGTCATATAAAATGAAAATTAAAAGGATATTATCATAAAATTAGCATAGCTTTCTGTTGAGTTTTTCTAACTGAAGTTATTCAACACAATCACACAAAATTTAAGACAAAGTTATGATGACTTTTTTGGTATTAGGCTTAGCTAAATTTTCAATAAAGTTTTGTATCTAATTTTTGTTAGACATACAATCCTTGTAATATGCTTATTTTACTTGATTCCCTGCAAAACCAAACCAGCACTTCTTAGCAGCACAACACAGAGACTATAGCCAGTAATGCTAGCTATCAGTAATACAAAAGGTGAACAAGCGTAAATGACAAGATTAACAGCGTAAACTAAAGCTAGTATCTGTTCCCAGGAACATGCAGATGAAGCTGTTAAAGTATAGCTGATGTAGCTCATTGGCAATCATTTTTTCAGTCACATATTTACAGCTCTCCATCTATCATCTTCCAAAGTAAAGCAGTGTTGGAATTGATCTGATAACTCTATTCTCTCATAACTAAACTATAGGTAGTAAAATAAATCACAGTATCATATATGCATTGTCACAAATACACAATGAACACAAATTGTGTGTGTTTAAGCTTAAATACATGAATTCAATATCATAAAAGAGCAACCATTAATAACATAAGAGATATAACAAAGAATTTCTTCCTAATTTTGCTTCATAAATTAATGTAGTGAGTGCAAAGGTACTTCAATTGCATTACACTTTTATAAAAGAGGAACCAAGGCATAGATGACATTACAGAGAATGCAAATCAGATTACAGTAATGAATTTAGGAACTGGTACCACAAGAATGACACGTGAAATCTATGGCTACAGTATTGATTAAGTATTGTAAAGAAAACAGTCAGAAGGCCATGTTCTAAACTGGAGGAAGAAAGAACTTCTTACATCAGGGGAAGTGCATTACAAAAAGCAGGCGATGGTCTCTGGAAGGCTCTTCTAGTTTCCAGTCATGCCCAAATTATAACTTTTATTTATCTTGATTTTGTACACATATTACACAAGAATTCCCAGTTTCTAAGTTCTTTTCCTAAAAGTGCATTTGTGCTAGGATACAAGTCTGTCATGAGGAATTCATTATGCTTTGAAAGCTAACAGTATAAGTGAGGTGCCAGCTAATGGTAAACTAGTTATTAACATTGCCAATTTGCAGCTTTATGACAAGGACACTGCACAGCATTGCCCTGCTGTACAACTCCCTAGCATTACATTAGCTCACAGTTTCATCCATATATTCTTGAAAATGATTATTTATCATAGTTCTAAACACAATAAAATTCACAAAGCAGTAATAAAATCACTGCTAACAGATTCCCATAAATGGTAAAATGACAATTCTGAGCACTGCAACATTTTTACCATGTTGCAGACAACTTAACATCGGCACCCTTAGAAATTTCCCCGCATTACTGTTTGTCAGTTTTCTAGGGCCATATTTATAGCAACAGATATATCAAAAGACAAGCCTTTGGGTAATTAGACTGATAGGGAAAATGGGATTGCTTCTCGGACACCACGAGAGATTTCTACTCATGTCAGTCTCATTGTCTGAATTCATGTTCATAGCAATAGGTCACTCTTCCTCATGGTTTACCATCTGTACAAACTAACATTACAGTGGCCTACCAAACTGTATCATTCGTGTATTTTCTAACTTCTGACTCAGATTATGCTTATATTAAAAGGGCTACTGATGGCACAGTTTACCAAAGTGGTCAGAAAATATTCTGATTATAACACAGATTCAATATTTTTGTAGTAATTAATTATGATTTTGGCTGGTCTGATCTGAAAACATCCACCCAGTTTATTTCAAGTTCACTTGCATTTCAAAACTACCCTTTTAAATGAAACAAAAATACATTTTGCATTTTACTTAGCAGTTTTCAGATTCTTCTTTTAATAACTCTTATCACAAACACAGAATACATACAAGAATGAATGAGCCAAGAGGGATTCAAGCACTCGGTGTGTATATTTCCTTGTTTGGGCAGTCATTCATGCCATAAACAATGTTAGTTAATGCTCTCACTCTGTTATCATTAGTAAGACTATCTTGTAAGGTGTTTATTTAATAAACCAGGTCTCAATATCCATGAATGCTAATCCTTTGTTGCCCTTAAGCAGTTCAGTATTTACAGAGTAGCACTTTGATTTCTCCCAGCCACTCTTATTAATCAGCTGTCCTGAATTTCTGGATGATGTTTGTGTAGTTACTGAGACACTGTGCCAATGCAATAATAGCATTTTCAATACACAAAGGTTTAGTACCTATCATGCAATCAGTTCTTGGGCAACTGTGGAGGAGTATTAGAAAACACTTGTAGTCAGTATTAGCCCTGCTCCGCTCCCTTCCCTGCCTCCAATTCCAACCCTTCCTCAGTACCACTAAATTTATAGTTACATAGCCACACCCCCTGCTATAAGAACCCACCCCCAGTACCACTAAATTTATAGTTACATAGCCACACCCCCTGATATAAGAATCTATCAGCTTCCACCTAACTTACTTTCTCCTCCCCCACTCTATTACTTCTAAATCTATCATCCTATCTTCTGGTGTTGTACCACCCAAACAATACCGATCCTTAACTACCACACTCCTCCACTCAATGTTATACACCTCTTTACTGTCCATTTTGCTGGCCCCTTATCTACTTACCTTGTACAAAAAAACAGTATCTCACTGGATATCAGTACCCAATAGGCCATACTATCACCCCAGCTGTAAGTCCTTCCACCTTTCAACAATCTTACAGTATAGTGTCCAGCCCTGCAACTTGCTCTCGTTATCAACTTCCCAATCCCAGAAACATTAGTTCTAGATTAAAACATTATTATAAACTCATAAATAAACTCTTGAAGCTCATCACTAGCTTTAAACCTAACCTAACCCTTGGTGGTGACATCCACCCCAACACTGGCCCATCCACTTTAGCCAAACCTACCCCCAATTGTAATCTAAGTTATAAACCTATAACTGATAGGCCCGCTAACTCTCTCCTGGCCTGTCACCTTAACATTAGAAGTATTAACAACAAGGTATACAAACTCCATGCACTCCTAGCTATCCACTCCCCTGATATTCTCTGTTTATCTGAAACCTGGTTAAAACCTAGCATAACAGACAATGAAGTGATACCACCTGGTATAACATACAGGCTGGATCATGGTTCCAGGAAAGGGGGGTGGGGTAGCTGTTCTATATAAATCTGCATTGAACGTCACCATTGAATCTATACAACCACCTCAAATTAACAACTCAGAGATTCTTGCCATCAAACTACAAATTAATAAAAATAAAATTATTTATATCATCTGTATGTACATTCCGCCAGGTAATAATGTAGCTACACTTGAAGATACCCTTCACTGGCTAACATGTCACTACTCCCAAGAAACTATACTACTCGGAGACCTCAACATAGACTGGAATACCTGTTCCTCAGACTTCCCAACCACCCATGTTAACTTGCATACATTCTCACAAATCATCACAACCCCTATAAGGATAGGTAAACCGGACAAAAAAGAAAGCATACTTAATTAGGTACTTATAAATAGTCACCCCAAATTGTGCACCTCTGGGACCTTCCCTGATGACCTAAGCAATCACCTTCTTGCCTACATTATTAAGCACAAAGCCATCAACCACCAACAACCCTTACTTAGAATGGTAAGAAACAAAAAATACTTTAACCCCACCAAATTCCAACAAGAGCTAAACTCATGCAAATGGTCAGTTTTAAGAACCTCCCCTTAGATGAAGCAGTCACATACTTTAACAACAAATTCCTAGAGATCCTTGATTGTCATGCACCCGTTCACTCAACAAGTAAGGCAAAAACAGCACCACGGCTTTCCAAAGAGTCTAAACTAAATATCACCCACAGAAAGAAGGCATGGGCATTATGGTGAACTACTAAAGACCTCCAAGATCACAATAAATAGAGGCAAATAAGGAGCAACACTAAAAAAAAAATTCTACAAGACAAAAAAAACTACTACTGTAATCTACAGGAAATAAATCAAAACAAGCCTCATAAATTCTAGGCAGGTATAAATAAACTATTATATCCTGGACAAACTTCCAACCCAGTCCCGGCAGCCTCCATTGATAAACCTTCTGAGGAAGTCTCTGACAGTTTTAACCATTTCTTTACTAAGACCATTCAAGCCCTAGCAAGCCAACTACCTCCCAGCTCCTCCTGCCATGAAATCAACACCCCCAGAAACCAACTCACATTTAGATTCCAACCAGTTGCCACCTCAATCATCCATACCTTGATTAAAAAACTAAAATCAACTACACTCTCCACTGATCAACTTCCTGCTGAGTATCTACAAATAGCAGCCGATGCCATTGCTTACCGCATCTCAATACTAATCAATCGAACAATAGCAAAAGCCAGAATCCCTTCTATTTGGAAAATATCCTATGTAATCCCACTTCACAAAGGAGGTAGCTCTACTGAGTTATCCAGTTATAGGCCAATAACAACGTTATCCCCACTTGCAGAAATTATGGAAAAATGTATCCATAGACAAATGATGTATCACCTAACTCAGAATAATCTCATGGCAGACTCCCATCATGGCTTCTGACCTCACCACAGAACTACTTCAGCCCTTCTAGCCTTCTCCAATACCATAAACCATAACCACAATAACATATCCTCAGCCCTCTTCTTGGATCTCTCCAAGGCATTTGATATGGTGGATCACCAATTACTAATCCATACCCTGAAAACTTTCTGCCTAGATATCACAGTCATCCAATGGTTCCATTCCTGTCTGACTGATACAAATCAGGCTATGCTTTGGCAAAACAAACTTTCTAAACTCCTACCCAATATACTAGGTGTACCCCAGCGATCCATACTAGGGCCCCTTCATTTCTCCATCGTCATTAATGCTATTCTGCTATTCCTACAGTCAGGTGAGTCTAATACGCTGACAACTCCACTCTGATATGCTTGGCCACTTCTCCAAACAAACTGAGGTCAGCTACACAGACCACCATTAACACTATTGAAAACTGGCTTTCTGGTCGTCGTCTAATCCTGAATCCCAAAAAAAAAAAAACTGTTTCTATTCTCACCAACACACAGGTCTACTGCATTCACTTTTATCGTTACATCTAATAATGGCACAATAATCTCCCCAGACTCGTTTACAAAACTATTAAGTGTTTTAATCGACAATAATCTCATATTCGACCTACATGTTAATCAATCTATAAAGACCATCAATAAAAAAACTAGGTTCACTTTACAGGATAAAAGCCTTCTTACTCCTCCTGCCAGATTTGCCATAGCTCGCTCTCACCTACTTTCAACTCTTCTGTATGCATCCCAGATATTCTCCAAGCTAAACAAATCTGCCCTCAACAAACTCTCTATCTGCTGTAACCATATTGCCAGATTTTCCACTGGCCTGCCTTATAGGACTCATCAATGTATTAACCTAAACCAGCTTGGGTGGCTAGAATTACTCAGCTTGATCCAGTATAACCTCATGATTACTGCCCATAAGATACTTTATAATCCAGATAATACTCCTGCTCTTAAAAATATTATTACCCCCTATCACAATCACTGACCACTTTGATCCTCTAATAAATTACTAGTCCAGACTACTACTACTTCTTTTGGCTGTTCCCATTAGGGGTTGCCACAGCAGATCAACTGTTTCCATTTCTTCCTGTCCTCTGCATCTTGCTCTGTCACACCAACCACCTGCATGTCCCTCTCTCACCATATCCATAAACCTTATCTTAGGCCTCCCTCTTTTCCTGTTACCTGGCAGGTTCATCCTTAGCATCTTATTCCCAATATACTCTGCATCCCTCCTCAGCACATGTCCAAATCAACGTAATCTTGCCTCTCTGGCTTTGTCTCCAAACCTTCCAATCTGGGCTGACCCTTTAATATACTTATTCCTAATCCTGTCCATCCTCGTCACACCCAGTGCAAATCTTAACATCTTCATCTCTGCCACGTCAAGCTCTGACTCCTGCCTTTTTGTCAATGCCACTGTCTCCAACCGATATAACATAGCTGGTCTCACTACCCTCTTGTAGACCTTCCCTTTCACTCTTACTGGTACTCGTCTGTCACAAATCACTCCTGACACTCTTCTCCACCCACTCCATCCTGCCTGTACTATCTTCTTCACCTCTCTTCCACACTCACCATTACACTGAACTGTTGATCCCAAATACTTAAACTCATCCACCTTCGCCACCTCTACACCCTGCATCCTCACCATTCCTCTATCCTCCCTCTCATTCACACACATATATTCTGTCTTAGTCCTGCTGACCTTCATTCCTCTTCTCTCCAGACAATATCTCCACCTCTCCAGCGTCTCCTCCACCTGTTCCCTACTCTCACTACAGATCACAATGTCATCTGCAAACATCACAGTCCACGGGGACTCCTGTCTGATTTTGTCTGTCAACCTATCCATCACCATTACAAATAAGAAAGGGCTCAGAGCTGATCCTTGATGTAAGCCCACCTCCACCTAAAACGCATCTGTCACTCCCACCGCAGACCTCACAACTGTCACACTACCCTCGTACATATCCTGTACCACTTTTACATACTTCTCTGGCACTCCTGACTTCCTTATACAATACCACAACTCCTCTCTAGGCACCCTGTCATATGCTTTCTCTAAATCCACAAAGACACAATGTAACTCCTGGCCTTCTCTATACTTCTCCATCAACACTCTCAGAAGAAACATCGCATCTGTAGTGCTCTTTCCTGGGATGAAACCATACTGCTGATCACTAATAATCACCCCCATTCTTAACCTAGCTTCCACTACTCTTTCCCATAATTTCATGCTGTGACTGATCAGTTTAATCCCTCTGTAGTTACTACAGCTCTGCACATCACCCTTATTCTTAAAAATTGATACCAAAACACTTTTTCTCCATTCCTCAGGCATCCTCTCACTTTCCAAGATTTCATTAAACAATCTAGTTAAAACTCCAATGCCATTTCACCTAAAAATCTCCATGCTTCCACAGGTATGTCATCTGGACCAACAGCCTTTCCATTCTTCATCCTCTTCATAGCTATCCTTACGTCCTCCTTGCTAATCCACTGCACTTCATGATTCACTGTCTGCACATCATCCAACCTTCTCTCCCTCTCATTCTCTTCATTCATCAGCCCCTCAAAGTACTCTTTTCATCTGCTCAACACACTCTACTCACTTGTGAGTATGTTTCCCTCGTTATCCTTTATCAGCCTTACCTGCTGCACATCTTTACTAGCTCAGTCCCTCTGTCTAGCCAATTGGTACAGGTCCTTTTCTCCCTCCTTAGTGTCCAACCTTTTATACAACTCTTCATATGCCTTATCCTTAGCTTTCACTACCTCCCTCTTTGCCATGCACCTCATCTCCTTATACTCTTGTCTACTTTCTTTATCTCTTTGACAATCCCACTTCTTCTTCACCAACCTCTTTCTCTGTATACTCTTCATTCCACCACCAGGTCTCCTTGTCCTCCTTCCTCTTTCCAGATGTCACACCAAGCACCTTTCTAGCCATCTCTCTTACTAACTGTGCTGTAGTTACCCAGCTATATGTTAACTCTTCACTGCCACCCAGGTACTGTCTTAACTCTTCCCTGAACATCACCTCACAATTACCCTTTTTCAATTTCCACCATTTGATCCTTGGTGCTGCCCTCACACTCATCCTCCTCTTCTTGATCACCAATGTCATCCTACAAACCACCATCCTATGCTGCCTAACTATACCTTCCCCTGCCACCACTTTACAGTCTCCAGTCTCCTTCAGACTGGCCCTTCTACACAAGATATAATCCACCTGTGTGCATCTTCCTGCACTCTTGTATATCTCCCTGTGCTCCTCCCTCTTGTTAAAATACGTATTCATCACAGCCATATCCATCCTTTTCACAAAATCCACTACCATCTGACGTTCTGCATTCCTTTGCTTAACACCATACCTACCCATCACTTCCTCATCCCTTCTGTTCCCTTCACCAATATGCCCATTGAAATCTGCTCCAATCACCAGTCTCTAACCCTTGGGTACAGTCATCACCACTTCATCCAACTCACTCCAAAATTTTCTTTCTCATCCTTCGCACACCCAACTTGTGGAGCATATGCACTAACAACATTCATCATTACACCATCAATTTCCAGCTTCATAAACATCACTCTACTAGTCCAGACTATTAAAACTAATAACTCTTCCGGTGACTCTCTCTTCGCAAACTCTGTAAGCAGATACTGGAACTTTCTCCCAACCGAAATTACTTTGCTCAACTCCCTGAGCCAATTCAAGACTAGACTTAAACAACATTTGACACTAAACTGACCATGTCAATGTAGCAAACCCGACTGACTCTCCATGACAATGAGACTAAAATAGTTGTTTTAGCTTACCTGGAAAGGGCCTCATAGAAACAGACAACTGGTGCCAGAGCCATGGCCTCAAGCTAAACGCCAAAAAGTGTATAGTCATCCCCTTTGGCAAAAACAAAGTGCCCACAAATTACCACATAGGTGGTAATCCATTAAGTACAGAAGAAGTCATTAGGGACCTGGGGACCCAAGTTGATAGCAATCTCTCATTTGACAACCACGTGGCCAAAGTGGTTAGAAAAACATTTTATATAGCCCACCTAATCATGAAGGGATTCACATCTAGATCAGGGGAGGTCATCGTACCACTTTACTCATCCCTCATCAGGCCCATAATTGAGTACAATGCCCCTTTTGGGATGTACCTTACCAGACACCTGCAGCAACTGGAAAGACCCCAAAAGTACCTCACCAAGAGGATCAAAGGGCTCAAACAGATGCCATATGCTGCCCGGTTAAAGAAACTCCAGCTCTACTCAGTGGCATACCGCCTGCTCAGAGGCGATCTGTGCCTGGCGTATAAAGCCATGTCCAACCCAGAATTAATGGACATGCTGCACCTCAGAAAATCCAAATCCCATCGAGCTACGTGCTCGAGAGACTTGAACCTCAGCACTGAAATAAATAGGACATGCTGGAGGGACAGATTCATAACCCAGAGGCTCCCTTCACTCTGGAATAAAATCCCAGTCCAGGTTAGGCAGAGTCCCACATTGACTCTCTTCAAGAGGAATCTTGATGAGTGGATGGGAGATCTTAGGTTTACCCCGGCTATCACTTCTGTGTCACTGTTAGACAGAGGCACAGTATACTAACCTCAAAAAAGGCATAGCAAAATTAATTTAAAATGGGTGGTGAAAGCCAAACACACTCTGGCTAGGCTTATAAATGCCCTAGGGCGGATAGTCTAGTATGAACCTATGAACCTATGAACCTGTGGCACTATCCTGACTTTACTTTGTTTAACTCTAGTGTGTTTTGGTATGTAACCACTGTAAATATTGTATCTGTAACTAACTGTATGAGTTAATAACAGTACTCTTTGCTGACTTGAATTACTTAATGAAGACTTACTCTCTGATTTTCCTTATCCCCAGAACTACTATTATTTGCCTAGGTATGTAACCTCTGTAAAAACTGTAATCAAACTTAACTGCTTGCTTAGATATGTTAACTACTATATATACTGTATTTTTAATCTAATTTGATGACCTTGGAGCTTTTCTCCTCGGGCCTCCGCTGAAAATGGACATGTATTCAGTCGGACTATCCCGGTCAACAAATGTAAACTAAAATAAATAAATAAAATAAAATTTATACTTGTTGAAAACTCTATCACCTTAAATCCAACTACAAAAATCCTTATGCAGAGGTCCTAGAAATCAAAATCAGCCTTAAAAAGTCAACTGCTAGTTCATTTCTAGCTGCAGATCCCCTTTGATGTCCTCCAAAGATCAAGAAAGTAAGTAATTGACACTTCCAAAAGTTTAAATATCAAATCACGTGCCTTCTTCCTAGAGGACTTTAATTACACACACTTTGGCAAATTTACATGTCTAAAAATGGACAGCTCAGCATTTCAAAAACTTATGCACTGGAGCAAATTTTAGAATGACCCACTAGAGGCTTTAATATACTTGACACGGTCCTTACCAAACTAGTCCTATCAGTACATCACCACACATTTCCTCATCCCTACTTAAATTTAACCACAAATCAGTCATCTTCACTGTCAGACCAAGTACAACTACCCTCACTCCTAAAGAAACCATCTTAAGTGACTTCTTCGGGGCAAAACTTCTTCAGCTTGTAGAAATTGTTGCCAAATCTGCCAAGAATCCTGCAGAAAAGAAATCAGCTAAGACTGATGCTCTATTCATCTCTGACTTTACTTGTCTTCTAAACAGCTGCAATAGAAAACCCAGTCCCCAAATGCCATATATACAGTGGTAAAATACATGGTAAACAAGTCTGGAGGGACAGGCATGTGTCTCAGAATTTACCCCTTCTCCGGAACAGACTCCTAATTTATGTGAAACCCAATGGATGGTAAATCACAAATTCTCACCCCTGCCTTGTCACCTATGGCCATACCTCTCAACTGTCCAGATTTTCACAGAATGTCCAGATTTTTGCCATATATTTTTGTCAGTTCCTCATACAATTTGTAGTTTCCTGGCAAATCACTAAATGCAATCTTTGGTACTGACTAGCATTTCTATGGTATTACATTGGGATGAAACGGCTAGGCTTAAAATGACCTCTGGGTCGATAGCCTTGTAATCTCCTATGATCTGTGATCTCCTATGATTGAAGACACTAAATAATGACAAACATTTGAGTTTAAAATGCCATATCATTCAGCTCCCCCACCATTATTTTAGGCTTGGTCTAGATTAATTGTGCTAAGAGGTTCAGAGGTATGCCAGTGGCCCTTATGGATAAGGGAAGGTTGTAGATGCTCTAAGGCACAGGCATATTCCAAAGCCATTCTATCCTGTGGGCAATGATAATTGGAAAAAATGGGGCATGAATGGCTAGGCTTAAAAGGCTCTAGGGCTGTAATGTCCTATGATCCTATGAACGTACAATCCTATAAATTCAGGGAGAGAATCTAATGGAACTTTCTCACTAATAAACTCTATAACAAAAGTAGAAAACCAATGAAGAGTTGTAAAAAGTTTCTCTGATTTGAACATATTTTTTCCACCATAGTCTAGCTAACATATTTAATTTCTAATGTCAAATCCTAAGGATTCAAAGTAATTGTCTTATCACTATACTGTTCCCTTATCAGACCTGTCATATCAAATGCAATGGCCCCTTTGGTATCTGCAAATCAAAGCACATCACTCAGCATTATATTACATTGTTACATTTTGGTCTTAAGTGCATAACACAGCCTTACCCACATTAGGATTCCACCAGTTTCTCTGAAATAAACATTGCACCTGCAAAGCCCTTTTAAACACACAAAGTTTTAAAGTAGGCATCTACCAGCAACATACATGAATAAATCAGATTAAGAACCCATCTCCATATTACTAAAACCTGAACAGCTTGCAAACTATTACTACCATCGTTTGACCCTTTTTTTAACTGGACAAAGTCTTCAATACTGCCCTAATACTAATACAGTAACACTGGTGATAGGAGAGATTTGTAGTAACTCTCTACATCTCCTGTTAAAGATGTGAACATTTTTTTTTTATTTTGTTTTTTTTTTAAAGTGACAGATTTATAATCTGGCATCTCAGTTTGTGAGGACAAGTGTACTTAAGTGAGCCCATAAGATATAAGATATATTGTTTTTAACCTCTGTCCCCTCAGTCACCCTGATTAACCTATTGATTTCCTTGTCTTCATCTAACTGACCCATTTGTTTATCTTCCTGAAGGGTGGTTACCTGGTCCACAGGGACTCATCATGCCTTTGCAAAAAATATACACTGGACCTATCCTGAAAGGGCATGGTTCTTACGACCCATTTGTTTCCTGTTTGAAGGACTTACTGATACTTCCCAAATCAAGCCCATGCCAGGCCCAGCCTGTACCAGGAGAGAGTATGACAACCTATTCTTTCCCTGGGGAGCAGGAGCACCAGCTCCATGCCTCAGTTAGTGGTGAGAGTCAGGTGGTAGGGAACAAACCAGTCTGGAAGTTGGTTGGACCTCCTAATACCTAAGCAAGTTTGGCTCCATGTACATCTGAACCTATTTAGTACAGTGCAACTCTGTGCAGTTACTTCTCAGAATGCCCATTCTCCCTAAATATAACACCTACATCCCCCCAAGGTGACACACAAGCTGCAGACCAAAGCCACCTTCTCCCCTCTTAGATGGCAATGTTCCCTCAGGTCTTCCCTCCCCTTCCTATTTCCTCTGGCAGCCATTTTGTTAATCAAACATAGGTCATCTTTGTTGCAGTCAGGACTTCATCCATGTATGCCTTGGGGTTGGTTATGGCGTAAAATGAATTCTTCTGCTAATTTGTGACGATTAACATAGACAACAGTTGAGACATTTCCTTTTCACTCCAGGCTTTCCTGTGAAATATTCATCCACTACAACAGGTGTAATATGATGAATGTGATAAAATGTAATGGGATAGGTAAGTAAGTGAAGATGAACCTATTTTATAATCAGGTTAATAGTATTTATAATCCATAGCATTAAGTAATTGGCAGGGAAGGTAGAGGGGAATTGACCCTTTGGTTTAGTTCTTGCTGTGCAGTGTTCTAGCTGGCTTATGTGCGTTAGGTGGCTACTACAACTTAATTTACCTGCTTTAGGATACACCATAGCATGCTCACTGGGGTCACTTTCCTGTTAAAGGATGGGTTAAACATCCATACCTAGCGCTTCTAAGGATCTTGAAGATACCATAACTTGGATTGCCTGAAGCATACCCGGAGCCTTATCCCTCTATCTCACATGACATATCACAACATGGAAACTTTTAATAGGTTATGGCAGTGCTCTCAAACTCAGCCCACTGGCACTTTCAATATAGCCCAAGCAGCTTTGCTCCAATCTGGCTTACCTCTTTTAAAAAAGTCTAGCTAGTCTGAGATCAAATAATATTAGCACAAGTTTGTCATTATGACTTCAATTGCCTGTAGCAGTGACTCTCTCTCATTGGCATGATAATGGAGCCAATGAAAGGGAAACTTCCTACTGCACAAGATGAACAAATGACGAAAGTGCTTAGATTATAAGCACTTGAGTTGCAAGAGTAGTACTACGAGATCGGCTGTCCAGCAGAGGTTTTTCATATTGAGGTGTGTTTCATATGCCAAGTGATTTACATATTACCATACAAAGTGATGATAGTTTACTGTAGGAAACACAACACGATATGGTTCATATACCAAGTGATTTACATATTTTATGAGAGGTGAATATCATTTGCTATACAACACACAAAGATTTATGATCATATACCAAGTGATCGGCACTTCTTTACAGAAGGTCTGAATCACTTGGTATATGAAATACATGCAGGACTATGTGATACCCACTGCTGCTGTGTGAAATACAGTAAACTCTCAGTTGACCACCACCTATGGAGATTGGTAGAGGACGGATAACTATAGTTTCTGACTGCTTAAGAGTTACTATTAAAAATAGGCCTGACCATTACTGTACCCTATACTATTTATTTGGTTTGACTTGTTCTCAGCTTGGGGAGAGAGGGAATTTATCCCTATCTTCCTTTTTATAACTCTAAAACTCTAAAAACGTAAGGTATGTTTCTGTGGAGGGAAAACAAAAAGTGCAACACATGAAAATGTACTGCATTTCTTTAATATTTGTTTTGCTGGTTGCTTGAGAGTGCCAGTTGCTTGAGTTCTGTTTAACTGACAGTTTATTGTATGTCACTGTGGCTATTATGTGTGAAGAGAGAGACTGTGTGTGTGTGTGTGTGTGTGTGTGTGTGTGTGTGTGTGTGTGTGTGTGTGTGTGTGTGCGTGTGTGAGAGACTGCTTGTGTGAGTGAATGCTTATTAGGCTTTTTTCATCTACATAAGTCCCAGCCGTGTTTTAGTTGGGTCAGCCTCACTTGGGCCACAAACCATTTGAGTTTATGACTACTACTGTAGGGCATGATATTTTTTTATAATTAATTATTTCATTTAAGAGCAATTTATATAAGTCAAACATATTAACTTAAAAAATAATTAGTACTACTTGTTATTCACGGTGTGCCATAGGAAGCACGCCATTTAACATATATTCAGAATACCTTCCTGCTTTCTATTAAAATAATCAAATCAGTAGTCACTCTTTCAATGCAAAAGTGCTTTTATCCTATCCTTACTTCTAAGGTGGGAGTAAATTCCTCAACTAATTATAGTTGTCACTTTTATTACAGACTGTGAACATGTTGGTTCCTTCTTTTTTTCTTAACCCATTAAATGATTTAAAAACATTTCACCATAATGTCATTTAATAAGCAATGCATACTGAATTACTTCTTGTGCAGTAACTATACAGTTTATAAACTACTTAACATGTATATATGAAAGTTTTCTCATTTCTGAGTTTTAATACCCCTCAATTTCCAGCATTTAATTAAGCATGACAAATTCCTTGTGCCATTTTCCTGCCTTGAATATTGTTTTTTTTTTTCTGTTCGTAACACGTCAACAGAGCACACGTTTATCGTTATACTGGCAGAACAACTTAGAAAGTACAAAGCAGTAGGAATAGTTAACATCTTGCCCTGAATGTTTTTGTTATGCGCCAGCTCCAGCTAGTGATAATATTAAGGCTAACAAAGTAGATCGAGTTAATGTTCACATCCTGAACCATGCTTCAGTGGTGCATTTTACAAAGCTGGCTTGGAAACTGGATAATCTTTAACAATTTTCTGATGTTGTAGAACAGTGTAATTAGGTTATGAGGAGCAGTAAACAGGAAATGAGCACTGCAGTGAAGCAACACACAGTGTTTATTACTACTAGAAGACATGTAACTTACAAGATGCAAAGCTGTGACATTTCCTCTTATCTTTAGATTCATAAAAACTATTTGCTACAGCATTTATAAATGTGTCACTGTAATTATAACAATACAATTTATTTTGAAATTATATGCTATTTTAACATACATGTCTTTGTTTGTTAAGGCAAGCTAATATGTTAACTTATATATTCTGTGTTATTTCTAATGTAAAATCAAATGCTATGCTATAAAGTAGTAAGTATAAACAATTTGACTGGAACATTTCAAGTTTTTTTTCTGTCATATACATTAACTTGTTACATACAGAAGCAAACCAAATGTTAAATTAGTTCTGCTTAAAGTAACACATGACAAACTCATATAACATGAAATTAAGTATAATGCTGTAATATCTTATTTTTTTCCATGTATTTGTCTCTATATCCATTCCTCCACTGTTGTCTCTAAATATTGCTCAGACTACCTACATAAAGATATATAATGAGTTAGGAGAGCTGCAAAATAAAGTCAAAAAACAAGAATTAAAGCAAAATACATTTTACACAGCTGTATACTGTTACCAAGAAATTTGTCTTTTTGGTTGTAATATCAAAACCAAGGATACAGGTTATGACGTGTTACATGTATATGTCTTATATATCCCTATCTCTCACTCCTATATATATATATATATATATATACATATATATATATATACATACATATATGTGTGTGTGTGTATACACGTGTATGTCTGATATATACATACAGTGGATATAAAAAGTTTACACACCCCTGTTAAAATGCCAGGCTTTTGTGATATAAAAAAAAAATTAGACCACAGTAAATCATTTCAAAACTTTTCCCACCTTTAATGTGACCCATAACCTGTACTATTCAGTTGAAAAACAAACAAATCTGTTAGGGGAAAAATAGAAAAAATAGAAAACATACAATACATTGGTTGCATAAGTGCGCACACCCTTAAACTAATACTTTGTTGTGTGTGCACACCTTTAAATTAATACTTTGTTGAAGCATCTTTTGATTTAATTACAGCATTCAGTCTTCTTGGGTACACACCTGCCATGGTGAAGCATGGTGGTGGCAGTATCATGCTTTGGGGTTGCTTTTCTTCAGCGGGAACTTGGGTTTTAGTCAAGGTGGAGGGAATTATGAACAGGTCCAAATACCAGTTACATTTGGCCCAAAACCTTCAAGTATCTGCTAGAAAGCTGAAGATGAAGAGGAATTTCACCTTTCAACATGACAATGACCTCAAGTATACATCCAAATCAACAAAATAATGGCTTCACCAGAAGAAAATTAAAGTTTTGGAATGGCCCAGCCAGAGCCCAGACCTAACTTGCAATAGAAAATCTGTGGGATGACCTGAAGAAGGCTGTGAACAAGAGATGCCCTCGCAATCTGACAGATTTGGAGTGCTTTTGCAAGGAAGAGTGGGCAAATATTGTAAAGCCATGGAAAGAATTATCATGAAGATGATCAATAGAGATATAACCTCTTGACACCGGACCCAACACAGTTTTGTTTTGTCAAGGGCAGATCATGCCTACTCAACCAGGTGAACTTCTTCGAGAAGGTCACCCAAGCAATGGACGAGAGCAAAATCATTCACATGGCCTACCTTGACCTGGGCAAGGCATTTGACACAATACCCAACTCAGGCATTGTTGACAATCTCAGGAGGTTAGGTACAAACCTGGATGTCTCCCAGTGTGTAGCCAACTGGCTTACAGACAGGACCCACAAAGTTAGAACTGGGGAGTCCACGTCTAAAAAGAGATCAGTCCCAAGTGGAGTCTCTCAGGGATCAGTCCTTCAACTACTCCTTTTTGGCATTTACTTCTCAGAAATCAAGGCCAATGTCAATAGTAGTCTCTGGCTGACTAAATTTGCAGATGATTGCAAATCAGGAGCTGTTACTAAATCTCACACTGATGCAAGTGTTCTCCAGGAGGGACTGACACAGACAAACAACTGGTGTCAGAGCCATGAACTAAAACTAAATGCCAAGAAATGCATAATAGTATCCTTTAGGAAGTCATCCATCCCTGGTAATTATCATATTGACAACTCACCCCTCAGAGATGACCCAGCAGTCAGCGATGTAGTGACACACATAGGCCTTTGACCATCATGTGTCTACAGTGGTGAGGAAATCATTCTGTGCTGCGCAACTTATAATCAAAGGTATGGCATCTACGTCCAAGGAAGTCATTGTTCCACTGTATTTGGCAGACATCATTAAGCACAATGCCACTTTTAGTATGTACCTAACAGGCATATCCAACAACTGGAACATCCACAGAGGTTCCTCACTAAAAGAACACAGGGCATAAGTAAAATGTCTTATGCACACTGCTTCAAGGACCTATCCCTGTATTCTCTTACAGGCCTTTGAGGGGAGATCTATGCCTTGAATACATTGCATTGTCATACCCCACTCTGATGGACCTCCTGCATATCTACAAAACAAACAGCACCAGAATTACCTTTTCTAAAGATTAAACCTTGCCTGTGATTAAGTAGGACCTGCTGGAGAGAGTGCTATGTATCCCAGAGACTACCCCATCTATGGAACAGGTTCCCCATCCATGTGAAGCAGAGTTCCTCTCTAACCCAATTCAAGTGCAATTTGGACAATTGTACAGGAAACCAAAAATTCATCCCTGGTTTGGCACCTCTGTCTCTAATGGACACAGGTAAACTGTAAATGGTTCATCTTCCAGAGGCCCATGCTTACACTTATCAAGGGTATCAGAACTTGTCAGAGATTTAAGATGCATGACAAGGCTTAAAAAGTCCCTTGTGGTCGTAAGCCTAGGAAGCACCTATGAACCTATAAAAAACATCTCCAAAGCCTCTTACATGAAGGCATTAGCAGCTTCAAAGCTCTTGTCCCAAATGACGGAGAGGATACCTGTACTGGGATATACACCAATGCACTGTATAAACATTTATACAACTATATTGACTCAGTCATTTCTGATAGGACCAAAGCAAGATCCTCAAGAAAAAACAAGCCTGTCTGGTGGACACCCACCATAAACAGGTTATATAATAAGTGGAAGACATTGCTGAATAAGAAGGAGGAGGAATCATCTCAGAATTGGAAGCACACCCTTCTCAGCTTGAACAAGCAAATAAGACATCTTGTAAAGTCCTCCAAAGCTAACTAAGAATCTAGATTAGCATCCCTAGATAAGGCTAGTCATTAGGCATTTTTTAGCTACATCCAAAACCTTAAAGGAAAAGCCCAGATATGCACTGAACTGGTCATGAATGCTACCACATATATTGAACCACTGGAAAAAGCCAACCTGTTAGAGGACAGATTCAGTGAAAATGTCTTCCCCCTGTCCCAGCCATATATACCCCAAAAATTCCTACCACGTACTCTTCACCTAATATCTCCAAAAAGCTGGTCTTAACCACTCTCTCCATACAGCCTCTATGGGACTTAATCACATCCCAGGCTGCATTCTCAATGGTTTAAAACAGGAGCTAGCAACAACATTGAGTACTCTTTACAACCACTGGCTAAGCAGTGGTTATGTCCCTGCAGAATGGAAAACAGCTACCATCAACCCCTTGCATGAGGGGGCTGCATCCACTGAGCCTGGGAAGTATAGACCCATTAGCCTAACCAGCCTTATCTGCAAGGCAATGGAGTAAATCATCATAGTCCTTATCGACAAGGATATAGGAGACCTTCAAACACTTGAACCAACCAAGTTTACTTTTGCTAAAGGGAGACCCTGCCTGTGGAACCTGGTGGACTTCTTCAAGACTATCACCAAAGCCTTAAATGAAGGCAAATCTGTGCATGTGGCCTACCTAGACCTGGCCAAGGCCTTTGACAGAATCCTCACTGACAGAACATAGACAGTCAAAATAGGGGACTCCACCTCTGCCATCAGACCTATTACCAGTGTTGTATCACAGGGATCAGTGCTGAAGCATCTATTGTTTGGAATCTACTTCTAAAAACAGGCAAAAACAAAAGGTCCGTGGCTTACAAAGTTTGCTGATGACTGCAAACTGTGCACAGTCATTGAGTCCCAAGAAGGACTTGTGCCAACCAGTGATTGCTTCCAAAGTCATGGTCTTAAATTCAATGCAAAAAAATGCATTATCATCTCCATTGGCAAAGGTGATGTCCCTGCAGATTACCATATGAATAACAACACCTTAAGCTCTAAATCAGTGGTGAGAGATTTGGGCACACAGGTTGACAGCAATGTTACTTTGATTACCATGTCTCCACAGTGGTAAGGAAGGCCTTCTATGTTGATTACCTCATAAGCAAGGACATAGCTTCCAAAACAAAAGAGGTTATAACTCCCATGTACTCTTCCCCCATCAGGCCAATAATAGATCACAATGCTTCCTTTGGTATGTACATAAATAGGCACTTGCAGCAACTGGAGTTCATCACAGAAAATTCAGGCTCTTCAGCATATGTCTGATGTGGACAGACTGAAATGACTGTCACTATACTCTGTATTCTATACGCCATTCAAAGGTGACCTGTGCCTTGCATGCAGAGCAACTTCTGATCATGCCTTAATGGAAATGCTGCACATTCATAAGTCAAATGGTACACAATTCATTCAATCTAGGGACCTTAGACTAGCATATGACATCAAGAGGACATGCTGGAGAGACAGACATGTCTTCCAGGGGTTCTCTCTTCTCTGGAATAAACTTCCAATACAGGTTAAAGAGAGACTGTCATTAACCCTTTTTAAGGGTAGCTCAGAAATTTGTGTCTTACATTAGGGACTCCTAGGATTTTCTGGATGGGTTTGGAAGATTTAACACAGAATTTAAATTTGAAAGCCAGAAAAATTTCACTATAACAGTTGACATATGTCCTTTATTCACTTGTATCCTGCATGACATTGGAATTGATTTTGCTAGGAAATATTTATGTAAAGTGGAGAACTTCTCAAACACTGAAGTTTATTTATGCTACAGCCTTCTTGACATCCTATTAAAAAACAATTATTTTTTCTTCCATGAAAACATCTACAAGCAAGTAAGAGGAGTAGCAATGGGGTCAGTAGCTTCCCTAGCTTTTGCAAACATTGTCTTGGGCTGGTGGGAACATCTTATACTGACACCTATTATTGCCACCCACAAAATTGTTTTCTAAACTCTGTTTCTTGATGACTTGTTTTATGTTATAGAAAGCAACAGCAAGGATGTTAAAGATCACTTCGCACACTTAGGGTCATAGGTTGGCACTAGGCTATCGGCCCTAGGGCCAATACAAGCCTAGCCATAACATTCCCCCTGCTATTTTTCCCTGGAATTTTACTTCCCTGGTCCCCTGTCTAGCAGGGTGACTGATGTGATCTCCGGGATGAATTTTCTATCTCCCATCCAGTTATCAAGGTTCCTTCTGAAGAGGGCCAAAGAGGCCCTCTTCTTGACATGTATGGGCAGTCTATTCCAGAGAATGGGGAGTCTCTGGGACAGGAATCTACCCCCCAATGTTTTGTTCATTGTGATGACCAGGTTTAGATCCCTGGAGCGTGTGGCTCTGAGAGATTGAGATTTCTTTAAGTATATCATGTCCAAAAGCTCTGGATTTGACACGGCCTTGTATGTTAAGCAGAGATCGCCTCTGAGTAGATGATATGCGACTTGAGTATAGCTGGAGTTTTTTTAGACGGTCAGCATAGGGCATCTGTTTTAGGCTTGTGATTCTTTTAATGAGATATTTCTGTGGCCTTTCCAACTGTTGCAGATGTCTTGTGAGGTACATAAAAAATGGGACATTGTACTCTATAATGGGTCTAATGAGGGATGAATACAGTGGGACAATGACCTCCTTTTTCCTGGATGAAAAGCCCTTAGTAATAAGATGTGACAGATAGAAGGATTTCCTGACTGTTGTGGAGATGTGGTTATCGAAGGTGAGACCACTGTCCACCTGTGTCCCTATGTCCCTTACCACACTTTCAGTGTTTAGTGTACTGCCATTTATGTGGTAATTCATGGGTACATGTTTTTTCTCAAAGGGGATAACTATACATTTCTTGGCCTTGAGCTTGACCCATGGCTCTGGCACCAAGCATCTGTCTCTGTAAGGCCCTATTGTAGGCTATGCTTATCCTTAATGGCTCCCAGTTTGCAGTCATCTACGAACTTTGTTAGCCAGATTCTCTTGATGTCGGCCTGTACTTCGAAGAAGTAAACACCAAACAAGAGCGTTCCCAGGACTGAACCCTGAGGTACTCTACTTGTCACTTGTCTGGAGCTGGATTTGGAGTTGGCTACTTTTACAGTGTGGGTTCTGTCAGTAAGCCAGTTTGCGACCCATCGAGTGACTTAGGGATTAATGCCCAGCTTAGTAAGTTTATCTATGACTCCAGAGTGAGGCATGGTGTCGAAGGCCTTATTGAGGTCCAGAAAGGCTGTGTGGACCATCTTACCCTCGTCCACAGCTCTGGAGACTGATTCAAAGAAGTCAATCAAGTTTAGGAGAAAAGATTGGCCCTTCACGAAACCAAACTGGGTGGGGTCCAGTGTTTGAAGGTTGCCAATGTCTTTGTTTATAAGTTACATGATAATGCGTTCCATGGCTTTGCAGATTAGGCTCGTTAGGCTGATGGGATGACCCTCTTGTGAAGCGGGATAACTGTAGCTGTGCACCACTCACTGGGCATGAAGCCTGAGGTGAGGCTATGATTAAACATGACACTTAGGTGAGGTGCCAGTTCATTTTGTATTTCATGTAGTACACAGCCCTAGATGTTGTCTGGTCCCATGGATGCTGCATTCTTAGCTTTGGAGAGTGCATTTTTTACCTGTGTGGCTGTGGTTACCAGCATTTGGCAATCTTTTGGTACTTAGATGGACCCTTTAGGGGGTGAGATTGGCACTGAATCGATCTGCTAGGATATTGGCAATATCCTTGGGATCAGTATATTTAGTGCCATTCTGTTGGAGCTCAGAGCATATCTGAGTATTGCCATTTAGATTCTTGACATAACTATAGAATGCCTTGTGGTTGTCCTTAGAATTTTGGCAATTTTATTTTCATAACTAGCTTTGGAGGATTTTTTGAGGGACCTTTAGCTTCTTACTGAGGCTGGTAAGGGAGTTTTTTGTATCCTGGGATTTTCCTTTTTTCTGTAACAGTTTCTTCCTTCTGTTATATACCTTGTTTATGGCAGGGGACCACTAGATTGGCTTCCTTTTTTTGGAGGAGAGCATCTTGGTTCTATTTGGAATGGCACGATTTATGCACAAGTGGATATGCTCATACAGTGCCTTCGTGTATGATTCGGCAGTTGAACTTTCAGTTCCTGTCTGCATGGGTGTCGTGAGTTTGTCACTTCTGACTTGAGTAGCATGAAGATGGCTTTGGAGAAATTTCTTTATTGAGGTTTCCCTACTGGGGGGTGGCAGTGGGATGTGGACGTCAAGGGTGATTATCTTATGGTCAGACCTAACCGAGGGGATGACTGCTGGTGTGGAGCACCGATCTCCCATGTTGGTAATGACCAGGTCAAGGATATTTGAGCCCCTGGTGGGAGTGTGGATTAGTTGATCCAGGGCATTGGAATTTATGAATTCAAAGAACCATTGGGCAAAGGTGTTGGTACCCGAGTAGTTTTCCCAATTAATGTCAGGGTAGCTGAAATCACCCGGTATTGGGGTGTTAGGTTGTAATTTAACATTTTCTAGCATGTTTAAAAAGGTGTAGTGAGAATCTTGGGGCATGGTGGGGGATCTGTTGTAAGCTACAATTTGGATTGCAGTCTTACCTAGTGTTAGTTGCACCTATAATATTTCAGACGCATTGTGTTGGACAACTAGCCTAGAGATGTGAATATGGACACTCCATCTTTAGTGTTTCGGTCCTGGTTTGGTGGCTGAAAAGTGTGGTAAGAGTTGTAGCCTGGTATTGCAGGGGTGCTCTCTGGAACTTTGAACCAGGTCTCGATTACTGCACAGATATCAATATTCTCTATTTTTAGGAGTGCCTTGAGAGAGTGCATTTTGAGATTTAGACTTCTAGCATTGAGTAGCATAACTTTCAGATTTTGCGTGTTTTTATCTGTTACAGTTGTAGCTTTTTCATTTGAGCATTGCATAAAAAAGGCACTATGGGGGTGGCAAGAGCCTTAGCCAGTAACCTGAATCCCAGGGGTGACAGGTGCAGACCATCTCTAGCAAAGCATCGTGGTTTGTCAGTCATGTCATCCCAGGCAGACAGATATTGGATCCTATTTGAATGACACCAGAAACTTAGCCAATTCTTGAAGTCAGTAGTCATTTTGTCTTTATACTGTGGTATCATTCTGGGTGAAGGCAGGATGCTACTCGGGGCTAGGGTCATACCTGCCTGGGCCACATGATCCAAGAGCTCTTCCATGTCTCTTTTTATGTAGTACAGGGAGGTATGTCTCAAGTCATTCACACCAACATGGACAATGACAGAGTCATATTTGTATTTGCTGTGGAGTGACTTGAGTGCATGAGTTATGTGGTGGATCCTGGCTCCTGACAGGCAGCTGATGGTAATTTTCTCCTTATCCAGCCTGGTGAGTGGGACATTAGTGTGCCTGATTATGGATTCACCTATGACTAAGGTGTTGTGTACATTGTTTTGCTTTAGGGTCTGTTGTTGGGTGGCACACTGGTGTTTTGAGCTATGTGTTACTTTGGTTGTGATTGGTGTTTATTTGCAATATCAGCTTTGGAGGTCCTTGTTGCTTGGGCAGGGTAATGTTAAGGGCCTCCACATATGTGGGTTTAGTGTTTCTATGTGTGGATGTTTGTGATGTGGTTTTTGAAGGTATGTGTGTTGCTTGAGGTATAGTGCATGTGTTAACCTTCTCGTTTTGACTGTCTAGCACAGTCTTGGCTGGAGAGAATTTTGCTTCAAGTTTGGCTATGTAAGTGCATCTCTCGCAGGTTGTAGTCTTGGGTGGTAGGAGGAGAGGGTTGTGTGTGTACATGAGGCAATTGCTGCATTGCCCCAGTATGCCCGTGTTCACCAGGTGGACTGGAAAATCACCAGAAGCTTACCCTTGGACATGCCTGGTTTGGTGTTTCTTTTGTAGAGTACAAGAGCTGTTTTCCCTTACCTTGGTAAGGTACTTTGCAATTATATACTGTTTAGTGCCTACGATTACTTTCTCCTTATATACAAGGACAGTTGAGTGCTTTTATCAGTTTAAGGCTTCCTAGTGCTTTCCTGTAAGTGCTAGTCACAAGGATTCAGATTTTAGTGCTACTACTGAGAAAACCAGCTAGTTCTAAGGGGAAATTTGAAGAGCAGACTTTCTGGTGCCGGGAATAGTTTAACCTTAGCCCCATGGTGTTGCACAATGCACAAAATCACGCAAACATGCTTTTTAAGTCAGAAAGTTGAAAGGGATAGAAATCAGCCTCAAACAGCCAATAAAATTACACTTTCAGAGCTAGAAACCTCTCCTCTAGTGTTAGATAGGCTCTACAATGCTTTCTACTCTCACTAGTGAACAGTTGGACCTCCCTCTATCACAGCAAGGTCTGGAAAAGCTCTGAATACAGAAACTGAAGTCCTGAAACCAGCAAAGTCTGGGATCTGGACTTTACTAGTAAGAAAAGGTGGGAAATGAGCAAACAAGATATTTTTGCTGTTTTTTTTTTTTTTAGTTAAAACTAGCTAAAAAATGCAAAAATAAAATAAATAAGCACAGAAAAGGCTATCACACTTGAGTGTGTAACCCTAAACAGTAAATGCAATTTAAAACTTTGCAAAAACTAGCAATTTCACTTTTAAAATTAACCAAGGCAAGTGCACAAACTGAAAAATGATTTAAATGCAGAAATAACAGCAGATAAAGTAGCTAGACTACTTTTAAAGCTTTCTAGAGAAGTGCAGTTAACAAAAATGATCAAAAACAGCAAAAAACTGGGCAGTTTAAGCCAAAAGTACTTACAGTTAGCATAAAAAGTCTCTCTCTCTCTCTCTCTCTCATTTCTGGTGCTTTAGTAGCCTGCAGGTTGCCCAAACAGGACCTGCTGATCTAAAACAAGCTCAAATGCATGCAAACACGCGTTTTACAGCCATAAAGTTGAAAGGGATAGAAATCAGACTCAAATGCCCAATAAAATTACACTTTCAGAGCTGGAAACCACTCCTCTATCATTAGATTGGCTCTATAATGCTTACTACTCTTACCAGTAAGCAGTAGGACCTCTCTCTACCAGAGGAAAGGTCTGGAATAGCTCGGAATACAGAAACTGAAATCCAGAAACCAGCAAAGCCTGCGTGGACTATACTAGTTAGAAAAGGTGGGAAATGAGCAAACAAGTTAGTATTTTTTGTTTGTTTTTTTAGTTAAAAACTGGCTAAGAAATGTAAAAATCCAGTAAATAAGCAAAGAAAAGGCTATCACACTTGAGTGTGTAGCCCTAAGCTGTGAATGCAATTTAAAACTTTGCAAAAACAAGCAAGTTAACTTTTAAAATTAAGCAAGGCAAGTGCACAAACTGAGAAACAATTTAAGGGCAGAAATAACAGTAGAGTAAGCAGCTAGTCTACTTTTAAAGCTTTCTAGAGAAGTGCAGTTAACAAAAATGATCAAAAACAGCAAAAACCGAGTAGTTTAAGCCAAAAGTAGTTGCAGTTAACGCCAAAAGTCTCTCTCTCTCTCGTTTCTGGTGCTGTAGTAGTCTGCAGGATGCCCAAACAGGATCTGCTGATCTAAAACAAGCTCAAATGCATGCAAACATGCGTTTTTAAGTCAGAAAGTTGAAAGAGATAGTAATCAGCCCCAAATGGCCAATAAAATTACACTTTCAGAACTAGAAACCACTCCTCTAGTATTAGATAGGCTGTACAAAGCTTACTACTCTCACGAGTAAGCAGTAGGACCTCCATCTACCACAGGAAAGGTCTGGAATAGCTCTGAATACAGAAACTGAAGTCGTGAATCCAGCAAAGCTTGGGACCTGGACTACAATAGTTAGAAAAGGTGGGAAAAGAGCAAACAAGATAGTATTTTTTTTTCTTTTGGGGGGGTTGTTAAAACAGGCTAAGAAATGCAAAAAATACAGCAAATAAGCAAAGAAAAGGCTATTGCACTTGTGTGTGTAGCCCTAAACAGTAAATGCAATTTAAAACTTTGCAAAAACTAGCAATTTAACTTTTAAAATTAAGCAAGGTAAGTGTACAGACTGAAAAACGATTTAAAGGCAAAAATAACAGTAGAATAAGTAGCTAGTCTACTTTTAAAGCTTTCTAGAGAAGTGCAGTTAACAAAAACAATCAAAAACAGCAACAACTGGGCAGTTTAAGCCAAAAGTACTTGCAGTTAGCACAAAAAGTCTCTCTCTCTCATTTCTGGTGCTGTAGTAGTCTGAGGACGCCCAAACAGGATCGGCTGATCTAAAACAAGCTCAAACGTGCGCAAACACATTTTTAATGAAAAATCTGATTTTTTTTGCAGTTCTTTATAAGAAATCAGGGTTTAGTTCTCAGTTTTTTAGACATGTCCATTATTTGTAATCAACTAGAACAAAAGTTTGAAAGTGAAATTTTCAGGAAAGACATATTTACTAATAGCTACCTACATTACGATAGTAATCATCCTTGCTTTCTTAAGAAAAATATTCCAAGAGGGCAGTACACTAGGGCCTCGAGGATGACAAATAATAATGTTACCTTTGAAAGAGAAGTAAACTTGATAACAGCTTTGTTTTGACAAAAAGTTTATAAGAGAGTAATCCTGACAAAAACAGCTGAAGAAGTTCGAACAAGAAGAAAAAGTGATTTTTAACCTTTTAAAAAATGGACTGGTAACCAAGATAAAGTCTAATAATTTGGTAGACCGCAGTACAGCTTGTTGTTTAGATATGACTATAGACAGCTCCAACATTTCTTTGATTATTGACAAACACTGGAGGATTTTACAAGGAAATTTCGTTTTAATTGGAGTCATAGGTAACTCTCCTAGGGTTGTTTATAAGAATAACAACAACAAAAAAAGTTATTACAGAATGACAGTTATAAAGTCCTATTCCCAAGAACAACCTCAAATAGAAGCAAAGAGTGTACAAATTTGGCACATGTTCAGCATATAAGTACATTTTTGATGGGCCCTTTGTGAATTTAAAACATTTAGACAAAACATTGCCCATATTTGGAGTGTTCACTTGTAAATCTGAAGGAATTATATGTATTAGTGTCTGTTCAAGTTGTGATTGTTTTTACATAAGAATGTCCACAGGAAGTCAGGAAAAGTGTATTAAGGAACATATATATTCCATAAAAGTTAAGGATAAAAATAACACTTCATACAAACATAGTTTAGTTTGTACAAAGTTCTTCATTTCAGTTTTAGAACAAGTGCCTAAGGACCTCAGGGGAGGTAACTACAGGAATTTAGTTGAGCAAAGGGAAGCACTTTGGCAACTGAAATTAAAGGCAGATAAATTGCCAGGAGTTAATGAGACGACTTCTTCTTCTTTCGGCTTTTCCTGGTTAGGGGTTGCCACAGCGGATCACCTGTCCGCTCATGATTGGCAGTGGAGTTTTACAGTGTTGAGTTGCCAGCCCGGCGCCCAACCTTCCACAGAAGGCACACACATGCATGCACTCATGCCTAGGGCCAATTTAGAGTGTCCAATCCATTTACAGCATGTCTTTGGGATGTGGGAGGAAACTGGAGCACCAGGAGGAAACCCACACAACCAGAGGGAGGACATACAGACTCCGCACAGAAGGCACCCCAGCCAAGAATCGAACCAGAGAACCTCTTGCTGTGAGGTGGCAACGCTAACCGCTGCACCACCGTGGCCACCCTGAGACTATTAATTTAATTTTTTTTTTTTTTTTTTTTTTTTTTTAAATCAAAGAGATTGAAAGTTAGCAAAACTGTACATTGGCAAAATCCAGTGGTGCTGTTTTAGGTATTTTGTGAAATTTTTTACACATTTCTTAATCGTTAACTGTTTAATTGATTAAAGGAATTTGTTGTGGTTACACAATTTGCTCTGATGAAGTCTTTTATAGATGAAAGCGAAGGGTAAATATTTTTAATGCTAATCCAGTGTCAGTCTACTGTTTTTCACAAGCCTTAGTGGAATCATTTTGGTGTGGTTATTTTCTGCCTATTCATTTGTGATTATATTGTTTATATATATATATATATATATATATATATATATATATATATATATATATATTTTTTATATATATATATATATATATATATATATTTTTATATATATATATATATATATATATATATATATATATATATATATATATGTATATATACATTTTCATTTTAATATCAGAATCTAAGCATAGTTTCATGATGCATATTAAATCATACGCCTGAGTTTCTACATGTTCATCAGCAACAAAAAGTCCAGTTAAGAAATTTTACAATTCACCCTTCTAAGATTACCCCAGCCTTACCTAAGTATTTCCTTTTCATAGTCAATTTAATCAGGCCCCTCCATGTCCATATGCATGCTTAACACATTCTCTTGTCAAGAAAGAGTTATGTTTGACTCACTGTGACTTATTCCAATTTTCTTATATGGTACACAATTTAAGAGTTATTATTAAAACCTATTGTCATCATCTTTGCCTAGTTTCTTAATGATAGCTATGGTTCTGGGGGCAGTAATTAATGAAAATCATGCACCTTGGTTATCCCACACAACTAATGAAAATCAGAGACAAGGAATAGAGATCATGGCAAACATTTAATACGCAGGAAATCCTGCTAAAGTTTAAACAGATAAAGAGCAAATATAGCATAAAACTTGATAAAATCAGTAGTATAATAGCCTATAGATGACACATCAATTTAATCCAAAACTATTTTGGATGTGTGTTCAAACTATACCTTTTACCTTCTACCTGTTATAATCAAATCTTCACTCTCCAAGCTGAAACCATACTCAATATCAGCTGATCACATCCCCTCATATTTCCTTCAGATACCAGCTGACTCTCTTGTATTCCCTGTCTCTATACTAATCAATCGCTTCATCTCAGAATCTAAAGTTCCTTCTATCTGCAAACCGTTCTACACACTACCTATGCGTAAAGGAGGTAACTCCACAGACATAACCAATTTTAGACATATTGCTATCCTCGCCCCCTCTCTAAAGTTCTGGAAAATGTGTACACAAACAAGCCATGCAATATCTTATACAGGAAAATCTCCTCACACCCACTCAGCATGGCTTCTGATTTAAACATAGCACTACTATAGCCCTATTATCCTTCCTTACTTTTCTGGCCAGAGATGACCACAAAAGTGTCTCTCGTTTATTCTTAGACCTCTCAAAGGCTTTTGACATAGTCTCTCACTCTCTTCTGTTGGATAAGCTGTATAACCTTAATTCCTCCCCTGATACTGTTGCGTGGTTCTTCAGCTACCTCACTGACAGGTTGCAAGCAGTGAGATGGCACTCTGCACTATCCCCTCCTCTCCCAGTTAAAATGGGGGGTCCCCCAGGGGTCTATTCTTGGGCCACTACTTTTCAGTATCTTTACTAATCTACTCCATACCTCTTGCCCTCAGTCTACCCTAGTCAAATATGCTGATGACTCTACAGTCATCACCATTGTCAACTCTTCCTCTCAGCTCTTATCAGCTACCATGAAATCCTTTAATTCAGTTGAAACCTGGCTCACCAACAATCAGCTTATCCTCAACCCCCAAAAAAATGAAACCGTTTCTCTTTCTTCCTAAAAATGTTAAGACCAAATCCAGTTGTAACATAGATAGCTACCATCCTGTCATGGCCTGGAATAAGCTCCCTCTTGAAATCAGAACCCTCACTGATCCAAAACAATTTAAGAGCACCACCAAGGAATATCTAAAATGTCACTGGACTTGCCACTGTACCCACACTCCCCAAATTATTTCCCCCATCAAATAGAAAACAACCCCCTTGCTCTATAATCCCCCTCACAAATCCTAATAACTGAACTTCTCCACCTGATCTGCTAACACCTTTGTGGTCAGCTGATGAGACACAAGTTAAAAAAAAAAAAACTTCTAAAAATATGTTCTCTAATACTCTACATAAAGTTCTAAGCTTATACATCGCATTCTCTTAGTAGCTACATTCCTAAAAATTCTCTTGCAGATGTCTTAATATGATCTCTCTTTCACTTAGTAATTTCCTAAGTTCATACTTATTATTCTCAATTATTCTCACTGAATACATTTCTGAAACTTTTTTGTTTCTTGTATTGTATGAACTATGTATTATGTTATTGTTATCAATTGTTTTCAAAATGTAGTAACCGAGATCCACCACAAACCACAAATAATAGTGCAAGACCGGTAAACAATAAAGGAGGCCTTCAATAATCAAAAACAGTACTGCCTTGTATTCACCCAAAATAATTTATTCAGTAAAAATATTCCACAGAGTAGTAAAATCACTGGACTCAAAACACATAATGACCATAAAAAAGTCATGGATTAAGCGCTTTTGTCTCTGTTCGGAGACTTCATCAGAAGATTTTACTACTCTGTGGAATATTTTTACTGAATAAATTATTTTGGGTGAATACAAGGCAGTACCGTTTTTGATTATTGAAGGCCTCCTTTATTGTTTACCGGTATCACACTATTATTTCTGTTTTCAAAATGTATAACAGTCTTATGTATGGAGCTTTTCTCCCCAGGCCGATGCTGAAAAAGGGCTCTTCAGCTCAATCAGACATACCTGGTCAACAAATGTAAAATAAATAAAATACTTAATGCAGTACACATACAGTAACAGGCTTCAATGACTATTTCTTTCAAGCAGTTTTTTCACTGATCAAAGACAACCCATACACTTAGCTACACCCACTTTATCAATCTAATCCAACATAACCAACCAACAACTATAGTCAAGCGTGTTCCCACGTCCTCTATAAAAGCTGTATTTATAACTAAAACCCAAAAGACTGGCCGCTAACCATCTCCCACCAGAATGCCTCAAAACTGCAGTTGAAGCTGTATCTTACTCTACATATACATTAAGAAATAGATTGTCTTAGAATGCCATGCCCCTTCTATCTATAAATAAAGCATACATACATCCCCTACATAAAGGTGTGCACTCCACTGACTATTCTAACTATAAACCAATATTAGTTCTGACCCTGTTATCTGAAAACATAGCAATGTACATACATATCCAATTACTTTAGTATCTCACCATTAACAGTGTACTCACTACAACACTGTCTCCATCCTAATCAAAATATCCCTACTACTCTACTGCACATTGTAGATATAATCAATAAAAAAAGCAGAGGCTCAGGTAATCCTGTCTCTTTTCTATTCCTCAATATGTCTAAAGTATTTGATACCATCTCTCACAAAATACTGTTGCAAAACCTTCCTTCATTGACCTTTCCTCCACCTCTCTTTCTCTCTCTCTCATAAATCATGGTTTCTCAGTTATTTAATAAATAGGTATCAAGTGCACAAGTGACACCAGGAATACCCCTCATTTCTGCCTATTACTGTAGCTGTACCAAAAGGATCCATATTTGGACCATTCCTGTTTAATTTATAAACAAGCTATATAGTGGGACCAAGCATATTATAATCACTCAATATGCATCTGAGTGTGCTGTCATCTGCATTGCATCTACTTTCAGAAACTAGAACTAACCCAAGAATCATTTACATCCCTTGAATCATGGCTAGGCAATTCACAACTGTTATTAAATCCTCAAAAAAAAATTGCTGCAATTCACCTCTCCGCCAAAAAATGCATTACCATTACCTCATTAAATATAGCAATAAATAAGCAGGTACATTAAACAAAACTGTTACGAGTCAGAAGGAATGACAACATGAAGTTGGAACACTACTTTCAAACTCCTATCAAAAACCTCACACAAGCTTGGCCTTCTAATATCGAACTAAGCTATTCCTGTCTGACAGAACCAAAGAAAGTACTGCAAAAGCCTACCTTCTACTTACACTTCTGTATACCTCAACAGTGTTCACAAACTTACAATCTAATAGGCATAACTTGAGCAAATGTATAATGAAATAGCTAGATTTGCCACAAATACTGTCTTCAGAAGACATCACTGTGTAGCCCTTAAACATCTTAGCTGGACCAAACTCCATCATCCTTTCCAATACAACCAGTTCCTAACTGCTTATAGTCTAATATTTAACCCTGATAAATATCATGTACTAAAAGGTATACTTAAACGCTACTGCCCAAACAGAGCTCTCCATTCAAAAGATAAACTCCTGCTATTCAACACTAAATACTATAACAAAGTAGTAGACTCACTACACTCCAGCTTTTAATCCTACCTACTCTCAAACAACTTAAAAATCAACATGCTTTCAAAATACCATATATCTTAGGGAACACTTCATTACATCTTTGCTATTTAGCTATGCACCCCCCCCACACACACACACACACACCTATACCCTCCTCAACAGCCTTTGCACCATCTCATTTTGTACTCTCTATTATCTTTTGTCTATTAACTAATATACATCTAATTCATTTGTCTCTTATTAAATACATACATCTCTATTTGCCTCCTGCAGTAATAAAATACCAAGAGTCTAGTAGATTTTCTTCAGGAATACTTGAAGTCAACCTCTCCCACTACCTGCACTAACTGTACCCATGTTATCTGGTCATTACTACATACTCTGGTGATGTTATGAGCCCCCTTATGCTTACATGGTAAAAGCCCACCAGACCTAGTAGTCAACATAGAACATCTCATAGCTTCTGACAAAGTCCTCCTAGAATTTAATCACATGACAAGATATCTCATAATTGCTATTCGAGCATAATGAGACTCCTATCACCCATACTGCAAAACAACTATGCAAATACTCATGTGATCCCTGACAGTCTTTTAAATGAATTCCAGCTAGGCTAGGTACCAGTTCATCCATACAGTTTTTCATCTACATTCCTCAGTGCTAACTATAATCTGTAGTATGCAACACATTATTCAATATCAATATTAATAAATGATTATTCTAAGAATTATTACTAGAGCTCATCTTTGCACTACAGTAATTTTTGGAGATTTTCCCTCCTGGATCTCCAACTGGGGCCATTGTGTTAGGCTGGAATTTTTCGGTAAAAAAAATTAAAACTATAATAAACAGAATTAGTTCTAATTAATGTTGCAGCTGTACAAACTTCTGATTATTCTCTACAATGGATTATATTAAAATTTCAATAATAAAAATAATAATTTCAATAAATCATCCATGGTTGTAGGTATGGAAAGAAATACAACAGGAAAACAAAACTCTTGTCGTGAACTCACACAATGTAATAGATGCCACCTCCAGGAACACAATGAAAACATTGTGTTCCTGTTTTTCACAGTAAAAAAAGCATTTAACTGCAAAAACAAGCAAGGTTTCAGTACACAAAGTCACTTTTCTGCTATACCAACTGGTTACCAACAACACAGACAATTACATACACTGTGCACCTCCCAAATTGTGGCACAGCAGCAAAACAAAATTGTCTTAAGAAGGCAGACTTCCGGCCTCTCAAAGTTCTCTGGAAAATATAATGCAAATAGTTAAAGCATTTGGCAACAGAGGAATATTAAAGAGCTGTTATTTAGCAATGTATTTGCCAGACTGCCTGCATTCTCCACTGGTGTCAAATCTTTAACCGCAATAATGTTACAGATACATAAAAATCTATGCTTATTTTTTAAAGATGAAATGAAAACAGTCCATTATGCATTTGCACAGATAATATTAGAGGCATTTACATTTCTCACACAGCACCTTACATCCAAGATCTCAGTATTCAGGGTTAATTTCATTGATTTTATTCATTATATGCTCAGTCTCACTCAGTCTTTCAAGCAAAATGGCTTCCTACCTTCCTGACTCACCTAGGCCTTCAATCCAGCTCTATACAAATTCCTCACCTCATCATGTCTTTGGGTCCTATCCAACATAGGTCCCACCTGGACTATTTAACTCATGGAATCAAAAATCATCAGGATGAGTCCCCACTCTAACTCACATTCATCTTCCCAGTCAAGGAACTAGCTAGCTGATTTTCCTGTTTTCAGGATACAGCCTTTTTTTTTTTTTACAAAACTAATAGGCAATAAGCTTCCCATTACTCTTAATGCAATTATCTCACTGATTATTTTAATAATTTTAAATATGCAAGTTACAGTTTACACACATTTAAAGACATATTCCACAGACAAGACATCAGTCTGTGTGTGTGTGTGTGTATACACACACAAACATATATACATACATACATGTGTGTTTGTAGGTATGTATATGTTTGTGCAAACATAAAGATAGATAGATACAATCATGAATATTGATTTGACTAGATTATTAATCTCTGATATTCACATACATTCACATTCCTTCCGGGGATAGCAGAATGCCAGATGCACAGATAATCAAAGCAGCAAGTCTACATATGACAAATCATTGCAAAAGGATAGCTTTCTTAATGATCAATACTACTTAATACCAAATCATTCACACCAACAAAGCTACAAATTTCAAACACATTAAAAATGTAACAATACATATTTTATTCACTCACTTAAAATATACCGTCTCAGTCCTGACCACAATAAATCATATACTAAATGATTAACCTTTGTTTAAGAATTCTGTGCACAAGTGCCATTTGTAAACAAGCAGTGCAGTCATCAATTGCACAGTATACATATATGTACATAAAGAGATGTGCACATATATGTAATGGATTTTTTGATACATATATGGGTGTATGGTATTACATCAGCATCACATATGATCATGATCCCATGTATCAAACCTAGGCATCAAATCCCCATCAAAACTTCAATTATGCATCTCAAAATGTAACAATTCTGACATCACAGCTGAGTGGGAAATAGAAGACATGCCCTTCTCCATTATAGGTTCATAGGTTCATACTAGGCTATCTGCCCAAGGGCATTTATAAGCCTAGCCAGAATGTGTTTGGCTTTCGCCACCCATTTTAAATTTATTTTGCTATGCCCATTTTCGAGGTTAGTATACTGTGCCTCTGTCTAACAGTGACACAGAAGTGATACCCGGGGTAAACCTACGATCTCCCATCCACTCATCAAGATTCCTCTTGAAGAGAGTCAATGAGGGACTGTGCCTAACCTGGACTGGGATTTTATTCCTGAGTGAAGGGAGCCTCTGGGTTATGAATCTGTCCCTCCAGCATGTCCTATTTATTTCAGTGCTGAGGTTCAAGTCTCTCGAGCGCGTAGCTCGATGGGATTTGGATGTTCTGAAGTGCAGCATGTCCATTAATTCCGGGTTGGACATGGCTTTATACGTCAGGCACAGATCGCCTCTGAACAGGCGGTTCGCCACTGAGTAGAGCTGGAGTTTCTTTAACCGGGCAGCATATGGCATCTGTTTGAGCCCTTTGATCCTTTGCTGAGGTACTTTTGGGGTCTTTCCAGTTGCTGCAGGTGTCTGGTAAGGTACATCCCAAAAGGGGCATTGTACTCAATTATGGGCCTGATGAGGGATGAGTAAAGAGGCACGATGACCTCCCCTGATCTAGATGTGAATCCCTTCATGATTAGGTGGGCTATATAAAATGTTTTTCTAACCACTTTGGCCACGTGGTTGTCAAATGAGAGATTGCTATCAACTTGGATCCCCAGGTCCCTAATGACTTCTTCTGTACTTAATGGATTACCACCTATGTGGTAATTTGGGGCACTTTGTTTTGCCAAAGGGGATGACTATACACTTTTGGCATTTAGCTTGAGGCCATGGCTCTGGCACCAGTTGTCTGTTTCTATGAGGCCCTTTTGGAGGATGCTTGTGTCGGCTGGAGAGTCGATTATGGCACCCAGTTTGGAGTCATCTGCGAACTTGGTCAGCCACAGTCCTTCCGTGTTGGCCTGTACCTCTGAGAAATATATACCGAACAAGAGAGGTCCCAGGACTGAGCCTTGTGGGACACCACTTGTAACTGGTTTGGAGTCTGACATGGCTCCAGCAATTCTAACCATGTGGGTTCTGTCCTTGAGCCAGTTTGCAATCCATCTACTGACATAGGGGTTTATATTTAAGCTGGTGAGCTTATCTATAATGCCCGAGTGGGGTATTGTATCGAAGGCTTTGCGAGGTCCAGGTAGGCTGTGTGGACCACCTTCCCTCGTCAATGGCCTTGGTGACTGTTTCAAAGAAATCAACCAGGTTTAAGAGGCAGGATCTGCCCTTAACAAAGCTGAACTGAGTAGGATCCAGTGTCTGTAGGTCCCCAATATCTTTATTTATGAGGTCCATGATGATCCTTTCCATAGCTTTGCAGACCAAGCTAGTCAGGCTTATGGGGCGATAGTTTCCAGGATCCGTTGAGGCACCACCTTTATGGAGAGGGACCACTGTTGCTGTACGCCACTCTTTGGGCACATATCCTGTAGTAAGGCTGAGACTGAACAGTAGTTTTATGTTTGGGTTTAGCTCTTCTTGGAGTTCATGTAGGATGCAGCCCGGGACACCGTCTGGTCCCATTGATGCTGTGTTTTTTGCTTTGGAGAGGGCAGCTCTTACCTGAGCATCTGAGATGTCAGGGGGGCAGCACACTGCTGGGATAGATATTTGCCCTTTTGGTGGGGGGGGGAGTTTGCGCTGAACCTGTCAGCTAGGATGTTGGCAATGTCTGTGGGATCGGTGTATTTTTTGTCATTTTGGACTAATTCTGAGCATATCTGGGAATTACCACCCAGGTTCCTAACATAACTAAAGAAAGCCTTGTGATTATCCTTAGTGTCCTGTGCAATTTTTCTCTCGAAGCTGGCCTTAGACAATTTTATGAGTGCCCGTAGTTTTTTGCTAATACTGATCAGTGATGCCTTCCCTTTTTGGGATTTTGCTCTATCATTTAGTAGCTTCCTCCTTCTATTGTATAGTTTGTTTATGGCTGGGGTCCACCAGACAGGATGTCTGCCTTTGAAGGACTGGGTCTTGGTTTTATTTGGGATCGCATGATCCATGCATTCATGAAGGTGTTCATAGAATGCGTTTATAAAGGATTCTGTGGTCTGGGCCGTATTTTCCACAGGCCCGGGGGCTTTGAAGGATTCCACCTCGGTTTTGAGGAGTGTGAAATTTGCTTTTGAGAAGTTTTATACTGTGGTTTTCTGGGCAGGGGGTGGGGTCGGGATGTGAATATCCAGTGAGATTAGTTTATGGTCTGATCTTACCAGTGAGGGATACACTTCTGGTCTGGATCATAGAATCCCCATGTTGGTGATGATCAGGTCCAGTATGTTTTCCCCTCTTGTGGGAGTGGTAACAAGTTGTTCCATAGCATTTGAGTTTATAAATTCTAGGAACCTTTGGGCTAGGGTGTTGGAGCTAGAGTAATGCTCCCAGTCTATGTTTGGGTAGTTGAAGTCACCCAATATAATGGTGTTTGGAGAGACCTTCATATTTTCCAGTGTTCTCAGGAAGGACGAGTGGGGTTCCTGGGTTTGGGAGGGTGGTCTGTAGCAGGCTATAAACTGGAAGGCAGTTTTACCCACTGTTAGTTGCACATGGATAGTCTCTGATGCTTCGTGCTTTGCCACCAACCTGGAGGTGTGGGTATCTTTGATGAATATCGATACTCCCCCTCCTTTTGTGGTTCGGTCCAAGTTTTGGGGCCCAAAAGCATGGTATGAGGTATAACCTGGTAGTGCTGGGGTGCTCTCAGGAGCCCTGAACCAGGTTTCTGTTACTGCACACACATCGATGTTCTCCATGCTAAGGAGAGTTTTGAGTGCGTGCATCCTGAGGTTTAGACTTCTGGCGTTGAGTAGCATTACTCTTAGTTTCGTATCCCTTGTGATACCTATGGAGGTGGGTTTGTCTTTTGAGCCTTGCCTAAAAAAGGCACTATGGGGGTAGCAAGAGCCTTTGCCAATATCCGAAAGCCCAGAGGTGACAGGTGCAAGCCGTCCCTAGCGAAGCATCGTGGCTTGTCGAGCATATCATCCCAAGCTGACAGGCATTGGATCCCCTTTGAATGACACCAGTACTTAAGCCAATTGTTGAAATTGATCATCTTGTCTTCATATTGTGGCATCATTCTTGGTGAGGGTAAGATGCTACTCAAGGTCAGGGTCATACCGGCCTGGGCTACATGCTCAGAGAGCTCCTCTATGTCTCTTTTCATGTAGTCCAGGGAGGTACGTCTCAAGTCAGTCACACCAGCATGGACAATGACTGAATCATATTTGTACTTGCCTTGGAGTGACCTGAGTGCTTGTGTTATGTGGCAGATCCTAGCGCCCGACAGGCTGCTCACCGTGACCCTCTCCTTGTTCAGCCTGGTGCGTGGGACGTCAGTGTGCCTGACGATAGAGTCACCTATTACAAGTGTATCAGGTGTGTTGTTTTGTCTTAAGGGCTGTGACTGTTCGGCACACTGGCTTTGTGAGATATGTGTTGCATGTGTTTTGTTTTGGGGTAGCGGTTGCTTGGGTGTCTGCTTTGGAGGTCTCTGCTGCTTAGGCAGATCTTTATTTAGAGCCTCTGAGTATGTTTTTGTGTGATTATGTGTTTGGTTTGCTCTCGTGGTAGGTCTATGTGAGACTGGAATTGTAGTGAATGTGGTTTCCTTCTCCTCCTGACTGGTTATGCCAGTACTGAGTTGAGAGAGCTTAACTTCCAGTTTGGCTATATGGTTGCATCTCTCACATGTGTTGGAATTTGTTGGGAGGAGGAGAGGGTTGTCTGTGTACGAGGCAGTTGTAACATTGCCTTAAGATTCCCAGATTCACCAGCTGGACCAGAGAGGAGATTGACAACTGACCTTTGGACATGCTAGAATAATATTGGGAATTCCTTTATAATTGAAAACAAGGGCCAGTGGGGAGTGAGGGTGTAGTGCTTTTAATTTTTAGTGCTGACTTATATAATTGCTTTAGTGAGCAAGTGCCAGGTAACTTAAGTGCAATGTGTTACAGGTAACTTAAATGCAAAAATGACAAACAGTAACTTTCTTTCAAGTGAAACAAGGAAATAAGTACAGTAAGCAATGCAGATATCACTAGTGATCCACAGAAGCGCTGAGAAGCCGTGTATTAGATGGAATTAGCGTTCCAGGGAAATAACAAGCAAACAAACAACAAGCATATAAACAAAGCTAGATTCAGCAGGCCTGGATCTAGTCTATGCTACAGCAAACAAGGTGTACCAATTTCAGTAAGATACAGTTCAAATATTCAGGCACTATAAACCTTTAACCAGAAATTCCCAGCTCAGAAGGGCAGAGTCCAGCCTCTTCTCCCACAAGAGTGCAGACCATGAACTTTCTTAATGTAAAATAACTGGCCTGAAGCCCAAGTGCTTAAACCAGAACTAATATACTTTAAGAATAACAGACACTGGGCTCTCAATCAGCAGTTCCCAACTTAGAAGGATGAAAGCTACCTGTCCTGCCACCACAGTGCATGCCACAAACCTTCCTAATGTAAAACAACTGGTCTGAAGCCCAAGTGCTTAATCCAAAAGACTTAGAATGATAGCTACACTTTAATCAAGTTACTACCAAGCAGTAATAAATACAATTGAATACTTTAGAGAATGCCTGGATTAGTGCTCAAGTTACACAAACAAAGCTAGATCCAGCAGGCCCGAATCCAGTCTATGCCACAGCAAACAAGGCGCACCAACTTCAGTAAGAAGCAGTTCAGATATGCATGCACTATAAGCCTTTAACCAGAAATTTCCATCTCAGAAGGACAGATTCCAGCCTCTCCTCCCACAAGAGTGCAGACCACAAACCCTCTTAATGTAAAATAACTGGCCTGAAAGCCCAAGTGCTTAAACCAGAATTAATACACTTTTAGAATAACAGACACTGAGCCCTCAATCAGCAGTTCCCAACCTAGAAGGATGTAAGCTACCTGTTCTGCCAATACAGTGCAGACCACAAACCCTCTCAGTGCAAAACAACTGGTCCGAAGCCCAAGTGTTTAAACCAAAAGGCTTAGAATGAGTTACACCAAGCAGTAATAAATACAATTGAGTACTTTTAAGATGATGCAAAAGTAAAATAAAGTAGGTAGAAACACACATACAGTAAAAGCAGATGAAATTTTTTTTTTTCTGAACAAGTGCTGAGATCAAAGAAACAGATTGTACTAGTATCTCTTAAACTATACAACAGAATATCTTCACATTAAAAATGTTGAGTTTTTTTATGTTTATTTTAAGTGGGTTGGCAAGCCTCCCAACACGTGGCATGTGGAAGGCTAAGACTGACCCACTTTTGTAATCATATTAAATCTGAGGAAGCATAACTGTAGGGAAAAGAGGAAAACTGCTGTCCCTACTGAATCATGCCTTCCATCTGTTAAACACATTTCAATGAATGGGGATCTGATGAATCAAGAGATGTGTTTATTGCTTCTATAAAACCTGCACTTGATAATGCCAAAGGGAACCTTTTTTCCATAGCTGTGCACAGTATGATTCCAACTCCAAAAGATTTGCTCTCAATGTAAATGACCAGTTACACTCCGAGCAGGCTAAGAGCTATTGTTTTGGAATCTGGTCCCCATAGTAAGCCTGTTTGTAGATAGGCCTTACACTTAACACTGAGACCAAGATGTTTGGAATCATGACAGACAACCCTGACAGCAAGTCTTTTTTGGAATCTGGCCCCATCTCTTCTAGCCATACTGAAAATCACTTCCGAAAACTTTAAAAAGATACAGGGCTGGCAATAATGCATGTTCAGAAAAAGGTTTATAAAACTGGACTGAAAAACTGTAAACCTTGCATGTACAGTGAAAATGGAATGTAAATGTAAATGTGACTTCTGGACTACAAAAACGGTCTTTTAGTTTTTAGCCCATCCCAATATCAACCATAAAAAAAATACTAGCCAAATTAAAAGCAACAACCTGAGCTGCTGATAACTTTCCCCATCATTATAATATTATAATCCATTATACCACTTCACAAACAAGATAATTCAAAAGAGTTAAACTATAGATCTATTGCTATCCTAACACTTCTCTGTAAAATCTTTAGAAATGTATTCACTATCAGCTAATGAAACATATAACCAAATCAACCTCCTCTCTAACACCCAGCATGGTTTTAGGCCTGACCACAGTATTATTACTACTTCTTCTTTCAGCTTTTCCCAGTTAGGGCTCGCTACAGCAGATCACCTGTCCGCTCATGATTGGCAGCGGAGTTTTATGGTGTCGAGTTGCCAGCCCAGCGCCCAACCTTCCACAGAAAGTACACACATGCACGCTCTCACACCTAGGGCCAATTTAGAGTGTCCAATCCACCTACAACATGTCTTTGGGATGTGGGAGGAAACCGGAGCACCCGTAGGAAACCCACGCGACCACAGGGAGGACATGCAGACTCTGCACAGAAGGCACCCTAGCCAAGAATCGAACCGGAGTACCACTTGCTGTGAGGCAGCAATGCTAACTGCTGCACTACTGTGGCTGCCCTGACCACAGTATTACTACTACCCTACACAAATTCACCAACATAGTAAACCAATACAGAAATGAGGATAACCTTATTTCTTCACTTTTCTTTGATCTTTCCAAAGCATATGACACAGTGCCCCACCAAAAGCTGCTCTCTGAACTTGCAACTCTAGGTCTCACTTACCCCCCTCTCTCTCCTAGTTTCACAGTTATTTATGTAACTGCCAGCAGGCACAAAACCTTTCAGTGTTTCAGAGAGTTTCTGTTGGCATTCTCCAAGGGTCAATACTTGGGCCTCTTCTATGTAATAATTTCATAAATAAACTTCATCCCGCTACAACGCTTGCTACTGTCTTACAACATGCTGACAATTCAACTCTTATCTGCTCTGTCCCACCCTTAACAACATTATAGGAAATCACTCAAAAACCTTTCTCTAACAATTGAAATACGGCTAAATAAATCTAACTTACTGTGTAATGCCACAAAATAAATAACTAAATAAAAATGAGGCTATTTACTCCAAAACAGCATGTTAACCAGCAAAATAAACATTTCATATTAACTCAAGTAATAGCACAAAAAGGAAACCATAAGCCAAACTCAACTGCTTGGAGTCATAATATGTGACAACTTCAAATTCAATCTACCACATAGTTCATTCCATCAAGAAAACTCACCATATCTTGGCTTCCTCTACAGGGCCAAACGCTACCTGACAGATGAAGCATGGATTACATTAGTAGCAGCATACCTGCTTCCTTCTCTATTACATGCTTCACCTACTCCAGTGATGGTGAACCTTTTGGGTTCGGCATGTCATATTCGGAAAATGCCTAACTTGACTCTGCTGGTGTGTTGGTTCCCCCAAACAAAAATATATTAAAAAAATCTAAATAACTAAATAAAAATAAATAAAACAACATAGCTCTCAATACATCGGGGATAAATCTCAACAGACTTAGGGACAAATCTAAAAATAAGAGACATGGACAGTTTTAAACTACTAGTGCTATTAATTTGAGACACTGACAGAAAAAGTGAATGTGAATTAATATACATTATCTGAAATAAAATAAGTCTACAAATCTAATTTTTGTCATTATTAAGTGTAACATGTCACCAGTTTTAGGAGGGATTAAGAGGAAGAGTTGAGAGCAATGTAAAACAGCACACTCCTAGAAATGCAGACTACTTGCCCTTTGTAGAAGTGTAACTACAAAAAAGAAAACAATGTCAACACTGCCTTTGCAGACTCTATTGAGACAGTATACTGAAATAGTCTTTAAGGTAAATACCTTCCTTACCTCTGCAGCAATGTTGTTCATCTGGTTTCTGGCACAAAATTATTCAATGCACTTTACACGAGAAACAAATTCAAAAGCAGTGTCTTTGGTAACTCAGGTACTGGTGATTGCTGTTACGTCACCCAAAATGTTGTGGCATGTCACCTTTGACACGTGTCATAGGTTCACCATCACTGACCTATTCTTACAAATACCAACACAATGTATAAAAATAAACTGACCTCTTGCTACTACAAAAAAGCTAGAATTGATACCAACCCACCTTATAAAACATAGGCTCGCCTTGCATTAAAACTGGATGAACTCCCAAACCAGTTGACATGCTCACATCTAATCATTGCCCACAACCCACTGTACTCTCCAGACAAATGCCCAGCATTACAAAGTACTCTGCAGTACTATTCACTCACTAGAGACCTACACTCTAGCAATAAACTTTTTACTATGCATCAGTAAGATAGTCAACACTTCTGGAGACTCGTTACTCTCACTGTATGTCAAAAGTCTGGAATGAAATCTCCACACAGTTAAAACAGTTAAAATACTTAAATAGTTTCAAAACTTTGCTTAACAGCACTAATGGCATTGTTCTTCCTGCTCAACTGGCTAACTTTACTCAGATTACTTTTCTCCAACTCTTACAGCCACTTTGCTTATGCAATCTGTTTGTTCCTTAACACACCTCCTCCTCATACTGCACTTATTTCCTAAACTCGTATTTTCCCTCCTTCTCTCACACCCCATCACTAAGTATAATTCCTCCTCTATCCATTTATCTTCCTCCTCATTTCCATAATTTCTCCTTTCCTATCTCCCTTACCATTTTTAAGCTACATTCTACTTGTCTGTTTGGATATTACTAAACTCAGCCATTGTGCTTTTAATACATTAACTGTTATTGTATCTTATTTCTCTATTCAATAATTAGCCAGTTTATGTTATTTTTTTTCTTTTTTGTGTGTTAAAATGCTATGTTCATATAAAAAAATATTTAAAAATCATGTAAATAAGCTCATGTAGGGATGATTTTACTCTGCAATTATATATGTACATTTTTTGTAAATTAACTGCGGAGCTTTTCTTCCCAGGGCTCTGCTGAAAATAGATTTTATCCAGTCAGAATTTTCTTGTCAAAACAGACAAATAATATAAAATAAATAAATAACAATAATAAAGCTGTAAAACGAATGCTCTGAGTTCTACTTTTTTCAACGAACATTTTTTTTCTATAAACTTAAATTGCAACTCAGTTTTATTTTCATCTGCATAGCGGATTTTATTGCCGCCACGCTACTCTTCCAAATAATCCATTACATAAAGGTCATCCATGTTCTATCATTTTGTTCTACCATAAGTGTCAGATATTCACAGCTTTAATTAAGATTTGACCACCAAATATGGTGAGGTACACAACCTGCAATTACCTAAAAGATACACGTTTACCTAACCAAGAGTTTAAGTGCAATCATTTATCATTTATTCTTTTTTCAAAGATTATGTGAAATAGCAGTAGAGTTCTAGGAAATGTTCCTGATGTAGTCTGAATTATGAACAACACAACACAGAGGGTAATTTTCTGATAAAGCAGTAAAGAATAATGGAGAGAGAAAAAAAACACCTTTGATGTAATTGAATATAATGTCTGAGAGTTGATCTGCATGGTAGGCACTGAGAAACATTACCCAATCTCTTTAGATTGTGGTTGAGAGTATATAGCTGAAGCAAAGACAAAGACACACTATAGTACATATAATATTGTTGAACATAATGACGCCACATAGATGAACAGAACATCTATCTGCAAATTGCCATCTAAATTTCAGGAAGATTAGAATAATGCCATAATGACATGAATAGTATGCAACATTGTACCTTTGCTCTTTCAGTAGCTAAGAGCTGAAACTACTACAAAAGCTATCATTCTAACATAAATGAGGCAAAGTGAAATAAATATTAAAATCATTTATGCACTGATTTATGCAAAACTTAAATGAATGTGTATCGAAAACTGGTAATGTGAAATGTATTATAAACCTATGCTAAAAATAGAGCCACTGAATTATAGACAGTGATATAAAGACACAAATTAAACACCCCTGATTAAGCAGCAATATTAAGTCAATAGTAAACGAGAGAGCCTCATGTTCCTTGAATGATTTTTAGAACTTGGCAGAACATAGGGATTAGCAGACATTCCAGGTGAAAAAAAAAAAGAAATGATACAACAGAGAGCATTTTTACAACATCCAAACTGTTTAAAACATTCACACAACAGAAACAATATATACAGGCAAAAACATATCATTTTCAAAGCAGATACCCATACAAAACAAAATAGCCTGTAAAATTGGAAATGCTTAAGTGAAAATGCAGCCATTTTGATACATATTTGTTAAATGTTACATTTTTGTAGAAGTAATCTGTAAAATCAAAACTATTTTCACTAGAAACAGAATAATGTCTCAGAAAAACTAAAAACATCAATGCATGAATCATGGAAGCATGCCTTTAAAACATATCTTGAATTCTTAATTTTTCAGGAGACTGCTCCAGATATAAAACATTATCTGATGAACCACTAGTAACATATACTCTCTATAAGAAAAGTAAATATTTTCCAATTTAAAATTTTTAAATAAAAATAAATCTGGGGAAAAGTAGAAAAAACTAGAAAAAGTTGATAAGGAAGAAAAATAACACCCTTTTTATTTTATTTATTTATTTTTTGCAAATGTTTTGGGTTTCTAATACCATGATAGGAAAGTTACAATTCATGAAAATAGTAGTATTTTAGTCTTTAATGTTAATTAAGAGTAGTGTTCTTCTCAGCACCCACAATGTATCCCAAAGTACCTTCTTTTGTATTTCATATAGGGTTATATGTAATAGTAGCATATTTATGTATGCTTGTATTTTTTTATTCATCCTGTTGAATCCATTATAAATCAATAATCATGTGAACGTTAGAAAGATTTATGCACACATTTATCAGATGAAACCAGCTATAATTGCCATCAGAAAAAAATCTTTAAATAAAGAGCATTTCAGACTAGATGTGACTGAACCAGTTGTATTTAGCAAACTAAATATTATAGTATGGTATCATATACTGGAAATATACACAGCAAAAGAATCGCAGCTGACAATCCTTTTATGATTAAGACCTCAAAAAGTCCATAGTGCAAATATTCTAACAATTTCATAATACAGTTCCTCACTTCCTTCAAGGAATCCCTTACATAAGGAATTTTATCAATGTTATTATCATATTTAACAAGGCAGAATCAGGTCATATTAACGTGCTGAAAGAGGTAATAAAGAGAATGAAAGGCAGTAGCTCAATCCACAAATAAAGAAATACAAATTTAATAAGCGCAAATAAGTACTATACTAGATTTAAAATTTCCACTCATTACAACATTAAACAAAGCAGGAAATAATCATGATGCACCAATACCACAAAATGTTAATATTTGCAACTTTTTAGGGATGTCTGGTTCTGTTCAAAATGTATACCTAAACTTTGAAGAAAAACAAAGGCTGTCTCATACTCCTGATAAATAAATTGTCCCCTGCAATGGGATTAATTTTAGTATCAAGTATTGAAGAACTCAAAAGACTGAGTAGTAGAATATACTGTTGAAAAATTAATTTAATTATAAATGCAAACCCTACTGGAGTTGGATAATCCAGATACAAATCTGCAATCACAATAGACCAGATACATATACAAACAGCTCTTCATCAGCTTCCGATAACAGGTACTTTCAAAATGAAAAAGCCAATGAAATCATAAACAGTCCTGACCATTTCCATTTGAACATGTGAAATCAGCTTCATTCTGGATACATATCTCAAACGATTATTAGAAACAGTCTGGATCAATTTAGAATTTAATTAATAAGCAAGAATAGAATAGACATTTCCCAGAGTTTGGGACAACATTTATTCTTTTAAAACTGTTTATAAAAAAAAGTATAGACAAGCCCATCTGATCTTCTGTCTGGATAAACAAGTTACCCTATGCTGGCTCCAGCCCTGACTGCTTATCTCATAGTTAAGGAATGCAAGTAATCTAGTACTTAAAGAATGCAAATTGTAACCATAACATCGCAGGATGACAAACCAATACTAAAATAGACAAGACTTCCACCTGCATCAGAACAGAAAGAAGCTTTAAAGCAAGTCTGTGAGCTACCGCTGCCTGGCAGTTGAAGCAGAGGGTTAACGCTGTGAGCTGAATATTCTATGTCACAGGGTTTGATTCCCTTAGACCTCATTAATCTACTGTGTGACACTGAGCAAGTCACTTAACTAGACATTGTTCCTGGGCCACCCTGTAAAAGGACTGTGTGTCCAGTGGGCCAACCTGGTTAACAAATGGGTAATAATAATAATACCTCAAGGAACCATGAGATTTAAAGCTTTTCTCAATTACTAATATCGTTATCTGATAGAGTCACATGCTGAGATCATGTGACACAGCTGAAGGACTTACCAAGCAAACATATCAAGCACATATTCTATATAAGTAAACCCGGCAGTCCTAATAGCAGAGATTCTGGCTAAACTGTCTTTATACCTCAGTGACCTTTAGCAACATAATATTTTTTTACTGAAAATAGATGACAGCAGCAGTTTCTCAGTAATACAACCGGTTTCTTACTCATCTAGCAAAATTTGCATTCCCAGCATGGACAAAATAGTATCACTGTAATACCAAACATTCTCAGAAGAGACAATGGACCATCTTTTTAATATTCAGCAGCTTCAAAGTCACAGATTTAGACACTGAAAATTATATCTTAATCACTACATTGATTTGACAGAAACATTTATGGGCAGATAAGGTAAAATATTGGTATCTGCAAAACTCAGCAGATCTCCTTGGAAACAGTATATCCATAGACCAGAACTGTTATTTTGAGCAAAGACAAAATATTGTCATTTGGATAATGTCTTTTAATGTACAGCAACTTTCTGACTATACCAAGTATAGTGATTTAGCCAATGAAAATTCAAATTCTTTTATAAGATCATAGGAAGTTACTAAGGTAATGGCCCTGGGGCCCTTACAAGCCTAGCCAAGCGTTTATCCCCAAAAAGGAAACCTCAATTAGCACCTATCGCCTGTGTCAATAAGCGATACAGGTGGATCCCCTCGGACAAATTTGTGGTTTACCATGACTCATCAAGGTTGCACATGAAGACGGTCAGCGAGGTAATCTGTTTTGACATGTATGGGAAGTCTATTCCAGTGACAGGGCAGCCTCTGGCAGAAAAACCTGTCTCTCCAGCAGGTTTTGTTGATGTCGCATATTAGATTCAGGCCTTTCAACTGGGTTTTGTGTGAAGATTTAGACTTATGGATATGGAGCATCTCTAGTAGGGCAGGGTCCAAGATTGCCCTGTAAGTGAGGCACAGATCACCTCTGAGCAATCTGTATGATACCGAGTTGAGTAATAGTGATTTCAACCTTTCCACATAGGACAGGTGTTAGAGGCCATGGATTCTCTTTGTGAGGTATTTCTGTGGCCTTTCCAGTTGTGCAGATATTTGGAAAGGTATATAACAAACAGAGCATTATGCTCAATTATTGGTCTAATGAGGAAAGAGTATAGAGAGGTAATGACCTCCTTTTTCTGAATGCAATCCCTTTACTTATGAGATGAACCAAGTAAAAGGCTTTTCCGATCACTGCCACTACATGATGGTCAAATGTGAGATTGTTGTCAACCTGAGTACCCAGGTCTCTCACCACAGGTTGTGTGCTTAGGAGGTTGCCGTTGATGTGGTAATCAGTAGGGGTCATATTTTTGATGAATGGTACGATACATTTATTTGCATTTAACTTGAGGCCACAAATTTGGCACCAGTCATTTGTTGAGACCCTCTTGCAGTATGTTAACATCATTTGGGGAGTTAATGACAGCACGCAATGTAAAGTCATGTGCAAACTTGGTCAGACCTCTGAGAAGTAGATGCCAAACAGTAGGGGTCCCAGGACAGATCCCTGGTGAACACCACTAGTGACAAGTCTGCTATCGGAGGTGGTGGCACATATTTTGACCTTGTGGGTCCTGTCAGTGAGCCAGTTGGCTACCCACCTGAGACAGGGATGCCCGAGTGGGGGACTGTGTCAAAGGCCTTGGCCAAGCCAAGCTTAGCTGTATGTACTGACTTTCCCTAATCTAGGGCCCTGGTGACAGTCTCAAAGAAGTCAACCAGGTTCAACAGGCAAGATCTGTAAGATCTTCCCTTGATGAATCCGAACTGGGTGGGGTCAAGTGCTTGGAGATTGCCCATGTCCCTGTTTATGAGATCTATAATAATAACACTACAAAATATTGATTTTCCAGAAATATTTATACAGAACCAAGACAAATTATTTGGAGAATTGGTATATCCATCTTTCTTGCTCCCTCTCTTTCTACACACACATATATATATATATATATATATATATATATATATATATATACACAGTGTATGTCATCCAGAAACAAATAAAAACTGGATGATTTAATCTAAAACACATTTACTTAATTAAAACTACAAAATATAAGAAGACATTTCACATACACTAAATATATCTCCAAACGTTTTTAGAGGGGTTTGTGGGAGCCTACGTACTTCAGAAACACTGACATACTGCTGGCATACATACACAAACTTCTACACATGGATTTACAACATAACAATGGGCATTAGTAAGGAAATGACCTCAGTTTATCCTTGGTACATCTTTCTGCCATTAGAAATGTGGGCCAGGAAATGCATTAGACTGGTCTACCTCCATCAAGCTGGAATGTACCAAATATATAAGCTGCTTATTTGCCTCCCCTCCTTCAACGTCATGCTCTTCCAGTGCTTGGTGATGTCATCCATGATTCAACAGGAAAAGGGATTTCTAAAAGTTTGCTCTAATCAAACTCAGATGAGCTGTGTCAATATCAGGGTTTCATCACTCTCTGCTACAGAACCTGTAGATCCAAATATGTTTGTGAGCAGAGAATCATCATGCTCAGTTGAAGGCCTGTCATGAACTGAGACCATTTGGAAGTTAGATAGCATTTTTCAAACAGAAAATTAATGCTAAAGATGAAGCATTGAGAAAAACTAACACAAAGAAGGAAGTACAAAAGAAAATGCATGCTGACAAAAAAATACAAGCTGCGTAGCACTATGTACAAATTAGGAATACTTTATTATTGAATATGTGCCAATATAGTTAAAGTTAGACTGTAAAATATTATAGCAATAACCCACGCCTGGGTGTGGGTAATGCTAAATTTACCCACGGTTGGCGTGGTTTGGTCCCTCGGGCTTCGCCCTTGGGACCAAACAAAGCCAACCGTGGGTAAATTTAGCATTACCCACACCCAGAAGTGGGTTATTGCTATTATACCGTGACATTATTTAAGAAAAGAAACTGTTACTTTTCTTAAATAATGGCATAGTATAATGCCTGCTTACTGCCCTTCCGCAGATGTCTGGCATCCGCGGCAGTTCTGATGTACTGCGCGCCTGCGCAGTACATCAGAGCTGTGAGCAAAAGCACGGAGAAAGCAAGATCTCCGTTGCTTTTTTTAGTGTTCGCTATGTTAAATGGGTTTAACATAGCGAGACAGTTTAAAATAAGCAGCGGAGATGTCCGTTGCTTATTTTAAAACTGTCTCGCTATGTTAAACTCATTTAACATAGCAAACACTAAAAAAGCAATGGAGATCTTGCTTTCTCCGTTTTAAAACACTGTCTCGCTATGTTAAATGGGTTTAACATGGCGAGACCTTTAAAATAAGCAGCGGAGATCTCCGTTGCTTATTTTAAAGCTGTCTCGCTATGTTAAACCCATTTAACATAGCGACAGTGTTTTAAAAAAACGAGTTATACTAATGGAAAAAAGTCCGGGCGACCCGACCTTTTTCCATTAGTATAACTCGATTTACAACGGGCACGCTGGCCAATCAGCGTGCACGTTTTGGGGGGATCATGGTATAATATGTAACTGTTAATGTCAAACAGTCTAGTATTAGACCAAAAAAAATGGACAAAAGCAACCAGTTATGTTTTATAAAAAAAATATTTTTACAGTAATAAGACAAACAACTAGGGTATGTACATTATGCAAAGAGAAAAACTGTTAGTTATGGCATTTCATTTTTATTTCACCAGCAGATGCAGAATTTTTATATTGCAATATTTGAATACTACAGGTTAGCTTTGAAAAGACCTCATGTAGATGAAGCAAGCTTGTATTTGTAGCAAGCAATTTTGACTTTATCTGGCTTTACATTTCAACATTGAAGAACCTCATTATTTCTAATAGTAAAGTTTTCAGGATGCTGGATTTTGAAAATCAGCAAGATTCTTAACTTCAAATGACACTTATTTTGCCTCAGAAATGTGTGATAAAAGCAGCAAATGTACTGTGCATCTATAAGATTATGTATATTACAAACAGAATAAAGTTTGAAATGTCACACAAGTATGGAATTTTAGAGTTTAAGAATAATGTATTGATCATGTTGCATCCTTCTGTACTTTAATACTTCACACTCCGGCTTACTTCTGAAAAGACCACAAAATCCATCCGTCCATCCTCTGCTCCTTTACCCATTTTTGCATATGGGGGTTGGCTGTCACTTCAATAGTGACAATCATCTACCACAAAATGATACAGCAAAAATGCCATCTACTTTCTACTTGCAGCATGTTCTCAAATTCTCACACCTGACTTTTTATATACAATTGTTTTTTTTTTTTTATTTGAATATAAACTTGATAGGAAAAAACATGATTAACAATGACAACAAGCATGTTAAAAAGTACAATAACAAACAAAGTTATAAACGGGACAGATACACACACACACAAATATAGCACATATGTTCAGTAACTTGACTCAATCCTGTTTTGAGGTTCCATGAAGCAGCACCTTGTTTTTTTCTAACAGTAAGGATAGGAAAGACCGCAAGATTCTGAATTGCGAATGCTAAATGTTTAGTCAAAGATGTTTGCCTCATAAAAAAAGAAGGCAAAGCATACATCTCAAGGATTATATAAATTACCAACATACTGATGTTTAAAATATTGCACAAGTGTAGAATTTTACAGTTAAACAATAGCAGATTGTTTACTTTACAACAACTTTAATGCAAGGGCTGTATACATCTGTTTATGATGCAGATAAGTGTTTAAGTATTTAAATGATTTTGAACAAAATGTTAGTACCGACACAAACTATTGCTAAGGAAATTCCTCCACACTCAAGACAAAAGATGTTTTGAAATGAGAAGAGAATTTTATTTTATTCATAGAAAATAACTTTTGTAGTGTACTGAAGAACTAAAGGGAAATGTAGTACAATGAAATACAAAAACTCATAAGAATGGTATATAATTGTCAGAATCTAAACCAAGGAAGTGATTTAAAACTAGTGAAGAACTAAATTGCTCTGCAAAGACTCTATCATGAACCAGAGTGCTGACTGGTCAGAACACAAATGGGTAAGGGCTTTCTAGCTGAATATGTTAATGACTTACAGAAGTGTTTTACCATTTTATAAAGTTATACATCAAGAGCTCTGACTGTTATGGCTCTCTGTTAAACTTTACTTAAACTGGTTACATGTGGCCTCCAGAAAAGTCAGCACACACAGAATATCAGATAAAGATGAGAAATAAACAGCTGACTATAAATACAAATACCAAGCTGACTGTTAATAAAAGATGGTGGTGCAGCTCCTTTTTTAAATTAATAAATTAATATAATTATGATCACAGTCAAAAAGTATATTTTTCTCACCTTTTAATAATAAATTTAAGCTCATTTCCATATCAGTTGTGGCATAATTAATTTTGTCATTAATCAAACACAGAAACTTGGACATGACACGTTTGATGATGAAACCAAAAGCATTAATCTTTCATTCCATTATAAAGTCATTTTATTTGCAAATTCATGAAATCCTTCAAATAGAACAGATATAGAAACATAACTAACAGCAGCATACACACCAAATTCCACATTAAAAGACTACCAGTGTTGATCTATGAAGCATCAGGAAAAGTTGTTACGAAAATTGCCCTGCATACCAGATAGCTCAAACAAGACAAAACAATACCTTCAGATAAGATTAACACTCTAGATTATTATCATGCTTTCAGAAAACCATACACAAAACTGGGGAATTGAGTCTAAGAAACTATTTTTCTGGTAACTATATTGTGTTAATGGTTCTTACTGTTCCAAGTATGAACGCTCATAGTGCAAAATATGTTAAAAAAAACTTGTAAGAGCATTTTAGCTGATTTAATGCACACACACACACACACACACACACAGACACACACATATATATATATATATATACACACACACACACACACACACACACCTTTGCACAAGTATATATCTGTATATATCTCTATCTATAGATATAGATATATATTTATGTATTATATACATACATACACTTATATACACACAGTCTTGGGCACATACACACACATACATACATACATACGCAGGACGTGTGTGCATATATCATGTTTATTTATTTCCCGTTTGGTTACTTGGATAGTCTGAGTGGGTCTGTGAAGACTGGTAGAGATGGGTGAAGGCTGCCAGCCTAGCCAGATAGAATTTTATAGATAATTCTATCATTTGTAAATATGAATGTAAACTACTGGCTTGTTGTCTTAAATGTAAAGAAATACTGTTACATGTGGAACTGGAAATAAATGTGACAACAGTGCACTCTACTGACCAAAGTAAAGCATGTGGTGACCCTTTGAAGTAACAGTGGTGCCAAAAAGTCTAGATGAAGAAATTCTTTCTATTGTTTTAACCAAGAGTTAAATTGCTAGATTTAAACATGCAAATGTATTTTTATTGTTCTTTTCTTGACCAGCTGCAAGATAACAAAAGGGAGATGTTAAGAATGTAAATCCAGTTAATGTGCAGCCTGGGAAATCCAGAAAAGTGTAAAATAATGATGTAATGTTTATCAGAACTGCAAAAGCAATTTAAATAGAGAATCAGAAGGCATTAAGCATTTTTTGTCTGGATATTCCAACTCACAGCACTGCCTCTTGCTCACATGCAAGTTATCTTGGACTTGTGTTTTCTTTTAGGGATAGCTAGAAGCTAGAAAGATTAGACTAAGTATTTTTCTGTTATGTCAGAACTGTACTACTGAATTATTTTAAGAATTGCTGTGTGCTCTCTGAACTCTTGTCTAGCAATGACTGAATGTATTGTCTTGTGGTTTTAATGATTTATTATTAAATATTTTAAAACCTTTTAACTGTGGGTGGTGTGTGTAGAGATAAGTTAAGCTCTAGAGTGCATTGCATGTATATAAGGATCCTGTACCACGTCACACTAATAAGCCTGGAGACTGTTTAGTCACATCTACCAATTGGATAATAATATTGCACAGTAATAATTGGATGCCCTTTTAAAGGCCTTTTAGTAACTGATAAATATTAGTGGGTGGTGGCAAGTGGTACTACTATATAGTCTGGGTAAAAGGGGCACAGCTGGAAAACCTGTGCCAGCCTTCCCCAGAAGTGTCTGTGGGGTTGTATAAACTCTTATCTCAAAGTGTGTGTGTGTCAGCTACTTGGGCAGGGACACAAAGCACTGGTTGGACAGAGAGGGTGCTGGAGATTTTAGCTTGCCCAGCTAGGGTGAGATCTGGACCCGATAGCTGTGCCAGTGGGGAGTCTTATAGGGGACCTGGAGAGCAAGGGTGCGATCAGCCCCAGACTGGCTCTGATTTCTCTGTGCTCTTAAGGGAAACTGCACTTTACTGTGTGTATTCGTTATCCTTTCCTCATATATGAGATGCCCTCTCTGGTGTTAGTGGTGAGAATTGAGGCACCTTGATTGCTGGGCCAGGGCATGGGCGTCACAGGGTCATTAAAGTTTCTTTTCAGCAAAGGCCCAAGGAGGAAATATCCAGCATCATCATTACTGAAATAAATAACAGTTTTACTATTAATGTACATAACATATGAGAAATATTTCTTTAAATAATGAATTACTGTAAAGCAAACATGCATTATTATACAACTAAACAAATAACTCAGAGGTGTAATTAAGTCAATCAAGGTCAATTATAAGGTCAGGATAGCCTTGCAGGCTAAGGACAATCAGAAGACCTCTTTCAGCTATGTCCAGAATCTTAGAGACAAAACACAGCAGTGTGTTAAACTGATGATGAACAGAACCACCACAGTGATCACGGCGACTGAGCAAATCTATTTGCTGATATATTCAGCTCAAACTTCACTCCCACCCCCCCATCTAGCTCCACCAGGTGAAATCTTCTCCATCATACTTCCTTCAGCTATCATCAGGGACCAGGTACTGGCAGCACACACTAAAACCAAGAACATTGCCTCCATGAGTCCTAACCACTTCCCCAGTTGCCTCCTGAGCAGTCTAAAACACAGTCTATCCATGGCCACTTGTGGCACTCTTCAACTACAGCCTTGAAACAGGTTACATTCCAAGTGAATGGAGGGCAACAACAGTTATTTTACTCCACAAGGGTAGAGGGCAGACCATCTGTCAACCCAAAGAACTACAGACCCATGAGCATAAAAGCCTAATATGCAAAGCCATGGAACAAATTATTATGGAAATGATAAACAAGAATATTGGCAACCTACAGACATTGGACTCATTTTAGTTGTGCTTTGTTAGAGTCATGGTCATGCCTACTTAACCTAGTAGAATTCTTTGAGATGGTCACTAAAGTAATGGAGCTACTATAGATGTCCCCAAGAAACCAACGTATTGCAAGTGGGTTTAACACAGACACATGACTGATGCCAACACTGTGGCCTAAACCCAAATGCTCTTTGGGAGTCTGTCAACCCAAGTCAATAACTCCATCAATAAAACACCCTTATGCAGCAACAAAGTAATAAGGGACCTGGGAACATATGTAGACAGCACTCTGACCTTTGACCAACATGTAAGAAAATCATTCTATGTCATTCAACTTATAGGTAAGGGTATGGCATCTGAGTCCAGAGAAGTTATAGCATCACTCTACTTACTCTTATCAGACCTGTCATTGAATACAATGTCCCGTTTGGCAGGTATCTAACCAGACACAACAAGAGAACTCACACACAGATTTCTCACCAGAAGAATTCAGGGCACAAATACCCTGTCCTATACTGATCACCTAAAGGCTCTGTCTCTGTACTCAGTCAAATGCAGGCTGCTGAGATAGTATCTTTGCCTGGTTTACAGGGCTTCCTCAGACCCAGCCCTAACAAATCTCTTGCATACGTGCAAAAGAAAACACCAGAAGCACTAAATCCAGGGATCTAAACTTCACTTACGATATAAACAGAACATGTGGAGAGACAGATGTGTGTCCCAAAGGAACCCTGTACTATGGAATTGGCTCTGCATCTATCTAAAACAGAGTTCATCTCTGTCCTCATTCTAACAAAACCTTGGCAACTGTATGGGAAACTGTAAATTTACCCCTGGTCTGGCACCCATGTCCCTTATCGTCAGAGGCTGTCAATAAGAAAAGTATTATCCTAACTAACGTGTGCTACTTTTCAACTACACCCTTGAAACAGGCTACATTCCAAGTGAATGGAAGGCTGCAACAGTCATTCCACTCCACTAATGCCCCTTTCCTACAAATCCTTAGTTACCTACCTACAAACATGCCCTCCCCTCAAAGATACTCAGGAAAAATGGTTTAGGGTGCACAGCTAGGCTTGTAAGGGCCCTTGTGGTGAATAGCCTAGTGACAACCTAAGTCATTCTTTGGAAGTTACTATAGAAGAATGGCTTGCATAATCTAACAATTTCATATCAGCAGTGTTAAGAAGTAAACACAGAATTCCCTTTTAAGATTTACTATAATTTCTTCCCTGATCTCTTTCCAGTATTACCTGTGCTGCCACTGTTCTATTAACTAAATGTTCTGTAATAAACTGCATTTCTTAAATGTATTGCCCTGGTTGCTATAGTTTTCTAAGTCTGAGATAATTGCAATCTCTGAATGAAACAATTTAAGTCAGTGAGTGCTCTGCACATGCGTGCGCACGCACATACACACACACACACACACACACACACACACACACACACACACACACACACACACGTTGATGTGCAATAATAGATTCAAACTTTATAAATGCATCTTACCGTGGTTAGAAATGGTACCTCATCATGTTTCTGATGCTTGTCTGGTTCTGTATAAAGGTACTTTGCTTTTAAAATCTAGTGAAAGGCATTTTGTATATCAGTATGTTAATTGTTCCAAGATGGTTCTTTCATGAGCTGCATATATATTATAGCTTTAAAGAAAGAAAGAAATCTTGAATATATTTTAAAAAACTCAGAAAATAATTATTAATAAGGCAAACATGTTATTTAAAGTAGTCAGAAGTCTGTTACATGTGAGCTTAATGGTTCTTAAAAGCTTTACATGATCCAATAGGCTTTAGCAAGCACAGCCACTGGTTATGTGGCATTTGCATCTTATCTAGTAAGTAGGAAAATGTACAGCCATGTGGGCAGTATCTGCTGCCAGAATTTGTGCTTCTAATGCTCTGTGTAAGAGGGAATTGATGAACACAAAAAGAAATTGGACTGCAGGATTCTGGTTTAAAGGATGATACACTAAGGTAGATGAAAAATAGAAATACTTGGGGCAAGTGGTATAACTCTGAGAAAGTGTTGTTTCGTTCAGATGCATTTATTTTATCCTAGTATTTCAGCATGTTGAAATTGTTTTTAATATCAAACATCAATTTTATTTTTATAATTGACTTAATGCTACTTACATTAGATGATGATATGTCAGCAGGATTAATTTTACCTAAAGGTACCAAGGCCGACCATTCATTCTACATCTTTATTATAATGTGGAATGTAAAATGACTTGTATTACTAAACAGAAGCACATTATGAAAAAAGATTATGTAACAAATATATTTTCAGTATTTTATTGAAATGTTATACATAAGTATAAACACATTAACATAAAAATGGCTATTTATACATGTGTATACACTAGAAAAATTCATTAAACAGCCATAAGCTGATCATGGAAACTAGATTAATATTTTTCTATTAATGATTTTGGTTTCATCCACTAATTATATTCTGTGGTTATTTTGTTTGTTTTAATTTTAACACTCATCTATTTATGATGTACAGCACTGACAGTATTTCTATTTTCCTGGCTATTAGTAAGTTACAGTGAAGCTGGAATGGAGTCCAGAGTACACATTTAGGAACTGGAGCATTAAACCAAATAAAAATGTAGTTAACAAGAATATATCAGACAACATTGCTTACAGGAAGCAATGATTTTTTTTCTTGGTTTCAATAAGAATGACTGCGATATATTAGGTAAGCAGGAGTAATCACTCAGCAATATGTCAATGTATACATTTTACCAGTGTAAAGCAACTGACACTATTTGCTAATATGGCTGTTTTGTTTCTTTTTTTTTTAATGTATATCAACACATATACTATATATCTATGCACATGGAAAGACCATCTTCAGCTTTCGTTTTTTTCCACACTAAAGTCCCATTCTATGTAAGGCACTTAACTTCTTTTTACTATACGTAATTAGCCATAGATCAGATTAATCTATGGCACACAGGAATACACACCATGGCCATCTCCAGATGATGGAGGTATGAGTTGCAGCTCAGGTGCCAGAAAAGTAGGATTAGGGGATGGGAATAAAAGGTCGATATCAGTTAAGCCAATGCAGAACACACATGAATAAGAATCATTATCTTTGGAATCAGGTTTACTTCCTCAAAGGTAAACTGTGAAAGCTGGAAAATTTGTATGAATGCATATATTTGTGGACACGTGCAACTGTCTATGTGCATGCACATTTGTGTAATACCTCGTCTCAGGGTGTTAGCTCAAAGGAATTATGACAGGAGGGCAGTGCCACCCTGTTGACGTGTAAAGACACTAACCTTGAGAGCTCTTCAGGACAACTCAACAGCATATGCTGTCAATGAAACTAGACTTACTTCTGGGATGGTTGGAATGTTACAGAATGTAATGCCCAGTGGATACTGCAACCTGGACAAGTTCACAGTTTGGATAGTGTTGATAATCTCTGATGAGCATTTCCTGACTATAGAGCTCCATGTTTCACTTAGTCTACATGTCAGGTCGTTCCTCTGATAATACCTTGTGTTCAGTGGCTTTACCACACCAAGGCTTGTGTGATCTGCATTTCAGAAATCTTCAAAACACGTACTTAGCACTTTAGGAAACAGTGTACATTGCACAAAGCGTACCAGGGAATTCTTTGAGATTACATAATACCTATTATTTACATGCAGTCTTTGAATCATTTGAAATATAAAGAGTTACTTTAACTAAGCACTATAAACATAAATAATAGCACATATATGGTATTTCAATATAGCACTGTATTCTGATCTGGCTACTATAGGTTTTGATCTCAGTTCTGTCTTTTTTGCACATCCACAGCACACAAAAGGTTTTGCCATTAGCATTCCTCACTTTGCAAAACTGTAGCTTCACCTATTTAAAGTATGAATAACAATATTCACACAGGCCATTTCTGTGCTGTCATATCACACACAAAATGCATGATCAGCTAACATTATGAAGAATGCAGGAATCTTCATTTTTGGATTTAGAAAGGGCAGTCTTGTTTTAGACAATTTTAGCAACTCCTCTTTAGTTCCATCAGTGAACTGAAGTGCTACAAAATTCTTCTTTGTTTTCTGTTTGTTTTTTTTTAACATCCTTTCCAAGCTTAAGGGATCAGATATTTTGCATGCAGCTATCATGCAATGTGTGGGAGTCTGCTATGAGAAAATGAAATATTTTGGTATTTAGGTTTAGTAAATACATTTTACTAATCAAACTTGCTTCTCAATAATATAGTACAGAATATTTCATTTGTGAGACAAGCAGACCCCCATATTCCATTAATCAATCAAAAAATCATCTATCTGCAGACATTTATATCTTCATTTTCCCACTTTGCCTTAACATTTCCCATTCATCTTAATAGACTGAAGTAAATCTATACTTTGTCTGCAGACTAAAACTTTTTATCAGGATTAGGGAGGGTCCATTACTGAATTGTCTACTGCCTGATTTGCACTACAGTCCAGAGTAGCTCTGCATTTTTTTTTTTTTGATATCTGTAATCTCGCAGTATTATTTTAGTAGAGCACAGATGGTCATTTTGGTATGTCATAGCTTGTAGTTTTGTGAAATGTTTTAATTAGTGCACCATATGTTGGACAGATTTTTAAAGTTGGGTCAGTTTTGCTAAAAAAGCACAAATAATTTTTCTCATCAGTGCTAAATATAGAATATTAATGAATGGTGTGTGTGTGTGTATGTGTGCGCTCGTGCTTATCCTGTGAAAAACTGGCAATGTATCAAGGATAAGTTTCTCCCCCTTCCCCATGACTATAAACTCAATAAAACAGATAATAAAGAATGAAGAGACAAATTAAATCTCCATGATTTTTTTAACCTATATACTGCTGCTGTAAAATACTGATGAGGGCGAGGCCATCAAAACAAAAAGTCATACCAGAGAGACGTTCATACTCCTATGCTTCAAAAAGAGAAGTGGACATTAAAAAAAAAAAAGAAAATTAAGAATGTTTGAAAGGGTAGGGTGCATCACCCCATTTTTAAACTTGTTTTTAGGGAGCAGTTTTCAGGTATACAAGACTGGTTAATGCTTGGCACAACATAGCAGGGCTGACAAAACTGCCTTCCATACAGCCAGGCAAAACAAGGCTGTATTTGGATAGAAAGATAAAAAGAATGTATTTTTAAGTTGAGATATAGCATAGAAAGAGTACTTTAGTAAGCTAGTTGATGTTATCTGCAGTCACAATGCTACTGAGTTGTGGAATGTCTGTGTTATCTCCATTGTAAGCAATGCAAAAGATATGAAGCAGTGTAGGTAAACCGGTGTATGAAAAAATATATGCAATAGTGCATGCAAGATTTCCAAAGCTGTGGAGCAGCTAAGATTGGTGGGGCTTCAAATAAACATTTGACATCATAGCAAGTAAGTACTCTGGGACCTAATGGCTTCAGAATGCTTCAGAAAAATTAAGGAGTGATTTGAAGTTCTATATTCAGTGCCAAATTTGAATGGCTATATTACCACATATTTTAAATAATGACTGAGCTAAATGGTAATATTTCCATTTATTCCAAATGCTAGTCTGCATTATTATCTAACAGGTGATTTGCCATGAGCACGTGGAAATTCTGTAGCCCAAGAAAGTAGGAGTTTAAAATGAAACACGTTAGATATAATTTCACTCAGTTTATTTTAAAACATAGTAAATTACCACATGATAGAACAGCATATGAAAAGTGACATAATGACCAGCCTATGTTTATTCAGTGAAAGTGGTGTTATAGTGGCATTTAGGTCGGTATAGGTGCACCAACAATGTCAAGAACAATCCTGAAATGTAGTAGTAGACTTGTCACCTGATAATTAAATTAATAATAAAAAAAATACATGAGTAAAGTTTGGTGAAGTAATTTCCCAATTGGTACCAGATATATTTACCATCTCTGTTAAGAAAAACATAAAATCAACACTTCCTCTTCATTTAAATAAGAAAAACTGACTAACTAGGCTTTTAATATTAATATTGCCATTAAGTCTAGGATACTGAGTCACACAAGTTAATCTTGTGACAATTCTCAGACTGTCACATGTCACTTCAACATATTATTTGTTGGTGAATATTTAGGTCTCTGGTTCTAAGACTGGAGGAAATACTTGACTTGCAGAGATACAGTAGATACAGAAATTTGAGCAACTAATGGCATGGTAAAAAAGATGGATATTTTCCTCTGAATACTCTGTAAGACCATGAATACACGGATAGTGCTTCAATCCTGGGTTGGCAGCACAGGTACATTAATTGTGTGACATTCTAGGTTAGGAAACATTGTTTTTTTTTTTTTTTTCCCTAATTGATTCAAATATTTAGTAATATTCATTCTAAAGGGGGCACTGTACTCGATAAGTGACCTTATAATATTATAAGAGACTGACCTTAGACCTTGATGATGTTTCTTTGGCAACTGATAATGTGAGCTATCATTAAATGATTGCCAGTACTACTGTTCACTGTCAAGCAAGACACTGAAATGCCCTCCTACCAGTCTTGAATAACATGAGGCACTACTGAATTTTTTAATTAACAGATTAATAAATTGCACACACTGCGTCTTGTTTTTTTTTTTTTTATTAGTAAAAATATACTGATAAATTATTTGGCTCAACCTTTCAAATATCTTAAGGTACTTCCAATAACATAACAGCTTCTTAAGCTTTTACTGTTTGGTTGGTCTTGTTTGTCAGGTATATATTGTCTAATTGTTAAACCTATTTAAAATGTATTTTTGTTTGTTTTATGTTCTGAGGAAGTTTCTAATTGATAAGACAAAAGAACTCAGCCATTATTTATTAAATGATAAAAAGCTGCACAGTTGTGCTTTTTTTTTTCTTCAGTCTGTTGACATTGTTATACCAAAGCTCAAATGGCAAAGGATTGCACAATTAATAAAACATAGTACAAGAAATACATTTATTTTAATAAATTATATAATTTATTTCCTTTTGTTGACCAGGATAGTCCAAATAATCCAACAGCTCCTTTTTGACAGAAAGAAGTCTACAGTGCATGTGTGAGATATACAGATGAGCAAGTAGATAGCAAAATGGGTGCAAAAAGGATTATGTAAAATAGTCTATGATATAAACATGTAGTAAATATCAAACTAAAATAAAAATAGCAAATCAAACAAAGTACAGCAGATGAAGGAATGAAGCAAGTAAAACACTTATAACAGACAAAATATGAGTTCATGAAGCAAATGAAAATTAATATCCTTTCCTACTGTCTCAGAAAGGTTTTACAAACTAAAAAATTAGCTAAAACAGTATAATAACTAAAATAAAACAAAAAAAATTAACAAAATAAGCAACATCTCTTTAAGTTTACAAAAGTCTATCTAGTCCTAATGAGGACAGAATTGTTCATTGCCAATACAAAGCACTTCTACTCTGTATAGATGATGGAATAGCTCTTATCTCCCACTCCCCACCCAAAAGTCTAAAGTGAGCCCACCAAAATCTCTGCTCTTCTTCATATCAGTGTTGCATGAATATGCATGCAGTGCTCAAAGCATGAAACCAACAGGAGGTGAAAAAGCAAAGAGCAATGAACTCCAACAGACTCCACCTATAACTCTAAGTGCTGAAGCCAGCCAGTATAACCAAACAAAATTAGAAAAAAAAGAAAAGGATCTTACAGCTTTCAAAGCTACCAAAGTTATCTTTCATTTTTGTTTTTCTTTTCCACACTTACACTTTGAAGGATATGCCAGACTAAATTATTCAAATCTTTTAACTCATTTGTCACAGAGGTGGCTTTCTAGCTTTATATTATATAGTTATTTTATAACTTCATAACTGGGTAAACAGTTCACTATTTAGTCACAACATAAGGGACAAAGTCAAGGACCTTTTACAGTATTCAGTAAAACTGATCAACATGTTTTGGAAAGCCAGGAAGAAACTGTACTTCTTGGAGTAATCTTATGCAAAAAGAGGAAGACAAGATGAATTCTGCACACATTCTAACTGAGAGTGGGATAAATGGATGAAACTGCAGACTCTGGATGTACAAAACAGCATCATTAAATAGGGCATCTTGTGACAGTACACTTCATTGCTTGCATTTTAGCCAAATAATAATAAATGGCAAAGAGTGTTATATAATCTAGCATGGTTCTGACTCTAATATAGTACATATAACCAAATATGTCACTGTAATAAAAATGTGGGTAACCATTTAAAGTATCTTTACCAGCAAGTGTGAGTCCTAAAACATAGAGAATGAATGGCCGAAAAACAGACTTACTTATACAAAGTCTGAGATTGCTATTTTGCAGAATATACCCTTTTTTCCAAGGAATGACAATCTCACAGTTGGTATATATAACTTTGGAAGGTGTGAAGGGCATATCCCCTGCATGAGGGGAGGAGAGGAGGCTTGCCCGCCTGCAAAAAAAAGTTTAAAGCAGACCAATGTTTGAGATGTGCTCTTCTCCAGGATTTTCAATTTTTTTTTTGGTCTGTCTTCAGCCAGTGTTTTGAATGGCAACATTTCAATTGGAGATACAAATGTTTCTCTAGCAATACATGCAAAGCAAAAGAAATACCATGTAGAAATGAATAATACTTCAACTCTTGGCAAGGCTTTATGTTTTGAAAAGAAAAGGTGGTCGTAATACCAGCTGGAGTACAAAGAATATCAATGCCAGCATTTTGAGCCATTACAGACAGGAGGTTTTGAATTACATGGTTTTCCTTTAGCCTCTGTTTACTCAGCAAGTTGCAAACCACTGAGTATATAACTTCTAAGAATTCAAATGAGGTCTTTGAGAAATGAAGCTGTATGAATTACATGCAGATGGCAGTGCAGTGTGATGCACAGCTACTCCTCTCTCATGGAAAGAAGGAAGGGATTCATAAATGTTGCATCTGTTGTCATAAGTGCAGAGTATGAGTCATTTACATATTACCCTAACGAAAGAATCAATGTGAATTGTAGCTCCCAATGGGAAGAGATATTTATTATCTCAACACTATGGTTGATAATCGTACCTCTCTGCTATGATTGTTATGGCTTCAACCATAGGTAACACTGTGACTCTACTACAACATAATTACTTATAGCATAATAAATGCTGTTTTGCTGATATTGTTGCTTAGCCATGTACTACTGCGCATATCAATTTACATAGAAAATTGGGAAGGTTTGGTTCATGCTTTATGTGGTTGGTCTGGGGTTGTTGTTCCATAACTTGCCACCTTAAATTCATTATGCTCTCTACAATCCATACATTGTGAACCACAGATGTTGGTGTCCATGTTAATTTACATACCTACTGTCAGAAATGGAAAGGTTGGGATTAGAAACCTTATACCAGCATGCATATTTTGAAAATAGATCTATTACCACCTGTAACATGATGATCTATACCAATATAATATAATAATAGCTATGAATGAAAAATGATGCTGTGATATAATTTTTATAGATTTAACTTCAGCATATGACAGGGTCATACATAAAACACTGACCAATAAATTAGAACAACTAAGTATCAATGTATTCTTGCTAAGATGGATAGTTGCATGGCTTACAAATAGGACATGGCAAGTATTGTACAGCAATTGGACAGGTGAAATTCTTGGTTACAGTCAGGGTGTCCCACAGGGCTCTGTTCTAGTCTCTTACTTGTTTAGATTGTATCTTTAAGACCTAACTTTTTCATCTGAGATATTCTACAGTCTATAGGCAGATGACCTAAAATTGGGCAAACTGTTTACATGTTACAGATAAGGCATGTCTGAGTGATTGAAACTGTAGATTCATTCAAGGACCTGGTTATATGAGTAGATCCAGCTTTGAATTTTCTAATCATACTGAATTAAATCATATTAAATCAAAACCTAATCGCCATTCACAGACCAAAACGTCCCACTGGCCAGCTTCTACTCTCCTTCTCTCTAGGTAAAAAATGGAACTCACTCCCTCCCTCACTTAGGACAATACCTAACATTGAATCCTTCAAAAACCAACTCTTCCAATATCTCTCTTCCAAATGGAAATGCTCCTGCTTTCACTCTACATAACTCCCCCCACTAAACTCTCCATACTACTGCTTTACTATACTATCTAGCTTAATCTTAGCTTAATCTAATTTCTCCTATACTCTCAAGCTTCATCTAATTTCTCCAAGAACCTGAACTATCAGACTTAAATAAACTCCATATTTGTAAATATTGTAAAAATCAGAAAAAAAAAAAAAAAAAAAATTTTTTTAGTTTTTTGTTATATACTGTCTCACAATGAATATTACCGTTTTTCACTTGAATGTATGTAATTCCACTGAATGTATGAACCATACTACTGTATCTCATCTCCAAAATTATGTAACCTTTCTCATTGTTTTGTAACCCTTATCATACTACTATTGTACATGGAGCTTTTCTCCAAGGGCCTCCACTGAAAATGGGCACTTCTTGGCCCAGTGGACTTCCCCGGTAATCAAACTGAAATAAATAAATAAAATAAATGAATTGGTTAATGATAGTTAAAGAACTATAGGTTGTGTAAATGGATTTATAAAATCTAGGAAATCAGAAATGATGAAGTCATTGTTTGTTAGTTACATTAGACTCAAACCTGAGTATGGAATAACAATATGGAGACCTTATAAAAAATAAGCATGTAAACTGGAAAGAATACAGTGGAAATATACCAAGGGAATCCATGGAGGTGAACATTTAAGTTGTTATGAAAGGTTGAAATATGAAGAACTTGTATAGCGTGTCTTTTATAGATAACTAAGAGGAGATTTTATTCAGGTATATAGGGCATTTACAGACAACTACGTCTGGGAATGTGTGGGGTTATCAAAAATTTGCAGAGAATCATCAGACAACCTATGTTGAATATTCTATAGGAATGAGAACTAATTGGTTCTCTGAGACAGCAGCTAATGCATGGAGCAGACTACCAAATTACATTATAGCAAGTACTAATTTAGATATTTTTAAGAACAACCTGGACACTTATTATATGAGCAACTGTTTTGGTATATTGGCAGGGTAGAATGGCATTAATGTCCATACTTGAAATATTTGTATGTATGTATGTACTGTGCACCTTACACAGCTGCATATACACATGAGGCAAGGTACATAGTGACTTGTATGAATTTTGTAGGGCTGGATTATACAATTCTTTCTGGTACCAACCTTGTGTAATTGTGCACAATTTCATGAATATTCCACATCAAAATTACATTGCAAGTAGAATTGCCTACAACTATTACCTTGTGTTTGGATGTGTGTGTGTGAGAGAGAGAGGGGGGGGATACATGTATGCACATATCTTATTTTTTCGAATTAATGAATGACTGATTTGTTAACTGTGTTGGTGAGAGTGACTAAAGACACATTTTAACTATGACCTGGAAAAAAAGACAGTTATACTAATTTATGCAAGGAAATCAGCAGACATTACTATTGCAGAATTTGCAAAGATTACTGCAGAGACTAAAGGTTGAACAAATACAATCATAACGCAAATGATATGCTTTACCTAATGAAAATGTGATATTTCCATTGCCGTTTACATGCAATACCTCAAAACTATAACTAGGACAGGTAACAGTGGCAGACTGCAAAGGTGCAAGATGATGGAGGAACACACCTGGCACTGTTTGGTGTATGCAAGCCAAAGGTGCAATTACATCTCAGCATGAGTATAGTGCTGCTAATCATTTAAGAGCCATAATGAACTCAGTTAAAACACTACTTCAGTATTAATAGCAGCAACAATACACTGCTATAGCTCTTTGCTACAGATTCTGTAGGAAACATTGGAAAGATCTGTTAGGTAGAAACATTGTAACAAAGGCATTTTTTGCTCCTCAGCCACAGATGACAACAGTGCCAATTGAGGATTTCACAGGGTTCCAGTTGCCCCAGCTCTGTAAAGCAGATATGGGATCTAAGGAACTGTAGCATTTAATGATTGTACTGTATTTAAATATTCACTTACAAAAAAAAGTGCAGTTTTCAGAATTCAATCTTAGGTTTTGAGTTGATGTCTTTATTCAATGCAATAGTGGTTTCTTTCTTTTGGAACTATCAGTACAGTGTTGTTCTATTAGTTTTTTAAGTTAAAATGATACTTCAAAAATACCCCTGGTTTCTGTCTTAGTTTCCATATTAGAGCTTTTGTTTGCTAGACTAGGGTAGAGTTGATAGGTATGGAAGGCCCCAATCACATACACTCAGTGTACATCAGACACATACACTCAGACATGATCACACTCATGGGCCTACTCACTGTACATCACACACACACACACACACACACACTCTCAAATGATCACACTCATGGCCTACTCATCTTTTCACCCCATACACATCTACTCTACGTAAGGAACTAAACCAAGGTGACCAACTGTCCTAGTTTTTCCAGGACAGTCCCAGTTTGGAAGTCTCTGTCCTGGAATCCCAAACATTGTCTTTGGGACACAAAAATGTCCCAGTTTAGATGATTCAGTCTGAATGGTGACCTGGCTTCTCGGGGCAGTCAGTCCCCCTACTTTCCCATCCTGAGCAGCTCTGGGGACTGGGGGTGAAGTTGGATGCCTTGTGATTGTTCGAGGATGCCATTTGATATGGGATAAGGTCAGATACCTTTGCCCTGGTAAGAGCCTTTCAGGCCCTGCTGCATCTGTCAGTCACACTCTCAAGGACATCTGTCATGGGGGGGCTCTGCCTGACCCCACTCACCCAGGCAGGAGCTCTCCAGGCCCTGCACCCATCTGCCCAGTGCTCCCTTACTGACATCTGTCAGGGGTGACTCTACAGGCCTCCCCTCTGACCTGGTCAAGAGACCTTACCCGGCCGCAGCCCCCCATGCTGGGGGACTCCACTGCCTCCATGTCTCCTGCAGGCTGCCAAATCATGCCGGATCACTCATGCCCTTGGACCCTCTCAGGGGAGCTTTCCTCCAATCCCATCTGCCCTTTCAGAACTCCCCTCAGCCACTGAGGGGTAGATCCACTCTTATGAAGGCTTCAGAGTCCCCTTGATTTCCCATTCAGAGCAGCTCTGGAGACTTTGAGATTTTTTAAGGATGCTATCGGTTATAGGGGGAAGTTGGATGTCTTTGCCCTGGAAGGAGCTCTCCAAGCTGTCTGCTCTGGCACTGCCTCAAGAACTTCATTCATGGGGAGCTCTGCCTGACCCCACTCACCCAGGCAGGAGCTCTCCAGGCCCCACCACTGTCCGCCAGTCACTCCCTTAAGGACTTCCATCATGGGGGGACTGTGCCTGACCCTGGTCACCCAGTCAGGAGCTCACCCAGTCCTGCCACTATCTGCCTCTCTCCCCCTTCCAGACTTTCATCCCAGAGGAGCATCGTCCATACCCCCTCACCCAGGCAGGAGCTGTCCTTTCCCAGTCACTTTCCATCCCTCTCTCCTTTCCAGACTTCCATCAGGACGGACCCCTTCTGGGCTTCCCCTTCTACCCAGGAGAGAGAGAGAGAGCTCTTTTCCAAGGTTACATATCTCCTGACTGCTGCCAAATCATGCAGTGTCACATGTGGTCTTGGAGCCTCTCAAGGGATCTTCCCAGCCTCATGGAACTCTGCTGGGCTGCAAAGCCTCAGAAAGTCCCTCATCCAGACTTCTGTGACACTGGTTCTCCCCTTTGCCTTACATCTAGGGTTTCAAACTCACAGGGAAGATGGACCCGGTCCCCCCATCTATGTGCTTTTTGTGGCACACCTCTGTCTCTCTCCACCACGGTGCCAGGCACTGACAAATCTGCATCACTTTGAGCCTCCTGGCATGTGGCCTCTTGACTCCTGGGTGGTGCCGTTCACAGAGTGACATCCCCATAGTGCTGGGTGAAGGATGGGAGACTAACTGGCTGGCACCAGTGTGAGATGACATGACAGCCCTATCTCCACTCCCATGGGGGTTGGCAGAATGGGATTGCAGATCTGGCTTCCCGAGGTGGCCCTCAAATGTCCCAGTTTAGATCCTGTAACAAAATGGTCACCTTGAACTAAACACTGTAATGCACGCGCACACACACACACACACACACACACACACACACACCTCTTTGCTTTTCAAATTCTGATTTTTGTTTACTTTTATAGCAATTTTAGTCTCATACTTGGCTTTTGTGGATTTCATTAAACTCTTGAGTAGTATGTTTATTTCAGTGACAAGGGCCCTAACATTCTATGAATTAATCTTCTTTCTTTTGGTCAAAATTACTTTCCTTTTATTACAAAGCTTGTTGATGATATGATTCAACCATGTGGATTTATTTCTGGGGTTTGCCTTTCACTTATTCCTATGGGGTGCAGCTGCATCTATGCAGCTGTTTACATGCTGGTGTGGTGGCGTGATGTACATTGCTGCATATTCAACAGAGTTAACTGGGTTTGATGGAGATACTAAGCTTGATAATGTATCAGTAGGCAGTTTGTCTTAAAGAAATTTCTAAAGGCACCATGGGTGGAAAGAATCACTGTTTTCAGTTTTATTTTGATGGAGACTGCTTTATGGTCAGACCTAACAAGTGATAAAGATACACAAGGGATGGTACAAAATTATCCCATTTTCATAAGGCCACGATCCAGTACGTTATCCTCCCCCCAGTGGGTGCCCTGAGTAATTGCTATTATAGCTCTGCACAGCTGGAGTGTCTCTGCTATTATAAACTACTTCTCAGTCACTACATACACATCAATGTCTTTCTGGGTGAGATGGGCTTGTAGGGAGAGGAGTTTCTTTTTCAAGTTCCTAACATTGATCACCTTATATATTTTCATATACTTATTTCATTTATGTTGGTAGGTTTCTCAGGACGGCATTGCTTAAAAAAGGCACTGTTGGTTTACAATGATTGAAAACCTAGAGGGGAGAGATGAAGGCCATCCTTGATGAAGCAATGTGGTTTGTTGAGCATATCCTTCCAGGCTGACAAATATTGGACCCCCATTTGAATGACACCAAAAACTAAGCCAATTATTGATGTCCATTATTATTATTATTTTTTTTAATCATGGCATCATCCTTGGAGAAGGTATAATGCTGCACAATGTTGAGCTCAAACCAGCCTAGGGCAAAGTCTGAGAGCTCCATTCTGACACTCTTCATATAGTCCAGGGAGGTACACCTCACATCACTGAAACCAGCATGAGCTATAACTAAGTCACACCGGTACTAGTTGTTCAAGTACTTGAGTCCATGATGCATGATGGATCCTGGTACCACAAAGCAACAAACCATCATTCTTTCCATGCTCAGCCTGGCAGAAGGCATAGCTGCATGTCTTAAAATGGAGTCGCACATAACAATAACGTTTGGTTAGGTTGATACCTGCCTTACAGGCTCAGCATCTGTGACTTTTGGACTTGTCACTTGACTATGTGAGGAAGTAGGCTTAATATGCTGAGTGTGCTGTGTGTCTTTTTTGCTTTTTGGAGGTCTTTGAGTTTTAAGTAAGTTAATGGTTTGTGATGGCCTTGGAGAGGTGTGATGTGTGGTGTACTGGTGAAAATGTTGGTGTCTAAGTTTACTGTGTATGATATTTTTTCCTCCAAGGATATTATGCATGTACATATCCGACACATTCTGTTATGCTGTTTGAGCAATAGATGATTGCTAGATAGTGTGAGACAATTCTTAGCCTGTCTCAAGGTACCCATCTCAATCAGGCTGGTTAAAGAAGTTGTGTAAAAGGACTAATTCATGATACCAAAATGACGAACTCTGGTGGTAGTGGCGCACCTCTCAATCTCGTAGATATGAAATCTGGACAAAGCCAAAAAATAGAGGAGGACAAAGGTCCAAAAATAAGGACAATATTTTAAATATTGCTCTTATAAATTTAGATAGCTTTGTTTTTTTGTACTACACGCTTTCTGGAGATTATGAAATCTGAAACTCAAATGTATGTCATTATTTAGATAATTTAGTCCTCAGTGATTTACCAGAAATCCACAAATTTTTATGACAGACTAAAATCTGAGGCAAAAATCTGGAAAGATGAGATGTTTGCGCAGGTGTTTTATAACTAATTGGAGTTTGGTTTTAGAATAATCTTTGGGTGGATATGCAATTGAATATTTAAATTTCAATACAAAACTAGCCTGGAAACCTCCTTCTGTCATCAGTATGAGGCAGTAAACTAATTATAGAAAAATAAACTTACTAATCTGATACTAAAGTTAGTGCATATAGTATCAGTACCCTCAACATTATTCACAAACTAATTTTATCAAAAATCTTTTAGCCTGGTGAGTATTTTAAGGGTAAAGACTTTCCAAATGATACTTGTGTGCTTATTGTCAATAGTCAATAAATGGGGAGGAAGGGAATTACGTAGACAAATAATCATAAGGGGTAGGCAACAACAGATGCACTTGGTTTAAGAACACTTGTGCAACAGGGTAGGTGGCAGGGAAAACAATTATACTCTCAGATCTGAGCTGAGTGGCCTGGAACCATAGTTTCACCACTTTAAACAGCAAAAATGCAGTGCAACTATGTTCTGGAATTACTAATATAGGATTAAGGTCCTTAGCTAAAGCAGAAACGGACTGCTAAAATGAATTTAATATTAGATCAAGAAATGAAAACACTTATCTGTCTTCTATGTCTAATGGGACTATTAACACCTTAATCAATGCAAGCTTATGATGCGCATTTAATGGGAATTCCTCATTCATGAGTAATAATTGCAAGATCCAGTACCTGTCATGAATAGAGTTAGATTACCCAGACCTGTCACCAAGGATAGGCACATGACTGATCCATTCAATACAGCAAGCGTGCAGTCCTGGATATCTAAGGGCATCTCAGAGCTGTTACTGCTCAATATCATAGAGCCGAAAGCAGGGCCACATAACTGGTTAGCATTGCAGAATCTCATTTGCTAATGGAGCTAACCAAACAAATCACTATATCAACTAAAGACGGCCATGCACCACCACTCACAGAATCTGTCAATCATTTCCATGTCGGGGCCAGGTGAGGTTTTCCATGTTGATAAAATTATGTTATTTTAGCAATAAATTATGACTGTTTATGGGCATCACAGGATTTACCCATGGTTAGTGTGGCTTGATCTCAAGGACGAGTGATTCTACAAAGCCATCAGTGTGCAAACTTGTGAAATCCACATCCAGTTGAGGGTTATTGATATTATATAATGAAATTATTTAATAAAGAAAATTCTTAACTTTTTTATATGTCATTACATAAAAGGACTTTAGTTCTCCTCCACTGCCTTCTGGTAGTCTGGGTCATCTGTAATGTATGCTGCATGGTTCCACTTTATAATCTCGAAATACTGAAATCTCAGATTTCAGTATCTCGAGACCATAAAATGGAATTTTTAAAATCCCAAAACTCCATAAGCGCGAATCTGGAAATGTCGAATTTGTGGTTCCGGTGTTCCGGTATTTGACGCTGGATGTAGTGTATGCAGGATGTATCATGTAGTGTGTGGATTTAGCTGGTATGTAAAGTAACTGGTCATTTTGCTGGGTTTTAGGTATGTGTTTGAGTGTATGTGAGTGTGTTTGGAAGCTTTATGTGTGGGTTAGGGTAGGCTGGTAAAAGTATGAGTGTTTAAGTGTTGAAAGTAGTGGTGTTCGTATATTTGTGGTGTGTGCACGAGGGTACTATAGAGTATGTAGTGGTGAGTTTGCTGTCTTTTTTTGTTTGGTGCAATCTCAGAGTTAGTATATATAAGTAGGGGGTGTGCAGGGGGGCTTGCCCCCTTTGCTTATATGTAGTGTAGGTTTGCTAGTTTGTATTTTTCTGTTTGTGTATGTTTTGTTTGTTGGTTTGTTGTAGTTTGGGTTGGATGATGTATGTGTTGTGTGGTGTATGGTGTGTTTATGTTCGTGATTTTGTGTTTCGCGGTTTTGGGGTTTTGGGATTTGGAACATTCGACTTTATGGTCTCAGGATACTGAAATTTGAGATTTCAGTAATTTCAAGATTATAAAGTGGAACCATGCTGCATACATGCTAAGCCTGTAAGGGCTTGTGAAGTACATTGAGTATTCTCAGTTTTCTTTCTCCCTTAAGTACTGACGCATTTCCTATTGTGTCCATCCATGCAGAGTCTTTTTTTCATTCTGTTGATATGGAGTCAGGGGAGGAATCTCCTGGACAGAATCTGCATTTTTTTTTAAATTTAAGTTACTGTAGGTGGAGGTGTCTTTTGTGTAAAATCTGGTAAGTCATTATATTGACACAGGGTACTCACAGCTACATCGAGAACCATGAAATGCTTTTCTGACTTTTTTCAATTCTTTTGGGAGCAGGATAGCGATATAGGGTAGTGTGCAATTTGTTTTTCTAACAAGTACAGTCTTCATTTAGCAGTGCAGAGCAGCTTTGATTGGATTTCTTACTGTTGGAATTGCTCTATTTACAATGGGAATGCTGATTGCACTGTCCAATCAGCATGCACAATTTTGAATACATATGACAGCTAATTCTATAATTATTTATATACAACAAGGTGAAAAGTAGATGACAAAATATGTTGCATTCATGATCAGATTTTGCCTAAAATCAAATGTTGATAACGCGGAACATAATTGTCTTCTGAGAAGAAATAAAAATGGTGCTAAATCACAGCCCAGTCTAATGCCAATATATATGTTACTACAACAAGCTATTCAAGATGACAATTTAATTGATTTACATAACCACCTAGTATTCAAAGCTCTTCTTTTTGTGAATTTTCAAAACGACATAATCTTAATGGGCACATTTTTTATTTCACTTTCAAAAGCAACCTCCTATCAAACCAATACTCATTATATAATGCTTAGACCACATAGCACTACTTAATAAATCACACAGACAAAATGTAATTTGTATAAATCTACCTCAATTAAATGAAAATTTACCAGAAACAACAAGAACACTCAAAAAAGCCAGGAAAAAACTGTAACAGTACCTTATATATTATAAGGCACATATACATTTTCACATAGGATGCATTTACATCCCTGAACTACAATAGAGCTCCAATCTTATTGTAAAGATATCACTTTCATGTTTGTAAAATCCATTTATTTTACAAGGATGTCTTAGTGGTTATAAGCACAGACTACTAAATTTCTTATAGAGGAGATCTCAAATAGAATAAAAAAGTAATTTGTATACTAAATGTCTAAGGGCATGGCTTCCTAACATGACATGACATTTAAAGAAAATCAGGCTTTTAAAACAATCCCTTACCAAGTACACCACAACAATGTATGGATTATTTCAAAACACAGGTATTTTTAAACAATTTTATCAAAACTTAACATCTTCTAAACTCCATCTAACAACAGAGGATATGAAGATTTTATTGAAAGATGTGATTTATGCAGTAAAAACAGATTTAGCTGAACTGACACTGAGCTACAGCTGATGAACTCCAAGAGCCAATGTGCAGATTTTGAGATTATATGCCTTTGACAAACGTTCGAGTTTGTTTCTCTAATAAAAGATGCCTTATAACCATCTATCAAATGACTTAACTTTGAAGCACAATCTCCACACAAGACTGAATTATTCAGCTGTACCGCAGTGGTAGAATTTTTTTTGCTCTGCTTATTCTATACTGTGTCTGTGGGTGATTGGTGAATTTTAAAAATACAAAAATTTGCAAGGAATCATACACATAATTAAATACTGGGCACAACAATGCTGTTGTCTGTAGGTCATATAGTTGTCATGTATAAAAACTGTTAGCCAATAGATGTGTCACCAAGTTCAGTTTACACGCCGATGACTTGAACAAGCATGGAAAAGCTGTATATATATTACTGCCAAAAAGATCCTTTGAAATTAATTCCTAAACTTGCACTTAAATCATTAATGCAAATAAAATCAATTCTGTTCTATTCTCGAACAAACATTACATGTCCAACTAGCTACAAAGGATTTATGACAGTAGCATGAATGCCAGAAACTAAATATAATTTGACTGAAACCAAATGGCTGAAATGCATTTGGTAAAAATCTACAATAATATACATTTGTCAAAGAAATTACACCTTTACAAATATTTGTGAAGTATAGTACAAACCCTGCTTCCCCATCCCACCCTATTAATATATTAATATATTAATAGTGAGTGCCTGTCACTTGTTATGTTTTAAATGAGTATGCATTTTGAATGGATTTCAGTAGTAGTGGGATGAGATTTCATAGTTTAGATGCACTATTTTGAATATAGAGAGTCATCTGCAGTATTACATTATTTGGTTTTAATTATTTTTCTGTGAAGTATAAAATTCTATTGGGGAGTAATATTATTTTATATTAAACTCTTAAGGGCTGAGCAATTCCTGGCTTACAGTGGAGCCTGTGTATTGTAGTTAGCTGGGAGAGAGAGAGAGAGAGAGTGTTACGGGATGTGGTACTTCTAACCAGTTTATCCGACGGCTAGGCAGTGGTGTATTCTATTGTTATAGATTACTGCAAATTTAGCCATTTTATAACAACATTACACAAGTTTGGTAAGATGTAAGACATGAAGGTAAGAGAAGATTTTGCCAGCACTGAGGAGAGGTGGTAGTAAGAAGAATTTCCTGAGTTACTTCATACTTATCTTAATTCTAGTTAAAACAGAACAATAACACATGATTATAGAAATGTTCGCAAGTAACTATTATTTATTAAACATGCAATTTTATTGTATTCATCTTTTTACAGAACAGATGTGTGTGTGCCTATGTGTGAGAGCACATGCATTTCAGGCATTAAGTTTTAAGTTTTACTAATGTATTGCAGCATCCTGTCCTGTTACTAACACTGGCATACATATATGACACTCTTTCTCTCTCAGTATATAAATGTTTGTGTGTGTGTGTATATATATATATATATATATATATATATATATATATATATATATACATATTCATGCACACTTATGTATGTATACACACACACATTATTAACACAGTGTACATACATTTAAATATATAGAGGTAGATAGATAAATAGATATACACACACACACACAATTATACGTTATTATTTTGCCATCTCACTAAATCAGCATACACTATATGGACCATAAATAGTTAAAACTCAAGTGATCAAAAAAAAAAAGAATAGGGAAAGAAAACCCCTGTTACATATATATCCAAATTTAGAGATCACACTACAGTAGGGGAAAGGGCAAAATCCCACCCATCACTGTGTAGCAATTGCACAAAACAAATGCCAGCAGGTCAACAAAACAATCTGTCTAACAAAACGCTCAGTGTGTAACACATCCATAAACACACACACATATTATATATAAATATATTATTTATACTCACTTGCACCACATTTAGTCTAAAACATCCAAAGCTGATGGCAAAAATATCAAAAGTAAAAAGCAGAAAACCATGTAGTCAATACACTACTACACATGCACAATATAGCAACCTTAGTGCATGCAAAATTTTACCTTAAAAAGCAATTGATTGTGCTGTTAGGATAAATTTGCTCTCAAGTTTTCCCAAGTTCTTGTGAATTTATAGTACAACAGTGTTAGAGCTGTTATCACTTAAATGTACAAAGTCTAGAAATGCAGTCATATTAAAGCAGGATTTAGGGTGGCCACGGTGGTGCAACAGTTAGTGTTGCCGCCTCACAGCAACAGGTTCTCTGGTTCGATTCTTGGCTGGGGTGCCTTCTGTGTGGAGTCTGCATGTCCTCACTGTGGTCGCGTGAGTTTCCACCAGGTGCTCCGGTTTCCTCCCACATCCCAAAGACATGCAGTAGGTGGATTGGACACTCTAAATTGGCCCTAAGTGGGAGTGTGTGCATGTGTGTGCCTTCTGTGGAAGGCTGGGCGCCGGGCTGGCAACTCAACACCATAAAACTCCACTGCCAATCATGAGTGGACAGGTGATCCGCTGTGGCGACCCCTAACCGGGAAAAGCCGAAAGAAGAAGATTAAAGCAGGATTTACAGTTTGCAAACAGTTTCCGTGAATAAATAACCTTCAGTCAAGAATACTGATAAAAACAGAATGTACATTTGAGAACAAACACATTTTGTTTGTATCGTACAAGGATTGTGAACCAAGACCAAGGAGGCGTGCAGAGATTTGCAGGGTTTTGATATTATAATGCAATACTTCAGACACAAAGAGTTAAGTTAGCTCATTTGGACTGGTCTGCAGAAAGTCATGGCAGTGTAGCCTTTAGAAGGCAGTACAGACACTCGGCTATGAGTGCAGAGGTCAGGTCAAATATTCAGCCTTTCAGAATATTAATTATACTATTCAGGAAAAAAATATGAATGCAGAGGACTATTTCAGTTTATCAAAGAAATATGAATTAAAATGCAAAGGATTATTTCAGCTTATCGATACTGTTATTGGACATCTACCTTCACTGTACGTAATAAAGTACTCAACTGAACTACAGCAAGTGCAAAATTCATTCTAAAAAGTACATGATGATTTGGCCCATAAAGCATAGACATTAGTGGATAAAGACATTCATTCCAGTCTCATACCAGTTTCTTCTAGTTGTTTCCAGCTCATTCCAGTACACCAAAGTCACAAGCTAAAAGAAAAAAGTACATGTTCCTAAGAGACAGAGAGAAGTACCCATAAGAATGAGCTGATAGTGGAGTGGCCAAAGCCATGTTAACAACAACATAAGTATAATTTCTATCATATCATAGTCTAAGCACATAGCTTGAGTGGAATATATAAAGTTATAATCAGATAGGTACATGAGGATTTATGAGAGACCCCCAACAACACAATGACTAATTTATGATCAACTCACAAGTGAGTAATACCACTGCAATGAGAACTGCATTCCGAAATATAAAAATAGAACAAAAGAACTCTTTTTGTACCAATATGGGGAGGGATGGCTACATCACTCACACCTCCTCTTCTTACATATAACACTTCTGATGTCATACCATCAAGATGGAAGGTGGGAATCCACAGCAGAACCACAAGATGACCTTCTGGGGAAAAGCCTGGGAGCTGTACCATATGAGGGTAACAAACAAACCTGGCTTTCTTCATAAGACTTATGTAACCAAGGAGCTCAGCATTCTGTCTAGTGCTCCTTCTAAAGACCACATTTATAAAATACAACTTAAGGAATACTAAGGCACCCTGGGACCATGTATGCGCTTTAAGTGTTCATAACATATGTGGATTAACTTTTTGGTAGTGTTCTGCTGAATTTTAAGATGATTTACTGGCTAAAGAACTTATACCTTTGCATACAGAAATCAACCAGAAGTATCTGCTTTGCCCGTACAAAATGCATGCTCCTGCTGCTGCAGGAAGCAAACTAAACAAAACATTTGGCTCACTCCATCCTGCACCTGTGAGTGTTGATACTGTGCAAGTTATATGTGTGAAGAAAATGAAACACTGTTATCTGTGTTAGCATGATTGACAGGAGATTTGTGTATATTCACAAATTAACTTGTATGTCTAATTGTGAAATGTAAATAATTTTAAGTGTTGAGTATTTCCATGTTTAAACAGAATGCTTAAAGAGTGTGTCACTGTTTTGATACATTTCTAATTGTGCATGTGTGAGAGGGAGATCCTAAAGTACGGTGGAGAATCGGCTGAACAGTAGGTGATGTCATTATAATGTTCCTGGTTGCTAGGTGATTATTTGAATAACTAGCTGATTGACAGGAAAAAGAACTTTTTCAAACACTGTTAACTGTTACTTTTAAAATAAGACAGCTGAGACTGTTAAGCTGCGCAGTTAGTCAAGTACTGAGCAGTTTGGAAGTACAGTCATTTACAGTGCTGTGCAGTCAGTGGTCACCCAAGAAAAAGAGAACTCACCAAAAAACTGTAACCTTGCTGTTATGTGTTAGATTAGATCAAGGACAGTATTCTATAGTTAGATTTGGAAAGTTTAGTTATTCAGATAGAGTTTTCTGAATGATGGTCTTCTATCCTACAGTTTAATTTTACATTTCTGGTGATTTCATTCTAGTGTTTATTGAAAGCTATTGATTTACATTCTTGTAATCATTTTACTTATTATTAAATGTTTTCATTACTTTACATTGCGGCTGGAAAATCAGTGTGTTCTTTATAGATTAGAGAGTGCTTATACCTGTTTGATACTCCCCAGGTCACCTCTAAGGCCTGACTGCTTTTCGTCATAGCTATTATTTATTTTGATATTTAATTTCCATAATTAGGCACCCCTTTAGAAGGGCATGAAGACACTCTGATTGGTGGCAGTATTACTGGATTATTTTGAGGAATGGAGACAGCTAGAAATCTGTGCCAGGCTTTCCCAGAAGTGTTTGGATGTGTGAGATTTAAATTTACTTTGAATGTATATGTATCAGAGATCTTAAACTGGGACACATGCTCTGAAGTATGTAATAAGGAGTTACATTGGACAAAGGTATACAGTCAGTCCCAGATTATACAGCATGTTTCTGTTATGCTCTTAGGGAAAATTGTGAATTATTATTCCTGTTTAAATGACAGTCTCACATTGGAGTGAGTAGTGAGGATTCAGCTCCTTAGTTACTGACCCAGGAGAGTAAGGGACCTCACACTTAATTGGTGGCAGTCCAGTGAGCTATTGGCCAGACATCACAATATGCACTGTTGAACACTGTGGGTAACCTTCTACCTTGGAGCTATCCACTACTGAATCACAGTGTATTTCATATATATTGCATGTCTTCCATAAACTTTCTTCAGTTCTCCATTTGTCATTTGATATTGCAAGGATAATGACCATCCATTTCTAGAATGTAACATTTACTATTCTTTTCTGTTCCCTTTCCTCATATGTGGTCCATTTCCCTCTGGGGTACAGCTTCATTTACATTTTAGTTCTACGATAATTCAAGCTCCACTTCTTCCCTATCTATTTTCCTTTTTTTTTTTTTTTAGTGAGATTAGCGATCATCTCTACTTCCCATGTTTTTACCTTAGACTCATGTTTCCAGGCTTCCCCCACCTTCTCTCCTTGCTTTCCTGACTTTTTTTCACTGCCATTCCCTTCCAGTGACAGATTAGGAGTAAATATCCTCCACTGTGCTCCTGGGGTGTAGAAAACACCTATGGTTAAACTCATGGTGAGGCAGTGCAAATTTGCAGCTCATGTGCTCGATGAGAGGAATGTCTTTTCCATTTTCACTGTTTTTCCAGGTTTCTGCTAGCTCCGTTAGCTTAATAATATTCCACTTTCCTTCTTTCTTTCTTTCTTTTTTTGTAAACAAGAAACATCTTTTTTAAATTGTCACTTTATGACATAGGCAATTGTACATTTACATAAATGAAAACAGACCATACTGACACATTTTTAATTGCAAACATAATTACTTTTAATTTTCCCAGTCATTGCCAGTCAAACATTACATAGCTTATTCAAATCCTGCCTTCTTTTAAACCTCATTCCCCCTCTAAAATGTTACTCTGCATGCATTACTCCCAAAATTCCCATTTTTTTCTATGCAATTTACTCCTACCCTTTTCTAAGATCTAATTTCCAGTTGTTTTATCTCTGTTATTATCTTTATTACTTGTAGTAAAGTTGGCTTATACCTTGATTTCCATTTTCTAGTAATTGCTTTTTTGCCAGCCACCATAATTCAACTCAGCACAGGCTTACTATGTCTAGGCAATTCTGATTCTGTATCCCAGCTCAAAAAAACATTATTTCCTTAGTGATACCAATTTGCTTCTACTATTTCTGATAGTGTAGTCTGCCAGGAAGTTTTAAAGTTTGCCAACTCATTATACTCCCAGAAAATATGTTCTCAGTTATCTCCTTTTTCCCCTTCATTTACTATCTACCTGAGGAAAAGTTCTTTAGAGTGTACTTGGGGTACAAAAATACCTATGTAAACACTTCCAAGCAAAGATCCTAAATCTTGTAGATTTTGTTGCATATGTGGGAGACATACATATATTCCCCATTGGTTCTTTGTGAATTGCTTATCCAGTCTCTCTTCCCAATCCTTTCCCAACTCCTCTGATTGATTCTTATCATTATCATGCAATATTTTGTATGCTCTCCTAATTATCTCTTTTTTAATAGAAGTGCCTGTTCTAGATTCTACTAAAAACTCTACCAGTGTTGGTCTTTTACTTAGGACCCACCTATTTCTTTCTCTTTGCCTATACTCTAATATCAATCCTTGATAGGGAAGACAATCTCTAGCCTGCAGTCCAAATAAATTCTTGGCCTCTTCCCATTCTATTAAATTTCCATCTCTAACTATTTACTGCCAATAGCTTCGTTCCTTCACCAATTTTCTCCAATAAATTCCAGCCCTCTCTTGCCTATTGTATGTATCCCTAATTGTAGTCATCCCTATTGGCAAAATCTCCTTTCTCCATTCCCATGTTTGCTTAGTTCTTATAATATTTTCTGCTACTTGATGAATGTAATATTCTGTATGGTTATTGCTATTCTATGTTAAGAATCTCCATCCAAAATCCAAGTCTATCCTTGTTTCTTAAGCTTCACCCATTTTGTAACCATCCCATTCCACTTTGAATTATAGCTTTCTGCTTGTACTATGTAGAGGAGCCTTAACTTTGCATTTTCTTTCTTATTTACTCCAAAAAATCCTTAGCTTCCATCCCTGCTCTTTCTATATACTCCCTTATATCTCTGATCAGCCTCATAGATAACTTCTTTTTTCCCATCTTTTACCCTGTCTATCTCCATAATCTTCTAGCTTTCTTTCTTTGGATCTTTTGTCAGTGATCTCTCCTCCCTTCTTTCTATCCTTGTACCTTCTGCTAATTTGTCTTCTTTCTGTTCTATGCATACCTTCCTCACAACTTCCTCCCAAGGATATATCCCACATTCTTATGATAGCATGCATTCTCATAATTTCTGCTTCTACACCTGTTTTGATATTTTCTTTGCTTTCTATTTGCATTCACTCTCCAGATTACTCTAATATTCCTTCTGCTTGCTTCTTTTCACTATACCTCTCAACTTCTTAGCATAAGAAATCTGGATGAAGTCTATAATAAAGGGGGGACAAAGGCCCAAAAACAGGAACAAATATGTTGTCTTTATAAACTTAGAATGTTACCAGAATAGCAGGTTTTGTGTTAGAGTGCATTTTATGAAGGATATGAAGTCTGATACTCAAACATATATCATTATTTAGTGACGTTAATCCTCAGTGATTTGCTAGAAAATCAAAACAATTTGTGAGGAACAGACCAAAAATATGGGGCAAACATCTTGACATTCTGTGGAAATCTGGCCAGTTGAGAGATGTGCTGCTCCCTTGTCTCTCTCTTCTCCTTTTTGACTCACTGAAGCCTAAAACACCTTGTTCTATGCCTCCAGTTCACTTTTGTAATGCGATCTAGCATTCAGAACTTTTTTGGGTCTGGCTCCTTTAACTAAGTAACTTATTGTTCAATAGTAAGCAGCATTAGAAAAGGTAAGGAGTTATTAAAATGACACTAAGAAGAGGATGTCTTCCAGTGGAGAAATTAATCTTTGCCACTTATCATTCATATTTTCAAATTTATATTTTCTAGTTTCATAACTACTCATGCATCTGAGTCACTATAATACTCACAGCAAAGTAGTTACTGAAAGAAAAGACTGAGGAAGGTCTTCAGTGCCAAAACAATGCAGTAATCATTCTTTTTCCTCAATGTAAAAAGCCTTCTCACCGTGTCTTTTTATAACTCCCATCTTATTTCTATAGAGATGTTCGCACATTTTTCCTCTCGTTATTTTCATTCACCCTCTTGCCCTCCTTCCTTTTTATTTCATTCTGCTAGTTTTCCAGTTTCATACTTCCATTCTTCTTCTTTTTCTACCTACCCATTACCTTTATCAAGGTGGAATATACCTGCCTTCCATTATTTGATTTGTCCTGTGTCATAACACTGCTACCTTGTCCACCTCTACGTTCCTTTGACTCTCCTATAACTTCCTTACAATCACTAAATACTGGCTTTTGCAAAAGCTTATCAACACATGTTCCTGTACAGCTTTAGATATTCTGTTTATTTTTTCCTGAACAGTTTACCAACACAAAGTTGCCAAAGCTATTTCTTCACATAAGCTATTCCTTTCCCCATCCAATCTTCAGAGACACAGATATCCTATATTGGCAGTAGTTTGCACTTTGTATTTTCAGGCAACTGTCTTTTTTATCTGACCTTTCTTCAGTCATCTAGCATCTAACCTTTCTTTTTATTGATCTAAAGTTCTTAATAATCTAAATGTATAATGCTTACAGCTGACTGACCTGCAACGTGTTCTAATTCTCTTTCATTTGTTGTTTACATTAACTGTTGCAGTTCATAACAGTGCAGTCTTTATTTTTAATTCCCAACCATATACTTTTTCTAACTTTTAAATTCCATGTGTCACACTATCATCAATTGTTCAGATACCTTTTCCAGCTAGATCCCATCTCTTATTTCCTTACATCCTACTATTTCCCTCTGCAAGCTTACATAAACTTGTTCACTTTTTTGAGCTTGATAACATGTTTAATCACTTTAGTAGGAACGAAAGTGATGAACCAACCACTAGGAATACGCAACAAGGTTATTCGTAAAACCACAAATGTTCTGATTGAAGAAAATAGTAATAGTCCGTTGTAAAATCCAAGCAATCCTTTATTAGAATACAGAGAATAAGCGCTTTCACGTGGTGAATCCACGCTTCATCAGATATCATTAAAAAATACAAAGATTCTGCTATTTAACCTTTAAAACGCGGGAAATTAATTGAGCAATTTCATGGTTAAAACAGCTGTGTATATGTTGCTAAGCACTAAATGAGTGCGTTCATTATGCAACGAGAATCTCATTGCTATGTAGGCAAAACATGGCAAATGAAAATCAAAATTATCTAAAAATGTCTAAAAATCACATAATAATGTTTAATCACTTTAAAAAAAAACTGTTCTCTTCAAATTTTATATCCCATTTCCCTATTTTTCTTAGATTATATGTTACCTTGTCCCTTATTTTTTTACCATATTAACATAGTCTTCCATTTAAAAGTAAATACCTCCTGTTTAAGAACACTTAAAATAAACATGACCTCCTCTCCCCATTTTTCAATAAGCATTTTTTATAATTGCACATCTCCAAATTATGACGTTTTGCTATAACTTCCCTTGGCTTCTTGGACTTTAACTGGCTTCTGAATGTCTTCATATTGTAGCCAGTCTTGCACTCTATAAGCACTTCATCACTGTCCCTTTTTGCAACTTAAAGATTCAAAATCAACCACACTTTTTCTTTACAAGTCTATAACTGATCTCAATGCACTTTTTCTTAGACAAAGCATTGTCTTATTTTATGCTTGGCTCCCTGCTTCATTCATGCATTTTTTATGACAGTGTGCTCACATAGAGGTTAGATATGCTGTTATTACCACAATCCAATCAACAGTTTATTTCATTACAACACAGGTCAGGCACAATATCCATAAAAGCTGCTATTCTGGTCTCCTATTTGCACCTGCAAGACACTGTCATTTATTGCACGGATAGCCCTCCTGCATTTTTGCACAATGGCGGGTCTTTGTCAATTGTCCCTCATTTCCAGCTGTTACACTTGTGTTTGTTGCAAAGCCATATTAGCTATCTTGAACACTCACAGCAAAAGAACTTATGCTTTTCAAAGGGTAATCATTAAAAGAAAAGATTGGTAATGCAGGTCCAAAAGTACTCATCATCTTCTCTGCCAAGACCAAATGCTACAGTAATAAGAGGAACTTGACCTTGGTTGTAAGGTGCTGTTATAATGAGATGTTTGGTGATATTATCATTTCAGTTGGTATCTCTTAAAATCCATTCTATGGCTGTATGAACACTGAGCTGCGTAGCACATTTTCCCTCCCGGCCATGAACTGCTTGTCCTTCTACTCTGTGGATTCTGCCTACTTGTTCCATTCTCTGGTTGGGGAAGTTTAATGACATCAACGCTCTTCTGAAGTAACACTATAACTTTTCTTTTATGGAGTCAGAAATCACAATCAGCATCAAGTATTCTTTTCTTAATTTACTTTTTCTCTATGTTCTGACATCCATCTGAATTTCCTCACTTCCCCTTCCAAGATCTATATTTTTTCTATGCATTTCATCAATAAATCTTTTGCATCTTTTTCTGTTAACATTTCCCTGTACACTGTCTAATTTCCTTGGAAAACTGATGACCACAATATCTTGAGACATACTTTCTGCAAATATTTGCTTCTGTTCTTGTATTTTTAGCTTTATGTGTTCACTCCTGCTACTTTTAATTTGATAAAAATTAACATTTTAGCAGAGAAATAGAACAATGATCAAGTTGTCATCTTGTTTAAAACCTTAACAATAATACTGAGGTTTTATTTTTTTAATCTAAAGCCATTACGTTCCATGTAAAAATAAGTCAGCTCAAATCTATATGGTTTGTACCACATTTGACTTCATGGTGGAGATTCTCTTCATGTTCCTCTTCCTGCTTAGGTAGTGCTTGTAATTAAGCATGTTTGTATGTGTTCATGTAATTAAGCACGTTTGTGTGTGTTCATATGAACAACATGTTGATATGATGAGTGGCTGGCAAGAACAAATTAGTGGCAAATAATTAAGCAATAACCCACAACTTTGTGTGGTTAATACTGGGTTTACCCACAGCAAGCCATGGCTTATTGCTATTACACAATGACATTATTTAAGAAAGAAATTGTTTACCTTTCTTAAATAGTGTCTTTGTATAATGGCACAGCAGTATTCCTCTACATCGCTTCCTCATTCTTCCGCATCAAGAAAATCAAGTACATTTCTGTTTCTTTAGTTTTCCAGAATGTACCTAATTTTTCATGTATTTAGTCTGCCCTCTGTAGCATATATCAATAGAAAACTATGGCTCTTCAATGGCACTTCAGTAGATGGACGTTTTCTATTGGTATATACTCAATTTACAATGAGCACACTGGTTGGGCTGACCAATCAGCGTGCACGTTTTTTGAATATTAATGGAGGGTCGTTGTATCCAAGTAGGGTGCACTTTTTGTTTTAATACTAATGAAAAGCCATTGTATATTAGGTATTATAACTTATGTAGAGCCATCTATCTTGTACGGCTTACCATTATGCTTTCTTTCCATAAATTAATAACTGAAGATCTCATTTTAAGACTTTTTTTTTTTTTTACATTCAAACTTGCTCTATACCTATAATGTGAGGTCACCATTTCAAAATCTTTTAATAACTTAACATACTCATACATACATTTTCAAGATACCTCATTTCAGAATTACTTTAAGCAATTATTAGAACTATCCTGATCCATAAACTGGACTACATGCTATAATTTATAACATTAGAAATGTGTCATCACACTGAACTACTTCAAAAAGCTGAATATACAATTTGTGGAACTGCAAATCTTGCAGGTTAGCCTAATCATCACTGCTTCCTTGTATCAGATGTGAGTTTTACTTCTCCCATCAGTGAAACAGCAACCAACTTATTCACTCATGATATCCAATCTACAGTTTTGCCCTGTTAGTTAATGGATTCAAAACGAACCTTAGTACCATTCAGTACAATTTAAATATTTACTCAAAATGAGAGTGAAAGAACCAAAGGTGGAGGTGTATCCATATTCATTAAAGACAAATACACCTCAAGACTGGTCAAACAGTATGATTCCCTAGAGCAAATCCAAGTCCAACTAACTGCAGGTAAAACCCCCTTCCATATCATCGTTAGCTATATGTCCCCCACCATGAACCACAAGAACCACTCTGCCTACCTGGACTTACCTGAGTCACTCACTATACAGCCAAACACCTTGGTAATGGGTGATTTCAGCTATCCTTCCATCATTTGGGAAGCATATATGAGCACAAACACACTCACCCTAAGGTTCCTGGACTTTGTTAATACAAATGCTCTGGAACAGATAGTCTGCACCCCCTACAAGGGGTTCAAATGTCCTAGATTTAGTACTCACTAACATAGAAGGTCTCTGCATTACTCATAGGTAGGTACTAGGCTATCTGCCCGAGGGCATTTATAAGCCTAGCCAGAGTGTGTCAGCTTTCTCCACCCCATTGATTAATTAACTGATCCTCTGTCAAGCAGAGCCAATGAAGTGATCTCAGGGATGTATTTTCTGTTACCTATCCACTCATCAAGGTTTCTCTTGAAGAGTGTTAGCGAGGGGTTCTGCCTGATGTAATTTGGAATTTTGTTCCAAAGCATGGGGAGTCTCTGTGACAGGAATCTATCCCTCCAGCATATTCGATTTATTGTTGTGGCAAAGTTTAGCTCACTAGAGTGCGTGGCTCGCAGTAGCTTGGATTTCTTTAGGTGGAGCATGTCCATCAATTCTGAATTGTGCATGGCTATGTAAGTCAGGCAGAGATCACCTCTGAGTAAGCGATATGCCACTGAGTACAGCCAGAGCTTTTTCAGTCGGGCTGCATAGGACATATATTTGAGACCAGCAATCCTCTTGGTGAGGTACTTTTGTGGTCTTTCCAGCTGTTGGAAGTGTCTTGTGAGGTAAATCTCAAATGGGACATTGTACTCTATGATGGGTCTAATGAGTGACAAGTAGGGGGACACTATAACCTCTTTATTTCTAGATGCGAACCCTTTAGTAATTAGATGGGCCACATAGAAGGATTTCCTAACTACTTTGACAATATGATTGTCAAAGGAGAGATTACTATCTACCTGGGTCCCCAGATCTCTTATTACCTCTTCTGTATTAAGGGGGCTGCCACCTATGTGGTAATTTGTGGGTGTTTACTTTTTCCCCAAACGGGATGACTATGCATTTTTTGGCATTTAGCTTGAGGCCATGACTTTGACACTAGGTGTCCTTCTCAGTAAGGCCCTTTTGGAGGATGTCTGTGTCAGTCAGAGAGTCAATTATGGCTCCCAGTGTGCAGTCATTGGCGAACTTGGTTAGCCATAGTCCTCCAGTGTTTGCCTGTACTTCTGAGAAGTATATGCCAAACAGTAGGGGTCCCAGGACCGAGCCTTGCGGGACACCACTTGTGACTGGTTTAGAGTTGGACCTGGAGCCCGCTATTCTTACCGTGTGAATTCTGTCTGTAAGACAGTTGGCAACCCATCTCGTGACATAGGAGTTTATGTTCAGGCTGGTGAGTTTTTCTGTAATACCCAAGTGGGGGATGGTGTCGAAGGCCTTGGCAAGGTCAAGATAGGCTGCGTGAACCACCTTTCCCTCATCTATGGCCTTGGTGACTGTCTCGAAGAAGTCAACCAGGTTTAGTAGGCATGATCTGCCCTTAACAAAGCTGAACTGGGTCAGGTCAAGTGTTTGGAGGTTCCCGATGTCTTTGTTAATGAGTTCCATGATGATGTGCTCCATAGCCTTGCAGACCAGGCTAGTCAGGCTTATGGGGCGATAGTTACCAGGGTCAGTTGTGGCCCCTCCTTTGTGGAGAGGAATAACCATTGCTGTGCGCCATTCTATGGGCATATAGCCTGTGGAGAGGCTGAGGTTGAACAGCGTGTTTAAGTGGGGGGGTTAGTTTGTTCTGTAGTTCGTGCAAGATGCAGCCTGGGACACCATCTGGTCCCACTGATGCTGTTTTTTTTTACTTTTGAAAGGGCTGTTTTCATCTGCGCGTCTGTGATTTTTGGGACACAACTCTTTTTTGGTACTGCTGCGGGCCCTTTTGGTGGTGGGGGGGGTGAAGTTTGCACTGAATCTATCTGCCAAGATGTTGTCAATATCAGTAGGTTCAGTACATTTTGTGCTATTTTGCACTAGTTCAGTGCATATCTGCGAGTTGCCACTTAGATTCTTAACATAGCTAAAGAAGGCTTTGTGGTTATCTTTTGAATCCTTGGCTATTTTTCTTTCGAAGTTAGCCTTGGATGATTTCATGAGGGACCTCAGTTTTTTACTGATACTGATCAGGGATGTCTTTCCTTCTTGGGATTTGCTTTTTTTATGAACTAGTTTCCTCCTTCTGTTGTATCGCCTGTTTATTGCAGGGGTCCACCAAACTGGTTTCCTTCTCTTAGAGGAGTGAGTCTTGGTTTTGCCAGGGATGGCACAATCCATGCATCCTTGTAGATGCTCATAGAGTGCATTTGTAAAGGTTTCTGCATCTTGGGCAGCGTTATCCCTTAGCGTGGGGGCTGTGGAACTTACCATCTCTGTCTTAAGTAAGGTGAAGTTTGCTTTAGAAAAGTTTTTTTACTGTGGTTTCCTTAGTTTGGGGTTGTGGTGGGGTGTGGATATCCATAGTGATTAGTTTATGGTCTGATCAAACCAGTGATGGGTTCACCTCTGGTGTGGAACACCTGTTGCCCATGTTAGTGATGACCAGGTCCAATATGTTTTCACCTCTTGTAGGAGTGTTTACCAGCTGATCCAGGGTGTTTGAGTTGATGAATTCCAGGAAGCGCTGGGCCTGGAAATTTGTACTCGAGTAGTTTTCCCAGTGAATGGTAGGGTAATTGAAATCTCCCAATATCAGGGTGTTTAGTAGGACCTTCATGTTTTCCAGTGTCTCCAGAAAGGTGGAGTGGTGGTCCTGGGTCATGGAGGGTGATCTGTAGCAGGCCACAATTTGCATTACAGATTTGCCCGATGTTAGTTGCACATGGGTGATCTCAGAGGTATCATGCTGCGCTACTAACCTGGAGGTGTAGGTATCCTTGCTGAACATGGATACACCCCCTCCTTTTGTGTTTCGGTCCGTGTTCTGTGGCCAAAACGTGTGGTATGAGTTGTAGCCCAGTAGTGCTGGGGTGCTTTCTGGAGCCTTGAACCAGGTTTCAGTTACTGCACAGATGTCGACATTCTCCATACTGAGGAGTGCTTCGAGCACATGCATTTTGAAATTTAAACTCCTGGCATTGAGTAGCGTAACCCTCAGTTTTTTGTTAATTGTGCTGTTTATGGAGGTGGGTTTGACTTTTGAGCCTTGCCTAAAAAAGGCACTATAGGGGCAGCAAGAGCCTTGGCCAGTATTCAAAAGCCTAAGGGTGACAGGTGCAAGCCATCTCTTGTGAAGCAACCTGGCTTGTCGAGCATGTCGTCCCAGGCTGACAGACATTAGATCCCCTCTGAATGACACCAGAAGCTTAGCCAGTTGTTGAAATTGATCAATTTTTCTTTCTACTGAGGTATCATACTTGGTGAGGGCAGGATGCTACTCAGGGTCAGGGTCATACCAGCCTGGGCTACATGATCAGAGAGCTCTTCCATGTCTCTTTTCATGTAGTTCAGGGAGGTACAACAACATGAACAATGACAGAGTCATATTTGTACTTGTTCTGGAGTGACCTGAGTGCTTGTGTTATGTGGCAGATTCTGGCTCCGGACGGGCAGCTAACAGTAACCTTCTGCTTGTCCAGCCTAGTGAGTGGGACGTCAGTGTGCCTGACTATAGAGTCACCTATTACTAGTGTATTAGGTATGTTATTTTACCTTAAGGGCTGTGATTGTGTGGCACACTGATTTTGTGTTTTATGTGTTGTCTGGTTTGTGATGGGAAGTGCAGGTTGTTTTGGTGTCTGCTTTGAAGGTCTCTGATGCTTTTACAGGTTTTTATTTAGAGCCTCCAAGTATGATTTTGTGTATTTATGTGTATTTTTTGCCAGTGCTGTTTTAGTAGGTCTGTGTGCAGCTGGAGTTGTGGTGCAAGTGTTAACCTTCTCCTTTTGACTGTCTGTTCCAGTCTTGGGTGGAGACAGCTTAGCTTCCAGTTTGGCTGTATAATTGCATCTCTCACATATGCTACTGTTTTGTGGTAGGAGGAGAGGGTTGTCTGTGTACATGAGGCAGTTGTAACATTGCCTCAGGATACCCACTTTCACCAGCTGGACTAGAGAGTGCACCTGAAGTTGCCCTTTGGTCATGACTGAATAGTAGGGTGAGCTGCTTAGTTGCTTGGTTGGTGAGGGGTGAATAAAGAGTCTTGCCCTGCTGGGCAATCAGTGTCAGGGTATATTAGTGCTTGCTATTAGGTCTGAGCAAGTGCTGGGCTGTAAGATGCTTTTTGAGTGCTTAGATTGAGAGTTAGGCTAGTTTCAAGGGAAAAACTGAAGAGGAGACTTAGTGGAGCCGGGAATAATTTAACCGTAGCTAACTGGCACTGCCCGGTGTGCAAAACTGTGCAAACGCTGTTTTTACAGTAGGGAAATGAAAGAGAAATTAGCCCAAAATGGCCAATAAACTACTAACGTCTGGGCTGGAACCACTCCTCCAGGGACAGATAGGTTGCTCAAAGTTCCCCTCTCTCACAGGTGAACAGAGAAACTTCCTTCTATCCAAGTAAGGTATGGGCAACTCAGAAACTACTATCACAGCCCTGAATTCAGCACTAGCCTGAAAACTGGACTACACTAGCTTTGAAAGGCGGGAAACAAGGATTTTGTTTTTTTGTTTTTTTTGTTTTTTTTTTAAAAGATAAAGCAAAAACAGTTACAAATATACTCAAAACAGCTCTAAACAACTACAAAGGATCAGAAAAGACTATCACACTTTAGTGTGTAGCCTACAACAGTTAAATTATTTAAACAAAAAACAACTTTTTAAAAGTGCAGGCCATCAAATAAGTACAATATGTGAAAAAAAACAAGCTTTTAAATCACAGTAAATGCTGGAAAATCTGCATTTAGGCGAAAAAGAGTTAAGTACAGCAAGAAAGTACAGAAAACTGATACTTAATCACTCCAAAGTCTCTCTCCTAAGCTAGAAGGCTTGTATCAGTTTAAGGCTTTCTAGTGCTACCAGTATGTTAATTACAGGAAAGATGGGAAACAAGTGCAGATGTGGTCTTTTAAACCATAAAGTTGAAAGAGAAGGACAAACTGTCCAAATGGTCAATAGCTACAATTTCCGGGCCAGGAACCACTCCTTTTGTGGTAGATAGGCTAACTAATGCTTACCACTCCTTCCCTCCAACACAGAAAGGCTTGGGGCCTCAGAAGCTTACAAAGAGTCCTGGAATACAGCAAATCTGTACCTGTGTGTTGTCCTCCTTGATAAGGTCTGATCATAAATAAGTCTCATTCGAAGTAACAATCATACTTGACCTTCCCTCAGAGGCAAAAAGGATGAAAATTTTCTCCAAAGCAAACTACAGCCTCCTAAGCTATGGCAAAAAACAGTTTCAAACCCCCACACCCATTGTCAATGAGTCCTATACAGAGATGTACACAAATGCATAGACTCAGCTGTACCTGAACAGATCAAAACAAGGTCATCACAAAAAACAAGACACCCTGATGGACATCAAGCATAAACAGATTATACAACAAGAGCAAGAAACTAATGTCCAAGAAGATGATGGAACTGACAACACAGGAAGGATATGCTCCACAGCTTGAACAAGCAACTTAGATATCTTGTAAAGTCCTCTAAAGCCAATTAAGAAGCAAAACTAGCATCCCTAGATAAGGATAATCACAAGGCCTTCTTCAGTTACGTCAGAAATCTAAAAGTGAAGGCCCGGCTTTGTGCTCAACTAGTAGTGGATGGTACCACTCATACTGACCGTGAGGAAATTGCCAACCTCCTAGCAGACAAATCTGGTACAAACTTCACCCCCTGTCCCCACCATACATACCCCGAATAATACCTGTCACCAGTCCTCTACCTAGTATCTCCAAAGAGCAAGTCATAACTGCACTCTCTGTGGCCAAAAACACAGCCTCTATGGGACTGGATACCATCCTAGGCTACCTACAAAATGGGACCTTGTGGAACCTCTTGACACTCTTTTCAACAACAGTCTAAGTACTGGCTTTGTCCCAGCAGAGTGGAAAACAGCAACCATAATTCCCTTGCACAAAGTGGGTCCATCAAATGACCTTGGGAACTACAGAGCCATAAGCCTAACCAGCCTTATATGTAAGGCCATGGAGACAATCATCATGGATCTTATCAGCAAAGACATAAGTGATCTTAAAACTCTTGACCCAACCTAATTTGGCTTCATTAATAGTAGATCATACTTATTAAACCCGGTGGACTTCTTCAAGAATGCCACCAAAGCCCTGGAGGAAGGCAAAACAATACATACAGCTATCTTGACTTAACAAAGGCTTTTGACAGAATTCCCCACTCAGGTATCATTGAGAAACTCACCCAGCTGGGAATTAAACCCATATGTCACTAGACAGGTAGTCAACTGCCTCACCTACAGAATGCATACAGTCAAAGTTGGGGATTCCACCTCCAAAAGCAGTCCAGGTAAAAATAGATGGCCTGTGGCTTACCGAGTTCACAGATGACTGCAATCATGGAGTCCCCCAATGATGTTGACACACTACAAAAAGAGCTTGCACAAACAAATGATTGGTGTCAGCTCCACAGACTTAAACTAAATGCAAGAAAATGCATTATCCCTTTTGACAAAAGGGAAATCCCTGCAAATTACAATATTAGCAGTATCCCCCTTACCTCACACAGAGATTTGGGAACACAGGCTGATAGCAACCTTGACTTCAATCACCATGTGTCCACAGTGGTAAGAAAGGCCTTCTACTTTGCATATCTCAGTAGTAAGGACATCACACCCCTGTACTCATCCCTCATCAGACCACTAACAGAGTACAATGCTACCTTCTATATGTACTTCATCAGACACCTGCAGCAGCTGAAGAGACCTCAGAGGTTTCTCACCAAGAAAATACAGGGTCTTTAACACATGACCTGCATGGACAGACTGAAGGCCCTCGCACTCTATACTGTATCTTATAGGCTGCTGAGAAGCAACTTGTGCCTAGCCTACAGAGCACTGCTGGACCCTTCCCTAATGGAAATGCTGCACATACACAACTTAAATGGGGTGAGATTCACTCACTCCAGGGATCTTAACATAGCCTATGACAGGACATGCTAGAGAAACAGATATGCCTCTCAGAGATTGCTACTCCTCTGGAACAAACTCCAAATTCACGTATAACAGAGCTCCTCAATGACCCTATTTAAATGTAACTTAGACAACTGGATGGGAGACCATAAATTTACCCTGGGGGGTGTCACCTATGTCCCTCTTGGATAAGGCAGTCGATGCTGCTCATAGATTCGCACTGCAAATACAGACCAAGCAACTTGGTCAGTAAGGGAACAAGGGTATAACATGGATAGGCTTATAAGGCCCTAGGGATAATAGCCTAGTAACCTCCTATGAGCCTACTCTGAAAGGTTTTATACCCTTGTATGCTCCCAATCACAACCAGTTCTTCATAAATTGCATTCTCCAAGGTAGGAACATCAGTATGGAATTCATTTATACATTTTAGAAATGAAACTTTCCTTCATCTATTCAAAGCCTCCCTTTCAGATCATGTTAAGGAATCTACCAAATGTTCTTGCCTCAGTCTTAATCCCATCTGGTTTTCCATATAGTCTCACTTCTTGCATTTCTTCTTCACCATCCCTGATTTTCCATTCTAACACTGTTCTCCCTTTACATTTCTGTTAATCTGCAGCACTTCAGCAAATGTTGCTGATGAATGCTAACACGGGTGCATATTTTGTGCATCTCTTTAGTTATCATTTGTTATCCTGACAGAGCACTGATCTATCTGCACCTTTTTCAGTCCATCCTGATGGCGGTAAACCATCTTTGCCAAAGTATTAAGGATAAAACCAAAGAGCAAAGAAGTAAACAATTTTAGCAAAGTTTTAAAGATAACAGACAATCAATGAATACATTTTATCTATGAATCTAAAGTTTGCAGAAACTGATCTACAGTTGTATTACATATAATTACAGTATATGCATGTAGCTGCGGTGGTGGTGCTGCGGTAGCGTTGTCGCCTCACAGTTAGACGTTGCCTGTTCGATTCTCAGTTAGAGCATCTTCTGTGTGGCGACATGCGTGAACGGGCATTCCTTCGTTGAAGGTTGTGCGTTAGGCCCGGCAAGCCAGCACGTAAAACTCTACTGCCAATCATTAGCGGACCGGAGTTCCGCTGTGGCGACCCCTAACCGGGAAAAGCCGAAAGACAGTATATGCATGTAGATGTCTGAGGAAGTTGTGTCCTGTATGAAGGTATACTATAGGAAGGAAGGCTGGATGGAATGTGAAGTAAGAAAGGCTATACCTGACATATGCATATACACTTGACAGAACTACAACATGACTTCTTAAACAAAACCTCACCATGATTGGGAATATGCTACAGCTGTCTTGAACCATATGCATCAACATCTTCTATGGACAGATTACACATCCTTTTTCTACACTGCTAATATAAGTTTATGTGCAACTCAATGACTGAATGAGCCACCTATTTGAACAATTTCTTCTGTGTAAAGAGTGTCCAAAGCTTTAGATGAACTCTGTGTATTAATTCAATTTTCTCGTCTTGTTTTGTAAATAACATTCATTCAACCACTCTCTGCAAAGAACATTCTACATTTATTCTCATTATTCTAATTAGCTCAAAAGCAAAAGCAACTCTATAATATTAAATCCTAAAGTATGCAAATGTTATGTCACTTTGGGGTCTGTGTCAGGAGTGAAAAGGGTTATGTTGTACTAGCCCTAATATCCAGTTATCAAATTAAAGAAAGAAAAACAAGATTCTAATGTTTTTTTTTTAATTTAGGCCAATACATGTGTGTGTGTGTGTGTGTGTGTGTGTGTGTGTGTGTGTGTGTGTGTGTATATATATATATATATATATATGGGATGCAACACATTATTCTTTTTCCATTAATGTGTTGTCAGATGCACATATTCGCCAGCAAGTCCTCTGGCTTTCAAATTGATTGCGTCAGTATAAAAGTCAATATTTTAAATGTAAAACATTTTGAGAGCTGTTCAAAACTCCCCTGAAGTTGAATAGGGGAAGCGGGCTTCAGAGAGATGCTAATCTAGATGTATGTGAAGCACTCAAACATTTCTTCCAATCAGTTATTAAAAATGATTAGAAAGCAGCATGCACCAAGCAAAGTGAGAAGAGTATCTGGCAGTTAGAAAATTAACTTTCTCCGTGTTGAGGTAGAGTTCATGCAATCACCACTACAACAATACAACCAGCTTCATACTTCAGCATTACACAAATGAGCTAGCTAACTCGGTATGCACTAACCTCTCATGCATGGGCTTACTTGTGTAACATTGCTGCAAGGGACACGTATTGACAATGAGGAAAATAAAATTCATGTCAAAAGTGCAGGTTTATCTTTCCAGGTGTATAACAAATGAAAATCCATTTGATTGCCTGCATGTGTGCCTTAGCACAGAGAAAAAGAAGCATTGAAAAAAAATGACTTTTGTTCTGGACAGCCTGCTGTGCAATGTACATTTTAGGTATTTCTGTCTGTAATGCTATTCACCACACACGTGATTGTGCTGTGTTGTATAGTAGGGAATGTTGTTCTGCTCCAACCATTGAAAACAGAAGTACCAGAAACACACAGGAGACACAGCAAGCAACCTTGTATTATTGAAAAAAAATGTACGGGCCTTTATGACCAAAATGTCAGAGGAACCATATACTTAATTGAATTGTTCATTTTGAATTGATAAAGATCACTGAAATAATGACATAATTACTGTTCTGAATGTTTTAAGTAATAAACTCAAATCCTCATGAGCTTGATTAATTGCACTTCACTTACTGAGCAAATTTCACAAGAAAGCATTGTTGCTGCATAATTGACAGAGAAGCCTCCAAATGCAAACAACTTTCCAATCACCTTTAAAATCAGGGCAGCAGCTTATAATGTTAAGATTAGCCATAAAAATCAGAAATGATTACTACAACACACAATCAGCAATAAGCTGTTTGGTTTAACAAAGCACTTATGTAGTCAGATTTTGTCTAAGGAAATAGTTGCACAAGGTGAGTCACTGTTTCTTTCATTAGAGTTGCAGGAAGACTACAGCAGTCTCATCTAATAGTTTTCTACACATTAAGTGAAAGTAAATGCAGGTCGATTTAAGTATGCAAAAGATAAGAAATAAAACAACATTAGCTGGGAAATTCAGGACAGACTAGAGAAACAATTTCAATATGATGAAAATCTTGTAAGTGCAGATTTCAGTACTAATTCTAACACACTTTAAGGTGATTAACAGCCTTTAGATGTTCTCAGAATAAAAGCACGTTGCTGTTAGAAGCAGTTTGTCAGAAAATATGAACAGGAAGTGAATAGGCTTCTTTTTTATAGCTCATTTGCCTTGAGAACAAGGGCTGAGTTTAGACAAGCTCAGTTAAACCTATAATAAAAAGCTGAACATAAGGGATAGTCTATTTAATGGGACAGAATGTGATCCGCTATTATTTCTTATGCTAATTCTATAGGGTGCCAAGAACAGACCCATTTTCACAGTGGTATATACAGCACCATGTAGATTAAATGACGTGAAAAAAAGGCAGAAAACTAGAAGGTCTCGTGCAGATTTCCATGCTCTTCACCACAGATGTAAAGTTTAATCTTTTAGAGATGATTTAGAGCAAATACTGTCCTTATCTAATTAGCAGGATTCAAGAGAGTTTCTGTATGAAAGGGTACATCAAGCTGTAATCTTTGAAGTTTAAGCAAAATACATTTCCTAAATCTTTTATGTTGCTACTCTATACATGTATGCATATATGTTAACCCAAACAACAGGTTACAATGCTATTAACATCAGAGGTATTCCTTCTTAAACTTTTGTTTTTCCTAATACATTATTTTTGGATTGATTAATTTAGCAGTTCCTTTATCATTAGCCACTTCAGTTTACATATTACTATTGTTAATGCATTTAACATGCTACTGTGTGTGTGTGTGTGTGTGTGTGTGTGTGTGTGTGTGTGTGTGTGTGTGTGTGTGTGTGTGTGTGTGTGTGTGTGTGTGTGTGTGTGTGTGTGTGTGTGTGAACCTCAAAATGGGTGGTAAGGTACAAGCCTGTTAAATATCCATGTCACCAAAACAAGCATATATACTTACTTGTGTAATTCTAGTTGCAGTATTACTAGAAGTGGATTAGATGGCCATGTGCTGGGAATCAAATTTTGTAGTCAACATGTCTGCTGAATTAAATTGCACTATTTTAATACAGTTGAAGGAAGCAGTGTTTATTCTGCTTCATAAAGATTAGAGACTGAAAATGTAAAATACATTAATATTGTGTGAGTTACATATCGCATACAAACAGAGAACATTAAGTCTATTCTGCATGAACACAAAACTGAAGAGTAGGAGAAAACCAACAACAGAACTCGTGGAATCTAACAATTTCACACAGGAATCCCTGATGCAATAGGTAGTATGGACATGTTGATTTCTTACTCAGCTTAGCTATTTTTCAGACCATGGTGTGGTTTTAATTTGCTGAGTAACAGATTACTTTAGTCTTTGCTTTAGTGAAGTATGTTCTGGCATTGCTGGACATGGAAGATATGATGACTGAGAGTGCAAATATATATATATGGTCACAGGTCCATCTAGTGTTTAGGAAACTTGCAGGAAATTACAATGGGAGACTTGGTATAGACAGGTATTCTGCAGTTAGGGAGTCCTGACTTTAACCCAACATATTGGGACATTAGTGCAAGTTTTGCTTATGGCATGCTTTAAGTAGACAAAAAGATTTCTGAATAAATGTATTTACTTCTTATTACTCCTGTAATGACAATTAACAATAGCTATATGCTGAATACAAAGTGATGACATTGTGATCTGTAGTGAGAGTAGGGAACAGGTGGAGGAGACCCTTGAGAGGTGGAGATATGCTCTAGAGAGAAGAGGAATGAAGGTCAGCAGGACTAAGGCAGAATATATGTGTGTGAATGAGAGAGAGGACAGAGGAATGGTGAGGATGCAGGGAGTAGAGGTGGCGAAGGTGAAAGAGTTTAAGTACTTGGGATCAACAGTTCAGATTAATGGTGAGTGTGGAAGAGAGGTGAAGAAGAGAGTACAGGCAGGATGGAGTGGGTGGAGAAGAGTGTCAGGAGTGATTTGTGACAGACAAGTACCAGTAAGAGTGAAAGGGAAGGTCTACCAGAGGGTAGTGAGACCAGCTATGTTATATCGGTTGGAGACAGTGGCAATGATAAAAAGGCAGGAGTCAGAGCTTGACGTGGCAGAGCTGAAGATGTTAAGATTTGCACTGGGTGTGACAAGGATGGACAGTATTAGGAATAAGTATATTAGAGGGTCAACCCAGGTTGGAAGGTTTGGAGACAAAGCCAGAGAGGCAAGATTATGTTGGTTTGGACATGTGCTGAGGAGGGATGCAGAGTATATTGGGAAAAAGATGCTAAGGATGAAGCTGCCAGGTAACAGGAAAAGAGGAATGCCTAAGATAAGGTTTATGGATGTGGTGAGAGAGAACATGCAGGCGGTTGGTGTGACAGAGCAAGATGCAGAGGACAGGAAGAAATGGAAACAGTTGATCTGCTGTGGTGACCCCTAACGGGAGCAGCCAAAAGAAGAAGAAGAAGAAGATATGCTGAATACAAAGTGCATTACCTACCCTAATAGAATATGATACAGTGTATCATGGCAACTGGCATACTGTAATGACAATGGAGGCACACTGGTGGTAACTATTGATTAAAGATTATACTACTGATACAGTTTGACATTCTTTAAACATTAATTCTGTAAATTGCATTATAAAAAGCATATAATGTATTCTTTTATGTGCAGACATAATGAGATACATGTGTGATAAACTGTGTGCCAGTTCTCAGTAATCTTTCATAGTCTGTTAAGAATCGTTCAAATGCTGACAAACATATCTTTTATGGATAAATAAATAGCATTTTTTATTAGGTTATAAAGTACAGTATACTTGCTATCATGGAAAAAAGGAAAAAGTGCATATTTGTTTTGAAATTATTCTAAAGACTTTTGCGGTAGTAATACTGTGACGTTATAATAGCAGATCAATAATTTGAAAGCTAAAACATATGGCTTGTTTTCATGGTCTTTCTAAAGTATTGCAAACATTAGATTCAGCTCTCTTTGAGCACAAATTTCCAAGTAGAATAGTTCCCTTCATACTGGGAGTACATCTTTTAGCTATGAAGTAATATATATTTTTCACCAGTAGAACACTGGGATTACTTTTTCCCATGCACAAATTCCAAACCCCACCACACACAAATTCACATTGTCCTCAACTAATCTGCTCCATAACTATTTAGATGTGATTATGCAACAGCAGCGAGCAGTCCTTTCCCCAGGGAAACTATCTGCCCCCACCAAAGACATCCACTTCCTAACTCTGCAGATCCCTGATATTTGACTGTAATCAAAATTAAGAAAATTTTGGTCACAACCATTTATTTAATCTTTTTATTCAGACACTTTTACTGGCCCAAAATTATAAGCCATAATGATGATCATTTAACAGTGATCAAGTAAATGTAATGTTCTTTTCATCTATACACAACCTGCATCTCCATCTTCCTCCAGAAGGTTGCCACCGACAGGCTGTGACATACCTCTCAACCATACAGATTTTTGAAGAATGTCCAGATTTTCATCTCATATTTTCAGTCCGTCTCTCATAAAATTGTGGTTTTCTGGCAAATCACTGGCAAATCATGGAGTATGATGTCAGAAAAAATTGACAGGCAGTTGAATTTCAGACTTCATACTCTTCAAAAATCCATGCTATTGCATAATCTGTTATTCTAGCAACTTTCTAAGTTTGTAAGGGCAGTATTTTAAAAGTGTCCCTATTTTTGGGCCTTTGTCCCCTGATTATTTATGGCTTTGTCCAGATTTCTTGCTCTAAGGGGATGAGAGATATGTACTGTGACAAAGGGGATTACACCATGGCCAGTATATTTCAGCCTGCTGCTCTAAGACTTCTACACTGCTTTCCTTGATAAACCATGTTAATAACTACTTAACTTCCATCATGTAAATGTAAAGTCTATTCTCTTCACTTAGAGTCTTTAGGACATATCCCAACACTCTTGTGAGCATGAGAAAGAAATCAGCGTCAACAGTTTGTCAACCAAATGCAGTACGCAAGTGCATGCACAGTCCAAACACACACGCACATTCATACACACACAAACACAAACAAATAGACAATAGAGGCATATACATGCTATATGGAAGCTCAGCAATACCCTACAGCAAGTCTTTAGGATTTATTTATTTATTTATTTTACATTTGTTTACCGGGATAGTCCGACTGGGCAAGTTGCCCATTTTCAGTGGAGGCCTGGGGAGAAAAGCATAACATGAAAAATTGACAGTACAGAAACATACACAATGCCAATGTACTTAAGAATATACATGCTAAAATATGTATAGAAAATTATCTTTAGAGAAAATTATCATATAGTACAGCACTGGCAATACATGAACATGCAGATGCAATTATACTTAACAATACATACAAAAATATACATAAGAAGAAAATGTGCATAGAGTTATCAACAGAAAAATGGAGTAGGTAGTAGATAGAAGGAAAATAGAGTAGATAGAACGGAGTAGATATTAGAAGGAAAACAGAGTAGATAGTAAATAAGAAGAATTTGTGCAAGCGTATGCATAAGAAGTTATCCATGGAAAACAGAGTAGATAGTAGATAGAAGAATATTCCCGTACATCCTTAACCCCATAAGGTATCATTGTAGGATCAAGTGAAACACTTGAGAAATAGACTAACCAGTGTCTATGTATGTATGTGGAATAAGTGAAGAAGCCTGGTGTGGCACCGGGAGTAGAATAAGATATTGATCTAGTGGAATTTATCCTGTGTCCGAGCAGGTGCACTTCCATGAGCTGGTTAAGTAGGACCGGAGAAGGAAGTTATGTTTATTATCTAGGATCCAAATTTCTAGAGGAAGTGTGTTCTGTATTTTTGCAATGGCACTAGAGTACAGGGAGTCACCTGAACTATACCTGCTTTTGGATATTTGAACTACTACTTTGTTGGTGGATCTTAGAAGATGATTGTTAGTGTAGTGATTTAGTAGGCATTTTAGTGATATTTTTTGGGGCGGTGGTATAAGATCTGATGTGCAATTGTAAGCTGATTATAGGTCAGGAGGTTTGGAAGTTCCAGCCAGGATATTTATTTCAGGGCTAGACAATAGTAGGTCCTAAAAGCTGAGTTGGTAGCAGACTTTGTGATTTTGTTATAACAGTTGGTTATTTTGCTCAAGTCTTCTTTATGTAGGTTTGTTAGTATGGGAGAAGCATAGAGAAGTGTAAAGAGTATGTGAGTTTTTGCGATGGTGGCTCTAGGGATGAGAATGTCTGAAATGTCTATGGTAAGGTTGTTTTTGAAAAGCATTGTAACACCCCCACCTTTTTTGAGTCCTGTCTTTCCTGAGTATATTGTAACCTGGAGGAAGTAATTTGTTATCCATATTATGTGGCTTTAACCAGGTCGCAGAAGATAAGAAAAAAAAATGTAACAAAAAATGGAGCATCTAAAGAAAAGCCATGTGGGCACAAATGATATGCATACTCCATACAGAAAATATGTCAGTCAAGCAATGAACTGGAAAAACAAGAGATGTGATACTTCATTGCTAACCAGCATACATTTGTACACTTCCCCCCTCACAGTTACAATAATAATAATAATAATATCAATACTAATAATAGTAATAATACTGTACATAAATTATTGCAGTGAGCAGTTTGTCATATACCCGAAAAGGAAAGCAAGCCACTGCAAATCAGACTGTCTATTCTGTATGGTAACCTATAGTCAAATAACCTGGGTATTTCCAGGGAAACACATATTTTAACTGCTCAGATTAATCAAGGTCATGATTGTTTAACACAGAAATAAGACTTCAGATTAGATCAGTCATAATATGTGAAAAGGATGAAATCACAATTGCATAGCAATAAGCAGTAAAACATCTTATGTCTTATTTTCAGATGAGATATTAATTTATTTTGTAATAATTTCATTAATAAATTGTGTTAGCAATAATTATCCCTAAAGCATTCTAATTTATTTTAGGATTAAAAATGAGATTTAAAAAAATCAAAGGTATAAGACATCTCATTTCTGCATCCATCACACAGTTCTAACTAGTGAATGTCCCTAATATAATAATAGCTCAGAACTTAATGCTATGCAGTTAACTATGTGCACATATGCCATACTGCTATCTCTCAGCAACCATACAACTACTATCATAAAAACAACTAAAATTTGCAACCACAGATCTTTTTTAATTGTATGTGCTTTAACACTTCACTACTACAATGACTTTCACTTCAGTCTATTTAAAAAAAAAAAAAAAAAAAAGTATTAGTTTTGCTGAAATGAACCCGATTTTGGTACTCTGAAATATTACAATTTCAAAAATGAAATGGAGTTTCCACAAATAAAAATATTTTTAAAGTAGGCTATGTACCATTAAATATTTATTTTCAGAATGCACAGTAGCATTTTATTCCTAAAATTAAATGCATATGTCTGCAAACATGCCCTATACATGTTTAACACATATTAAAGTATCTGCTATTAAAGTCATCATAAAATGTCCCCTACATCATCACAGCACATTTTTTAATAAGGCATTGTTCTTCCAAATTTTTAATGCAGTCTCTGCATTCTTTTGAAAACAAATACAGAATAAAAAATTTAACTATTAAAAACTCTCAGAAAAGCAAATCTCATGGACCTGGCATGGATGGTTTCTTATATGAAATAGACTTTTACTTCTCAAAAGATGTTCTTTATTTGTTGAAATGTTGACTGAGGCACTGACCAGTAAATAATCTACTGTGTGCAGGAGATAAGCAGAATGTTCTATGAAATAAATATCAGGAAAAGATTCCACACTCCCATACAGGCCTATTAAGGATCTACATACCAATAAGGCATGAACTGTGCCATTCCTACTAAGAGAATGTATCTCATGTCAAATTAAACTAATGTTAAAAGTGTAGGATGACAGGTAATTGTCAAGAAATCTCAGGATATTATCACACAAAAACATCCCTACTAGATAATATTATCAGAAATCAAACAAGTCCTTCAGTATTACTCAGCCTGTTTGAGGACTATTCATTTGTTAGTATCACGTGCACCTTCCCACAGGATTTCATTTTAATTTTCTTATTACCTTAGCAAAGTCAGTCCTTTAGACCGATGAACAGTGCAGGGCAGAAGATGAAATGCAAGGTTAGCTATCAACCTTTCATACACATATTACATTCTTACAGGAAATAGCTACCACGCAGCCCAGCCAGCAGTATGCACCTTTCTAAATGGTGAAGCTATAGGTTCTACTTATAATGTAGCTGATCTCATAGTCTTCATAAAGATAATCTAATAAATGTTGCACACATAACTGAATTTTGTCATTACTTTTGTCCTAACTGTCTCTTCAAGAAGACTATACTGATCATATGCCACCCTCTCTCTGAAACAATAATTCCTATTATCTTCCCTTTAGTTATGCACCTTATTCTCATGCTCTATTTTTTAAATGAAAAATATTCTCATTATTGATGCTCTTCATAAATAAGGTCTTGTTCTGAAATATGGCACTTAGTTAAACACAAGAATACCCTAAAGGGTATGTGGATGATTCTAGTACAGCACCACTATCATTCCTTTCTACAATACTTCACATATTAAGTTCTCCTAGCTTCATTTTATGTGATCTCTAATGCAGACCATGCATCATATTTGCTTCCTCAGTGGTTCATAAAGTGCAGTAATAACTTTTTCCTGTACATTCTAGTATGTCATCTGCATTACCTGTGGCTTTTTGTTCTGCTAGCTTATGTTTAGGCTACATAATATGACTATCACAACTTTACTTTCAGCATTTGGTGTTTCTGCATCTAAGAAGTCCTCTTCCCATTACACACACATTATTACACAGACACACAGACACACAGACACACACACGCAAGCACACAAAATAAGGTATATTCTTTTCATGTTTCTACATCTCATACTATTCATTCCTCCATCTGTATATTTTTGAAATGAATTTAAGCTGCTATATTCAGAATATGGTTCCTTCGTTGCCAAGTCATGAGGAATTTCTTTGGAAGATTTCAACCCTGATGCAAAATCTTTCAAAGAGGCAAAGTTACTATTCCTGGCCTCTGCAAGGTCCACTTAAAAGAAAATTTTCTACCACTGCCCCGCTAATGCTGCCATATGGCAAAATGCCATAACTGGATCTACCATTAGTTCCACTACAGGGTAAAAGTCAATCATTGTACAGCTGACATACAAGGCAATAAGTGGGATTTACATCATATATCCTGTCTTCTCTTTCCATGCCTTGAAGAGAGATGAATGAATTGGTGTGTTATGGGATACTGATTACTTGGAATACTGTTATAGCTCTACAAGCACTGATCCCCTTTATGAACAGAGAGTAGTAATTGTTATCCACTCATATAGATATACTAAGAGGCCAAGCAAAATCTGTGTGCTATATAAATGATTTTCCACTGGAAACAGAAAGTCTACACTGCTTGAATTACATCGGAGTACGTACTAGAGTTAATGTTGTTATGTCTTTCGGCTTTTCCCGGTTAGAGGTCGCCACAGCGGAACAACGGTCCGCTAATGATTGGCAGTAGATTTTAAGTACCGAGTTGTCAGCTCTGATGCACAACCTTCAATGAAGGTATGCCCATTCACACGTCTCCACACAGAAGATGCTCTAGCTGAGAATAAAACAGGACGTCTTACTGTGAAGCAACAACACTACCGCAGCACCACCACCACAATTCTGTAAAATATTAATAACATTTAAAATTTTTTTTATTTTTTGATGTAGTACATTTTTATGTTCAGTGCCTCTACAACAATTTTCAAACTTTTTCTGATTTTTAAAATATAGTGATTAACTAGGTATACAGAAATTGAAACACTTCCACACACAGAAGTTTCTCACACTGTTTTGGACCCAATATACTTGTATAGTGCATTGTTTGAGACTTAAGGGACACCACGGAGATTACTTGTTTATATATTGAAAAAAAACTTTTCATGGATCAACAACAAGCCTGTGAAACTCATTTGGTTAGAAAATACCGAGTTACTTTTAAACCTTATTGGGCTAAAAATATTCTTAACTTAGATGCAGTATATATCTGGTATTCACATTTGTCTCTGAAATCAGTGTTCTTTTGAGCTAGTTTTATCTCAGTATTTTGAGCACAAATGTATGCAGAGTCCTGGAATTTCTACTCACTCTGTTGGGGCCGTGCCTTTAGTAACACATTCTTATTCTCTATCCTTAGGTCATGCTGGTCATTGTCATCCTCAGTCTGTTGGGGCCGTGCCTTTAGTAACATTCTTATTCTCTATCCTTAGGTCATGCAGGTCATTGTCATCCTCAGTCTGTTGGGGCCGTGCCTTTAGTAACATTCTTATTCTCTATCCTTAGGTCATGCTGGTCATCGTCATCCTCAGTCTGTTGGGGCCATGTCTTTAGTAACATTCTTCTTCTCTATCCTTAGGTCATGCTGGTCATCATCATCCTCAGTCTGTTGCGGCTGTGCCTTTAGTAACATTCTTATTCTCTGTCCTTAGGTCATGCTGATCATCATCATCCTCAGTCTGTTGTGGCCGTGCCTTTAGTAACATTCTTATTCTCTGTCCTTAGGTCATGCTGGCCATCGTCATACTCAGTCTGTTGCGGCTGTGCCTTTAGTAACATTCTTATTCTCTGTCCTTAGGTCATGCTGGTCATCATCATCCTCAGTCTGTTGTGGCCGTGCCTTTTAGTAACATTCTTATTCTCTGTCCTTAGGTCATGCTGGCCATCATCATCCTCAGTCTGTTGGGGCCGTGCCTTTAGTAACATTCTTATTCTCTATCCTTAGGTCATGCTGGTCATCGTCATCCTCAGTCTGTTGGGGCCGTGCCTTTAGTAACATTCTTCTTCTCTATCCTTAGGTCATGCTGGTCGTGATCCTCAGTCTGTTGGGGCCGTGCCTTTAGTAACATTCTTATTCTCTATCCTTAGGTCATGCAGGTCATTGTCATCCTCAGTCTGTTGGGGCAGTGCCTTTAGTAACATTATTTCCTATCCTTAGGTCATGCTGGTCATCCTCATCCTCAGTCTGTTGGGTCCGTGACTTTAGTAAAATTTTTATTCTCTATCCTTAGGTCATGCTGGTCATTGTCATCCTCAGTATGTTGGAACCGTGCCTTTAGTAACATTCTTCTTCTCTATCCTTAGGTCATGCTGGGCATTGTCATCCTCAGTCTGTTGCAGCTGTGCCTTTAGTAACATTCTTATTCTCTGTCCTTAGGTCATGCTGGTCATCATCATCCTCAGTCTGTTGTGGCCGTGCCTTTTAGTAACATTCTTATTCTCTGTCCTTAGGTCATGCTGGCCATCATCATCCTCAGTCTGTTGGGGCCGTGCCTTTAGTAACATTCTTACTCTCTATCCTTAGGTCATGCTGGTCAACATTCTTCTTCTCTATCCTTAGGTCATGCTGGTCATTGTCATCCTCAGTCTGTTGGGGCTGTGCCTTTAGTAAAGGTCATGCTGGTCATCGTCATCCTCAGTCTGTTGGGGCCGTGCCTTTAGTAACATTCTTCTTCTCTATCCTTAGGTCATGCTGGTCATTGTCATCCTCAGTCTGTTGGGGCTGTGCCTTTAGTAACATTCTTATTCTCTATCCTTAGGTCATGCAGGTCATCATCATCCTCACTCTGTTGGGGCTGTGCCTTTAGTAACATTATTTGCTATCCTTAGGTTATGCTGGTCATCCTCATCCTCAGTGTGTTGGGGCCGTGCCTTTAGTAACATTCTTATTCTCTGTCCTTAGGTCATGCTGGCCATCGTCATCCTCAGTCTGTTGGGGCTGTGCCTTTAGTAACATTCTTATTCTCTATCTTTAGGTCATGCTGGTCATCATCATCCTCAGTCTGTTGGGGTCGTGCCTTTAGTAACATTTTTATTCTCTATCCTTAGGTCATGCAGGTCATTGTCATCCTCAGCCTGTTAGGTCCTTTAGTGACATTCTTATTCTCTGTCCTTAGGTCAGGCTGGTCATCGTCATCCTCAGTCTGTTGGAGTCATCCCTTTAGTAACATTCTTATTCTCTGTCCTTAGGTCATGCTTGATGCATATCCTGGACTATTTGCTTGTTCGTCTCTCAAGTTGTGGATCTTTTTTTCGATATTTCGCTGTTTGGGATTAAATCAGGAACTTTCTTGGTCGACATTGGATATTTATTTTTTGGAAATTTACTGGTGCTTACTTTCAGGTTTACCTCAACAGGCCTATTTTCGAGAAAGCTATTTTCAAGTCGCGGGGTTGGATGTATCATCTCTTTTTTTTTATGCAGTTTACGTGAACAATATAACTGTAAGCGAAGATTGAATATAAGCAGTTTAACAGGTACTGTTGATGATTGTTCAATATTTTGGGGTCCGGCAGGAATATTATGGTTAGGATACACTAACTGTGATGATCAACATATAATGGTGCTTGTTTATATTAGCGCTGCTTTGGGGATCCTCAAAACATACTTTTTTCTCCATTATCTAACTATTTTGGAAGCAGTCACATTTGGTCTACCATTTTGGGCACCATTTAGAAAGTTAAATTGAACTAAGAACTTTCATTTTGGTCAAACCAAGAATACAGCTTTTGGGCGCCATTACAAGATCGAAGTGAACTAGGAACTTTTTGTTTTGGCTTATGGTTCACCCTAGTGGAAATATTGCTATCTCGATGGTGTGGATATATGATCCCTTGGGACTGTTGCTTAACTGTTTTTTATAATATTTAACATGAGATTTTGATATAACAATACAGTTGTGAGTTATGATTAAAAATAATGAGATATATATGTTTTGAAACTCATAATATATATGCAACATAAGCTCACACTATTCACACAGGTTTGGTTTGTTCCATTGAATTCTGGACTGTTCCTTTATCAAAAGAGAGTTTGATCTAGGGTCTAAACAACCAATTTGATTTAATTAATTAAGGCTTCATTATTTTGGCACCCTTATATTTTTCTTAAAAGGAACACTTGGGCTAGCTATTTTTATATGCTTTAATTTGAACTATATAAGCATTCTGATCAGTGTGTTCATTTTGGGCAGGACTTCCGACACAATCTTGACATTTTCGTATGTATATGTTTTAATTTAACAAACTACTTAACCATTCTTGACCAAATCACATATGTAAAACTTTTTCTAGATTTTATATCTTGGTTTATAATATCTATAATTAGACCACACTGTGTACAACAGGGCCCATTTATCGTTTTTATAAAAAAGATTCTTGGTTCTAGTCACAAATAGCCATCTGATTAAATACTATCAGGATTGACACAATTGAAAAATACTAAAATTAAGCAAGTTCTAATCAGACTTATCTTTTAAGTTATAAGATACTGGTTGAAACGTGTGTTGGCCAGGTGTCTTTTCACAAAGGTTGGTTGAGACGAAGGTCTGCCAAATAGCATTATATAAGTGACATCTAATGGTATATATAGGAAATTAATCTAAAGTATAGTAGTTGAGACGAAGGTCGACTACTTATAATACAATACTGTTAAAGTAAGAATTATAATTCTGTTTTTTCAATCCTGGTTTTGAGGAAAATCATAGATAGGTGGACCTTTTTTGTTACACTTCATAAATTTAATAGGAAGTACAGGTTATAAACTGTTAACATATGTGGTTTGTTCTTTCATGATAGTCGACTGTCCAACAGGTGGCAAGTCACATATACAATAACACCTGTTATACACATATTCATATATTTTTGTCCATTTTGTGCCAGACTTACTTGTAGAAATGAACAGTGCTGTGGATTTAAAAGGCATCTTACAAGGTTTATCAGCAGATAAAGACAATTTGGAAGCCTTTGGCCTCAATTCAGTTGGTCCTAGTGATTCTCATATGAACAATGGAGATGCTAAATATTGCTGTGGTATACTTTTTCAAAAGATAACCAGAAATATGAAAACACTAAGAGCCAACATCTGGCATTTAAAGCTATTTAAGGCATACAAATTAAAAAATGTCACACCCCAGGGACTAAGGATTCGTATCAAACCCCTAGTGAGTCTGATTGATTCCCAACTTTCTAAAGATTGGGCAGATGCCCAACACCAACCTTCCATGCTATTTGTTGATACTTTGATTTCTTATTATGAGCGTATAACTGAATCACAGATTGGTGAGATCCACAGCAACTGTCTTGAAGCTAATATCTTTGAGTCAGAAGAGTTTTACAAAGGTTATCTAGCAAACTTGGCTAAAGATCTAGCAATACTTGAGCAACAATTAATAAAAAAAAAAACATATAAATTCCAGCATGATATTACTGATTACGAAAAGGGGAAACCATTTGTCACACAGAAAAATCTTAGGTTTTTCGACCCCAACAACAAAACTAGTAGTAGGAGAAAATGACCTAGGTCTATTTTAAGAAAGAACAACCATACTACAAGTGGCACTTCTGAAGATGACACATCTTCAGCCACAGACTATGATTGCCCTTCCAACCAGGCGTCCCCAAGGGCTAAGAGAAGACCATCAGACCCTTTAGACCCAGGACACGTAGAGGTGGTAGAAAACACAAACACAGGCACACAGAGTTTACAAATGCTACTACAGAAAATTGTGAGCTAACAAACAATGTGCACAATATATCATCTTTTGAATTGTCATCTGTTCACATTAAATTGTTAAACAAGGGTCTAAACTTTGTACCGACTTCCTTTGTTCCTGAACATACATTGGTTAATGATATTAATGATTTTTGCAGGTTGATTAACCTTAAAATATTTTTTTCAGATGGTGACAATTTTCAAAGATCCACTGGGTTTAAATTTGGGAAATCTGATTTTCAACCACCAATGGACAAACATGTAGCCATATTCAAACAATGCATCACCAAAGATCTACATTTTTCTCTAGGCTACCAACCTGCTAAACATAATTTAACCTTGGAGGAACAACAAGCACTACAGGAACTTCGTTCCCATCATGATATAGTGATTACACCAGCTGATAAGGGAGGGGGCATTGTAATTATGGATTACTCCATGTACCAAGCTAAAGCCCACAAACAATTGTCTGATGCCCGGTTTTACATCAACATGGTCCTTGATCCAATGCCTAATTTCAAAACGCATATTGATTCTTTTCTGGATTTAGCTACCGAGGAGGGGATTATTGATAAACAAACATGCAAACAACTAAAAGTTGCTGAACCAATTGCTCAATATCTGTACTTAATTCCCAAGATTCACAAACATCCTACTAATCCCCCTGGCAGGCCGATTATTTCTGGGAGAGGTTCACTCACTGAACCATTACCGGCCTTTCTTACATATTATCTTAAACCTCTATTACCAATGATAAGATCGAGGTTACAAGATACTACAGAATTTCTAAACATAATTCAGGATACACAACTGGAATCAAACTGGTGGCTATGCACACTGATGTCTCTTCCCTCTATACTAGCATCCCACATGATGCAGGCATATCAGCCATTTCCTATTGGTTAGACAGATCTCAATTGTACACCACTGGTTTTAATAATTTTCTCATCAAACTAACAGAATATGTGTTAACCAAGAATATTTTCTATTTTGAGGGACAGGCTTATTGGCAAGTCAGGGGTACTGCTATGGGAGCATCTTTTGCTCCCATATATGCAGACTTATTTATGGGATTTTTTGAACAGCATTTTATATATGACTCTTGTAACAATCACTATATGGAACATTTAGACATTTAAAGACGGTACTTGGATGATTGTTGGATGGTGTGGCGGGGTGATAATACACGGGTACAGGATTTTGTAAAATATCTAAATAATAATACATGGGACATTCAATTTACTTTAAATCAACAATATGAAGAAATTGTATTCTTGGATGTGACAGTTTCCCGTCAAGCTGATCACACTTTGGCAACTAAGGTACATAGAAAATTTCCCCAATACAATACATTCTTACATGCATCCAGCTATCGTCCCTGCCACATCATTAACAACATCCCTAAATCCCAGTTTTTACAGATGAAACGGATTTGTTCCGCCGAGTAAAACAACTCTGAATGTGTACGGGATTTGTCCAGCAGACTCACAAGTCGAGGATATAAGACACATCATATCAATCAAACCATCAACCAGATCAAAGATGTACCCAGATCTACATTATTACAATACAAACACTCACAAGATGATAACAAATCTACCATATCTCAGCCCATCAGATTTGTCACCACATTTGGCAGCAATACACCTTCTTTCAGAGACATCATTAACAATCACTGGGACATTTTGAAGGCCCATGAACACTTGAATGAAATATTACCTGACAAATGTGCTTTTTCATATCGTAGGGGCAGAACCATCCAATCTCATTTCACACACTATAAAAGATATAAGCCATCTACATCTATTCAAACTACCCTATTTGGTGACCCTCTGGTAGGATGTTTTCCCTGCAATCACTGCAGCGCATCCAGACACATTTCTAAGACCAATGGATTTTCTAGCAGTAATACCCCTAAGGTATACCAGATTAGAATTTTTGGCAATTGCAGTACTGATTAGGTGATCTATCTGGCCACTTGTACATGTTCCTCCTTTTATGTGGGTCAAACATCAAGACCACTGAGACACAGGATAAGTGAACATCTCAGTGTCATTAGAAATGGAAACATTTCCAATGCACTATACAAGCATACTATAACTCATCAAACGGCGCAGTTTAAATTTGTGATTATTGACAAAATTGGTTTGCATAGAAACTCTAAAGCAGGCTGGCATGACAAATTAAATGATATGGAATCCTCATGGATTACCAGGTTAGGAGCTTTGTTCAAACCTGGTCTAAATGAAATGGAATAATCTTTGTCAGCTTTTGGATTCATGCATCTTTTGTAATACATGCTTACAATTATATTATAATAATATATTATAGTAGTATTATAATTATATTTAAGCTAAGTTTGATGGTATCATTTTTGAAGACCAAGATAAGCTCAGAGTTCTATGACTATTTCTTAACAAATGTGATAAGTTTTTTGGTGTATATACACCTTTAAATTATTTGGTATATAAGCATTGACCAGGATGTGCTGTTAACACACTATTTTCTCTTTATGCACTGAAGAAGGCTAAAGATAGCCGAAACCGGTTTGCAATACAAGGATTGCAACACAAGGATTATATGGAATAAACTTTGCCACAAATAAAATATGTTTTAGCACTTTTCCCCATTGTGCTGGTTCATTTTTTTGGTTCTACAATCATTTTGGTTTGAACCATGCACTCAGTCTTTCGTGCGTGTAACTTGGTTTGGTCCTTAGGTCATGCTGGCCATCGTCATCCTCAGTCTGTTGGGGCCGTGCCTTTAGTAACATTCTAATTCTCTATCCTTAGGTCATGCTGGTCATTGTCATCCTCAGTTGGTTGCGGCCGTGCCTTTAGTAACATTCTTATTCTCCGTTCTTAGGCCATGCTGGTAATTGTCATCCTCAGTCTGTTGGGGCCGTGCCTTTAGTAACATTCTTATTCTCTATCCTTTGGTCATGCTGGCCATTGTCATCCTCAGTCTGTTGGGGCCGTGCCTTTAGTAACATTCTTATTCTCTGTCCTTAGGTCATGCTGGTAATTGACATCCTCAGTCTGCTGGGGCCGTGCCTTTAGTAACATTCTTATTCTCTGTCCTTAGGTCATGCTGGTCATCGTAATCCTCAGTCTGTTGGGTCGGTGACTTTAGTAACATTCTTATTCTCAATCCTTAGGTCATGCTGGTCATCATCATCCTCAGTCTGCTGGGGTCGTGCCTTTAGTAACATTCTTCTTCTCTATCCTTAGGTCATGCTGGTCATCATCATCCTCAGTCTGTTGGGGCCGTGCCTTTAGTAACATTCTTATTCTCTATCCTTACGTCATGCTGGTCATCATCATCCTCTGTCTGTTGGAGCCGTGCCTTTAGTAACATTCTTCTTCTCTATCCTTAGGTCATGCTGGTCGTCAACCTCAGTCTGTTGGGGCCGTGCCTTTAGTAACATTCTTATTCTCTGTCCTTAGGTCATGCTGGTCATTGTCATCCTCAGTCTGTTGGGTCGGTGACTTTAGTAACATATTCTTATTCTCTACCCTTAGTTCAGGATGGTCATTGTCATCCTCTGTCTCTTGGGGCCATGCCTTTAGTAACATTCTTATTCTCTATCCTTACGTCATGCTGGTCATCATCATCCTCAGTCTGTTGGGGCCGTGTCTTTAGTAATATTCTTATTCTCTGTCCTTAGGTCATGCAGGTCATTGTCATCCTCAGTCTGTTGGGGCCGTGCCTTTAGTAACATTCTTCTTCTCTATCCTTAGGTCATGTTGGTTGTCATCCTCAGTCTGTTGGGGCCGTGCCTTTAGTAACATTCTTATTCTCTATCCTTAGGTCATGCTGGTCGTCATCATCCTCAGTCTGTTGGGGCCATGCCTTTAGTAACATTCTTCTTCTCTATCCTTAGGTCATGCTGGTCATCGTCATCCTCAGTCTGTTGGGGCCGTGCCTTTAGTAACATTCTTATTCTCAATCCTTGGGTCAGGCTGGTCATTGTCATCCTCAGTCTGTTGGGGCTGTGCCTTTACTAACATTCTTATTCTCAATCCTTGGGTCAGGCTGGTCATCCTCATCCTCAGTCTGTTGGGGCCGTGCCTTTAGTAACATTCTTATTCTCTATCCTTAGGTCATGCTGGTCGTCATCCTCAGTCTGTTGGGAGTCATCCCTTTAGTAACATTCTTATTCTCTATCCTTTGGTCATGCTGGTAATTGACATCCTCAGTCTGCTGGGGCCGTGCCTTTAGTAACATTCTTATTTTCTGTCCTTAGGTCATGCTGGTCATCGTAATCCTCAGTCTGTTGGGTCGGTGACTTTAGTAACATTCTTATTCTCAATCCTTAGGTCATGCTGGTCATCATCATCCTCAGTCTGCTGGGAGTCTGTTGGGGCGTGCCTTTAGTAACATTTCTATTCTCTATCCTTACGTCACATTCTTATTCTCTATCCTTAGGTCATGCTGGTCATCATCATCCTCAGTCTGTTGGGGCCATGCCTTTAGTAACATTCTTATTCTCAATCCTTGGGTCAGGCTGGTCATCATCATCCTCAGTCTGTTGGGGCCGTGCCTTTAGTAACATTCTTATTCTCAATCCTTGGGTCAGGCTGGTCATCCTCATCCTCAGTCTGTTGGGGCCGTGCCTTTATTAACATTCTTATTCTCAGTCCTTGGGTCATGCTGGTCATCCTCATCCTCAGTCTGTTGGGGCCGTGCCTTTAGTAACATTCTTATTCTTTATCCTTAGGTCATGCTGGTCATCATCATCCTCAGTCTGTTGGGGCCATGCCTTTAGTAACATTCTTCTTCTCTATCCTTAGGTCATGCTGGTCATCGTCATCCTCAGTCTGTTGGGGCCGTGCCTTTAGTAACATTCTTATTCTCAATCCTTGGGTCAGGCTGGTCATTGTCATCCTCAGTCTGTTGGGGCTGTGCCTTTACTAACATTCTTATTCTCAATCCTTGGGTCAGGCTGGTCATCCTCATCCTCAGTCTGTTGGGGCCGTGCCTTTAGTAACATTCTTATTCTCAATCCTTGGGTCAGGCTGGTCATCCTCATCCTCAGTCTGTTGGGGCCGTGCCTTTAGTAACATTCTTATTCTCAATCCTTGGGTCAGGCTGGTCATCCTCATCCTCAGTCTGTTGGGGCCGTGCCTTTAGTAACATTCTTATTCTCAATCCTTGGGTCATGCTGGTCATCGTCATCCTCAGTCTGTTGGGGCCATTCCTTTAGTAACATTCTTATTTCCTATCCTTAGGTCATGCTGGCAATTGTCATCCTCAGTCTGTTGGGGCCGTGCCTTTAGTAACATTCTTATTCTCAATCCTTGGGTCAGGCTGGTCATCGTCATCCTCAGTCTGTTGGGGCCATGCCTTTATTAACATTCTTATTCTCAATCCTTAGGTCATGCTGGTCATCGTCATCCTCAGTCTGTTGGGGCCGTGCCTTTAGTAACATTCTTATTCTCTATCCTTAGGTCATGCTGGTCATAATCATCCTCAGTCTGTTGGGGCTATGCCTTTAGTAACATTCTTATTCTCAATCCTTAGGTCATGCTGGTCATCGTCATCCTCAGTCTGTTGGGGCCGTGCCTTTAGTAACATTCTTATTCTCAGTCCTTGGGTCAGGCTGGTCATCCTCATCCTCAGTCTGTTGGGGCCGTGCCTTTAGTAACATTCTTATTCTCAGTCCTTGGGTCAGGCTGGTCATCCTCATCCTCAGTCTGTTGGGGCCGTGCCTTTAGTAACATTCTTATTCTCAGTCCTTGGGTCAGGCTGGTCATCCTCATCCTCAGTCTGTTGGGGCCGTGCCTTTAGTAACATTCTTATTCTCAGTCCTTGGGTCAGGCTGGTCATCATCATCCTCAGTCTGTTGGGGCCGGGCTTTTAGTAACATTCTTATTCTCAATCCTTGGGTCAGGCTGGTCATCATCATCCTCAGTCTGTTGGGGCCATGCCTTTAGTAACATTCTTATTCTCAATCCTTGGGTCATGCTGGTCATCGTCATCCTCAGTCTGTTGGGGCCGGGCCTTTAGTAACATTCTTATTCTCAATCCTTGGGTCATGCTGGTCATCGTCATCCTCAGTCTGTTGGGGCCGGGCCTTTAGTAACATTCTTATTCTCTATCCTTAGGTCATGCTGGTCATCATCATCCTCAGTCTGTTGGAGTCGTGCCTTTAGTAATATTCTTATTCTCTGTCCTTAGGTCAGGCTGGTCATTGTCATCCTCAGTCTGTTGGGGCCGTGCATTTAGTAACATTCTTATTCTCAGTCCTTGGGTCAGGCTGGTCATCATCATCCTCAGTCTGTTGGGGCCATGCCTTTAGTAACATTCTTATTCTCAATCCTTGGGTCAGGCTGGTCATCATCATCCTCAGTCTGTTGGGGCCATGCCTTTAGTAACATTCTTATTCTCAATCCTTGGGTCAGGCTGGTCATCATCATCCTCAGTCTGTTGGGGCCGTGCCTTTAGTAACATTCTTATTCTCAATCCTTGGGTCAGGCTGGTCATCGTCATCCTCAGTCTGTTGGGGCCGTGCCTTTAGTAACATTCTTATTCTCAATCCTTGGGTCAGGCTGGTTATCCTCATCCTCAGTCTGTTGGGGCCGTGCCTTTAGTAACATTCTTATTCTCTATCCTTGGGTCAGGCTGGTCATCATCATCCTCAGTCTGTTGGGGCCGTGCCTTTAGTAACATTCTTATTCTCAATCCTTGGGTCAGGCTGGTCATCATCATCCTCAGTCTGTTGGGGCCGTGCCTTTAGTAACATTCTTATTCTCAATCCTTGGGTCAGGCTGGTCATCGTCATCCTCAGTCTGTTGGGGCCGGGCCTTTAGTAACATTCTTATTCTCAATCCTTGGGTCAGGCTGGTCATCGTCATCCTCAGTCTGTTGGGGCCGGGCCTTTAGTAACATTCTTATTCTCTATCTTTGGGTCAGGCTGGTCATCATCATCCTCAGTCTGTTGGGGCCATGCCTTTAGTAACATTCTTATTCTCAATCCTTAGGTCATGCTGGTCATGGTCATCCTCAGTGTGTTGGGGCCGGGCCTTTAGTAACATTCTTATTCTCTAACCTTGGGTCAGGCTGGTCATCCTCATCCTCAGTCTCTTGGGGCCGTGCCTTTAGTAACATTCTTATTCTCAATCCTTGGGTCAGGCTGGTCATCATCATCCTCAGTCTGTTGGGGCCGTGCCTTTAGTAACATTCTTATTCTCAATCCTTAGATCATGCTGGTCATGGTCATCCTCAGTCTGTTGGGGCCGGGCCTTTAGTAACATTCTTATTCTCTATCCTTGGGTCAGGCTGGTCATCCTCATCCTCAGTCTGTTGGGGCCATGCCTTTAGTAACATTCTTATTCTCAATCCTTGGGTCAGGCTGGTCATTGTAATCCTTTTTATTCCTCTTGCCACAGTGTTAATTTCAGCCTATAATTACACAATGTCAGCCAATGTCTGCAAATGACTTCTCCTTTGTATTTCAAGCTGCAGCTCCAGGTTTGGATTTTGATGTTACACAGCTTAGCCCTTTCAGGTTTCCTTTTGAATTAAACTCTTCCTACTTGTACAGAAAGTCCGTAGAAGTTTTGGTGAAAGAATCTCATTATCTAGTTTATTTTTGCATGTCTTTTGTTGGTCAAGTTCTGCCAATAATCTTGAAAAAACTCTGATATTATTTTTGTTTTCAAACATCCATCCAACATTGGTTTTGATTCTGTCTACTTAAAGACACAACCCCTGGATGACTTATTATTTATACAGATTTGTTAATGCTATACCTTTGCCTTGCAGAGTTCTACAACTCTGAGGGAGTATCTGTGTAGCTCCTTTGGTTCTTGGTTTCATCATTTGTTAAGCAAGTGCATTCCCTTCAACAAGCTCTATTGCTTTTTCCACCAGTTCTTGTTTCTTATCAATAAGTACTGCTAATCTAAATTCCAAGGTATGTACTTAGGCACTATCTATTCCTTTTCTCTTGGAAGCCTTAGGTCTAAAGTCTTCACTCTCAGATAAGGTTGCACTTTGCACAGTTGTAGCGCTGTACTACAAACAACTTCCTTGTGCCAATCAGAAATATTCCGATGCAATGCATTTTCTTTACCCTATATCACAGCACTGATTACGACAAAACACAGAAAAATGGAGCCCAACAAGGAGGATCCTTTACAGTGAAAGTAAAATTGAAAACAAGAAAGACATTTTGGGTGCAATGCTGACAGCTTTAGAGTTTATTGAGTACTAAGAAGCTGTTGAAGGCAACCAACAGGCATTTTATCTGAAGATGTAATTTCTTGCATTGGTGAAATGTTTTGTATATAAGACAAGTGAAAATCATTCTAGGCTGCTGCTTTCAGAAGAAATCTGTGCTGCTGTGGAAATTGTGCAGAAAACTTGTGGGGAAGCAAAAGAAAGGCATATACAGTGTAGAAAGCATTTGCAGTTGGCAAAAATGTATACAACACTGAATTTTTGAATGGTTTGTTTTTTAATGAACAGTAGTAAGAAACTTGTGACACAATAAATGAGAATGATAATTTAAAACATCAAATTTTCCTGAAAAAATGTGCCTTTTCTTTTAGGTCTGTTAGTGTGTCACTATTGCCCCAGCTTGTGCATGGTGCTAGTGCAACCGCTGATGTCTTTTACTTTGTCTCTCTGTCTCTACAGTGAATACCAATATTTGTTTCTCTACAGTGCTGGGCCGTCCTTTTCATGACAAGAGGGTTTCACTTCATCCAATTATGGAATTTGTATGTGAATGTCCTCTTTCAATGCCCAAAACTGCAGCTGCACTTATCTCAAAGTGTTCTTTAGGGACACTACAACCACTGCATTACATAATGTGTATATAAATACACACACACACACACACACACACACACACACACACACACACACACACACACACACACACACACACACACACGCATTAATATATATAGCTACCATAACCTTATTTAGTTGTCTATCTAATCAAAAGTCATTAAACAATCACTGGAAACATATTTCATCAAAAAACATTTCATTGAATCACATTTCAGAGAAAACAAAATTCTATAGACAGTCTGTGCTAGTGTGGTTTAAGATGTTAAGACAGCAGGAGTTGCAAGGCAAGTTAGTTTTCATTGTAAATTTTTACTTTATCAGTGCCCAGTCTTGTGTTATATCTACATGTCTGGAAGCCTGTCTTTGCAGAGGAGCAGTAATTTACTGTGTGAGGTGCTTTTTTCTTTTTTTCTGCAGTTGACCTATCATGGAGATATTATATATAAGTAAAGGGGTATAAAGGCTGCAGGGGGGATTTGCTCCACCCCTGCAAAAAAAGTTTTGAAAATGCATTTAGACAAATACACAATGAAAAGGAAATGTAGGCAGGTGTGACTTTTGAGCATTTATTTTAACTAGCAAATTTGTGCTGGACTTTAAAAAAATGGAAAAACTGTAGACTAGGAAAGAATTACTAATGTTATATCTATAGTTTTCAAACAAAATAAAAGCCAATAAATCAATTCAAGACTTATGGTTTATTTTGCTTATTTTGTTGAAGGATAGCATTATTAAATGTTTGAAAGACAAATGTGCAATTGTTCATGATGTGGCTATCCTTAATGTTGTATCTTTCGGCTTTTCCCTGTTAGGGGTCGCCACAGCGGAACTCTGGTCCGCTAATGATTAGCAGTAGATTTTTACGTGCCGAGTTGCCGGCTCTGACGCACAACCTTCAAGGAAGGTACGCCCATTCACGAATATCTCCACACAGAAGACACTTTAGCTGAGAATCGAACAGGACAATGTCCTACTGTGAGGCGACAATGCCACTGCAGCACCACCACCGTGGCTATCCTTAATGAACTGAGAGAAATACTTGCTTACATAAATCAGCTAAAATAATAATGTTATGTACATTGGAGACTTGACTATTTTGTCTCACTGTGTCCTAAGCAAAGTTGTTTGCATTGTAGTGAGAATGGGAAAAAAAACAAGAAACATGGTGTCATAAAATAAATGAGATGCGAGAAGGTCAGACAGTTATGTGCTTAATGCAAACAAAATTATACTAATGAGCAAGAAGTGAATATTACGGAGAATACAGAAACCAATTAAAATATAAATAATGAATGCAATAATTTTCAGATTACATAAGGGAAATATATTTATATACACATGATCTAGTTAATACCATCTGTGGCAGGGTTAGCCACCCAGTGGTGTTAACCTTGGCTCTAGATGGCTGGCACTGTTAAAGTGACGCCCTGACCCCATGTACAAAACTGGGAAAAAGGGGTTGTGGATTAATGGATGGATGGATTTACTTAATACCATGCTGTTGTTTGAAATTAATGACTATGGATTGTTAACCAAAAATAAAATAGATGTACAGGAAACGGAGTACTGCAGTATGGAAACTGCTGTTCTGTATAATAAATAAAACATTAAAAATACAATAGATAACAGAGTTAGGTAAATAAAAAAATATATAAAGACAAACAATTCTCAAAAATAATGGCTTAAGTATGCTTTTTATCAATACATGTGAACAGTTTAAATAAATTATATAAGAAGCTTAGCAATATTAATTTAATGTGGAAAAATAAACTCAGACATTATCTATTAGATATGAATGAGATATGAAGAAATGAAGTAATATGTTCTTTTTCATTTTTTTTTTAAAGACCAATGCAGTATAATGTCTATTTTCATTAAAAAAATGAAAGTGATGGTTGTTAAGTTTATAAAATCAACAAGGGTTTTGATTGTCGATATTACAACTTCTGAGGGTAGATTTTGTGTAAGCTTCTGCAACAGGAACAGAACGGATGGCATTACTTGCAGAGATTAAAAAGCATGTGAAAACACATATGGGAATACCAAAAATGGATGATTTCAGTAACTTAAAGCAAAAAGGCAGACTGGGACAAGATGCAAAAATGTAATTACATTAAGCAAAGTAGATATTCAATATTAGCAGGTAGGAGAAAGGATATACTTTAATATAAAACATTCTGATGATTATCTTTTCAAAAGTACTAAAAATTAGACTTAATGAAATGTACTTTTTTGTAGTCATTTAGTAAACTGGAGTGCATTATAGGAAGAAGGAAAACAAAGACTAGGAAAGGTTTAAAATATGCTTTCTTTAATTTCTCTGTTAAAGTGGTTTTACTGTGAGAAGAACTTCACAGCATACCTCTCAACTGTACAGATTTTCACAGAAAGTCCAGATTTTTGTCTCATGTTTTTTGTCCTTTTTTCATAAAATTGTGTTTTTTTGTCAAAGTAGTTGCAAATCATTAAAGACTGAAGTTAGAAAATAATGGCAGCCATTTGAGATTTAGACTTCATACCCTTCAGAAAATTCATGCTAATGCAAAATCTGTTATTCTGTCAGCTTTCTAAGTTTGTAAGAATAATATTTAAACAATGTCCTTATTTCTGAGCCTTTGCCCCACTTTTATTGATGGCTTTGTCCAGATTTCTTCCTATAAGAGTTTAAGAGGTATGCTTGACAGTATGAGGGATTTGCATGACTAGTGGACACAGTGGTGGGTGGCATTCAAAATAAAGTTTGACAAAGAATATCTGAACATGAAAAGACGGAGAATAAGAACATTTAAAAAATGCAGTTATATGAAGATGACAGAATATAATGTTTTCCTGACTAACAATGATGTTAATACTTTAAAAAATGTAAAGTTAAAAAGGAGGGAAGGAATGAAGGACCTGATTATGAAAAAACTGTATTTTTAAGAATGGAACAAAAAAGCCAGATTATTAGACAAAAGAAGTAAGAGAGTATCATGAAAAATCACAATATATTTTTGGAGACATTATAGCAGAAGAATTAGAGAAAGCTATAAAGTTGGCAAAAGTAAATTTGGTATAAGATCAGGCTACATTAACTTACAGATTCTATTCTGACATAAAATGACAGTATGAAGAATATATCTATAATGGGGATAAAAGAGTAGTTGGAGGAAGGAACAGAATATAGAGTTTATTATTACAGTTATGCATAAACCAAACGTTTTTTATTAAAATGACACAAACAATATTTAGTAACACAATACAATATACAGTAAGTGATGGTATATTTGGAATTAAAGGGAAGAAAATTAATTACATTTTACTAATAGTCAAGGAGATTGTACATAGTGTTACAAAAGAAAGGAGAATACAGCATGAGATTTGTTGAATGTATACGACTAATTAGCTAATGAACAAGCTTCAGAAGTTTTGAACAATATAAATGCTGCACATATATATTAATGTTCATATATATAAATTCTAATGAATGGCTTATTTGGAAAATATGTAAAGATGGAAAAAGTGATGCAGCAGGATTATCATAGAATAGGAGCACTTTACAGTTTTGGATTAATTAGGACTGTAGTAATAGAGAAAAGTATTAGAACAGTAGACTATAGAAGATGGTATGTTACATTTCCTATTGCAATAGTTTCTGCAGATGGCATGGTAACAGTAGGAAAAATAAAGGCTTGATAGAACAAATAATGATCAACATATGAAGTTATTTAAAAAAATAAATAAAAAAGGAAAGAAAAGGTTTAGTAGACTGTGAAGGAAATTATGGCATTTTTCAGAATCTGACACTCCTGCATTCCACCTTAGCAATGCATGCTATCCATAACTGACATTAACACTATTCAGGCAAATTTGAGCTAAACATGGATTTGTTCTATGTAATGCACTGAAAAAGGAAATCTGTTTCCTTTTCTAATGTACTGAGTGCCAATGAGTTGTATGATATAATGAATGTTTAGCATGCTGTGATGCATGGTTTTATATGTCAACCAAGTGACATGTTAACTCTTCATTAAACAATCACTCATTGGTACCGTGATCCCTTCCTTCCATGTCAAATAGTTTTTTAATGATATTATCTTCATTCCCTTAGTACTTAGACAAACATCTCATTAGCATTTATCCTTGGGACCAACAAAAAGGTTTAAACAAAATGTCTGAGTTTCAAAATTCCTTACTTATTTTTTCATTACTATTCAAGATGAAGAAATACTTTTGGTTTAGAAATGGATGCTGCTCTTTATGATCATAGTGCATTAGCACATAAACCATGGTACTCAACAGTGGCATACAATAGACATAACGCTCTTATAACATGGTTCCTAAATTGTGCACAAACGTGTCAAGTAACCCAATATGTGCAATGCATACCTGTGCATCACATGGGTAGATGGGAAGAGCAACTTACTAAGATACAATATTAGGTATGAGACAGTGAATGGAGGCTCATTTCTATAAGATGCTAATGAGGGCATCAGCTTGTGCAAGCCTCATGCTGCTCAGCAGCATTACTGTGTATTATTGGGGGGATACACACATTTGTAGTAGAAGTTTACATCCAACTTAGAGAGTTCCAGTAGCAGTAGCATTTCTGCAACAGAGTTATGTCTTATATATTTACTTAAGCATCAAAATGCTACTGAGCTGAGCAACATATCAGTAGTAGAGTGGTATAAAAACTAAATTAAAACGGCTATTCTCATAGTCAGCACACCATATTTATATGTTAGCTGAAGTCTTATAGTAGGGTGGTGTAAAAACTAAATTAAAACAGCTACACACACAATCAGTGCACCATGTTTATATGTTAACTTAAGTCTAACAAGTTTCCTCAGTGGAGCTAGTCTATAGGCAGGTGGCAAGCTGTTTGAGAATCACATGAAATCTAGATCAGGAGGTAATTAAAATGTGTGAACTGTGTATGCCATAATATGTACATGCAGTGGAGAAATACCACAATAGAAGTTTTGTTGTATATAATTGTTTGTGAATCACAAAGGGTATACTCCATGTTATAAAACGATTTATGACTATCTTATAAATACAACCCAATGTCATTCCAAAGGTAATTTTCTCTGTACCAGCACTGTATCAACATAACCTAAGAGCATTTTATAGCTAATTTCTACATTAGTAGTCACTGTAAATGTTCAAATAATAAGTGCAGACCTTTTAATACAGAGGAAAACTTACATATTTGGTGTGGCTGACTGGCCCATAAAGGAGTAAATCAGCCAGACTATATAACAGGAAAAAAAAAAAACTCCATGCTTATTATATATGTATAAAAATGGTACATACAAGATTATATATCTGGCACTCTGAAGGAGGTGTGGTCATCCCAAAAATTAACTGTATGTATAGGTCTGCAAATGTGAGACTGCATACACAGTAACCAACCTCATCACACCCCAACATAGCAACGTTTAAAAGAATGAAGTAATAGGATTTAAAATGACATATTTGATTTGTTTAGCAGAAGCATTTCAGAAAGGAGTGGGAATGGAAATCAAACCAGAAGTAGACATGAATCAGATAGCAACTGATAGGGCCATAAAGCAAAAGAAAGAATATAAAGAAAAAGACCATTAGAAAAGGAAAGAATCTATTGCTTTTATTATTTGACTTTCTTCTATCAGTGGGATTTTCTCTTTCCAATATTTCGATAAAAGAACCTTATCCTGAAATTTAAACTCTTTTATTAATTTATTTGATATGGTTATAAATTTAACATCTTGTTGAAGAGCTTGCCACAAATTTGAGCATTTGGTTAAATCCTCATCTCTGGGTTTAAAATTCTTAAAGTAGCTTATAGAGAGTTCCCTAATTTGGCTCAATGTAACTAGACAATTTTTAGGTAAGTTTAATTCTTGTCTTATTTGATTAGCTGAAAATTTGAGATATATGCAAATGTCAATTAAAGTTAAATTAACTATTAATGGGAAATTTTTAAGATCTATTAATTGATTATTTAATCTCAAATTAGGGTTCCTATGAAAGGGTTGAAAAAACATCATATGTTGAGCAAGATCTAAAGATTGAAATACATTTTTTATAGATGTTATATATACTTTAATGTGGTCCATTATCCCATATAATTCCAGCTTATCTTTTCCTAGAAAGGGTGATGCTTTAGGATTAATACTCAAATTTAATATATGTTTATAATTCAAGATTACCCATGTTGGTGCCCACTTAGTGCTACATACATCATAATTAGCAATTCTTAGGATTCTATTAGAGTTTATTATTAAATAGTAAATTTCAAAATTGGTAAATCCAATCCCCCTCTATTTTTTGGTGTCATTAATTTATCATACGATATCCTTGTTTTCCTTGGCTCCCAAATAAATTTAGCCGATTCTTTATGAATTTGTTTAAAAAATTTCTTCGAAATTGCTACTTGAGCAGATCTAAAAATCTTCAAAAGATGTGTTATCAAAGTACAACACTTTCATGGAAATTTATGATTTTGCATATCCCTCCAAAAGAACTTTCTAGATCACAAAGTATCATAATTATTAATATCTTCTTATTAATGAAACTATATATAGCTACTAATTGGTTAAACCCATCCCAAACTTCATGGGATAACTTTAAAATTATAGCTATGAGGCATATATTAGCCCACAAATTACTTCTACATCAACACAATAAAAATATCAATAACCCGAAAATATGGGAACAAGTGTTTAATATCATATTAGCGTAATATTTTAAACCTAAATCTATTATGAGTTATTTATACTCTGTAAGAGAATTTTGTAACAACAAATTGTGTAATACTTGAACTAATCTCAATTATTTTTATATCTTTTTGTATAAACTTGTGTTGAAGGTGGAAGCATTCATGTAAATACTGTATATATGTTAGGGTGTTATTGTTAGATACATTAGTTGTTTTTTATTTCAATCTTGTATTTGTTTGGAATTTGTATTGAAAATGATAAAACAATAAAGATTTATTATGGAAAAAGAAAAGGAAAGAATATTAGAAAAAACACAAATATCAAGGCAAGTGTAGACAATGTCTAGAGCAACCACATGTTGACCATGGTACAACACATGAATGGTTAAATGGAGGTGAAATCATATCAAAAGATGAACATGTAATAATGGAGAACCAAGATAGTGGGCTATACACTTATTGGGTTATAAAGTCTATAGAAGTGGGAGAAACAGACAAATGCAAGTTCTGTAAAACAAAAATGTAAACAGTTGCACATATCATGGTTGGGCTTGGAAGATTCACAGCTGAGAGCACAATAATGTGGCAAAACTGTTTCACTTGGGAATGTACAAACATTACAATAGACATAGCACTCTAATAACCCTCTTCCTAAATGGTGCACTGAAGTGTATAGTAAACCTATAAGTACTGTGGAGATGGACAGCTAGGAAGAGCAGCTTACTAGGGTATAATATTAGATTAGCAGAGAAGTATTGGTGGCACGATCCACAATACGTTAATGACAATGATGAAGGTCAAATCCCATGGGATCCAACACGTGTCAAAGTATATGCAAGAAAACAAAAAAAAAAAGATAAAAGTAATGTTAATCATTGAAATTGCTACCCCTTGCAATTACACCAGCTTAATTACTGAGAAGCAGTCATAAAATACCAAGATTTCCAAGCAAAAATGAGGAAAAAGTATGTTTACATAGGTATATTGTAGATACATAAAACCAGCATATAAATATAATCATATTAAGTTATATGCCATGCATACATGCAGGCATACAAATCTCCAGTCTAGTAATTGAGAGACTATCTTACATAGATGTTTATGCAATGAAATATACTGAGAATCAGTTTAAAATTAGAACATGTTGCTTTTTCATTCTTTAAGCTGCTTTATTGACCTGTAAAATATATGGTTTAGGCAAGTGGCCCATTTATTTAACTTCCTTGTCATAGGACAAAATATTTGATGCTAGAATGTCATAGCATGTCATAATGTCATTTAAAAGGACACCTTTTGCAGTTGTTTGATGTCATTTAATATTTTGGTACATCTCTTCCTACTTTGATTCGTTAAAAAATGGGTCATTTTTTGAAGTTAAAGGTCAGAAAGACTGTAAATACTTCAATGCATCTTCCATGAAGAGAGACTCATGTTTATCCGAAACGGAGGTGTGTCTGTCTTGTCTTCATTGTTTATTACTTACCACTGAAAGAAGAAACTATTCAAACTCTGGATACTGTATTTACAAGTGAATCAACACTGCACTGAAGACTTTGACTTGCATAAAGTTACATTTTCACTTAGTACTAGTGTTCATTCCAGTGATCTATGAAAACACTTTATATTTTATCTCAGGTATTTCACTATATGTTTAAAAATATATTACTGCAGCCTGTTTACCGCTTGTGTAATGTCACAGGCTACTTTGTATGGTAAATGACATTCAGTTACTGGAACCTCCAAAATTATCCTACCAGAGTAACTGCCAGAGCTTTATCCCCATCTGAAAATAGATTTGGCAAAAGATGCTTTACTATTAAAACAATCCCCAAATAAAAACTAAATTAAAAGTACAACAGACCTCTCATTCATATATTCCATATGCTTCAAGTGTCAGTAGATTAAATTTTAGCAGCAATGCAATCTGCAGTACAAAGTAAATCTTGATTATTTATTTTACATTTGTTAACTGGGAAAGTCCGACTGGATACATGTCCATTTTCAGCAGAGGCCCGAGGAGAGAAGCTCCAACATCAAATTACATATATAAGAGAACAAATAAGCAGTCTATACACATATGATCTCTATGAAAGAAATACCTATGAGCATATTTACAGTAATTATTAACAATTTTTTGTTGTATATACTACATACAATACCATACATTTTTCATTTTTGTTTTCCCAAGATGGGCATTTGTTTAATACAGTATATGCTATTGAATTAGAAGGTACATATCAATGGCTTAACAAGTATACCACAAGATACAGGTGATCTCTGATGGAATCCTTGCAAACAGTGCAGTGGGGTGGGTTAGCCAGGGATATAGCATGAACAATACCAGCTGTTTTCATAATGAGTTTTCAGGAGTTCTTTGAAATGGGTGAGAGGTGGTAGAGGAAATTTGGCTTGGGAGCGAATTCCAGGTTCTGGCAATAGTGCATGCAAAGAGAGATTTCCCAGCATCATTTCTGTTTGATGACATTTATGAGGTTTTGGTTAGTAGATTTTAAGCCTCTAGTGGTGACATAGTGCTGTATTAGTTGCAGAAGTGCTGGGGGTTTGTCAGGAAGGTAGTAGAGCTTGTGTGCTAATGAGAGTTGATTGAGTAGGAGTAGGTGAGGCAACTCCAGCCAGTTGAGTTGCTTGAGGGTTAGACAATGGTGGGATCTGTAGGAGGCATCAGTTGCAAACTTGGCTATCTTGTTGTAACAAGATTCCATTTTGTTTAGTTCTGTGCGGTGGAGATTAGTCATGATGGAGGAGGCATAAAGGAGAATGGATAAGCGGTGAGTTCTACCTATAGTGGCTTTAGTATGTTTAATCATGAAGTGTGTTTGTTCCTATAAAGGAGACCAAGCTTTTTGCTTACTTTCTTGATTGTTTGTGCTATGTGTATGCTGAATTTTAGGTTATTGTCTATTTCAATGCCTAGCAGTTTTGTGTGTGTGGTTGGGGTGATCACAGTATTGTCAGTGGATGTTATGGTAAATTCATTGTTTAGAGGAGGTGATCTACCAGGGCTAAAGAGCATTAGTTTTTTTTTTTTTTTTTTGGATTAGGAATAAGTTTCATGTTAGTGAACCATGCTTCAGCTAAAGTAAAGGGTTTGTAGTTCCATTAGAGTGAGGGTTTGTAGTTCCATTAGAGTAGGGGTGGCACTTATAATAGTGGTGTCATCTGCGTATTGCACTACTGAGGCAGAGAGGGAGGATGAAGCTATTTGGTTTGTAAACAGGGAGAACAGCAGAGGACCGAGGTTGGAACCCTGTGGGACTCCTATGGCTACTGGTAATAGTGAGGACAATTGGTCTCGTCATAGGACTGCTTGTTGACAGCCTGATAAGTATTTATTTATTTATTATTTATTTTATTTTACATTTGTTGACCGGGCTAGTCTAACTGAATATATGTCCATTTTCAGTAGAGGCCCGCGGAGAAAAGCTCCAACGATCAGCAGTGACAAAAAATACAATATATAGTAATAGTCAAGTGGATTACAGTACATTAGCTACATAGTACATTAGCTAGATAGGTCAGAACAAAAGTTTTACAGAGTAATTTAGTAGGTTTAATCTAAGATTAAATACAGAGAACAAAAGACATGAAATTAAAGACATTTTTTTTTTTTTTTTTAGTACTACAGATAGGTGAGATAAAACAGTAGAGTAGAGAAGTATAGAGAGAGCTGGAGGTGAAAGAGATATCAGTCCGGGTTAGAGCAAGTAGCAATTGAACCATGATATAGTGGAGGAGCTCATGTTAATGGTAGCTAGAGTTTCGATGAGTATATGGTGGTTAACCATATTAAGCGCTTTAGATAGGTCTAGGAATATGGAGGATACGAATAATCCTTTGTTCCTATGGTAATTGACTATGTTGGTAAATGAGGGTAACGCTGTGGTGGAGCTATGGGATGGTCTAAAGCCATGCTGAGATTTGAATAGTAGATTGTTATTTAGCAGGTGATTCATTAGTTGAGAATAAACTACTCCAATATTTTTGACAGTGGAGATAGAATTGTGATTGGGTGATAGTTTGTGAGTTCAAGAGAGGTACCTCCCTTGTGGAGTGGAATAATATGTGATATTTTCTATGTGTCAGGAACTTTACATTCTGATATAGACCTATTTATGAGTATAGATATTGGATAGGCTATAACCTTTGCAGTTAACTGAAGGAAGTCTGCTGGAAGATTGTCAGCGGCTGATTTGGTTGGTTTAAGTTTTTTGAGGAGTTTGGCTATTAACTTAATGGGAACTGGATGCAGAGAAAAGCTGGGGGACATGTCTAGAGAACTGGGGTGGGTAGGGGTAGTTGTTGGAATGGGGCCACTGGCACTCTTTTGGGTGTTCTCAAGGGCTTGGACTGTATTAGTAAAGTAGTTGTTAAATTGAGTGGGGGTGTCCTCCAGGTTGTTTGGTAATACAGGGGTAGGAGTAGTGGGTTTCCCGGGGTGCAGTAAACTCTTTAATGTGTCCCAGAATTTTTGGGGGTGGTGAGCATATTTTTCCTGTGTGGATTTGTAGTAATTGGTTTTGTCAAGTTTAATTTGCCTTTTGGCTTTGTTGTGAAATTCCAGATAGTTGTGTCTCAAGGTAGTGGTTCTGGATTTCTGGTATTGTAGCTAGATTTTGTCCCTTTCTTTCATTATAGTCTTTGTATCTTTAGATAGCCATAGGGCATAATTAGTTCTGACTCTGATGGTTTGGGAGGGTGCATGATGGCTTAAGATGTTTAGGAAGGCTGAGTTGAAGTATTGCATGGCTTCATCTAGGAGTAGTTGTTTTGGGGGGGGGGTCCAGTTGCAGCATTTTAGTGCATTTATTAGATCGTTATCTTTGAGGGAGTTTTTGTTGTGTACTACTCTGAGGATGAGTTGGTTAATGTGGTGGGATTTGTTCCTAACTAGATATGTTGCTTGATGATCACTCAGACTGTCTGGAAGACAGCCTGACTGATGTACGAGAGTGGGGTCAGATAGCAGCATCCAGTCTAGGATGGAATCACATTTGGTTGCTTTGTTTATTCTAGTGGGGGTAGATACAATTTGGGTGAATCCATGAAGGTTAATGTAGGTAGAGGGATTGTGGCTGGTACAGTCAGACCAGTAAATATTAAAGTCACCTAATAGTATGGTCTCTTGTGGAAGAGAGGTTGTTATCCAGTTTAGCAGGTTTTCCATTAGAGTAAAATTATTGCTTGGAGGAATATAGCCACCTGCAATAGTAATGTTTGTTGGTGTTTAGTTTTAATTTGGCAAGAATTAGCTCTACACCTTTGATTTCCTGTGAATTACAATCAATTTGTTCTATAGCGAGATGATTTTGGAATAACATTGCTACTTCACCACCCTTTTTTTCTGACCTGTCTCGACGTATAATATTGTAACCAGGGGATGTGATCTCATTATTGTGGTGCTCTGATATAAGCCAGGTTTCAGTTAACATAGCAATTTCAGGTTTGTGTACTGCTTAAAGGGCATGAAGGTCCTGAGTTTTGTTAAGTATACTTCTTACATTCAAGTTTAACAGGAGGAGAGATGAGGTAGACCTTAAGTATACAGGATTTGGTTGATTTAAGTTTGAGTTGGTTGATGTATTGGGTCCTGGATTAGGGTGTATGTCTCCACAGCAAGTGAGTTTTTGGAGAAGGTATAGATAGAATTTAGTTAGTCTGTCTATTATTTTGTTTTGTTTTTGGGAATAGTGAGGGTTACTTTTGTTTGTTAGCTTACTATACAAGTAGGAAAAAGGATTGGAGGAGGTAAGGTCACATGGTGATACAGGAAAGTTTATTAGTTTTATTGTACTGGCAAAGGAGTCGGTCTGACCTGTTGGTGGGGTATTGATATAAAGTTTTGTGTGGTAAGAAGTAAGGATGGAAAGAGTGAATAGTGTAAAGATAGTTAATGGGTCTAGTAAAGGTTTTAGAAGTTGGGTATTGTGTGGGGAGTACATGGTATGTACTGTGAATGCAACACTACATACTTTGGCATGCATGTGTGTCTCCTCTGACTGAAATCTGCAAAGAGAAAAGAAAAGCTTCAGGTTTGAATTATACACCACTTTATGAATAAAAAGTAAGACTTTTTTAATGGTGTTATGGTGTAACACTAATACACTTGGTCAGAGTTGTGATTAAGTTACATAGTTCTTACAGATATGAAGACTATAGCATTCATACTCTGGTTACATAGTCATGATCAAGCAATTTTTCCCACCCTGTAGTAGAACATAAATTACTGTACACTTGCATGGTATACAGCCATAATATACGGCTTCAAAGGAAGTGAACAGGCAAACAGTTCCATAGTAATCTTCCAGTAAAAATAATTAAGTTGAATTTATTTATTTATTTAGTCTGGAAGTCATAACACTCACTCATCCATGCAAGGAGCTTTGTTCTGTGCACTGCAAACTTAATGTAATCAACAATAAAATTGTTGCACCTTAGGAAAAGGGGAAGCACCAACCACAGTTATCTCATATGTGGAACTTGTATTTTGTCTATTTTAATATTATTAATGCAATTTCCTATCAGACAACTTGCAATATACAACAAAAGATAAGAAAGTTGCAAATGTAATGACCCACCAACATTTAAAACTGCCAATAGATGACATGATATTTGCCAAATAAAATGAGACCTCAGAATTTACTGTTTTTAATAATATCCAAGTATTGCCAATATATTCTTTGTCTTCAAGCCTCTGACATGAGCAGCCCTTTCAAGAAGGTTCACATAACACTGGTAAAGTCAAAGTGCAAGAGAAATACAAACAAGCCTTCTTACTGGAAACTAATGCAGTTTGCATATAATAAACAATAGATATTTCAACTGTGGAGACATTTTCAAAATTACACTTTTCATGTTTCAATTTATTGGAAAATCAGACTGAAAATATGAGTGCACAATGGCTTAGAGATTACTGATACTGTAAGTTCATGGTTTGGCCTCTAATTTTAACTTCTGAGCAACTATCTGGGTCGAGTTTGCACATTAATTCTTATCCTGTCATCACTGAAAATAAGCTGTATAGGTCGCAATCTGCTGTGGATTAAGTAACTAATGACAACAGATGGCTGATGCTGCATGTCTGCAATATTATTGGAGTAGCTTTACCAAAAGTTATACAGAGTCATGACTCATGACCACTCTTGTGGCACAGGGTGATAATGCCTTGACTATAGCCCAGCAGAACTGGGTTCAAACAGCACCTCAGACAACTGTGGGAGCAGTTTGGGAGAGATGGTTGTGGCAATCTTGGGTCGGTGAGAGGATACATGGGCAGTCCTCATGCCAATCCCTGGTAGAGACTAGGGCATCTCACTGGACGGTGGGGGGGTGTCCAAGGAGGGGAAGGATTATGAGCCTGTCTAAGCTCCCATGGAGGTGGGGCAATACAATACATACATCCATTGGGCACCTGCCTTTTGCATGCAGCTAAGAAGTCCACAATGTGAGGGATGAGAAAAGGGGTAGGCCTAAGGTAAAACCCCTTGGTTGACAGTGACAGCAAAGACATCCAGAACACCCTTATTGTCCTTAACCAGTCCCAACTTTATCAGAGTAAGTCTGGGGGTCACAGCAACTCTGTCAGACCAAGCACAGACATATGGAATGAGCAAAAATACTGTAGGATGATACACAGGAGTGAGACGTGTGCCAAAAAAATAGAGTACTAATTATGAAAATGTATCTATATCACCTGTATCTACATATCTGTAGACACACACATACAGATCTATATATCAATGGACCTTAATCAGAATTTAAGAAACCACATTATCACTTATATTGAAACAAGTTCATCCTAAGAAATGAATACTCGGTCTCTCATTGCAAATCTTTCAGAAATTGAGATGATTATTTCTGCTTTCATCTATAAAATGCTAATTCTAGTACTCATACCACACATTTTCCACCATTCACTAGACTCTACTCTGTCCTCATTTGCTACAGATCCAGCCATTTTGATTCCCTGCTAGAAAAGTCCTCATCCTCTAATGAGAAATAATGTTATGGTCACTACTCCATGGTACAGCAGTAATGGAGGGACAGGAGGAAAAGAAACATGGAGATACTGGTCATCAGTGTTTTCTAGCCATTTCACCTTGAATTGTTTGAGGTATATCATGATACCCGCATGCATGCATAACTCTTTTGTTAAGACACTGCTTATCAATCGAATGGCTGCAAGAACAGTTTAGTTTTATAGCATTAATTTTCAACCTTACAGCACTGTGGTATTCAAGTAGCTTGAATGTTGTAATTCCATCTTGCTGTTTTCTAATTCATATTTTAGCAACATGATGATTTTTGAAGGAAGGTAATGAGTGAGCTGTTCCATTCACAACCTGAAGCTCATTCTAAACTCTTGGGAAGTTGCTGTGCAATCTGTCAATTTCTTCTATTAGTGGTATTTATTTTTAGCATTATATTTCCATGATTTGATGCTAATTCTTCAGTTTTGCATTCCAGATACCAGCTTTCAAACAAAACAAGATCAGACATTGCTTTATAGACCAGTACATGGTCTCCTCTAACATATAAGAAATATACAGTGACAATTTCTATAGTCTTTCATAATACTTAATTTTCCCAGCCCAATTATTTTTCCTATGAGCGATTGTACCTTTTCAATTTTTTTTCTGCCTTGTTTGCTTTAGGATGCAATGTCGTATTCAGTAATATACCAGATTAATACTGTACACTACACTAGATGTGCCTTTAATTTTACTGAGTATAGAATGTGTTTCTGACTTTGGCAGAAACACAATGGGTAAATATTGTCTATCATTGTCCCTAGGTATTAAGTGACAATGTAATTTTTTTTATGATCTGAATATTTGTTTTGTAAACATATTTTATGTCCCTTATTGCCAATCGGCGATAGCATTGTTACCTCACAGCAAGGGGTTCTCCCGTTCGATTCTCGGTGTGGCTTGAGAGTGCCTTCTGTGTGGAGTCTGCATGTCCTCCCCGCGGTTGGGTAGCATTCGAAAGACATGCGTGCGTAACTGGGCGTGGCTTAATTGAAGGTTGGGTGTCGAGCTGGCACCTCGGCGTTTCGTAAAAAAAAAATCTACTGCCAATCATTAGTGGACCAGAGTTCTGATGTGGCGACCACTTACCAGGAAAAAGCCGAAAGACAAACAACAACAACATTGCCAACATCATCATGTTTATTCACAGTAAAGCTAAAGCAATTATTGTTGAAACAGATTTGCAGTTTTTGCAGTCCATTGCTGAATGGCAATTATTGTTAAAACAGATGTGCAGTTTTTGCAGTCCAATGCTGAATGACCCATTGAGATCAAGATAACCACTGTGCAGGTCTTCATCAGTTTAAGAGAACTGCAACGATTCTTGGTTAAATGTATTTTCTTCCCTATCGTTACAAGAAATAGGTCTTGTTTGCCATTTTGTATAAATTTCATTATGGCTTTCCATGCCTTTTTTTTATATTGAATACCAGTTCGGCTGGTAGGTCTAAAACTGTTTGGATCTGATGTATGCCCTCCTCGGTGTATGTATTATGTATCACTGCTATCTGCTGGCAGTGACAATGGATATGGTCACACACACATTTAAGTATAACAGGACTGACAGAAGAATGATTAAGTTTTCCTTGATTACACACAGAAAATCACTTGATATGTTACCTGTTTCCACAGAACTTGATTTCTTAACATTATTTATAGTAGAATTTATGATATATGTAGCCATTTATTATTATTAATAATAATGACATTCATTTGTATTTTTGATTAAGAACATCTCACTTAGCACAACACAGTTTCAGCAGATGCCTAGGAAAAATAAATTCACAGTGATACTAAAAGTCAATCTAATGCCCAATGATTTAAAGCTAGATTACAAAAAAATTGCAGTCCATGCAAAGTAATATCTCTGTCTTGTGGGTGAATGAAAAATGGTCATAATTATTAAAAACTTTAGATTTCTCTTTGGATTGTATATGGGCCTTTTTCTCTGTCAGATTTCCTGCTGTAAAGTCTTCAACCATAATGGTGTCTTACTGCCCCAAACAATGAAGTAGGCCTAAATTAATGGTTGCCATTGTCAACAAATATTAGCACCATATAGTCTGTGAGACTTCCCTGACTTTAACAGACTTTAGCTTGGTATATAAACATCTCTGTACCTTTAAGTTTGTATGGAGCCCCCCCCCCCAAAAAAAAAAATCTCCTTATTCATTATAGAATATCAGTACACTAAAAACACATGCATCTGTGCAACACAGAACAAAATTTGTACTTTGACCAATGGTGACATCAAAGTGAAAGAAGCATGAAACTCATGAATGCTTGTGTATATAAAGTCATCTGCAAGCCACTACACTAATGCAGGTAAGTCAGTGTGCCACTGAACTCTCTAGATGCATACTCTATAAACTGATATTTTGTTATTAATTTTACAGGCAAGGTAATGGGGAATGCCTGCCCTCAACAGCTGGATGATGTACTCAATACTGGACTGACAGAAGCAGTTTGCACACTTTTCCTGACATCCACTATCCAGCAACCTATGTTATACAATGAATATTAATGTAGTTTGACTATAAGCTGTTGGTCAGGCCTATTCACAATGACAAAATTCACTGTAGTGGACCAGATAACCTTACTGCAAACAGATACATTTATATGAATGTATATAAGCAGTGCCCAGACAACCAAATAAGTATGTTTGCATACATGTAAAAGAAACAAGGGAGGCACATTGTCAAGAGTGCACCATATTAAGCAAAGATCCAGCTTGACCCAAGCCTTCCTGCTCTATAAAACCTTTATTCCAGACAATTGTTCTGCCAATAACAGAAAACCCACTAAATAACTAGCCCTTTTTCATTTTCATTTTTTTTTCTTATATTCTTTGAGTGGGGACAAATTTAGTTAATTCTACTTTTTCTTTTCAATATTGTATATATCAATGTATGCTTAAAATGCATTAATGGCACTGAGGAAACTGATGCGAAATAAGGCAAAGTCCCAAGAGTGGAAAACCTCCCTTATCAGCCTCAACAAAAAGTTGAGATCCCTCATCAAATCCTCTAAAGCTAGCTATGACAACAGAATTGCAGGAGATAGTAAATGCAACCACAAGGCCTTCTATAGTTATGTAAAGAATCTCCATGGCAATACCCAGATTTGCTCTGAGCTACTGCACAAAGTTACCTCCTATACTGAGCCAACAGATATCGCCGGTATATTGGCTGACAGATTCAGTGCCAACTTTACCCCTCTCTCCCCACCAAAGGACCAATCACAATACTAGAAGATTGCCAGGTACCCAGTATTACTGCTGCAGAGGTTAAAACAGCACTGTCCAAAGCAAAGAATACAGCTTCTATGGGACCAAACAATATCCTTGGTTGTGTTCTACATGAACTACAGAGTGAACTGGCACCTCATCTGTGTGCCCTGTTTAATCACAGCATCACCTCAGGCTTTTTCCCTACCGAATGGCACACTGTTACAGTCATCCCTCTCCACAAAGGAGGAGCAATTAAAGACCCTGGGAATTATTGCCCCATTAGCCTGATGAGTCTGATAAGCAAAGCTATGGAATGCATCATCATGGACTTAATAAACAAGGATATAGGGATTCGCCAAACTCTGGATCCCACACAGTTTGGTTTTGTGAAGGGTAGATCATGCCTGCTCAACTTGGTCAAGTCAGTCACCAGACCTTTGGATGAAGGCAAGGTGGTTCATACAGCCTACCTTGATCTTTCCAAGGCTTTTGATGCCATTCCCCACTCAGGAATCATATAAAAACTCACTATGCTTGGCATCAAGCCCTATATCACTAGGTGGGCTGCAAACTGGCTTATAGAGAGAACTCACAGTGTGACAGTAGCTGATTCCAAATCAGACTGCCAACTAGTCATGAGTGGAGTCCCACAGGATTTGGTCCTAGGTCCTCTCCTGTTTGGTATCTACTTCTCTGAAGTCCAGGCCAACATGAAGGGACTCTGGCTGACAAAGTTTACAGACGACTGCAAGTTGAGAGCTATTATAAACTCACCAAGTGATGCTGATATCCTACAGAATGGCCTCACTGAGACCAACGACTGGTGTCAGAACCATGGCCTTAAGCTCAATGCCAAAAAATGCACCTTTATACCCTTTGGGAAAAATCAGTTTCCCAGGAATTACCACATTGATGGTAGCCCACTGAACACAGAAGGTGTTATAAGAAATCGGGGAACACAGGTTGACAGCAACCTCTCTTTTGATCACCACATTGCCACTGTGGTCAGAAATTCCATCTATGTGGTACATCTCATTACTAAGGGTTTTGCATCCAGGAAGAAAGAGGTCATTGTCTCCCTCTACTCTTCCCTCATTAGGCCAGTCATCGAGTACAGTGCCCCATTTGGCATGTACCTCATTAGACACTTGCGACAACTGGAGAGGCCATAAAAGTACCTTACAAAGAGGATACTAGGCCTTAAACACTTGTCCTATATGGACAGACTCAAAAAACTGCAACTACTCTCTGCTTCATATCACCTACTTAGAGGCGACCTCTGCTTGACTTACAAAGCCATGTCTGACACAGCTCTGTTAGAAATGCTACATCTAAAGAAATCCCAATCCCTCCACACCACACACTCCAGAGACCTCAACTTCATTACCAGAATTAACAGAACATGCTGGATGGACAGGTTCATAACCCAGAGACCGACCATGCTATGGAACAGACTTTCCATACATGTCAATAAGAGCACCTCACCGACCCTTTTCAAGAGAAATTTTGATGAGTGGATGGAAAACAGAAAATTCACCCCGGGTATAACTCCACTGGCTCTACTCAACAGAGGCACTGGGAACTAAGGTCAGGTGGCACTATGCCAGGGTAATCCTATGGCTAGGCTTGTAAAGGCCCCAGGGCCATTAGCCTAGTACACACCTATGAACCTATAAGTGAATCAGCATCTGGAATCTGATAGTTTATAGATTTGTGTTCATATGGTTGTTGAGTATTACTTGTTTTTGTTAAAAAAATACAATTCTATTACAGATTTCAAATTATGTCTTTCTACCCATTATCATTTCAGAAACAATATGGTGAGTAACTGAAATGGACACTTATTCAGTCGCATCTTTAAAGATATTTATAAAAAAGTGATAACGTACAAAAAAATTTAATTTATTTTCTCCATTTCCTGTTTGTCTCCCTCTGACTTTTTTAATTTTAATTAGGCATTACTTTGATTTTCTTTTTTTTCCCATCTCTTTAATTTATGTGCCTATTTTCACAGGTCCAGGTGGTCCTGGACCAATCCAACCTTGATCTTCCCAGGTCAGGAATGTTCACCCTCTGTCTCTCCAATGGCATCCTCAAAGGACTGGTTCAGGTGCACTGGTCCAGTAAGTACCCTGGCATAGCACAGCTTAGCAACCCATGCAGACCATGAGCTTTGGGACTTGGGTAAGGAGGTGGTAGAGCAGGAAGTAGACAGACAGCTTTGGCCAGTCTAGTACATCCTGTAATAGGTTCAATGCTCACTTCCCTGTTCCAGTCCAAACATTGAGCCACCACAGGCCTCTATCCCCTCAACATCAGGGTCTTCCACAGCACCATCAGACAGGGGTACGTTTTAAGGTCCTGTAGACTGGGCTGTTCCTAGGAGGAATTCTTCTTCAACTCCCTCCTTCCTTAATTGTTTCTCATACATCCTCTAATGAATTTCCTTTCCATTCTACCCTCTTATATCAACAGATGTGAAAAATAGGGTGATCTATTCCTCTACAAAAATATAGAACCCTTTCTTTCCCACCTCCTGAAGCACAACCATCTTGGTGTGTTCTTTTTCTGGTTCCCTCTTATTATGTCTACAATTTCTCCATCTTTCTTATCTGTCCCTTTCATATCTTTCAATGCAGCCATCAAGGTTGCCCACATAAGGGCACCCCTATAGAAAATTAATCAAAACTGCTTTATAGTTTTAAAACCTCATTAAAAATATCTGTGCTACATGACATTCAACTGAAATGCCTGTCCATACTTTCAACAATCTTGCACACAGCCGACCATAGTATCCAGAAAGATCTAAAATCATCAGAGCCTAAATGATGCCATGCAGTAGTTTACAAATGCATAAAGCATTACTTGATCAACTGTAAGTTTCATGAAAGTGGCATCTGTTTCTAAAAGCTTAGCACATGACAAGGCGCATGTTGGTCCAACGTGTTGTACTGCTATTCATCTCTATAGCTGTTCTTTGCAACATAAAGAGGAAAAATAGAAACTGGACGTTTTTTTAAACTACACTACTCATGCCCAGTCCCACAAGCATTACAATCAAGCATCTGACACAAAATGTCTAGGGCAAAACAAAAAAAAATTGTGCAAATTTGCTGTTCTTCTCTGTATAGTTTTGTATTTAGCATCTGTCAAAAAGAATTAGGAAGCAAGAATGTAAATTCATCTGTAAACATTTGTTTGACAACTTTATCAATGCATTGTGTGCATTTTTTCATTGCTTACAAGGTCATCCTCCATATTTTAAGAATTAACTTCAAAACAGGTGGGTAGCTTTAGGATTTCTTCAAAAGCACACTATATGCAAAGCAGCACTCTTCCAGATATAACTGGCAGGATTCCTTATCATGGAAAAAAAAAGGCATTACATTTCCCAAATTCCACTGGTATGTTTCAAAAACTATGATTTTCCAAAGTTTGCAGAACAAGGAAAAGTTGGTTGACTTTCTTATGAATAACAACAACCACAGAGGTAATTATATGAAGTGGCAAGGGCTGTGGATGTATGGGCTTGACCCCAACACAAACCCAAAGTTTCCTCAAATGCTAATTTGCAAAGTTCTGATAATTTTGTGCATTTGAAGCAGAATACATGATACTTTTTGAAGATCCATGGCAGACTTTGTGTCACATTTTTGCATCAAGTTCAGTCTATGACAGGTTTCTATAAAATAAACCTAATGTAGTTTGTATTAGATACACAGATGGTCACTTTTCATCAGGAGTTGAAGTACAGTAAACAAGAATTTATGATCACATAAACGTGTGTAGTACTTTAAGAAATACAGAAAGAGATCAAACTACACATAACTTAGACATGTAACAATGGACATTTGACAGACACATTTTTTTTCTTCTTGCCTAATTGAGACAAGTACAGAGAAAAACTACATTTCCAGGGCAAGAATAAACAGGATATGCTCAGTATATAGTCATATTAAATGTAAATATGCAAGTAGTGCAGATATCAGCTGATCTCTGACTTTTGCTGTGGGTGCAAAACATTGGGACATCATTCTATAGGCTCTTGAATGTCTGCCAAAAATCCTAAGATCTTTGGGGTCATCTATGTCCTCTGTAGCTTATGTAGAACACCACTAGCAGAATTAATGAGTGAATTCCCTCAGTCATGACTTGAAATTCAAATAATTTGCATGTCTAATGAAAATAGACCAAATAAATTTAACAGATGTAAAGTTACAAGCAAGGAAAACACAGGGAGGGAATAGATTATCCATTGAAGTTGGCCATCTAATGGTCCAACCAATATGCCTTGTACTCAAATAAGTAGAACATATGCAGTATCCAGAGGGAAAATTCCAAAATGAAGTCGCAAAACAACTGAACACAGTTTGCATCATCTTCATTACTATCAAATAGCAAAAGAAATCTTTGTAACAGGATGTCATGAAGAAAAATACTCTTGAAGAATACCTATGGTATACAATTTCCATTCATGAGGGTCCATGATATTTCTGCTTAGATCATCTGCCAGAGTATTTTTCTTTCCTGGCAGGAATTGTGTTTGCAGGTGAACTTGGTACGTTAGAGCTGTGTTCCACAAGGTCATGGCTTGCCTGCATAGGGGGTAAGAATGAGTGCCCCCTTGCTTGTTTATGTACCACATTACTGTGGTGTTGTCTGTCTTTAATAATAATTGTCCTGGATGCAGAAGGTCCTTGAAAGCTGTTAGGGCATTTTGAACAGCCAACATCTCTTTCTGAATGATGTGAAGATGCATCTGGTCTGTGGTCCACTTGCCCTGAATGCATTTTCCTGCCATGTGTGCTCCCCAGGCATAATCTGAAGCATCTGCTGTTAGAGTCTGCCTGGCTGTGGGTAGGGTGAAAGGCTGACCCTTGTTTAGGTGACATGCCTGTGCCCATCACTGAAACTCCTGTTGCAGGCAGGGAATCATTGGTATTACTGATTCTAAACTGTGAGAGTGCTGAGTCCAAACACATTTTAGGTACCATTGTAGTTTCCCCATATGCAGTCTGGCATATGGTATTAGTAGTATGCAGGATGCCATGAATCCCAGGACCTGCAGCATTTTTCTTGCAGGGAGATGAGACTTTTTTGCCAGTAATTGAAAATATTGAGTTAGTTGAACCTGTTTGTCTGGCGTGAGGTAAGCCATCTGGGCCATTGTATTTAAGCTGACACCCAGGAATATAATCTGTTGTGAGGGCACTAGTTTACTGTGTACCCTAGAGAAGTTAGCAACCTTTTTACAAATGCCAGATGCTGTAGAAGAATGTCCTTTGTCTCTGCTTTAATGAGGCAGTCGTACAGGTATGGATATATTTGAATTCCTTTTTGTCTGCAAAAAGCAATTACTGGTGCCAGGCACTTTGTGAAGACCCTGGGCGCAGTAGATAAGCCAAAGGACAGTGCAGAGAATTGGTAGTGCATTGTACCAGCTTTGAATCTGAGGTGTCTTCTGCAATTTTGTCTGATAGGGACATGCAGGTATGCCTCTTTGAGGTCCAGAGTAGCAAGCCATGCGTTCTTGCCCAGCATGGGTAGAAGCTGATGTAATGTCAATATTTTGAATTTTGGAATATCCAGGTAAGTATTTAGAATTGAAAGGTCTAGTATGGGCCTCCAGGCCTTGTCCTTTCTGGGGACCAGGAAGATTCTTGAGTAAAATCCTTGTCCTTGTTCCTGCTGTGGTACTTTTTGAATAGCTCTCATTTCCATGAGGGCTGAAATGTGTTTTTGTGCCTCTGCCCATTGATTTTGTGGCAGGTCTGGCATTCTTTTTAGCCTTGGTAAAGTATGAAAGTGGAACCTGTAACCTTGAGACACAATATTTAGAACCCATTTTTCTTGGGTGATTGTTTGCCAGTTTTGAGAAAAAGTGCTAGTTTTCCCCCCAAGGGGGATTCCAAAAGGGAAGTGCTTGGCGTACGAAGGGGAAAGTCATTGTGACTGTTTACTGTAAGGTTGAGACTAGTCCTCACCTCCTTTTGGGGTTGAGGTGCCCACTGTCATTGTCTGTTTGAGCCTTGGGGTTGAGATCTGCCTCTTGGGCATCTGTATCTGCCTCTCTGTGGTCTGTCTGACACTGGAAAGGACCAATTTTTTGTAGGCCAATTTCTGCTAAATTGAGGCAGCTATACCTGTAAGAAATCCTTGACTGTTTGCATAGATTTAGCTTTATCCTCCATTTTCTTTAACACTTCTTCTGCCTTAACACCAAATAAGGTATCATGCTGTAAAGGAGCATCTAATAATTTTGCCTTAACATGATCAGGAAAACTCTGTTCTTTTAACCAAGCATGCCTTCGAATCACTGAACCTGTAACTGCAGCTCTGCAAGAGGCCTCTAGAGAATCAAAACCACTTTGCAGAGTATGTTTTCCCACCTGTTCAACTGCATGCAATAAATCCTGCATTTCTTTGCAATCAGGAGCTTCTGAGCTTGCAAGCATTTTCTGTTTTAATTGAGCCATTAAATATTGTTGGCACTTAAGCATGTGAAACTGGCAATTTAAAGCTCTTACTGCTAAAGTTGCAGAAGTGTATACTTTCTTCCCCCATCTATCCAAAGCTTTGGAATCTCTGTCAGAGGGTACTGGATTTTTTGCAATGGAAGCCTTAACCCCTTTTGGACCCTGGGAAATAGTTTCTGGATCAGCAGAAGGGTTTTTATAAAGAAACTTGTGAGAGTCAGTGACTCTGTAGTACTTATCTGGCTTGGATGGTGCAGGGGGCAAGGAATCGGTAGATAAGCTGGATTCAGAGAACACATCATCCACAATATCTAGCACAGGTGGAATAGCCAGGGGCCTGTGCTGAGGCAATAAAAGGAATTCTCTGAGCCTTTTCTTAGATTCTGAGTAATCCTGACTTTCCCAATGGAAATGCTCCCTCGTGGTATGTAAAGTTTCCCCAAAAGAATAATCCTCAGGAGGAGAGGCTGAAGGGATAGATTCTTCAGCATCAGAGTCCTCATAGGGGGGTAGAGAGTACCCCTGGTCTGAAGAGGAATCAGAGGAAATGGAAACCTGATCAGAGGACTCAGTCTGTATCCTGCCTAGGCCTTTTCTCAGGAGGGGGATGGGAACCCCTGATTAGAGTAATGAGGTCTTCGGCCATTTTAAGCATCTGTTTCTTAGGCATGGAGGCTTGTCCAGGAGAATCCTGTCCTTGTTTCTTTGTCTTTAGTGGTACTTTTGTCTTGGCTGTATTTTTAATGGTAAGTTGTGAAGGTCTGAAAACACCCTCAGAAGCCGATGCCTGCTCAGCGGCTCTGGACCCATCTGAGGAATTAATTTCTGTAGGCCCAATACCTTGAGTTTCCAGAGGCCTGGTTGTCTCAACGTGGGAGTCGGAGGCGGCCTTTGTCTCTGAGGTAGCGGGTGTCAGGGGCTGCGAAAGCGCCTCACTGAGAACCGACGACTGGCCTAGAAGAGGCTTTGTCATCAGTTTTGGACCTCGGATGCCTGTCTTTATCCTTGTCCTTGCGTTTTTTCGGTATTGCGGTCGTCGGTTGATCCGACGGCATAGTATAATTGAACCTTCGGCCAAAGTAGTGCAAAGCAAAATCAAAACACCTTTTAATAGTACGTTTGTTAAATCTAGCACAAAACCGATAACAAGTGATGCCGTGATCAGGGCCTAGGCATGGAATACAGTAAGATTGGAAGTCCTTATGAGGTATTTGCTTTCCACAAGAAATACAATTATTACCTTTTTCTGACATTGGTCTGAGGCAAGAAAAAAAGCTTCCCCAATGGGGTACTTAGCTTTATTGAAGACTTCTGATCTGAAATTCGACTTCGAAAATTTCAGGAGTTGGCCGACTGGCACTTGTGAACTGCTTCTGCTTTGGGCACCACGCGGCAAGAAATACTGAAGAAAATGGCGTCGGATGCATCTTATATACCCCTGGCGCACTGACGTCAGGGAAGAAGCGACAGCAACCGACGCCGGACCAAGACTTTGGAACTCTGGCCGACTGCAGGATCGCCTGACAGCAGGATAACCCAAGTGTGATGACTGCAGCAGTGTAACATGATGAACATCAGGACATACCCATTACTGATGGTATAGATTATGATGTTATTCAAGTAAATGAAGCTAAACCCAAAATTTTTGGAAAATGGTAAAGATGCAGTTTACATGTAGATTACAAGTAATACTGAAAGCATTCTTTCATCTGTAACAGAGCAGCCATGCAATTCAAACGTGCGTGTGTCATGCACGCCAAACAGGAAGAGGAATTCAAACTCAAAGAACTACCTCCCCTCCTCATTATACCAACTCAATGATGTTGATCAGAAGTGATGAGGAGCCATCATCTTAAAAAGTTGTCTTAGGAGATCTCTCTGGAGGATTGTTGGGGACAGGTTTTCTTTCCATTATTTCTCCTAAATTTCTTCTAAATGACTTGAAGGATTTACAAGAAAAATGGAAATACTGGGATTATGTTTATCCTTAACTAATTTGTATGGTTATATTGCAGTGATCCAGTAAATTAATCTGTGGAACCAGTTGTCCATTGCATGTTTGTAAATTAACTAGAGAGTTCACATTCACAAAAGAAAGGATATGTTGGAAGAAATGAATATGCCTTTACCCAGGCCTCTCATACTACTCTAGTTAAAAGTGTTACTTCTCTGTGACTGGTGTCAAGCAATGAGTATATCTACATTTGATTACAATAATATAATGAAAACATTAATGTCTGGTCTACCCAGACTCCTATGTACTCAAGTCTTTACCAAATGGTGCTTCCATCCAGTGGTACTGGGTTTTTTGATTTACTATTTTGTGGTCTTTTTTGGGTACCAGACATGAAGATTTTTTTCCATAAACTGAACTATTGATAAATGTGCTGTAGCCAATTAAATAACTGTGACTCATCTTTTTACCAGTTCCTAACACTGAGCTCAGTAGACCAGACAACCATGTCACTGGTTACTTCAGTCTGACCATATGTGAAAGATACTAGTGTGTATACGGAGAGAGTAAATATCAGGGGTAACAGGAATGAGCAATGGGGTCCTTCACTTTTTAATAAATATGACTGAGAATTAAATATAAAAATCTACTTATTTAATATGAGGGGTAATTGAAAACGAGTCTTTCAATAATATAATCAACTGATGGGTTTTGGAACTATACTTAATGAATATAGAAATTATATGCCTGCATAAAATGAATAAGATTAACATAACATTAATTTTAATACCCATCTATGCATCCAGAAAATATCTAAACATAAGAGTTATTTATCACATCCTACTACATTTATCCTCTACAAAAGTACTTAGAGGTAACTGGTTTGCATGCAAGGAGTCTATCCACAAATATTAATCAGAGGGATAGCTAGAACTATTAGAGATTTATACAGAAACTTTTTTAATGAGTGCTTATAACAAATTCAATTATCTTCTAATGCAGATGTTCAGTGAGAAGAAATTAAATATCATCTGTAATGCTTTCCAAAGTACAACATAACTGTAACTGAATATGTATATAATCAAATTTTATTCCCCCATGAGCTATATATTTCTAGATATTAAATGGAATAAATGCTGGTCATAAAAAGGGACATTTGCTTAAATTTATGGATACTTACAAAATGGATATAATTTTTCATAATGAAACAGAAAAAGATATCCACAAAATTAAACTAAATGGTTATACAATTGTGGTAAGCTCTTCTTTTAAATGAAAAAAGAGTTACTATTATGTTATAACAAATCTATTATGCCAAAAATCCTTTACACATAAAGTGTCACTAAAGGAATGCTTGCAATAGTAAATACAGACTTCAAGAGCAAATTGTACACACTTACCAACATATACTGTAGAACAGATCTTGGGGAAAACTTAATTAAAAAATAGAAATGCTATTGGGTAAGTTTAAGGACAGTTTGTTTCTAGAGTTGGATCTCATAAACTCAAACACTCAAAGGAGCACATGTTAATTACTGTTGGTTTTGACAGGTGCTGGCTAATCCGTGTGTGGCACTATGGTATAGTGGGGACTGCAAATGTGTCCTATATCCACTTGCATGATCTTGGGGTTGGTGTATAGCCGTATCTTTATCTGTATATATAAAATTAGCAGGGAGTAGGGGATATAGATTTATGGGTGCACTGCACTTGCTGGAAATGCAATTTTGTCGATATCAGTTAGGTTGACCTCATCAAGGTGGATATATGTAGATGGTCGACAAGTGTGTGAGATCAAAAATACCAGGTAGGGTAATATTCCCTTTCCCTAGGGATTTAGCAATCTTGGAGTTAGCATGTATACTTTGCAGGGGGTATGATGGTTGCAAAAAATTATGCTTTTTTTGTTGTTGTTCATTAGAAAATGATATGCTCTGAAGTTCTTTCTCAGTGATTGTATGGTAACATGTTGACATAAGGTTTGCCGATCTTTTGCAATAAATGTTTGAGAGGTTGACGTATGGGCTACTAAACTAATGTGACTAGATCCACATATGTATGGGTGTACATAAAATCAAACATTTCTTTTACTGAATGGCAACTAATTGGACATAACTAGTCAATCAGCAGCTTACTTTAAGTAAAAATAAATAAATAAAATATTACAGTATATAGTGTGTGTGTATATATGTATATATATATATATATGTATATATATATATATATATATATATATATATATATATATATATATATATATATATATATATATATATATATATATATATATATATATATATATATATATATATATATATATATATATATACATATATATATATATATATATATATATATACATATATATATATATATATATATATATATACACACACATATGAGTCTAATTGATATGGTCGACAGTTCATATGATCGTAACTCATTTGGTCGATGGCTCATTTGGTCGACAACCAGTATTCAAGGCACTTAACAGGGATTTGCCCCCCTCCCCAAAGTTGTGCGATCCTGAAGTTGATATATATAGTTAGTGGGGGTGTGGGGGACAAAGTCTCCCACCCATATTCATTTAAAATGTTTAGATTTTGTTGTATTTTCATGTTTTAAACGACTATTAAATTAATATTAGTGGGGGGCTGTGCCCCCCAAATCCCCCCTAACTATATATATCAACTGCAATGCCTTGAATACTGGTTGTCGACCAAATGAGCCATCGACCAAATGAGTTTCAACCATATGAACTGTTGACCATATCAGGTAGACCCACATATATATTATAGTTTACCTTCAAAATGTTGAAAACACATAGTGAAATGTGCACATTGCCGAAACGTTTCTGCAAAATACATACTGACGAAATTTCAGAAAGCTGAAAAAAAAGTGAACATCAATATTTCTGACCAATCCACACCTAAAACAAGTGCTAACATGGGTCAAAAAGGGGGCGAAATTTTGCGGTTCGGAATATTGGTGTTTAAGGTTTTGAGAAGTCACAGTTTGATGTTTGCGGAAGTCGTTTCAATGGTGTGACAGTCAACATTTTAAATTAAACATATATATGTGTGTGTGTGTGTGTGTGTGTGTGTGTGTGTGTGTGTGTGTGTGTGTGTGTGTGTGTATAAGGGGTAGATTTTTGCTGCAGTCTAGATAGAATAGAATTTTAGTGTCAGTAAAGAGTTTGGGCTCTCAGACTGTTTAAAATATATATATAAATGGTTTTGAAGAAATTTCTTACACACATTAACCATATATTTTACATACATTAACCATATATTTTAGACATACAAATAGCATTCTGATGATAAATGCTCCAAAATTGTCCATGTTAAGCTGATAGCTTGTGCATTATCTTATCATACTACTACAATATATACATTGGTAAGTATACCCAAAAATATGAATATCTATACCTTGAATCCCTTAATATAGGAGTAAACTTAAAAAATGGTTAGGAAACAAATAGAATTTTATTTGTCTGCTAATAGGTTCATAGGTTAGTGCAAGGTTAACTGTCCTTGTGGGCCATTTCAAGCCTAGCCAATTATCTCATGTGAGAATCAAACCCTGCACCTTGTGTTTGCAAGGCAAATACCTTAACCATGATGCCAGCCCATGCTAAATGTACAGTGACATAAGTATGGACTGTACACTGAGCACAACACTCATTACGTCTTGTGTCCCCATGCTCTAGCCTCTTCTACATGCTGTAGTTACATAAGTATGTACTGTACTCTGATCACAACACTAATTACTTCCCTATCCCCATGCTGTAACACACTTCTACATCCCTATCCCCATGCTGTAACACACTACTACATGCTATAGTTACATAAGTATGTACCGTACTCTGATCATAATGTACTGTACTCTGATCACAACACTAATTACTTCCCTATCCCCATGCTGTAACACACTTCTACATGCTGTAGTTACTTAAGAATGTACTGTACCCTGACCATAACACTCAGTACTTCTTGTGTACCCATGTTGTAGCCTCTTCTACATGCTGTAGTTACTTAAGTATGTACTGTATACAGAGCACAACACTTATTACTTCCACTGTCCCCATGCAGTAGTACACTTCGACAAGTTGTAGTTACATAAGCATGTGCTGTACCCTGACCATAACACTCAGTACTTCCCCTATCCCCTGTCCCTATGCTGTAACACACTTCTTCATGCTGTAGTTACATAAGTATGTACTATACCCTGACCATAACACTCATTGCTTTCCCTGCCCCCACTCTATAGCTCACTTCTACATGTTGTAGTTACATATGTACTGTACACTGAGAGCAGCACTCATCACTTCCCCTGTCCCCATGCTGTAGCACACTTCTCAATGCTGTAGTTACATAAGTATGTACTGTACATAGAGCAAAACACTCATTACTTCCCTGTTCCCATGCTGTATACACTTTTACATAGGTTCATAGGTAGGTACTAGGCTATCAGCCCAAGGGCCTAAGAAAGCCTAGCCAACAAGGTTCCCTTGCTTATGCCACCCAAGAAAGTTATTTTCCTGTGCCCCTGTTGAGCAGAGCCACAGAAGAAGTGAACCCCAGGGTGTATTTCCTATTTCCCATCCACTCAACAAGATTTTCCTTAAAGAGTGCTAATGAGGAACTTTGCTTGACATAGATAGGTAGCTTGTTCCAGAGTATGGGAAGTCTCTGGTACAGGACTCTATCCTTCCAGCATGTCCTGTTTATTGTGGTGACAATAAACAGGATATGCTGGAGGGATAGATTCCTGTTGTAGTTACATAATTATGTACTGTACAGTGAGTACAGCACTCATTACTTCCCCATCCCCATGCTGTAGCACACTTCTACATGCTGTAGTTACATAAGTATGTACTGTACAGTGAGTACAGCACTCATTACTTCCCCATCCCCATGCTGTAGCACACTTCTACATGCTGTAGTTACATAAGTATGTACTGTACAGTGAGTACAGCACTCATTACTTCCCCATCCCCATGCTGTAGCACACGTCTACATGCTGTAGTTACATAAGTATGTACTGTACAGTGAGTACAGCACTCATTACTTCCCCATCCCCATGCTGTAGCACACTTCTACATGCTGTAGTTACATAAGTATGTACTGTACAGTGAGTACAGCACTCATTACTTCCCCATCCCCATGCTGTAGCACACGTCTACATGCTGTAGTTACATAAGTATGTACTGTACAGTGAGTACAGCACTCATTACTTCTCCATCCCCATGCTGTAGCACACTTCTACATGCTGTAGTTACATAAGTATGTACTGTACAGTGAGTACAGCACTCATTACTTCCCCATCCCCATGCTGTAGCACACGTCTACATGCTGTAGTTACATAAGTATGTACTGTACAGTGAGTACAGCACTCATTACTTCCCCATCCCCATGGTGTAGCACACTTCTACATGCTGTAGTTACATAATTATGTACTGTACAGTGAGTACAGCACTCATTACTTCCCCATCCCCATGCTGTAGCACACTTCTACATGCTGTAGTTACATAAGTATGTACTGTACAGTGAGTACAGCACTCATTACTTCTCATCCCCATGCTGTAGCACACTTCTACATGCTGTAGTTACATAAGTATGTACTGTACAGTGAGTACAGCACTCATTACTTCCCCATCCCCATGCTGTAGCACACTTCTACATGCTGTAGTTACATAAGTATGTACTGTACAGTGAGTACAGCACTCATTACTTCCCCATCCCCATGCTGTAGCACACTTCTACATGCTGTAGTTACATAAGTATGTACTGTACACAGAGCATAACACTCATTACTTCCCCATCCCCATGCTGTAGTTACATAAGTATGTACTGTACAGTGAGTACAGCACTCATTACTTCCCCTGTCCCCATGCTGTAGCACACGTCTACATGCTGTAGTTACATAAGTATGTATTGTACAGTGAGTACAGCACTCATTACTTCCCCATCCCCATGCTGTAGCACACTTCTACATGCTGTAGTTACAAAAGGATGTACTGTACACAGAGCATAACACTCATTACTTCCCCTGTCACCATGCTGTAGCAAATTTCTACATGTTGTAGTTACATGTTAATGGAAAGGCATATTAACATATTTCATGGAGTTCTAGATGTTCTAGTTGTTTGGGTAAGATTCATGAGATTCTGTGGACATAGTGACCTGTAGCTAGCTATAACATGGTGAGGGATTTTTTCTATGGTGACTTGCAAGTAGATGAGTTCCATGGTATCATTCTGTCTGTTGCTAATGTAGATGAAGACCCCTCCACCTTTTGCCCTTAGTCTGTGCTGCTGTTGGTCTAAATGTGTAGAAGGCACTGTAGCTTTGCACTGCAGACTGCCTTCTACAACTTTAAACAACATTTCAGTCATGACACAAATGTCTGCATTCTCCAGAGTGAGGAGTGTTTGAAGAGTGTGGAGGTTTTTGTTTAGGTTTCTAGCATTGAGCAGTAATAACTTAAGGTTGCTTGCAAACTTTTCTACTTTGTTGGTAGTTTTGTCATTTTAATATTTTCTAAAAAAGGGACTAAGGGGATAGGTGAAATTTTAGCCAATATCCAAAAGTCTGGGGAGGGGGGGCAGTGCACGCCCATCCTTGACAAAGCAATGTGGGCTTTTGACCCTATCCTCCCATACTGGCAGATAATGTATTCCCCTGGAGTGACATACTGCGGCATCATCCTCAGAGAAGGTAGAATGCTGCTGAGTGTAAAGCTCACACCCATCCTTGATAAATATTCCAAGAGATCCATATGTCTCTTTTCATATAGTCCACTGAGGTATGTCTCAGGTCATTTGTAACCAAATGGACTATGACAGAATCATATTGGTGCCTGGGGCTCACTGACTTGAGTGTGTGCATGATATTATAGATTCTGGCTCCAGATAGGCAACAAATCATTTTATTTTCCTTGTCTGAAAGATGAGTGGGTCATCCATGGAGTCCCCAATAACAAGAGTATCAGATAAGGTATTTATATGCTTGCTATAATGCCTTCACATACTAACCCACTTTGGTTCATCCCTGGTAATGGTTTGGCGGTTCATTCATAAGCATGCAATGAACTATCTGACTAGTAGAAGCACGCCACTAACAATCCTAGCTCCTTATCTCTGATTATGAATGCATAATAGAAATGAATATATTTGGATTAAGTTTAATTTGGCAACTGTCCAAAAATTCAAAACTAGTCTATACACCAGCAAATTTCATTACAATAAACAGGTCATGGAATGTACAAAAAGTTGGTCTTAAGCAGGAACCAAATTGCTTTAAAACCATTTGCTCTGTCCTTTATTTTTTCCTTATCAGAGACCATAAAATACATTCAAACAACTGAAAACAAAATATTATGATTTATTCATTCAATATATATGACAGAACACTGCAAGGGCATACAGAAAATCAAATGTTGCCAGTATAACATAAAAAGTCAGAATGCCCTAAAGCTACACCCCCACCATAATATAATAGCGACAACAGTAAAAGTCTTCTGTAAAATTGTACCATGAAGAATTGAATACTTTACCAAATATAACAGCTAGTACTTGAAACTATACCTCACTAGTAAATGTTAGTACAATTGTAACGAAGAACAAAGTTAGATCTAAGGAAATGGCCCCAAAGCTATCCTACTGAAATCACACAATACTCATCAAAGTGCAACCACAGTGACACATACAGAGAGCTATGTAAACAGTGGCAGTGTCTTGGTACATAATGAATTGATTTGCATAAATAGTCATGTAAAATCAAAACTGGAGCAGTTATTGAACTTAAAATGTTGCTTATAATGCAGCCTGAATGTAAAAGGATTGAACTACAGCTAAGAATGTAAATTACTTTGTAAATTTCATTTTGAAAACTTGCTATTTGTCATTGTCCCCTTCAAAAAACATCACACCAAATGATGTTTGATGACATTTATTAAACTTCCATAAACATAACTTTATTGCCCATTATACAATGACCCCCCCATTAATATTCCAAAATGTGCACCCTGACTGGTCAGCATGCATGTTGTAAATCAGACTTATATTAATGGAAAAAGATCCGGTCACCCGGACTTTTTCCATTAGTATAAGTCTTTTTTTACAGCAACAGAGAACGCAAGATCTCCGTTGCTTTTTAGACACTGTCTCGCTATGTTAAGAGTTTAACATAGCGACACAGCTTTAAAAAAAGTAACAGAGATCTTCCTTTCTCCGTTGCTTTTTTTAAAACTGTCTCGCTATGTTAAACTCCTTTAAAATAGCGAGACACTTTGTAAAAAGCAACAGAGATCTTGCTTTCTCTGTTGCTTCCACCCACAGCTCTGATGTACTGCGTAAGCATACGCATGCGCAGTACATCAGAAGTGCTGCAGAATACCAGACAGCTGCGGAAGGGCAGCAAGGAGGCATTATACAATGCCATTATTTAAGAAAAGTAAGTATTTTTTTCTTAAATAATGTCATTGTATAATAGCAATAACCCACTTCTGGGTGTGGGTAATGCTGGATTTACCCACGGTTGTTTTTGCTTGGCCACTCGGGCTTCGCCCTCGAGACCAAACCACACCAACCGTGGGTAAATCCAGCATTACCCACACCCAGGCGTGGGTTATTGCTATAATAGCATTTATTAACCCCAGCATAAACACCCACATAACTGTTATTTATCACAGCATAAACATCCACATAACTGGTTACTGGTGTGACCTCGCTCACCCTGACCAAATAAGCAGCGTCCTTACCTCTACTCACTTATTTTACTTATGAAGTAGCATCCCCTCACTCACTTTCATTTCCCATTTATTGAATTACTTATCCAACAAAATAAGCAGCATCCATACCTCCACTTCCTTACTTTAGTTATCAAGCAGCGTCCAAATGCTCACTTTCCTTTCCCAATACATTGAAATGAACATCTAACACCAGAGGGAGAACAGAAGAGGGACAAGCCTGCCCCTCTTCTCTGCCTACCCAAAGTTATAAAATATCCTCCTAACATCCTAATTTCCCATTTAACTCTTTATCCCCCAACACTAACTTTCTTCCCATATCCTCTAATTCCCTCTACTATTTCTACTAAACCCCAGCTGAAGATGTAGCTGGACAAACTGGTTTGTTACCAAACCTCATTTGTCTCGGTCCCCTTCAATAATTACATCACACCAAATGACATTTGACGACCTTTATGAAACTTCCATAAACATTCCTTTATCGTCCAACAGTATCTATTAACCCCAGCATAAACATTCACATAACTATTTATTACAGCATAAACATCCATATACCAATTAACTAGCATAGCATGACCTTGCTCACCTTGACCAAATATGCAGTGTCTTCACCTCAGCTTGCTTACTTTACTTATCAAGCAGAATTCCCTCACTCAATTTCCTTTCCCACTTATTGAATTAAATATCCAACCAAATAAGACGTGCCCTTACCTCTACTCACTTACATTACTTATTAAGCAGCGTCCAATGCTCGCTTTCCTTTCCCAACTCATTGAAATGAACATCCAACTCCAGTGGGAGAACAGAAGAGGGTAAAGCCTGCCCCTCTTGTCAGCCCACCAGGCTGACGAGGCTATTCCCCCTTCTTCCTACCAACTTCCAGTAAAACTTTCTAAAACAAACCTAACCACACATTAAAAAGAGATGAAGCTAAACCCTCATTCAGTGTACTCCATCCTCTCTAAACCAAACTGGATCCCTGTCATCAACCTCCCAAAACCTTACCATATAAATACCCAAAACAGCCAATTACCTAAGCAGCTGAAAATTAAACTGATGTCTCCTCTCCAGTGCCAAAGTAATGCCCATAACCTTGTATAACGTCTGTAAATTAAACAAATCCTCATTTATCCTAACAACCAACAGTAGTTCATAATGATCTCAATATCATTACCTGCCAAATGTACCACCAGAACTCTAAGAAACCCAATGTCAACCGAAACAAATTATAGTAAACTGCATGCCCTCATGCCTAACTTCAGCCCCAGTTTATCACCAAACAGATATAATAATAATCAAAATGAAATTTCCTTTCTAAAAGATTAATATAATAGCAATCCCGCCATCATACCAACTATCCATTATAAGGCAAGAAAACATTTGATGACTGACACAGCATTTGCTGACCAACAAACCACCCTCTTAATGACTCCAATACATCCATAAAGCAAATGCTTCAGAGACTGTAATCCAATGAACCTCCATTCAGCAACAACACCCTTGGAACAAAACCTATCTCCATTGACTGTCAATCATAACCCTATCAAACCTACCCCAATCCTTCCAGTATATGAACCAACGTCCATGATTTAGTAAATTCATGTAGCTCCATCACTTGTGCAACTATACTAATCACAGCTAGATCCTTCTTGACCAAGGAACTGCCTTATGTTGATCCCAAGCCTGAAATAAATAGCTAAGTCCACCCACCAAACTCCTTCCCCCACGTAGCTACAACACATATTTATTTAACAATGCCCTACCACACGCCTTCCTTATAAAAGCTATAGAGGCTCCTGCATCATACATCTAATCCTTCTTACCCAACCTAACACACCTCGACAAGAAACAAGAACAACCCATACCATTGCTATATTAACCAGATGAAAATTACCCTATTCCCCAACAACTTCTGCTAAACCTACGAGTCCAGTTAAAATGAAACTGACTCCAAATATTCAACATCTCTCCTCCAATTCTCCTTCCCTCCTACCAACCAACAAGCCACAAACCAACCCTCCCAAAGCATGCACCAGCCCAATACCTCCTGCCACATTTGTAAACAAATACAAATCCCCATGAGCAACCAATCCATCTGACAAATGGCCGTACCACTAAACTGCACCAATGGACACCACAATGCTAATACATGTAACAATTTATTAAGGTTCACCCAACTGACTTGAGTAAACTGCCCGACTTCAGGATCCCAAAAAGCTCAACATCATCCTTAATCTGCTGCTTGTCTTTGAATTTTCCTCTCAAAGCCTTTCTTTCTATGTTCAACCTATTAATTTGATAAAGAAACAAACCATGGCCTACATCTGCCAGGAATCCTAAAACAATGCCTTGTTTAAGCCTTTTACCTAGCCAATGGAAATGCTCAGTTCCCCATATATTCTTCAAAACATTTGCATACCTACAATGCTCCATCAAACCATACCTACTCTTAAAAGTCATACATATAACGCACCACCTCCTAGCAGTACAAAGGAAAGAACATCAAACAGAACTAATGACCTAACTGCCCCCCCATTCCTACTCTACCAAACCTTCACAATCCCGTCCTTCCTCTATAAGAGTCAACGATTCCTACAAATTAACCCCTTACCCCTTTGATTCAATAGAAAATCCTTAGGAGAGCCCCAACTATTACCCATACATTAATGATAAAATGCATCCCCTAGTCTTCCCTTTGACCCATGAAAGGACCCCTTTTGTCTACCACCAAAAATTCCCTTTATGCAGTTACCCTGACATCCATGTAACAAAGATGGCCTACTCAATTCAAGCTGTTGCAAACTCAAATTAACCAACATGCCTTTTCCCTCTTTCAACTGCACAGCTGAATACATACCCATATCGTAAGTGTGAGAAAACCTACACGCTACCCACAAGCATCTCCTACTCCCAAAACATACCCCCATCATGCCCCATTAATTAAGTCAAGTGTCTATGTCTCACATCCCAACGCAGTGACTGATCAAACACTGTCATCTCTGATCATATCACAACCAGGCATCCCCCACCCAAAATATGCTGTACCTCTCAGATCGAGAGAAAATAAGCCAAAATCGGCAATGCCAAGACAGTATTCTTCTCCAACTAAACCACCATGTAATCAATAAAACCTAACATCCAATGAAGCTTAACAACACATTGCCCCCTGTCTTTAGCCACAAGTCCACTAAAGCCTTTGCTGCTTGCATTTCCTGCTTCCATCAGAAGTTAAACCCCAACCACATCAACTAATTTAAATTATCAATTAATTTGAATTATCAACATACTCCCCTATTCCAAACCTTTAACTAAAGCAGTAGGTGAAAGGGTTAAAAGACTCCCTCTCCCAACCTCAGGTCTTGCTTAATCAATCAATCAGCCACATCCCAAAGTCCAACCCACCTCAGTTGTTATGACTCCTCCCCACCTATAGACTACCCCAAACTCCCCATAATTAAACCTAAACACCTGCTTCACCACACCCCTGATGTATCTCATCCTTACCTGTCCCCACACTCATCCCATACTGCACAAACTATCATGAACACACAAAAATGTATCACTACCTGTGACCTCACAGAATACTGCCCCAGTGGCCAAAACACTCTTTGAAGTAACATCCATCACATGACAAGACCACTTCCTTCGGACCACCAGCTGATACAAACTCTGCACTTCCACCATGTGTGACCTCAATGCATAAAGCTCCAGCAGCAAAATCCTCCATTGTGGCAGGATCCATCACCTGTTGAGACTACCATCTGTGATCTCATCGTGCACTACTCTAGCGGCTGGAACATCCACCGCAGGAGCATCCCTCATGGCATCAGTCTGCAAAAGAAATGACAACTGTAAATGCTCTGAAATAGAGAAAAGTACACACACACACACACACACACACACACACACACACACACACACACACACAACATCACAGGTAAAAAAAGGACCAAATCCTGAACCCTGTAAACTAAAGCTCAACCTAAAACTAAAGCAGTACCCAGTTCCAACTGCAAGAAATATGAACAAGGCTATAACTACAAGTGGGACCATAACCTGCAAATAGGATAATCTGAACATATTGCTGTTACAAACACAGCTCCCTGATACCATGAATTTCTGCAAGATATGGACCATGCATCTGGAATGCTGGTCTTTATTTTAATGACTTACCACCCATTCCCAGAAATCAGCAATTATGAAATGCCCACAAGGTTACGTGAAAATCTGGACATTCAGCACAGTTAAGAGGTAAGCCTCACTGTTCTACTCCAGAGAAGCTTCTAACATAGACTGCACCTCATACTTCTCACCCTTATAGTGCAGGAAATGTGGACAAGACTACAAATCATAGGGCACGAAGTTCCAAAGAAAGGGACACTTTTTCTTTTATAGGCTTAAAATACCACACCAAACAGATAAAAGTGGCATGAATTCTTCGAAGGGTATGAAGTCTAAACTGAAATGCCTGTCATTATTTCTTGATTTCCCCTCACACCTCAACTGCTAAAATAAAAAGGTTTTGTGTGACCCTGCATTTAGAGCCATGCCCATCCCAACATTAAACCTAATCAATGTTTAAAATAAAAGCAGCAATAATGTGAAAACAAATGTTCCTAGAGATCAGAAGCATCTACTACTAATGCATTTAGCAAGCACTAATATCAGTTGTTCCAGGCAAAATATATATTGTGGTTACTTCACTCAGTAGGAGAAAATTAACTGGCTAGTCACATCTTATTACTATGTCAGTGGGATGGTTCTAACCACTCACTCACTTCTGTGACTTCCCACTTTATACTAATAAGGTTTAGGATTTATACCGCTATCCTGATATTGTAAGAAATTGGAGACTGCTTTAAAAACTATTTTTTCCATCCCCACCCCGTTTTTTTACACACAGACAGAGATGTGGATGTTAACTGCTACATGGCTGCAAGTCTCGAGTGTCTAACCCGGGTTATCAACATAACTGCAGAATTGCAGAGTGCCCTTGTGCTGCAGCACTACAAACTGTATTTAATTGCATAACTCTATACAGCAGGCTGCTCTTCTTCCTTTTTCTAGGAAATACACAGAAGAAGCACCAGATACCTAAACTGTAGTTGATAGTGTTAATTATTAAAACATTACGTATGAAGAATTGATTCCCAGCATGATAGAAGAGAAGGCAATGTGATTAGGACATTCTGACAAACTTCAGCAACAGCATAAATAATGATGCACAGAATATATCATTTAAAATTTTTACCACAGAAAATCTGTATATTTCTGCCAACACCTAAGAGAAAGATTTACTGTATTGACTCTAAGTTTAAATGCTTGAGTTTCAGAAGCTGCCGACAAAACTCGCAAACCTCTCCCCTCCCCTTCATGGCCATTACTGCTTAACAAGCATGCACAGCACTTGCCTGTTACTTGTCTCACACCCCAAACCCACGAAAAATGGTCACGTCACCTTATGGAAGCAATCCAACAGCAAGGTGCTGGCATCGCTACTCTACCACCAACAGCTGCTATGTAACATGCACTCTGGCGTCAGAAATATTAGCTTTAATATTAAAAGTGAACTATATATTTAAAAGAGCTTCTTCCTTATCATAAAAACTCAGTAGCTTAGTACATCCATTATTTTTCTACCACAACATTTGTCATAGCAAGACAAAATCAAATGTATGTGAACACATACGTTTCACTACACCGTAAAAGCATGAATGTAAATAACATCTAAACCCATAGTTCCCATGTCCATAACCAAGCATGCCAGATCAGTGACAGCTATTAAGGACATATTTAACATACTCATGTATGAGCACAGGGTCTTTTGTGAGGTTTAGTTTTCCCTAAACTGTACACCATCAAGCATCAAACCCTGTAGCATGCAATTTGTGAAGCAACCATCTTAACCATTATGCCAGACCTCAACCCTAATAAAGGATCCTGCACTTGCAGCAAGCCCGATGCAAAGAACCTGCCACATTACAAGTAAACGCATCGGCCATCACTCCACATACAACTCGAGACACCTTCAACAAAAAGGGGTAAATAAACAGAAATGTCATAACCCAAAAGCTGTGAACCACTACCTCATCAATCCCTTACAGCAGCCACACACAAATACCTCAAATGACTCAGCGACCACCTGCATAATGGTTCCCTTCATCTCCAAACTGTACCTTCTGCCCAGCCATGCTACTTCAGACCATCTAAACCTATGCCCCTCCACTGGATGTTACACTACCACTGAGACCATATCAACATACCCCAGAGCACAGTATCAGCTGAAAGAACACACCACAAATAGCCAAAAAAAAAAAAATAATAATACACTCACTTGACTTAATCCCCCATACCAACCATTGTTAACCCGAGGGCTATCTGCAGTAGAAGTACCTACTGGCCGTCTCAGACGTAGTACTTGCCGTAGCAAGTTCACACCAAAATGTGATTGCTTACCCAGTTAAACTTGCATAAAACCCATTATGCCTCTCCCTTCTCTTACCTCATTTCCTTCCAATCATACTACATTCCCATTTAACCCTTTCATCCCCCCAATAGCCTTATTCACCTACCCTCTTAATTCCCACTACTATTTCTACTTAATCCCTATCTGAAGATGTCCCTGGACAAGTTGGTTTGTTACCAAACCTCATTTTTTTGCCTCAGTTGTGGCTGAACATGATCTTTGGACCAGTTGTCTTACACAGGGATATCAGACTAATTAATTAATTAAAATGATTAATGGAATTAATGAAGTTCTATTAAAATAGTGTGTATAATAGGCATTTATCTCTTTCTTTATTTTCCACTATATTAACTGCTAATTTACAGGATTATTCCTTCTGTACTACAGATTACAGTGAAACAGTCTGAAAAACAAAATATATTTCTATTTTTTTAACCAGTACATGCTATATGCCAAGTGCAGGTATGGAAAAGACACATTGTTTCACCTTACTGATTATAATATAATCTGATCTCTCCTGTGGAAATTTTTGTTTTAAACAAGAAACATCTTTACTGAATTATCACTTATGACATAGGCAGTTATGCATTTATATAGGTGAAAATAAACCACACTGACATATTTTCAGTTGCAAACATTTTACATCACAAATAATCTTCTATAAAGCCATCGACAACTAATAATTACATAGCTCATTCAATTCCTGCCTTCCCTTGAACCTCATTCCTTCTCCAACACATTATTCTGCATGAATTGTTCCTACAATTCCTACTTTTTTCTAAATAATTTGCTCTTACCCCACTTTTAAAGATCCCACTTCCAGTTCTTTTATCCCTGTTACTACATTCACTACTTCGAGTATGGTTGGCTTACATTTTGATTTCCATTTTCTAGTAATTGCTTCTTTTTGGCAGCAACCAGAATTAAATTCAACAAGGCACATCTAGGCAATTCGAATTCTGTATCACAGCTCAAAAGATCATTTCATTAGTTATACCAATTTTTTCACCCAGTATTTGTAACACAGTAGACTGCAGAGAAATTTTAAAGACTGCCAACTCATTATACTCCCAAAAATATGTTCCCAATGATATATTTCTTCCCCATCACACCTTCAATATTTGAAATCTACCTAAGGGAAAAATTCTCTGGCATCTGTGTGGGGCATAAAATAACTATGCAAAGACTTCCAAGCAAAAATCCTAAATCTTTTAGATTCATTGCAAATTTTGGAGCCATATGTATATCCTCTCATTGTGTATTTGTCAGTTACTTATCCAATCATTTTAACATCCTCTGATTGATTCTTATAGTTAGCATTCAATATTTATATGCCCTACGAATTATTCATTTTCAGCAATGGCTTTTGTTATAAATTCCACTTAAAACTCTATCAGTATTGGTCTTTTTCTTAGGATCCCCCTATTCCTTTCTCTTTGACTATACTCTGATATCTCCTGTGGAAGAATTTCTAGTCTAGATGGTGCCATTACAATATTTTTATTATGGTATACATCAGCAGCTTTTGGTTAAATAAAGTCTTTGATTGCATGAAGACATTGTTAAAAATTAAGAGTATAGACATCATGATGGAATAAAAGGCTGCCTAACCCCAATTAAAACTTCATTACAACCTGAATACTTACAGCTGCAAGGGAACAGGAATTAACTTTTTTTAATAAGCCTAGGAATTAACAGAAAGTCAATTAGGAGGATATGGAGCAACCATTTAAACACTTTCACATCTGTCCAAATTATATTTTCATTTTGACAAGATAGATATACGGAGATGAAGTCAGTTTTCCTGTTAATAAATGGTTGAGATGGCATGATCACATTTAGTAGCTATTTGAATGGTCAGGACTCACAGAATATTCCCTTTTCTTTGAGGTATGTGGACCTCAGAGTTGGTATATATAAATTCAGGGAGCAGGGGACTTGCACCACACATTGCAGGCACAAGGGAGCTTGCCCAATTGTGAAAAAAAAGTTTAAGAGATTAACTCTTCTCCTGGATTTCTCATCTTTTTTTTTTTTTTTTTGGTGCATCAGCATTCAACATTACAACTATCAACATGTTAGTAGATGTTTGTTATTGCCCAAGTTCTCTGTGATGAGATTTCCCTCTAAGTCAGTTCAAGTCTCCAATGGGAATTACTTGCTTTTTAAGCATCTGACATTTAGAGTAGATATAGTAACTCCTTTCTTCTTACCACTGTGAAAGATTTTCAAGGATGACATTGATTTACCTTAAAATTTTGGTATTAGCATTGCCATCAACCCCAATTTTCTTATTTTATAGAGAGGGTTGGGGTGTCATGTCTCTCCAAAACTCTTTCAGTAACAGTTGGGGATTATAGTCAAATACAGGAAGATATAAAGTCCTATATTTCTTTAACTTCAGAAAATGCATTGAAAGCCTTCGGATTTTAGAGACTTGTACAATCAGTAATACTAATATTTAAAAATGTTCCCTGAATTTGGACATTCATCACTAAGTATTTTGGCTGATTTTAGAGGTAGTAGCGTTCTTTGTTTGCTTATTAATTTATTAATATTTGTTGATCAGAATTGTCTGAGAGAGCTAAGGTCTCCTTTTCATTGAAATCCAGGGGAGAAAACCTTTATGAGTCAAAACAATAAAATTACAAGAAGATAAATGCATACATGCATACATAAATAATAAATATAAAAATAAAAAAAATAAAAAATAAGACAGGATAGTGAATTGTAAAGGATGCTAATACAATGTAGTGTTGATAGTATAATAGGTTAAAAAAACAATAACTAACAATTATGCTATAAAATATATATGTATATACAACACAGGGAATGTAGTCTAAACAGAAGTTTGATAGCTGTGTTTTATGGGTTTTGATGCAATATAGACATGAAATTAATTAATCAGAACAGTAAAGCCAAGAAAGTGGAAGATACTATTTTTAAATGCTTCTTATTTATAAGCTACGCATTCTGTATTTCCCCCTTTTGAATGGTGAGATAGCTACACATTGTGTATTATCTCTGCTGTAATGGTTAGACACGAGTAAGATAGTTACGCATTGTGTATCCTCCCTTCTTCAATGGTTAGACACATTAGTAAGATAGTTACACATTGTGTATTTTCATCTGTCTAATGGTGAGACATCAATAAGACAGTTACACGTTATGTATCCCCCCCTCTGTAATGGTTAGACAAATGAGTAAGATAGCTACACATTGGTTATTCTTAACTCTCTAATGGTGAGGCACATTAGTAGCTACACATTTTGTATTATCCCTGCTCTAATGGTGAGACAGATTACTAAAATAGTTACACATTGTGTATTCTCCCCACTGTAATAGGTTCATAGGTTCATACTAGGCTATCTGCCCTAGGGCATTTATAAGCCTAGCCAGAGTATGTTTAGCTTTCGCCACCCATTTTAAATTAATTTTGCTATGCCCCTTTTCGAGGTTAGTATACTGTGCCTATGTCTGACAGTGACACAGAAGTGATACCCGGGGTAAACCTATGATCTCCCATCCACTCATCAAGATTCCTCTTGAAGAGAGTCAATGAGGGACTCTGCCTAACTTGGACTGGGATTTTATTCCAGAGTGAAGGGAGCCTCTGGGTTATGAATCTGTCCCTCCAGCATGTCCTATTTATTTCAGTGCTGAGGTTCAAGTCTCTCGAGTGTGTAGCTCAATGGGATTTGGATTTTTTTGAGGTGCAGCATGTCCCTTAATTCCGGGTTGGACATGGCCTTATACGTCAGGCACAGGTCGCCTCTAAGCAGGCGGTATGCCACTGAGTAGAGCTGGAGTTTCTTTAACCGGGCAGCATATGGCATCTGTTTGAGCCCTTTGATCCTCCTGGAGATAGTGAGATACAATAGTAAGATAGCTACACATTGTGTATTCTCACCAGTCTAATGGTGAGACACTTGAGTAAGATAGTTGCGCATTATGTATCCTCCTCTCTGTAATGGTTAGATACATTAGTAAGATAGTTACACATTGTGTATTCTCACCTGTCTAATGGCGAGACACATGAGTAAGATAGCTACACATTGGTTATTCTTAACTCTCTCATTGTGTAATATCCTGTTATCTTAACTCTAATGGTTAGACACATTAGTAAGATAGTTACACATTGTGTATTCTCACCAGTCTAATGGTGAGACACATGAGTAGCTAAACATTTTGTAATATCCCTGTTCTAATGGTGAGACATGAACAAAATAGCTACACATTGTGTATCCTTCCCTCTGTAATGGTGAGATACATTAGTAAGATAGCTACACATTGTGTATTATATTATTATCTCCACTCTAATGGTGAGACACATTAGTAAGATAGCTACACACTATGGGTAATGCTTCCCTCTGTAATGGTGAGATACATTAGTAAGATAGCTACACATTGTGTATTATCCTCACTGTAATGAGGAGACACATTAGTAAGATAGCTACACACTATGGGTTATGCTTCCCTCTGTAATGGTGAGATACATTAGTAAGATAGCTACACACTATGGGTTATGCTTCCCTCTGTAATGGTGAGATACATTAGTAAGATAGCTACATATTGTGTATTATCCCCGCTGTAATGAGGAGACACATTAGTAAGATAGCTACACACTATGGGTAATGCTTCCCTCTGTAATGGTGAGATACATTAGCAAGATAGTTACATATTGTGCATCCTTCCCTCTGTAATGGTGAGATACGTTAGTAAGATAGCTATACATTGTGTATACTTCCCTCTGTAATGGTGAGATACGTTAGTAAGATAGCTATACATTGTGTATACTTCCCTCTGTAATGGTGAGATACGTTAGTAAGATAGCTACACATTGTGTATCCTTCCCTCTGTAATGGTGAGATAGCTCTGTAATGGTGAGATACGTTAGTAAGATAGCTACACATTGTGTATCCTTCCCTCTGTAATGGTGAGATACATTAGCAAGATAGCTATACATTGTGTCTCCTTTCCCTCTGTAATGGTGAGATACATAGGTAAGATAGCTACACATTGTTTATCCTTCACTCTGTAATGGAGCAATACGCTAGTAAGATAGCTACACACTGTGTGTTATCCTATTATTCCCACTCTAATGGTAAGACACATTAGTAAGATAGTTACACACTATGAGTAATTATTACCTCTGTAATGGTGAGATATATTAGTAAGATAGCTACACACTATGGATAATACTTCCCTCTGTAATGGTGAGATATATTAGTAAGATAGCTACACATTGTGTATCCTTCCCTCTGTAATGGTGAGACACATTAGTAAGATAGCTACACACTATGGGTATTTTTTCCCCCTGTAATGGTGAGATACATTAGTAAGATAGTTACATTTTGTGTATCCTTCCCTCTGTAATGGTGAGATACGTTAGTAAGATAGCTACACATTGTGTATCCTTCCCTCTGTAATGGTGAGATACGTTAGTAAGATAGCTACACATTGTGTATCCTTCCCTCTGTAATGGTGAGATGCATTAGTAAGATAGATACACACTACGGGTAATGCTTCCCTCTGTAATGGTGAAATACATAAGTAAGGTAATTACACATTGCATATCCTTCCCTCTGTAATGGTGAGATGCATTAATAAGATAGCTACACATTGTGTATCCTTCCCTCTGTAATGATGAGACACATTAGTAAGATAGATACACACTATGGATAATGCTTCCCTCTGTAATGGTGAAATACATTAGTAAGATAACTACACATTGTGCATTTTCCCCACTGTAATGGTGAGATACATTAGTAAGATAGTTACACATTGTGTATTATCCTATTATTCCCACTCTAATGGTAAGACACATTAGTAAGATAGTTACACATTGTGTATTTTCCCTGCTGTAATGGTGAGACACATTAGTAAGATAACTACACACTATGGGTAATGCTTCCCTCTGTAATGGTGAGACACATTAGTGAGATAGCTACACACTGTGGGTAATGCTTCCCTCTGTAATGTTGAGATACATTAGTAACATATCCTTTAGCAACTATGATATCTTGTAGTCCTCTAACCAAAGTGCATCAACTGAAATAAAATATCATTGTTCCACTTCTGCCAGAATTAAATACATTGCTGTTTTTCCTGTGAAAGCACTCATGCATTCTATGGACATCAAATCACATAAAAAAAAACACCAACACGAAAAGTACAAACTAAACAAGGCAAACTCAGAAAGCAGACTTCATAATGTATTAAGTTACAGCCTTTCGGGAAGCTAGCATATAGCTCCACTGCACTGACTAGCAAAGAGAAGTAAAATCTTTTGTTTAACAAACAACTATAACATTCACAAAATGTTAAAAAAAGCTGCATATTAAACTGAATTGCTTAAAGAAGTCATTACTGTCTGCACTTAACAGGATGTGTTTAAGCAAGACTATCGCTGATCAGAAAGTAATACAGGCATATTCTGCGCAAAAGTCTAAACTATCCCTCCATAGCTGGTCAATACAAATCAGGGAGATTCACAAGCATTGTGCACTACTGATTTTTTTTTTTTTTGCTTCTGTGCACCTAGTTATTTACATGGACATTAGAACTATTCGTGAAAAGTACTCAAGGTAATAATATGCCACATAAAGGCCAAACGTACTGTTGAGAGATTGCATATGGGGACTGCACACATCTAGTGGACCACAGTTACAGACCAACAATTGAAGAAACAGGGTATATGATAAAGTAGGCAGTGTACCATGCCAACAGCACAAGTGCACCCATTCACTCTATGTTAACACAGCCATTCCTACAAACACTGATACACAACCATATGGACCTATACAGTCGGGATCATAAGATGTTGTCTGTGCATTTAGGGCTGGTATACAGAGAATTATAAAGGGCCTCACACAGCTAACATGTACAACAGTGAGTGCCATTTTGGAAATTTTATGTATGGAACAAAATAAATATGGCAGGTTACAGGGGTATAAGGGCATGTAAACTAAAAAACGGTTATGACTACAAGAGTGGAAAGTTATATAGTATGAACAATGGTCCTGATACATACACTGTCAAAACACACATTCCTGTTCATAGGTAGTTATTAGGCATACAGCTCAGAAGACCACTGAGCAGCCTAGCCCAGTTTTGCATTTTCCCCAAAGCAATGACTGTTTACTCAGTCACACATTGTGCAAATGAAGGCTAAAGAAATTAGGCGCTGTACCACAAGAAGCTGCTCATTTACAGCTCATAGCCTTAATCCTCTGAATAAATTGTCAGACTCTGCTAGCACCTCCACTTAGGGTCCTAAATGTATGATGCACAATGGAGACACTCTACAAGGTAACAACACAGTGTTTTCCATATGCCATGTTCATTATGTTTTTGTATGGTCATATACCTCTGTCATTACAACACTGAGTATTTATTTCCTATGTGCCCATGAACAGTGGCCTGCAATGAAATGCAGGGAAAGAAAGTAGCTGGCTTATATGAGATTGATTACTACAAGACAGGTGTCTACTTAAGAAACACATTAGGAACAGTGGTAGTTTTAATATAATTTTATTATAAGCTAAACTTCTGAATTTCTATGCCACAAATATTTTCAAAAAATTACAGTGCAGTGAATGATTGCCTAAACAGAAAAACAATAATGAAATGTGAAAGAACTCTACTTGTTCCTTTGGTTCTTGACTGCATATTTACAAAACAATATTCAGCTGCACATTCAGGATATTACTTAATACCCCGATGGGGTAAATCAGAATTAAAGCCTAGGTTTCATTACAAAATGTTTCATTGCCATAGTGGCTGCTGGAAAAACTGAGCCAAGGCCTAACTTTGTTCAAATCATTCTGTATGCTTACTTTTTATACAATAAAAAATGACATACATCACCAATATTAGCAGACAATTCTATTCCAGTAAAAGGCTAGGCTCTAAATGTGTAAATGGCATTAAATACAGCCAGTTTATTAAAATCTGTCTCCTCATTCTTCTGTTCGTTAATTACTGATGTTCTGATTTATTGTAGTATATTGAAGCATAATGCTGCTGCTATGCAATTAATGCATGCACTTAAAAACACAAAGGCACCATGATGGAGTAATTACTATGCCATATATGCTTTTATGTTCACTGCAGCCCTGCTGATTGAGGAAAGAGGCTGAGATTAAAGCATCGGAACTACTTAAGCATCTACTGAGCACGTGCAGAATGGGAGATTAGAGAGTAATTACAGTATCCTGTGAGTGGCAGCAGCTGATATATTAACAGCAGTTGAAACGAAAAGGGACTACTTGGCAGTAATGAACAGCACTGAGATGCAGCAGCATATCAGAAATATTGCTTACTGCTCATCTTGTGACTCTTCCTGCATGAACTACTGCTTCCGTGTTTTGTTACACAGCAGAAAGGCACAGGTTTAAGTGGGAGGGGGACTCAGTGATGTAACTGAGATAGACCATGTGACTAGATAGACTGTAGTCCATGACAAGCATTACTTACTAACTGATGGTGAGGAATGCTAAGCAGAATGTAGGCAGGGAAAACTTGCAGCATTTACAGCCTCAGAGAATCAAGCTAACAATGAATAACGACAGTCAGAGAACAGGGATGGCAGACATTTGATTGAAGACTTGCAGATAAATGAAGTATATGAAGCTGTGAAATATAATTAACATCTGGCCAAGCAGATAATTGGTGGACTAGAGGAACAGGAAACACATACATAGGCAACTACCATGCATGGTTATGGATAAAGCTGGAGCTTAGATGTACGTGGGTGACTATTTCCGAGAAGAGAGAGAAATAAGCAAGACAGAAATGGAGCATACTAAAAGGGTGTGCAATAGCACTGCTGCCTAAGACAGGAGAAAAATAAAGGCACACATTATGCAAAGTGGAAAAGGAGCACATCGTGAAATCACCATTAAAGCCCTTTTAATACACCAGTGATTTTAGTACACTAAATAGCACACTTACGACTGCTGCTACTTGAATACATTTTAAAAACACCTCTCCTAGAATAATTTAAAAAAAACAAGCAATTGTAAACTATCTGTGTTTATTGCAAACATTCCAGCATCAGAGTTTGGTGTTTTACAGACACTGCTTTCATTGACATTACAAAAAATACCTAGCCCCCATCAGATGAAGCTTAAAATTTGCTATTGCAAAGCACTGAGAAACTGTCGCAAGCAGAACATGATCAAATGCAGCACAGCAGTGTCTCTAATAAAAAGAAAACTGGTTGTATAAAAATAATTAGTGCACAGCAAATGTCTCAATATAAAATGAAATACAAAAATATACTGTATTACAACTAGCAAGAATCTGAAAACCATCTATGTTCCCCAACATTTCTACTCTACAAGAAAACAGTTCACTTCTAATATACAGACAAAACACTGTATATCTGCTTTACTGTCTCCTTCACTATTTTCACTTACACTCTGCAATATTTCTATTTATATTTAAGAAAGCATTTTTTGCAGTACTTCCCCATCCTTTCACCTTCATTGAAGTGCATTTTCTTCACTTTGGCGTTGCTGTTCCTGCATTTAAGTGGTAGAGAACCCAGTAAGTCTAGGTTTCCAAAATATATCCCTGTCTGCAACATCCTTCCCAAAAATGGAAGGCTAAATATCCACCACACTCCAGACATTTTGGGAATGTGGCATTCTCTGAAAACCAATGACGTTTTCCTTTCTGTATGGTTTGAAAAAGGTCTAGAACTATAAAACAGGAGACAAATGCATCTTTTCACTTTTCTCCTCTCAGATGTACTCTGAAATCAGCATGATCTGTCACAGTCTCTCATTTTTCATCATTCCCTTTGTTAGACGCTAACAAAACGGATATTAATGTGCTCACATAAATCTGCATTCCTCATATTTAGAATCCATCTCCTCCTTTTTCATTAATCTATTTTTTGTTTAAGTATTTTTATGGTTACCTCTCAAAACATCTACTCTTCATAACAACTAAAATCAAAACATCAAGACTATAGCATCTAAACTTCAAAATATCTAAAACTCATAACACTGAATCTCAAAACACTGAAAACTACAAAGCAACTATAAATAACATCCCACACACTGTTTGCTATGTTTATGCAGGGGGGGGCAAACCCCCCTGCACCCCCCACACTCCCCCGTAAATTAAATATACCAACTCCAAGGTTGCACTACAGTGGGGTTAGGAAATTAACTTTTTCCCCCACTGTAGTGCGACCTTGGAGTTGGTATATTTAATGTACAGGGGGGGTGTTGAGGTGGAGCCACCCACTTGGGGGGTGTAGGGGGGGTTTGCCCCCTGCATAAACATAGTAAAAACTCTGTGGGATGATATTTATAGCTGCTTTGTAGTTTTCAATGTTTTGAGATTCGATGTTATGAGTTTTAGATGTTTTGAAGTTTAGATGTTATGGTCTTGATGTTTTCAGTTTAGATGTTATGAACATTACATGTTTTGATATGAAATGTAATACAAATTGGTTACCTAATTGTGTGTATAAACAAATACATCTGCAACTGTATGCAGTCATTCCTTGGATACCAGATTAAATCAATAATCTAAAGAACTGTTTCAATTCTATAACAACATACAAAAAGAATGAAAAAAATATGCACATATGCAAAATATCCTACAATCATATTGAAATAGGTTACCAATGCATTGCACTTTGCAGGTGCTAAGAGCAGCACTTTTGGCTAACATCAAAGACTGAAACAATACTAATGTTGGGAACTCTAATCACACCATGACTTACAGAATGGTTCTATACCCATCATGGTATTAGAAACACAAAGACTTGGAGAAATTAAACTGATAAAAGGTGTACCCATTCAGTGAACATTAAGCATTTAACAGTTTATATATTGCTTGTTCCCCTTGCAATGCTCCCAGTTTCTTACACCTCACTTCCTAATCCCCTTGGGGATCACATTAGACTCAAATATTCAGTAGCTGCCTCAGTATTGTCCCTTACTTTATTACCCTTTCCGTATCCCAGATTGTCATAGCAACACACTGATATCTACTCTTCCACACCTATTTCAGGACTAACTTCCCCCTTCATAATCCAATGCTCTCAGCTGACTCTCCAAAAAGTGTGGCTAAATTGTATTCTCCATCTTAAAGCACTTTCCATACCTCTTTACCTTGTTGCACAACATAACTTTTAACTCATTCTGCCAAAATCTGTATCTGCTGCCACGCAATTCATTTTTTCCTGTTCTAGCCCAAATCCAAATAAACACAGCTCCCATATATTCCCCGGCTCAGTCTTCCAACATATCTAAGACCCTCTGCTGGTAAAAAATAAGCCCATCCATACTTCTGCATACCTTCCATACCAGTCATTTGCCTTTCTTTCTCTTTCCTTTATAACACTTTTTGGACTATAAAAATCATATATGAATTATTTAAAACTGTTATCTTCATAAAGGTATCTTAGCCTTCAATTGTTATAACTTCCCCATTATCCTTCCCAGTACCTCCTACTGGCAACTTTCCTCCAAACTTCTGCACAGCCTGCTCATCACTGCCAGCCCTCTCTGTTTCTGCAAGAACTCCTACTCCAAATATTTTAATGTCATTTCATAATTTCATAATTTAATGATTTGAGAGCATATTGCTTTACCCAAGTCTAAACTGTCATCTTAGGAAGAAACAAGCAGATATAAAAAAACACTTGTGCAGTTGGAACCAGGCTCTTACATGTCCTCATCATACTCATGCATGCTGATCAAAGTCTCAGAATTTCCATACACTTCCAAAACTTTCTGGTCTTCTGTCACATCAGAGATAAAATATAAGGACGTTAATAGAGGAATTGCCACTTTCAGTTGCAGTTCTTCCAAAAATGCCCACACTTTTTAAAAAGGGTTATGGGATAAATGTTTACAACTATTCCCAACTCATCTCCATTTTAGTTCGTCCAAATGTTTAGGGTGTCTAATATTGTGATGGGAATGGGCCATTTCTAAGTCAGGATCCAATTAAAGTTCATGAAATTAGTATTGATACAATCTGATTTTACTAAGAGTGTTCTTGTGGTTTAGAATGAGTTACCCATATTATCAACATATTTAGCTACACCTCAAAACTCTTTCTATTTGGCCTGTCACTTTTACCACTGTTGGGTCTGTTTGGACATCTTTATTCCTCTTTGCTGTAGTCTGTTTGCATATCCTGGCATTTTACAATTTTGCATATCTCTCAGGACACTAGCCTATAGCTATTTCAATAAGTAATGCTACTTTTGTCCAGTTGTCTTTGACTATTATATCTGTTTTTTTCATTTGTACTTTATTAACTTGAAACTGGATGAGCCCATGTGATCAGTTCTTCAATTTCAGTATTTTTTTCTGGTTCATGTTTCCAAAGTTTTATATTTACCTATAATTTGCAGTGTTTGTTCAATCCCTGATCTAGCAATATTGACACATTATGTTACCTTTCAATGTACAGACCCATCAGCAACGGATTATATCACAGCCAGCAACAAGATGCAAACTGTTTCTGTGCTGCAGAACCTAAATTATACAGTTTCTCTCACTTTTTCTATAGATTTTGTAAACCATCATGTGCATAGTCTGCTATTTTAAGCTTTTATCTTTTGGTTTAAATTTACCTCTCCTTAACTATTTATGTGCCAAATCTTAATCAACATGCAGTTATTCCAGCAGTTCTATATACATGCTATTAGAACGTTTCAGTTTCCATCCTTTTCTTCTGGTCATCATCTTTCTATAATTGATTATTGGTACATTGTGTTTTTTTTTTCTTTTATTTCAAGTTTGATTTCCAAACCTTTTTCCAAAATGCTTCTGATAATCCAAGCAAAGATGCCACTGTAGACTTTTTTCTTGACAATTTTGGACTACCTCTGTATTTGGATATGTCAACAAATATGTATGCAGTCTCACACTTGATGGCCTATGTATACAGTCAATTTCAAGGAGGCCATACCCACTTCAGACTGCGATACATGAAGTTATGTCATATACATAATTTTGTAAGCATGAAGATGTCTTCCTGTTCAGCTGATTCAACAATGTTGCAGGGCTAGTCAGTTATGCCAAAGCTGCAAGAATATGAAGAGCAAACCAATTTACATCTTAAACTTTTTTCTTAGATGCCTAGGCAGCTTTTAGTATTAACCTTCATCTCTTGCAATATTCCTTACTATTCGCAGTCCGTATTTGCTTGGACTGTATTTTTAATCCCTCACCTCTTCCCAGTATTTATGTGCTCATATTTATGTGCTCATTTGTTAAGTTCTTTTATATCACATTCCATCTCAGGTTCATATTTTCTTTATGCCTTAATTTTCCTATTGTAAATGTTGTGTTTGCATACTTGTCAAACCAAATTTATTTTTATTTATTTATTCCAGTTTGATGACTGGGGAGGTTCACTGGGCCTGGGGAGCCCGTTTTCAGTGGAAGCCCAGGGAGAAAAGCTCCATAAAAGTTACAAAAATACAATAATACAATAATAATTAACAAAGAAATTAAGGATTACAAAAGGTAGCATTCAAAAGTAGAAAATAGAAAACATATTTACAATTCAGTATACTGGGCTAAGTGAGCCTACATTCTGTGGAGGCTTGGGGAGAAAATAACATAGTACAAAGTGTAATTACATGAATACATTTGGAGGGAGCTTGGGCAGTCGAGCTCCGTATTTAAAGTTTAAATAGCATGCTTAATAATATAGGAAGTTAGGAATGCAAGCAACAGAAGGCATTTGCAGGAGTGAGAAACAAATAACTGTAAAGATTCAGGAGTAGATAGGAGTATATTATCCTGGCAGGATTTTGTAGGATGGTTACAATAACAAATTGAAGTGAAGCTAGGAAGGTATAGAGGTTAATCAGGGGAGAAAGGAGAGGAGAGCTTAAGAGAAATGGGGGGAAGAGTACAATTGCATTTCCTGTTAAGATAAAGATAGGAATGAAGTTGAGTTTTGAAGTTTTTAAGGTTGTCACAGGTCCTCAGTGTGGAGAGAAGAGCATTCCATTTTTTAGCTAGGGAATAAGATAGCAGAAGCTGGCCAGCAGGGTGCTTGGGTTTATGGATGGTGATCAAGTTTTGGTGGGTAGATCTAATGGGTCTGAGTGGGTTGTAAGGTTGCAGAATGTTGGAGAGTGCAGGGCACTTAGAAGGTTGGAAGAATAGTTTGTGAGCAGTGGCGATTTGGTGAAGGAGTAGTAGATTGGGGAGTTCATGCCAGTTTAATGACTGTAGGGAGGTGCAGTGATGAGTGGAGGATTTGGCATTGATTATCATTTGGCAAATGATAATGTTATATCTGAAAAAGTTGTAACTATTTGTAACTGTTTACAGTTGCTTTTCTGATCTGCTATACAGTTTGAACCACCCATAAAAAGTGAATGAAATATCATTTGCCAAGTTGTTTTCAGGTAGTCAGGCTAAGCTTACCTTAGATTACTAAGTAAACCCTTAATTGGGTTAAGGGCAAGGCAACAACAGAAGTGACAAGAGTCACCATGGAATATCACATTTGGATTTTTATTCCAGGACAGTAAATATAGGATTACTCAGTCATCAAGTGGTTTGCCAGTATTTCATAGTGACTGCTGTGATATTTATCAATATATGGTGCATTTTATACATCTGCAAGCATTCCATTAAACACTAAACTAAAATTTAAATACTTGGCCACATAATGTGAAGACAATATTTACTTAAGAAACCACTGAGGCTTGGAAAGATCAAAGACAAATAAAGAAGGGTCAGCAGAGGCTAAGGCAGATGGACACTATTACTTCAGTAACAAATATGAATTTGCAAGAACTTAAAGAAATACCTTTGACAGATAGGCCTGGTGTTCTAAAGCCCTTGAGATCATAAAGACACAGATTTGACTAGATAGCTAAACAACAACAAACATACCATAACACGTGAAGGTGTAATCTGTCATTTTTTATATAATCTAATCTGTGGTAGCCATAGGTTTTGCTTTCTTTTTTAGCACTCCATTATGGCTATGTTCAGTAATATATGATTCTTTTCTATTAGTTTTCCGTTTCATTATTACTATTGCATATTTTCTTTTCTATATGGCTGCAAAGTCAGAAGGCAAGGTATTAGACTATAGTTCTTATGGTAACTTGATGGTTCACTCTGAAGCAACATTGTTTTTTCCCCATTCTTAACAAGGTTTATATTCATTCCGAATGTGCATATAAATAATTTTCACAGAGGGTATCTGCACCTGAGCATTTCTGTTTAGGAGTCTATTTTTATTATTATTTGTGTCACAATTTCTCTGGCTGCTACTTCAGTCTATTTCATATCTTTTGTTTTCCAGTTCTGGATGCTTATTCTTTTACCTCTTCTTTCTGTTCAGCATCCTTGTTATGTTCAACAGGATTGTCATAAATAAGTCTTCAAAAATTCATTCTGCTCTTATTTTTAAGTGATGTTACCAGTGATTTTTTTTTCCTTTCCCATTTCTCTATAACCTTTTGGGTCATCAAAGAATTGCTTATTTTGTACTTTTCTTTTATATTTTTTTTAAAATAGAAAAGCATTTCTGCCTGTATTGTTTTTAGTTTATTATTGAATATGGTGCAAGACAATTTTTGATAAGTTTTGATGATGTGTTTTGCTTTTATCATATCCATCTTTCTATGAATCTTTTCTATCTAGTCTCACCTCTGTTTTCTTTTGGTACTAATACTTCTTGCCTTAGTTGCTTTGTAGTTCTCTCTATTTAATCTTCTGTAGAGGCATTCTACTTATTACTGTCATTTTCTCTGTCTGCATTTGTGTGGTACAACCTTATCTGCTATTATTTCAACTGCACAGCAGTATACTCCATTACATCACCACTCTCTCAGTTACTGAGTTCATCTTCTTTATTATCCTAACACTTAGTCTTACCAACTTTCTATAGACTATTTATTTCCTTTATCTTTATATGTCTTTCCTTACATAATTCTCTTTATATTTGAAAGTGCCCCCCTTTTTTCTCTCCTGCTGTGCATTCTTAACTGGACTTTCATCCAAGTCTCTTGCAGAGGGTTATATAACATTTTACTTCTGTGGTATATATTTTCTAAAACTGCATTACTCTGTCTATTGTACAATTTTCTGAAGAGTTACTCTATTATTTTATTATTATCTACTTTATTATTTTGGCATATTGCTTGCATCTGAGTTGCCACGCTAACCATTTACATGTCAGTTGAGCTATCACTTCAGTCTGCCTTGTATTTGTAGCCTTTCTTTGAAACATCTGCCATGTGTAGATGTCTTTAACTGAAAAAAATCAAATATCTTTGGAGCTGCAGTTGTCATACAGGTTAGTACAGGTATCTCTTCTGTATAAATATTTTACCATGTCAGATTTCTTCTTCTTTCCCACATCTATGTTTACTTTTCTAAATGATCATAACCTCTGTGTTTGCTCTTTTTCTTGTAACACTTTCTCAGTCATATATTTTTCAAGATGGTCTAATGTTTCTTTATGTAGGTAATATTTTATTTTAGTCTGATCTGTTAAAAATCTCTGCATTTTTTTTTTGTCTAAGTTACTCTGTTATACATAAGCTTTTTATATGTGGCTTTACACAACTTTTTTTGGTACAATTATTTTTCTTTCTACTAGTTTCTTTCTTGCTCTTGCATTATATATCCTCTGTTTGGAAATGTTGCATTTGCTGATAACAGAAACAATACATACTCTCTTTCCTATCCTTAACAGTCCATTTTATTATCTACATGCTTCCTATATGGTCTATCAGTTTTTGGTTTTGTTTTGTTTTCTGGACCCGTTCTGGCTTTTACCACAGGAGGTCACTCAGAGCACGTGCTGTAGAACATGATACAATATTCAACTCAATCTATCCAATGTGGCTCTGGAAGTTTACCTTCTAACGCCCAGTGGCTGCGTCCTGAGCCTTTAAACAAAAATGATGCAAAAGCCTCACAGTTGAAACAAAGTTTCAGATTTCTAGAATCATAAGAAAGAAGTGTAAATAGCAAACTGCACAGCACAAGTAATCTTTAGAATGCCAACATTCATTAACATTTATGATGTAAGCTGGATTTTGTAAGTCACAATACAGTAAATATTAGCTGCTCTACTTTCTAAACATGTTACAATACTTAATTAACCGCTCAAGTTACACACCCAATATCAGCAGCATTTTTATTCATTCAGCTATAACCATTCATATAATGCTAAAGAGTTCTGATTGCTGCCATATTTACAGAAAAATGAAAACAATGACTATGCTGACAAAGTATATGGACATTTAATGTTTTTACAGATCAGTATGAAGAGGTCATGTGTCTACACAGCTGTATTGCCCATTGTGTTCACTTTAAGATGAAATCCTGCAATTGATTGTATATAGCATGGTCTTCGAATTATTGATTTAAATATGAACTGACAATATCAAATGCCTAGCGGCACCACTAGGATGATCCCAGAGAAACACCTGGAGGTATCACCAGGGTTTAATGCAATGTACATTATAGCAGTCTTCTAAGAAAGCAGAGTAAACAGCTATGTATGCATGTTACATTTTCTAAAGCAGGTTATTTTGTATTCTTTCCACTGTAATTCTATAGGAAATAGTCAACAGTTTAACCTTTTTTTCCCTAAAATGATACACTGATAACATTCTTTCTTCATTCAATTTTCTTATTTACTAAAACTGCTAATATGCTTCAAATTATTTTGTCTGCAGAACATGCTTCAAATACTTTGCAATATCCATTAGCTTCTGACAGTCAAAATTTCAAGACATGTTCATCTCTAACTTCTGTCAAAGCATATTTAAACACTGCCTGCATAAGAAGAAAAACTATTCTGAACCTGTAAGCAAAACAATTAATTATTTTCCCTAGACAATAAATTCTAAAGCTAATCCTCACCATGAGCTGGTTCTGTAGTTAAACTCTTAATAGGAAGTCTTATTTACAAATTAAACCTAAAAACTGCAGCATCCTCACAGTAATAGGTTAGGCTGTGTACCCCTGTATCCTGTAACCTGCGTCTTGGTCTGACATTTATAGTTTAACTAAGGGTATGCACCATACCATACTACATCTAAAGTCTGAAATAGTTTCAGATGGAAGTTCTGTATGTGGACAGCAGGTCATGTCTGCAGTAAGACATATATGCATTTTTAGCATAACTCAAAGAAATGGCAAGTCTAATTGTTTTAGAGAATTTGCTTTATGTTATACTTTTTTTCTGGAAAAAAAATAAAAGAAAGATAATTTACTTACTAATATAAAATTAACAAAAAAACTTTCAGAATGTCATATTTCACACATAAAAGTTGCTTTCAAGACTCGTGATAACTGCAACAACTCAGTCTAGATAACTCATTACTATTTTAATTGAAACTCTGCCTTTCTTTAGCTGTTTTTATTAAGTCAATTGCACAATAAACAGCTATAATTGACTGAGTCCATAAAACAAAACCAATCAAACGCAACTTCCTGCTTTAGTTTTGTTATTTTGCATGTCATCAAAGGACTTCAGATTTGCCCGATATCAGCTGACCATGTTTCTTATAATGTAAAGTAGTTTATCACCGGAAGCATGGATATTGACAGCAACACAAGAAAACAGCTTGCTGCTTTTCATAAATTCAGCCGAGTAATACTCTCTTACATAGTCCTTTCCATTTGACATAGTGCATACCAGCCAGGCATTGCTGTATAAAGTTGTACATGGACAGCATCATATTAGTGTGGTGCAGTCCTTAAAGATCATTACACCAAGCTGTTACCTTAAAAGGACACAGAATCTACTGGTTGCCATAATCTTACATGCTTTCTACCCCCCAACTCTTCAGCTTTTAATAATGTATACATTTATTTTTACCTCTGTATTACTGTCCGCAAAACCAGGTGATTCTGTTGCAGTAAATCTGACTTCAGTTTCATTGTTTCTCTGTCCATACAGTCAATAACATCTTTACTTAACTTCTCATAGTATATTTTATCCATGTTTATCATTTCTTTCTCCAATATCACATAACATATTTTATACTTCTGCCTAAAGCTTAGCCACTACTTTGAGCATTGCTTATAAAACTCTCACCCCCACATGATCTATCCATAATTTCATCTTGTCCTCTTTTCCTTTGTCATCCGATATCACCTCATTTATTTTTTAAATCCTCACCTATGTTTATACATTCAGAATTAACTTTTATCTCATTCCAAATTGCCCTATGATCTGAAAAACCTGTCATTAAAACACCTCATTCTGCTATTAATAAGCTTTCTGATATAAAAATAATTGATTTCCATTGTCTTTTCTACTCTTTTTTATGTCAATACCTTTTGACACCCAATTCTTAACTGCCCTTATTTTATAATGTCCCATAGTTACTTAACTTCATATGCTTCCTGTTTGGGCTGTAAAATAATATCCATATTAAATGCTACATATTGAATAATGTGTCTAAACATTTCTTCTCTCTCTTTTTAGATACATACACATAAATACTAACAATTCTAATAACCTGATTCCTACATCTTACATAAACAACCGTGATTCTTCCTGTTGTAACAAAATAGCATCTAACACTTTAATTGTGTCTATATATAAAAGATAAGAATGAGTGAACAAGTCTCCTTCCCAAAATTCCAGATCACCTTTTTCCCCACCATACTTCTGTTTGATGTCTTTCAACTTGTGATAAGAGTCTGATATCTGCTAAAATAATATCACATTCCTGCTTACTACATCATTCCAAAACTCACATTCTTCTTTCTATCTTTTTCAAACTATTAACATTACTGGCTAGAACTTTACAAGTAGTTTTACCTTAATACGATATATCATCATCCTTTTTCCTTCTTTTTTTTTTTATTTTTTTTTTTTTTTATTTTTAAATCCCTCTATAATCTTCCTTTTCCTTTCATGCACTCTTTTACCAATAGAATTTGTTTTTCTGTTTAACTATGTTCTATTTTACCTCATCACTATCACTCAACCCTATTATCCCTCAACTCTTTCCATATTTGCATCTTCCTTCGTATTAACATTCTGCATCACTTCTTCTCTATCAATTTATTTTTGTGTTTCCACTATTTCTAATTCTTTCTCTATAAATGTAATCTTTTTTTCCTTGCTCTGTTATTATATCTACTGGTTCCACTTCTACCTCATTCCCTTTCACTTCCCATTCTCCAAGCACTGCATGCCTGTGCAGAGCTAATATTCCAGGAATTTACTGAAGAAGGGGCATGGAGCCAATCAGATATGTATTAGAGAAGACATAGTGTTTGCATGCCAAGCAATAAGCCAAATAAAAAAAGAGGATCAGAAATAACAGAATAAACAGCACTGTGCTACCTTACAGCAGAGGATGCACTACATCAATGCACATGGCTGGTATGATGAATATCATGACTAATGCAGGCAAGCAAGATTAAGACAATATATGCCTATGCATACAATACAGTGATGCCTAGCTAAAGCAAGCCACCACAAACAGGAATGGGTGTGCAGATCAACACATCAGCCAACAAAAAGAAATAAGGGTATACACAGCACAGTGGCAACCCTGCTCATCATATAAGTGAGGGGTAGACAGAAAGTAGATGAGGGAAGAACTACAAGCAGAGATGAATGGCAGTGGGGGGGGGGGGATGTTCTTTATCTTGTAGGTTCATAGGATAATACTAGGCTATTGGCCTGGAGGCCCTTATAAGCCTAGCCAAGAATTTCACCTATGTTCCCTTAGAGTCATCACCTGTTTCCGCTGTCCAGCAGGTACACAGTGGAATCCTGGGGTGTATTTTCTGTTCCCCATCTAGTTGTCCAGGTTCCTCTTAAAGAGGGCTAGTGAGGTACTCTAACATGGAGAGTCAGTCTATTCCACAGATGGGGGAGTATTTGGGATACAAATCCTTCCGACCAACAAGTTCTATTAATGTCACAGACCAGGTTAAGGCCTTGCATATGGGTTGTGCAAGTGGAATTTGACTTATGGATATGTAGCAACTCCATCAAGGCTGGGTCTGAGATGGCCTTTAATGCCAGACGCAGATCAGCTCTGAGCAGTCTTTACGATATTGAGTAGAGTGACAGGGCTTTTAGCCTATCTGTATAGGATAGGTGTTTGAGACCCTGGATTTTCTTGCTCAGGAGCCTCTGTGGTCTCTCCAGCTGCTGCATGTGCTTGGCAAGGTACATGCCAAAGTGGGCATTGTACTTGATAACTGGCCTGATAAGGGAGGAGTACAATGATATTATGACCTCCTTGTTCCTGAATGATATATCCTTATTCATGAGGTGGGCCATGTAGAAAACTTCCGTACAATAGAGGCAACTTGATGGTCAAACATCAGGTTGCTATCAACCCAGGTGTCCAAGTCCCTCACAACTGACTGTATGCCTAGTACATTGTTATTAATGTGATAATTAGTGGAGATGCCTTTTTCCCCAAAGGGGATAATGATGCATTTCTTGGGATTCAGTTTGAGGACATGCTTCTGGCACCAGTCATTAGTTTGGGTAAGGCCCTCCTGGAGGATGTTCACATCACTAGGAACATTTATGACAACACCCAGCTTGCAGTCATCTGCATACTTGGTCAGCCACAGACCACTGGTTTAGGCTTGCACCTCAGAAAAGCATATTCCAAACAGAAGAGGCCCCAAGACTAATCATTGTGGTATACCACTTATCACAGGTTTACTACTGGAGGTAGCTTCCCCTATTTTGACTGATTGGGTTCTATCAGTGAGCCAGTTAGCCACTCATCTGGTAACATACAGGTTGATGCCTAGCTGGGACTGTTTTTCTATTATGCTTGAGTGGGGAGTAGTGTCAAAGGCTTTGGCTAGGTCAAGGCAGGCAGTGTGCACCATCTTCCCCTTATCCATTGCTTTGGTGACTGTTTTGAAGAAGTCAGCCAAGTTTAACAGGCATGATATCCCTTTGATAAAACCAAACTATGTGGGGTCAAGCATTTGGAGGTTGCTAATGTCCTTGATTATAAGGTCCATGATAATGTATTCCATGGCTCTGCAGATCAGGCTAATTAGGCTTATGGGCCTATAATTGCCTGGGTCAGTGGACACTCCACCTTTGTGTAGAGGTATGACAGTGGCTGTCCTCCATTCAGCTGGGATGAAGCCGGCTTTGGTTGAATAGGGTGCCTAATGGAGCTGAGAGCTCATGCACGTGTTCATGTAGGATACAGCCAGGGATGTTATTTGTTCTATGGAGACTGTATTTTTTGCCTTTGAGAGGGCATTAAAGTTAAAACAATTAAATTTGTGGGAATACAGTCCCTCTTATAAGCATCATAAAAGAAAGGCAGGTTAGTAAGAAATGGAGTGATACTGTGGATGGAAAAAAAATGAGATAGCAGGTACAGACAGGCTTATAACACAGACAAATAGGGGTGGTATACATGGGGGGCAATGGATGGACACATACATAAGAGAATGTAAAGGATGTGGTGAGGAGGCTGGAGAATGAAGAAGGAATGAAAATGACATCCAAATGAGCGAACAAACTTGTAATGGAAGGGAGACTGGACTGAGTACATGGTTGTTTGCCAAGCTGGTCCAGATGGGAACAAACCCAGGCATCACACACTTGGGTGGCCAATGTTACTTAGATGCAGCATCCCAGTCACTTAACTCCAAGAGTCACATAATAATGTGCTTCACTTTGCCAAGACAGACACCCAGTTGTTGGTGCACCTCATCAGCGACCAACCTTGTCACCTACTGCTGGTATACCACTGAGGGCTCTTCCAGTGCAACTTCAGGAGAGAAGCTTTCACCCCATTTCAAAGATGAAGACTTATTTTGTACCAGTGACATACAAAGGTCACCTCCATAAGGGGGATATTGTCATACCTAACCTCTAACTTCTTCAAATGGCCATTGTCCTGGCCCTGTAGACACTACTTGAAGTCTTCATGGAGAAAGAAAAGGAAACTTCTGTGTTATCTTATATATCACACTGCATCTCTGCTTCTTACACTTGCAGAAGGAGCCATGGCCACCCAGTGACCTGAGAAGTGCATGTGCTCAAATACATTTGTGACTCACATGTAATACACATTATGTGAATACATGCTATAGGCATTAGCAAACAGATCACATGCTGGAAACTAACTGAGATGTGTGTAGCATGCAGTGACACAGATGGGTAAATCATTGTGTAAAAGCAGTGATTTACATACAGCTGAGCTAAGTGATTTCATTAGCCTAACATCCAAGGAAACAGCTCACTGTTAGCATTACAGAGTACACCACCACATATAAATATACAACTGTAACACAGAGGAATTTGTGAAAATGCCTGTACAAGTGGAGATTCACAGAGTTAAAGAAGTCCTGCCCAGTACCTCAATGATAATGTAAGTCTATTTCTGGATGTTAGGTAGAGTGAGGCACATCATGCTGTATGTGAGGCCAGGACCCAATAATACTGACATAACATAACTACCTGCCCATGTGTTGGGGAAATCAAGCTGTAAACAAAGGATGTTGTAAAGCTCACATGCCACAAGGGACTGTGAGGTTCCATGTCTGTATATTGATGCCTGAATACAGTATCTGAAGGGAAGGAGGGGTGAGGCCATGCATATAACCATGTGAATTCTGTAAAAATAAAATACGTATCCACTGACTGATATCTTTTGCTTTCAGATGTACAGATACTGGCATGGCCACCAGGTGGAGGCATCATCTTGAAAGGTTCACTAACCGGGAGAATCCCCCTGAGAAAGGGGCTGCAGAGAGACATTGACAGAAACAGATTCAGTTGGACTGGTGAAATAAGTAAAATATGTACATGACAGTGTGTACAACATGTGCAAGGAATGCTTACAAGGCAAATAAAATATTCCGATGTGGATAAACTGTGAATTATCATACTGATGCCATAATATATTGCTCTTCCTGATTCCCTGAGTGACCACTCACCCATAAAGGTGCTAAGATACACAGACCACCTCCCTAAACCACATAGATAGATTACCAGACATAATCTTTCCAATTTCAACCCAGAAACATTTAACACTCTCATATCTAGAGTATGATGGGCCTTCCTCACTCATCTCCCCCTAGACGAAGCTGTCATTGCTTTCAACTCTACTTTTTTGGATACTGTAAACTCATTAGCCACACCTCGTAAAATTAGGACAAAAGTGAAAATATCTCCTTGGCTAACAAAAAACTCTCATGAAGTCTAGAGATAAGTCCTGGAAAAAATGTCTACAGACAAAAGACCCAAATGACCTACAAAGATATAAAGAACAAAGAAACCAGGCCAAAAGACTAATCAATAACGACAAAAAAGAATTCTTCTATAATCCCCCCTACAACACTAAAATATGACCCAAAACAATTATGGAATGCTATCAATCAAATACTTCATCCTGGAAACCCTACCCCATCCAACTCTATCCCAGAAAAGACATCAGTAGAAACTGCCAACACCTTCAATACTTACTTTGTTGAATCTATATCCAAACTCTAACTCAAATAGCTCCATTACAATGAACCCCATAAACCCAGCTTCCTCTTCAACAACTACCCGTCCCTAAATCTTCTCCCTCAAGCCCAACTCCACAACATACATCAGAATCCTACTCTCCAAACTAAAACCATGCTCGGTATCTGCTGAAAACATCCCTTCTTACTTTCTTCAGACAGCTGCCCACCCACTTGCTTTTCCCATCTCTATCATCGTTAACCACTCAGTCTCTGAATCCAAATACCATCCATCTGGAAACAGTTCTATACCCTATTTACCCACAAAGGAGGTAACTCCACTGAAATCTCTAACTTTAGACCTATTGCCATCCTCTCCCCTTTGTCAAAAGTTCTTGAAAAATGCATACATACTCAAGTTGTGGATCATCTCTCTCTCAAGAAAACCTACTTACTCCTACACAACATGGTTTTCAACCAAAACATAGCACCTATACTGCACTTCTATTCTTTCTCAATACTATTACCCTGGCCAGAGATGACCAAAAACTGATCTTCTCTTTCTTGATCTCTCAAAAGCTTTTGATACTGTCTCTCACTCTCTACTATTAAAAAAACTGTCTAACTTCAACTTCTCCCCTGAAACAGCGGCATGGTTTGAAAGCTATCTAAAAGATAGACTCCAATCTGTAAAATGGGACACTGCTTTATCTACTCCCCTTCCAATACAAATGGGTGTCCCTCAATGATCTATTATAGGGACACTACTTTTCCGCATCTTCACAAATTTGCTCTATACCTCCTGCCAACACTTCTCTATTATACAATACACCGATGACTCTACAGTCATAACAATAGCTAACTCCCACTCTGAACTCTTAACAGTTACCCAGTCCTCCTTTAACTCAGTAGAAACATGGCTCTCAAATAACCAACTCATCCTCAACCCTAAAAAAACAAAAATTCTACTCTTCCTCCCTAAAACAGCCAACCACATAAAGACCTATTTTATTATCCTGTCACTCAACAATACAAAAATGTGACCTCCTATAAATAATTGCATCAGGAAAACTCACCTTAAATTAGGTCTTCTATATAGAAATAACAAATTTCTTACTCAGGAAGCTACAATAGCCCGCACTCATGCCTACCTTCTTCCCTGCTTAACATATTGCTCACAAATTCTTACTAACCTTAACTCCTCTCTCCTTACAAGACTTGAGACTACATATCACAAAGTAGCCAGATTTGCAGCCCAACAATCATATAGATCACACCACTGTCTCTCTCTAAAATATTTAAACTGGCTAGAACTACCCCACCTCTTTCTTTCTCAGCTCCAAACGATACACTCAATTATTTACCAGCCATCCTTCTGTCCAGCCTTGCACTCTATTATCTCCCATATGCTCCTTCAAGAAACCTCCGAAGCTCTTCCCAAGACCTCTTAAAAATCTACAAGCCCAAATCTAAAGCAGATGTAACTTATACTCTATAGGCTGGAACAAACTCCCCTCGAAATTAGAACACACATGCATCCCAAACAATTTAAATGAACTCTAAAAGAATATTTCAACAGGAAATGGATCTGCCAATGCTCAAACTCTCAGCTTCACCTTTCTAATCAGAGTCTTCCTCTTTATTATACTTGTACTGTATCCTGTTTGATAAAATGCAAAAAAAAAGCTTTTTGTACTCCTATGTTGCTGTTTTATACTAAGTACTACTTTTTTAAAAATTGCTATGGCTATAATCTAGTTGTTTTTAGCATTTTTTTTACTTAAATAATACTTGTATGATGTCTAAACGTCATCTGTAAACTCTCAAAAATGCCACTTGCATAATATCTGTAATCAATGACTAAATGTTATATATATATGTACTGGAGCTTTTCTCCCCGGGCCTCTGCTGAAAAAAGGCTTTGGCTCAGTCAGACATTCCCGGTCAATAAATGTAAAATAAATAAATAAATTAAAATATTCCTTGTCTCTTTACTACATAAGGATGTGATGATGTGCAAGGATGATATAGACACATGTTGCCTAAACCATACATTATTCTAGTAATATATCATACAATGACATACCCACGTGACTTCTACTGACACATTTAGGCCTGCATTGCTGAATTCAACAAGTAACACCAAACTGTGAGATACTTTTTTGCATACAGCTATGTACAGGATATATTTTTGCATTCAGCTGCTAAGAAGTAGAAGTTAAATTTATGATGTTGCCCGTTAGTCTTGAATGCAGATTATTTGCTTGAGATTTAGCCTTGCTACTGAGCTTGTTTCTGGTCTCTTTCCTCTCTCTAGGCTACTGTATACTCTTACCAACAGTGAACTCGTATGCATTTGCACATTCATCTTGTACACTTTTTAATAGCTTCCAGCACTACTCATGCTCCAATATATAAAATAATACTGAATGGCAGTTTAAAAATCATAATGACAAAACATTAACAATAAGCTATTGAATGCTCATACATTTTGAACTATTCAGTGTTCATGTTTAGAAACACATTAAGACTACACTGTATAACACGACAACGTTCTTGCTGTCCTCATTATAATGAGTCTGGCTGTGTGCCTCTGAATAAAAATCCACTTTTATCATAGCAATGTTCCATTTCTTATATACTTTTAATCAGGTTGCCATTATCTTTACCAGAAGTAAATAACAGAGGTAAAAAAGGTGGGCAAGCCATATTTAGTTTTGTACAATCCTCTCTTGATCAAAGTAGTGTTAAGAAGCACATCCCCAGTGCTACACGGCTAAAATGCATATCATAAACATTTAAATATTTTCCCTATTATTAATGCAGGGGAAATGTTTAAATAATAATAAAAAAATAAATAAAAATTGAAATAGTAAGAGATCAGGTACCTCGTTAATGTTGCAGGTAAGACGCACAAGCAACTTTGTTTTTATTACAAGACTGCATTAATACTAAACAGGTAACAGAAACATGATATGCATTATATCCCTGTGCTGCATCCTTCAAAGACCTATATTTGAGCTCATTCCAAGAGCGACTGACTTATTGCTGGAATTTCACCTACTAGTGATGGTATGTCAGAAGAATTCTTATCACTAAACTGACCAGTATGGCAAACAAAAGTTGGGAAGTACTTTCTGCTCGGGTAAGTTACATTTTTATGGTTCCATTATATGCAGAATAACATCTCCCCAATTCTAACTCATTTCATAAACTGCAAACTAAATAAAAAGGCACTGCAAATCATTAGTAATACTTATCTAACAAATAGGCATCTATACTAAAAGTGAAGCAATAAGTCATTTGTTAAGTAAGAATCAAATGAAGCAACCTCTTACACCTCTTAGGCTAACAGGCATCCTAAATAGGTAGGCATTTGCAGAGGAATATATTCTTGAATAATTAATGATTTTTTTCACTTGTATGCAAAAGATGGTTTACTCCTGTTTACATGGGGCAGAGCAAGATTTTTTTTCTTTCCTTTAACTCTAGGCTTCATAAAAAATGTAACATTTTGGAAACCATTTGATAAAAAAATGCAAAGATATACATACACGTGTCCACTTCAGAATCTTAGAAGCTCAAAATCTCGAAATTCAAAAGACTGAGTCCAAAATCTCGAAAGTTCAAAATACTGAAAACTCAAAATACTGACTTTCAAAATACTTAAAAAAACACAGGACACCAACACTTACTATATTCCAGCACAACTACATACAGAAGCATATTACTCTTCTCCAACTATAAGCAGGGGGGCAGGCTCCCCTGCAACCCCCTCACACCCTGCTACTTCAATATATCAACTCTGAGATCGCACTCCACAGATGAAAATGACAAACATACCATTATGTGCTTCATGACTGCCTCTTGTAACTTTAGTCATGTTCCCTTTTAATTTGCTATACTACAATATAACTCATATTAGTGTAGTAAAGTGCAATCTCGGAGTTGATATAGTAAAGTAGCAGGGGGTGTTTGAGGTGCAGAGGACTAATATGGTCTGTCTTTTATTTGTTTCTGTATGTACTTGTGCTGGGGTACAGTAAGTATTGGTGTCCTGTATTTTTTCTATATTATGAGATTCAGTATTTTGAGTTTTCAATATTTTGAACTTTCAAGATTTTGGACTCAGTCTTTTGAATTTTGAGCTTTCAAAATTCCGAAGTGGACCCAGATACACATATATGTAAACATCCATGTATCTATATGTCTACCAAACATGATCCAAATAGCTAACCATCGCCGTTGCTAATGCTGACAAGAAAAGTTTGACAAAGCAAATTTTGACATATCATTACACAGGCACTGAGGCATACCCGAGGAACATGGAAACAAATTCTAAACGCAAAAGCATTGTTTTTTTGCAGTGGGCAAGCCCACCCTCCTGTGCTGCTCACAACCCCTGCTAATTATAGACACTAACAAGATCACACAATCCCAGGCGAGAGGCATATTCCCCAAACTCAGAGACTGTCAATCTGACACTCTTGGCCATCTGTTTTGTCAACAAAACAGATGCCAACATTTGGAAGATTTTGATCATTACAACCACATCCATATGTATGTATTTTTGTGTTTGTGTGTGTGTGTGTATGTGTGTGTGTGTGTGTGTGTGTGTGTGTGTGTGTGTGTGTGTGTGTGTGTGTGTGTGTGTGTGTGTGTATATATATATATATATATATATATATATATATATATATATATATATATATATATACATATATATGAGTCTACTTTTAATGAATGAAAACTCACATACCCGAATCTCTGAAGACTGAGACAACATCACAGAAACCACTAAAGAATGAATACCTAGATAGTAAAAACTCCAGGTAAGAAACCACTTGTCCACACCACAAAAAATAAGTAAAAAATGAAGCAAATTAAACCCACCCGTGTTGGTAACTAAATATACCAAATACAAAATTGCACTACAGTGGGAAAGGGGCAAAGTTCACCATAGTGGCCAAATGGTTCTTTTTCCAGGGTAACTTTTCAGTCATCTGAGTGCTCACTCTTTAGTGGTTTCAGTGAAGTCATCTTGGTCTTCAGAGATTTGGTTAAGTGGGTTTTTGCTCATTAGAAGTAGACCAATATATAGATATCTATCTATCTATATATGTATACACAGAGATAGATATATACATATAGGTAGACAGATAAAAAAAAGGAAAAACAAGGAGAGCAGAGGTTTCCACACTCATACACATACACAGAAATGATATGTAGAAACAAGCAAATGTGCACTCAAAATATTGTCCACATTTTTTTTTTTTTATTTTCAGGCCAATAGCTTCCAAAATGTATACAGCCTTAATAAAATTCAGACATATTTACCTGTTAAAAAGATTCTAATTTGTCTATAACACAAATATCTTAAATGCCTGACTTAATATATGAATATCCTCAGGAATACCACGGTGATAAGCTTTTTACATCATGGCCCATGAGAGAAGCACAATAGATTTTAAATGAGAAAAAAATTGGGTCTCTCTGATAGAAAGCACATGGCAGTTTTGAGATGGAGGGAAGATTTAGGTCTTCCAATTCAATAATGCTTAATATAACACATTTAAGCAATAACTGACAAGGGTGAGGGTATATAAGGATTCGCCAGCAGTTGGACTGTTTTGATCTCAAGGGCAAAGCCCAAGTAATTAAAGAAAGCCAACCATGGGTAAATCCTCATATACCCACACCCACAAGTTGGCTATTGGGATTATACAATGACATTATTTAAGAAAGAAATAGTTTACCTTTCTTAAAAAATATCTTTGTATAACAGTGCGGTAGGGTTCCTCCATGTTGTCTTCTACTGTTCTGTGTTTTGTGATGTACTGCACGTGTATCGGTCTTACATTCCCAGACTTGCACAACACATAAGTGCTGTTTAACAGAAGCAATGGAGAAAAAAGAATCTCTATTTCTTTTTGTTTTACTATAAAATTTGGACAGATCAGAGGTATCAGAGTCTGCTGAGACAGCAATGATATACAATGAAAAATCAGCTAGATTTCTTTAGTTTTGCATAATGTACCTAATCATTCTTGTTTTTGGTCTTCCCTACGTTAACATACCTCTCAACCTCCTAGCTCAAGAAATGCAGACAGAGTTAAATAACGGGGGAAAAGGCCCCTAAACAGGGACAGATTGCAACTGTAGCTCCTGTAAACTTAAAAAGCTGCAAGAAAAACAGGATCTTTATTAGTGTGCATTGTCTGAAGGTTATGAAGTCTGAAACTCAGAAGAGTCAAACTCAAAAGCATGTCATTATTTATTTAGTGACCGCTTCTCAGTGAATTGTCAGAACACTGCAAATTTTATGAGGAACAGATGAAAGGTGTGAGACAAAACTTTGGATGTTGTGTGAAAATCTGGAGAGATGACAGGTATGCTTCTGTAGCATACAGGAAAAGAATAATGTCTGGCCCCTCAATGGTACTTTAGCAGCCAGGCTTTTTTCAGTTGGTATATGTTCAGTTTACAATGGGCATGCTGGTTGATCTGTCCAATCAACATGCTCGTTTCTGAACAACGACCTACCATTGTATAATGTACTACTGCAAACAGTTAAGCACAGTGACTTTACAACTCTTATATCAAAGTAATAATCCACAAAAAAGTCTAGCAATGAGGCTACCAGGCAGTTCGTTCTCTACTGTTTTCATAAATTTATTGATAAAAACATATCAAACTGGGTAACCGCTTTCACTGACAAGCATCATCAGACCATCTAACAAAGAATTAAAAGTAGCACATTTATATATAAAAAAATCAAATCCCTGTAATCCATTCACATTCAACCCTTAATCAAGTCACCTAAAAATTTTAAAGGCATGCATAAAACTTAAGAACTATGCAAGTATAAAAACATGACAGTTGTAAATATGTACGTATAAAAAGTACTTTTTGAGCAGTGGTTTTATGGAAGTCCTCTCATTAAGTCTTTTGCCCCATCAGCCCTGAGGGTGATAATCCAGTTGTTCTCCTTATATTCTGTATGGTTCCTAATATCACCTTCCCGAATGTGAGGTGTAATTACCTCCAATACTCTAAAATTAAATCTGTGTACTTCCCCTGCCTGTATGGTATGCTTCAATAGTGCATGGTGTTCAGCTTGAATTCTGATACTGTAGAGATGTTGTCTTATTCTATTTCTAAAGACCCTATTGGTCTTGCCCACATAAAATGAGTGACAGCAACATTATCAGTCATGCATGTGGCAGTGGCATGAAAAACAAACTCTCTATCCAAATCTGGATGGAGGAACATATTGGAGGTATTAATATACGAGCAAAAGTTACATCTCCCACACAGTTGTGTTGATCCCCCTCTTCTTCAACACCCTCCATGCACCTATCATGACAGAGAAGTCTCTTCAGGTTCTTCCTATTCTTGTGCAAGAACCTGGGTCTCTCTCCCACTAGTTCATGTACCTTTGTATCAACCGTCAAAACTGACCAATGCTTAGTGAAAATCTCAACTAAATCTTTATTATCACTGGTGAAAAATAGGGGCACCTTCAAATGCTCATTAACCTGATAATGAACTACAGGTTGCAGAACATTACTGTGTGATCCAAAATAAGGCAGAGCTATGCTCTCCCTCAAACTACTAACAGTGGACAGATTTTCTTGTATTTCACTGGGGCAATAGCCCCTATTCATGAGGCTACAGCTCAGACCAACCATCTCTTTTTCAGACCCTTCAATGGTAGGGTTCAGCCTGGAGGTTTTCATGCCCTGTCCTTTAATTAAGTTTTTAAAAATATAGCTAGGATGCATACTAGATCTTATTAACAGGGAATTCCTATGACAAGACTTCCTAAAGACAACAGTATTGATGCTAACATTATCCAATCTTTCTACATAGAGATTGAGGTACTCTATCCTGTCATTTGATGACACCATTGTGAACTTCAGTCAGTCAGTCAGACTGTTCATTGTTCTATGAAACTCCAACAAAACTTCAAGACTCCCCTTCCATAGCAAAAACACATCATCAACGAAATGTCGATAAAACATCACATATTGTTTATAAGCATGATTCTCAAACAATATAACATTCTCCCAGTGTGCCACAAATATGTTGGCGTAGCTATTGGCACAATACGTGCCCATAGCTATGCCATCATTCTGGATGTACATCTTGCCATTAAAAGTGAATACATTAATTTCAAGGATTACTTCCAAAAAATGACATAAAAGATCAATCTGTACCAATGTATATTCATTATTGGCACTATTCATGAATATATTGTACACCCAAATCATTGGGGATGTTCATAAAAAGTGACTGAATATCAAATGTGACAAAAATCAATTCATGCATATTGTCAACATTGGTGGTGCACTCATATAAATCAATGAGAAATTGCTTAGTCTCTCTAAGGACCATCCTTTTTTGTGGATTATTGCTTGCTGATTTTATTAGCAACGGGACGTTTATCCTGTGGAGTACTGCTTTTCTTTTTGGTCTTATATCAAAGTGTTTAGCTTGCCAAAAAATGTGAAATGTTAATGTAAACTAATTATTTATGTAATTTATTTACTGGATTTGATGAACATGAAAGTTAAACTTGGCCAAGTCTACTTGTACTGAAAGTGTTGGAAGAAAACTGCATACATACAAATGAATTCTACTTCCAGTATGATCACAGATACAAAATAAAGTGAAAGAGGCAATCATGTGTCATTAAATTACGTTGGCAGAAGTATCACTTGGAAAAAACAAACAAAATGTATAATGCTTACTGTATTTTCACTTTAAATGTCACTGACTGCAGAATGCAAGTTAGAAAAAAATTAAAGGAATTGATTACTGAAGTAAGGAAAGTCCATGGTGCTACTTATATGCAATAAAGATACAGACAAGGTAAATGGCTAGATAGTAGAAGCAGGATTGTGAAATCAAATGTGTAAGCAAAAACAGCAGAGTTTCAATAATATGTAGTCAATATTTGCAGAAGTACAGAGAGAGACATGTTGGAGTCTTGTAATTTTTTCATGTTACTTTGCTGTGGTAGTGTTACAGGATTTCCCATTCACTTTAATACTAAAGAAAATGTATATCCTTCTGTATTAACATTCGCACGTGTATGGACTATTTCTTCTCACAGGTTTTATGTTTAGACTCATTATTTAAGATATAAGATAAGATATAAGATATATGCCATAATCTTAATTTTCTAACTTTCCTATTTGAAGACTATAATGGACTTGTGTGAAAAAATAGTTTGCAAATGGCTTAAAATGTAGGATATTTCTCTGAAAAGAGTTCACACATTACCTCTTCAGGACAAATAGGCAAATCATCTGAAAAAGATATAGGTGTTGTGAGTGAAAATGTTTGTTTAATGCATTTTTTAATTAAAAAATGTTAAAAAAACGCAAGTGGCAACTCCAAAAACTGCAAATCTACGTGACTTTGTAGCACAGACTGTGCAGACACCTATTACCGCTTTACAATATTAATTTAACTGCGAAAACCTCATTACACTGGTATACTTCCTTAAACTGTAATGGAATTTTCTTTTAAAAATCTGCATCTATTGTGAACATCTGGCCAACCTTTGGCCCAAGAATATTCTTCTTGCACTACTGACCTCCTTACACTCCCTGACAGTTGAATAGTTCTACATCAACACAGCTGATGCATTCATTATGATGGATTTTTATGGAACACCTTCTAGACAGAATATGAATTAATGGATTTCTTTCCAAATTAATACTCCTGTGGTTGTCTCCAAATTATATAACCTGTACATTTTATAGGTATGAAAACAAATGTTTGATAATCCTTTAAGTGCACAATTATGCCTTGCTTTCACTTAGAACTTAATCTACAAATATTTTGTGCCTTGAAAATAATACTGTCTGCTAACTGTACTGTAGCAGAAGAACCTTAACTTTTACATTCATTGCTACTTCATCTTGCATCTGTCAGAGCATAGCTTTCTCAGTCAATAGTACTTTTAGAAGTATGAGTTAGAAACATTCATTTCCTGGGCAGATGCATTTTTTTGCATGCTCTATTACAGTTGCAAGAAAATCAGCTGTATAGTTACCGACCTGTATCAGGTTTCATCCAAAGATGAAGGCACATTTGAAGTACTTGTTGCCACTTCTTTGGTTTCCCTCTGTATCACATCTTTCTGGAAAAGGACACTTCTGTTTTCTTTCTCACTTTACTATGTTTCTTTTTCCTAATATTTTTTGCAGTAATATTTTCCCCACTTAAACCAGAGTCATAGAGTGCAAATATGTGCAAGAAGAGGAAAAGTCAGTATTTCTCCCCGTTTCTCTTTTATTTGAATTTTTGGGAGATTTTCTTCCTCACTTTGGCAGCTATTTCCATCTAGACCTCCATTTTATCTAACATCTTCACTTTTTTTTTAATATACAATCTGGTAATTTCAATGCAATGCAGAGGGTTGCAGAAAGAAATGGAAGGTGTGGGTTATATTGTCGGTGGGAGTAAATGGAATGGTGTGGGCATATATTACTGTAGGAATAACTTTCATCATGCTTTCAGTTTTTACTTTTATAAGGGGTTATGTACCACCAACACAACCACTGCAAATGATAAATAGTCTTCAATCAGCAGACTTCCTCTTCACAATGCATACCAGTGCTAGTTTAAGAAATACGCTGTTGAACAGGTTCTGCTATAATACCATGAAACCAACACTGCCAAATACATAACTGATTGGTCCTGACTACAGAAAACTACTTACTTGAGTGCACAAAATTTAATTTGTTTGTCTGATTACTTATTTGTCCTTTGATAACCAGCACATTCCTAGTGAGACAATGGTTCATTTTTAGAACTGGTCTGAGTAAAAAAGCTCCACAACAGATTCAGTGTTGTATGTGATGATGAACTAAACACATATACTGAACTGTCTCATTAGTAAGATCATGTCCTTGGTCTTCTATTCACCCAAGGTCATATCTAGTCTCTACAAGGTATCACTCTAGCAGGAAACCAGGACACTAACCTTACCTGTGGGATATGAAGACAACTATGTTCCCTGACTGGCTTCCCTTGAGTCCACACCTATAACCAAACTCAGGTCATAGTCATATCTTTATCAGTCTGTACTCTGTAGTTAGATAGAAAGCATTTATTTCTACTAAGATATTCTACGATAAGTTCACAAAATCCCAGAAATCAACAGGGGCAGAGTATTTTTTCCTGAAAGTCTAATGTACTAGACATACATTATTGGCATGCCCAGTCAAAACTATTTTTTTAGCTTAATTATTAACTATTCTTTTCAGAGATAAAGTAGGAGTTTGTTATTCTGTCCATGCTAAAGCACTAAAGTATTCTAAACACAGAGACACACACACACACACACACACACACACACACACACACACACACACACACACATATGCATGTACCCTTGCCCAGATAGGAAGCAAATGATCTATCCAAAGGAAAATAATTCCATATATATATATAAAACAAATAATACGCCAAGCGTATATAACATTCACAGGGCAACCACGACTTTAACAAGTTTCAAGGAAGATAATACTTGGTAGCGACAAATGCGTACTGCACGAATTGTTAAACAAACGAATAATTTTATTAAATAGCGAGCGCTTTTACCAAAATGGCTTCTTCAAGCTTTGCAAAACATAAACAGCATATATGTTGTTTATGTTTTGCAAAGCTTGAAGAAGCCATTTTGGTAAAAGCGCTCGCTATTTAATAAAATTATTCGTTTGTTTAACAATTCGTGCAGTACGCATTTGTCGCTACCAAGTATTATCTTCCTTGAAACTTGTTAATGTCGTGGTTGCCCTGTGAATGTTATATACGCTTGGCGTATTATTTGTTTTATATATTTTATTGGGCACAGAAGCATTTACTCTCGGGCTGTGCTTCTTCATTATATTTTTTGCAATTCCATATATATGACTCTAACTCATAAGCAACATCTACAACACACCTGTACACTGTGGGCACCTGTACACAACAGCAAAATCATTCTTGTATATCCAGGCTTACAGCGTGCACACATGCACACATGCACACATGCACACATGCACACACACACACACACACACACACACACACACACACACACACACACACACACACACACACGCACACAAAAATTCATGACAACTGTTAGGATCAGGACTCCCCTAACAGCAACTTGTGTTTTTTTCCATTTTTCCAAATGAATTTGTCAACTCTGCCCAGGGTGTTACTTCCCACCATTTAAGGGAAAGGTGATGCAACATTGTGAGGCCTTAGCTGAATGCTAATGTTTAAAATTATCTCTGTCTTGCATAACCATGCATATATATGTATATACAGATAAACTTGCATACACTGCAAGAGAATGGAAATCCATGTGGATCTTGAAAACAGACCTTAATCCTCTCATTATGAGAAACTAGCAATTGTGCCCTTTGCTATAGTTTGTGCTGTACAATGTCTACAAAAATGAGTCATCGTGGCAGGTGCAAATAATCCACAGCTTTCTCCAAGTTCATGATTCTTATTCTTCATCGGGGAGAATTAAACCTTCCCTTTTCCTGACTTTCTGCTGAGCTGTACATGTGTGTGTAGGCACATACACCTTATAAAAGAAAATGTAGTTTTTTGTCAGCTTTATTTATAAAAAAACTATTTTTTTGTAGGTTTACATTACCTTACATCTGAGTTAAGACAGGGATGGTTATCAAGTCATATGCAAACCCGCACATTTTTTGTTAATGTTTTGATGCCTGTGTTAGGTCAATTAGACTTAAGAGGCTGGCTGTAGAAGACTATAGTGAAAAAAAAAAAGTTGCAATAACTTTGAACAACTATTCATGTTCTTCTTCTTCTTTCGGCTTTTCCCGGTTAGGGGTCACCACAGCGGAACTCCAGTCCGCTAATGATTGGCAGTAGATTTTTACGGTGCTGAGGTGCCAGCTTGACGCCCAGCCTTCAACGAAGGCACGCCCATTCACGCATGTCTTTCAAATGCCACTCAACCCTAGGGAGGACATTCAGACTCCACACTGAAGGCGCTCCAGCCGAGAATCGAATGGGAGAACCTCTTGCTGTGAGGCGACAACACTACCACTGCACCACTATGGTTTTCTAACACTAGTTTTGTTCTTTCATATTTTGATATAATAATGATAATGAAATGACATTGTCGTACATTTTTTCAATACTGATATCAATATATTCTGTATTAGATCTATACAACATATTACCAAAAACTGTACATTATCCTGCAGATACAAATACAAAACCTGCCCCCAACTGTTCCATAAGATGCTACATCAAAAGCTTAGCCAGACATGCACTATGTAAACCATGAGACATGCAAACTAATTTCCATGTATCTGCATTTTACCAGGACTAGGACATCATATTTTCTAACTGAAAATCACTGCAATAATGTTTGCAACATTTGAAGTGAGTGCATGTGTGTCTGCATGTCTGTGTACATACGTAAGATATATTTCTGGCTCAGCTATGTAGATGTCCATTCTTCAGCACTACAGTGGTCTTAATTTTATAAGTTGGGCTCTTATACATTATGCCCAGATGCCTGGTGATGGGGATGTGTGAATTTACATAAAGGCCAAGTTCAAGTATTATGACTATGGACCCTTGGCTGTGATGATTCATGGTGCTTAATATGATTTTTAAAGGCTGAATGGTTGAGAGTTATGATTGCAAGACATACTTAGTAGCTGGTTTCACTTGCTAGGTTGACTACTGGCAGGATAACAAGTGATGACAGAAAAGTATTTCTGTAATTGTATACAAAGCTGAGATCTCTGGAAAGCTGAAGTAAAAGTTTAAGGAAGGACAGTAGGTAGGTTAGTAGGTTAAGAAATGTATCTGGTGCACAGGTGCTCCTGACATGTGGTCTTGGAGGCAGTGCTAAAAGTGTACTCTGCCTAAGGTACTAGACAACCTTCTGATACCAAACCAAAAAGATGTTTCTCACCATAGCTGATGATCACAAAAATAAAATAAGTTCATTGCTTTGGTTTTTACAATATAAGTTATTGAACTTGTTTTTAAAAAAATAGTAGTCTTTACCTTAGTGTTATGGCAAGTTCATAGCTTGTTCTACTCTCTTTCTCTCTACCATTTCTGATTAATTTTTGAAGGGCATACCATGAATTTCCTTATTACAAAGGCAGATGGACTCCCCTGGGTCTTCATTCTGGCAAACATTCTATAGTATACATTATATAAAATGGGGCTCTTCTCCTTTTCTCAATCAGATACTTTCCAGTTATTATTTCCCCAGGAAAGCCAGTGATGTAATCTCTTTACCTGAAAATCTATTTTTCCAGAACAATGCAGAGAATTTCTATATATACAGAATTAACAAACTGAAGAGACCAGATGGCATCATGGTTAAGGTCTTCGCCTCCCATGCACAAGGTACAAGGTTCAATCCTGACTTCCAACCAATATGTGTATGGAGTTGGCATGTTCTCCCTGTGTCTCTGTGGGGTTTCTCTCTGGTCTGAAAAACATGCTGAGTATTTCCATCTCAAACTCAGCAATGAATGATGCTGTGGGCAGCAGCACAGACTCTACATGGTGCCCTATAGGGGAAGAGTTCCACAGACCAACCAGTTTGGACATCTACTGTGGTGCATAGTATCCCCAAGATAGGAGAACATGAATCACAAACTGCATGCTGTGGCAGGGCTAGCCATTTAATGGTGTAAAAATATGGCTCTAGGTGATTTGGTTATGTTGACTAATGTCACCAAAATGGGCTTGGGTGGTTACCTGTGATAATTGGATTGAGGACCCAGCCTACTCTGACCTATGGCAGGCAGGGATCTTTGCTAATGGTCAGAGGGTATATGTGCCCATATTGGCCAGTGTATGCCCACCATAAAGCCCAGCAGCCCTGGGCCAATAAGCTACTGGCTGGCCAGTGTGTAGCTGCCCAGCCCAACTTGCCAAACATGAACTGAGAATTTCTATGCTTAATTTAGGTTTACTGACAGGATGCAGCTTCGAAGTGGATGACATGATGACACAGAGGAGGCTGGACATCCTATGTATCCAAGAGATGAGATGGAAGAGCAGTGCAGCAAAGGCACTTGGCATGGGATGCAGACTCTGCTACTCAGGAGGGAGACAGTCTAGAAATGGTGTAGGAATTGTCGTGAGAGAGAAGCTTCAGAAGGCAGTAATGGATATCATCAGAATTAATGACTGACTCATGGTACTCAGACTCATATGTAATGATAAGGCAGTATTCACAATCTCAGCCTATGCCCCACAGCAGGGTTGTGACAGTGAAGAAAAGAGTGCATTCAGACAGCAGTTGCAGGATCTACTAGATAAAGCAGGACAACATGAATTGGTGTTGCTAATGGGTGACTTGAATGCACATATCGGGTCAGAGAACAGGATATGAGGACTGCCTGGGTCCACATGGGTGGGTCAACAGGAATAAAGAAGGAGAAGCCATTCTATACTTCTGTCTGGCAAATGGCTTGATAGTAGCTAATACATGGTTCAGAAAGATAGACAGTCACAAGATCACATACAAAAGTAGTAAACATGCAACTAAGGTAAACTTCCTCCTAGTAAGGAAAAGGTAGAATCCATGATTGCAAACAGTCAGCCCACAGCATAAACCACTAGTTGCCACAGTTAGTTGCAAAAAGTGGTCAGAGAAGGCTCTAAGGTCAACAGAGACCAGGCTGAAGACTTGGAAGTTGACTGGAGAGAAAAGTACAACATTTCAAGGAATTACTTAGGGCTCTAGCACACCAAGAAGAGGAGAAAATAGGTGGAGTTAAGAATGGCAGCACCTAAAAACAGCATGTTATAGGACTACAGAACAGATATGTGGCCAAGCCTGGTATGGAAATAAGGTACATAAAGAAAGCTGATGGTGGAATGCAGATGTCCAGGAAGTCATCAAAAGAAAGAAGGAGTGCAGGAAAAAGAAGCTAAGAAAGAAGTTACAATAGCAAAGAATAGGGCATTCGAGGCACTCTACCAACTTCTGGAAATGACTCAGTAAGTGGCACAAAGAAACTATATCAGGCTGAAAGGCAAAGACAGAAAGATAAAGAAGATAGTCAGACACTCTTCATAAAGAATGCCAGCAACAGCCAGCTCGCCATTCCACAAAACATCAAAGGCAGTTGGAAGGAGTATTTCCAGCTTCCGAATGAAGAAAACCCCACAGAAGCTGTACTGCCTCAGAAACAGCCTACAATGAGAGAAGAAGAGGAGCTCAGCCTAAAAGAAGTAAGAACAGCACAAGGAAAATTAAGTCAGGAAAAGCAGCAGGCTCAGAAGAGGTCACAGCAGATATGATAAAGATGCTGGGTGTGATAGGGGAGAAATGGCTCCTGTGGGTAATAATAGTACTGTGGAGGTATAGGCATATCCCAGATGACTGGAGTATAAGCATACTCATGCCAGTGTACAAGAACACAGGGGAAATTCACAACTGTGGGCAGTACAGGGGCATCATACTCCTGTCACATTGCATGAAAGTTCTGGAGACTGTGATTCAAAAATGGATATGCTGAGTAGTAGAATGTAAGATGGGAGCTGAGCGGTTTGGTTTCAGGTCAGCATGCAGCACAATTGACCCGATGTCTGCAGTGAGACAGATATTTGAGAAGAAGCTAGAAATGAAGAGAGAGTCCAACTGGGCATTCCTAGACCTGGAGAAAGCATATGACAAGGTCCCAAGGAAGCTGATCTGGGCAGTACTGCGGTGTTTTGAAGTCCAAGAAACATTGGTAGAAATAGTGCAGACTATGTACAAGGACTCAGTGACTGAAGTACAGACAGTATTTGGCCTCACAGAGGAGTTCCCAGTGGGAGTGGATGTACACCAGGGTTCAGCTCTGAGCCAACTGCTGTTCATATTGATGATGGACTACATTAGCAAACAGGTCGGAGGGGACAGATCAACAAAGTTGCTGGATGCAGATGATGTGGCATTACAGGCAAATTCTGAGCTACAACTTCAGCAAAGGATAGGAGAATGGAAGGCAAAACTGAAGGCACATGGGATGAAACTAAGCACAGATAAGACGGTGGTAATGACAGCAAACTGGGGAAATCAGAAGAAGCTGAGAACAGAGATAGAAGGGAAGATAGTGGAACAGGTAAACAGCTTCAAATATCTGGGAGGGGTGGTTGAGGAGAAGGGAAGTCTGAATGAATTGGTTGAAGCTAGAATCAGAGGGGCTGCAGCCAACTGGCATAGCGTATCAGGTGTAGTCTATGACAGAAGAATGCCAAAGAGGCTGAAAAGTAAGGTGTACAAGACAGTGGTGCGACCAGTACTGCTGTATGGTACAGAAACCTGGGCAGTAAAGACAGATCAGTTGAAGAAACTAGAGGTGATGGAAATGTAATACCTGAGAAGGGTGGTTGGATGCACACTGTGGGACAGACGAAGAAATGGGGACATAAGAGCAGAAGATAAAGTAACTTCAATTGCAGAAAAGATCAAAGAGAACAGATTACAGTGGTTTGTACACATGTGCAGAAAAGCAGAAGACAATCTGGTGAGTAAGATTTGGGACAGACAGGAAGAAGGTAAGAGGAAGCGAGGATGTCCAGCAAAGAGGTGGACGGATTGTATCAAAGATCTGCGACATTCAGGCATGAGTGTTGAAGAAGGCAGGAGTGTGGCACTGAATTGAGAGAGTTGGCAACAGTTAACACAATACCCTGACCCCCAGTAGAAAAAATGGGAAAAGGGGGGCTATTGCTGCTGCTGATGATGAATTAACAAGACTGAATTTTTGAATGTGCTGTCAATTTCTCCTGTAGATTTCCAATGAGTATAAGCCTCCTGGCAGAGACCTTCCAAACTTCTGATCTCAGAAATGACCTTCCAAACTTCTGATCTCAGAAATAACCTCTCTTTGACTTTACCTCTCTTTCTTACTTTTTCTGGACTTTTAACTCATACATCTTTGCCTGAATGGGTGTGCCACACTCTGTTCTTGGGAATTAAGTGTCTGTGAACTTCCTATAAACAGATTTCTAGGAGTAACCCTTTCATTTTTTCAGCGTTCACTTTGGTTGCTTCATTGTACCTCACAACATCACAGAGGTTACATGTGTAGAGAGTGCTAACTTGTGATAAGGGAAAATATGTTCCACAGGAAGAAACAGGGTGGTTGCTGTCTGTTAAAGGGGAGAAGGACAGTAGGATGTCCTCAAATTACACAACAGCAAATGTCATTATGTAGTCTTCATTTTCCTGTTGTATTTTGCACAGATGCATCACTCAGCCTATGATTTCAATTGTTGAAGAAAGTGTCTACAAATGGCATGACAATAATATGGAGAACATACAGTGATGGTGATATGCATTACAGGATTAGCTGACAACAGTATTAATGCATGTATAGGATGTTGTAAACAATGGACTGATTTTGGAATGGAAAGGCAGGATGCAATGACCTCATACCCCATGTAATTTCTGCAAAGACTGTTAATAACATAATATGTCTTTGTTACTGGGAAATTTCAGTTATGTAAGATGTCACCTTTATATACCATATTGTCAATAAGAAAAAAAAGAACTTTAGCACTTCTGACATCTTAAAACTGATGCAAGTTATGCACATACTTGAACCCGAATGGTACCAGAGTGACAAGTTTATGATATATCTTTTTTTCTTATAAACCTTAATGCAAGTAACAAAGCAGAAAGCAAATATGTTATGAAAAGAATCTGTTTTCATAATTTGTAGCAACTTTGAAGTGAGAATGGCAAATACTAAGAAGTTACATGACTGAGAGACAAAAGAGAGACTTTGGAGTGAACAAGTATAATTTTTCTGCATTTCCTTGCTGCCTTTACCTAATTCCACCTAAAACAACAATTTTTTTAGAGTTACTGTGATTTAAAAAGCTAGTTTCATCTACATATTGTACTTATTTTACTGCCTGCACTTTAACAGTCATTTTTGTGATGAATTTACCTGTTTAACTGTTGTAGGCTACATACTCAAGTGTGATAGCTATTTCTGTGCATTTAAAGTGTTTTTTTGATTGTATCTGCTTTATTTTCTAAAATATATATATATATATATATATATATATATATATATATATATATATATATATATACTTGTTTTCCCACCTTTCTAAGCTAGTATAGTCCAGTTTTCCCACCTTTCTAAGCTAGTATAGTCCAGTTTTCAGGTTAGTGCTGAATTCAGGGCTGTGTTACAAATTTCTGTGTTTGCCCATACCTTACCTGGATAGAAGGAAGTTTCTCTGTTCACCTGTGTGACAGGGGAACTTTGAGCAGCCTATCTGTCCCTGGAGGAGTGGTTTCTGCCCAGAAATTAGTAGTTTATTGGCCATTTTGGGCTAATTTCTCTCTTTTTCATTTCCCTGCTATAAAACCCGCATTTGCGCAGTTTTGCACGCCGGGCAGCGATGGTTAGCTAGGGTATAATTATTCCTGGCTCCATAAAGTTTATTCTTCAATTTTTCCCTTGGAACTAGACAAACTTTCAACTTAAGCAGTCAAACCATTCACTTCTCAGCCCGACACTTGCTCAAAACACATAGCAAGCACTAATAAACCTTAGCACTAGACCCCCCCTATACTGTAGAGAAGGGCAAGGCTCTCTATTCAACCTTACCAGCCAATCAGTAAAACAGTTAACTGTACCTATCCAGGCATGTCCAAAGGACAGTTTCAGGTGTACTCTCTGGTCCAACTGGTGCATCTGGGCATTTTGAGGCAGTGTCACAACTGCCTCATTTACACAGACAACCCTCTCCTCCTACCACCAAACACTAATACATGAGAGAGATGCAATTATACAGTCAAACTGGAGGCTAAGCTCGCTCAACCCGAGACTGGACCAGACAGTCAAGAGGAGAAGGGAACTACTTGCATCACACCATCAGTCTCACATAGACCTATGAAACCAGCACTGGCAAAAAACACACATAAATACACGAAAACATACTCGGAGGCTCTAAATAAAAATCTGCAAAAGCAACTGAGACCTCCAAAGCAGACACCTAAGCAACCTCCACCCCCCCCAACACAAACTATGAAACATATACTTCACAAAATCAGTGTGCCATGCAATCACAGCCCTTAAGACAAAATAACATACCCAAAACACTAGTAATAGGTGACTCTATAGTCAGGCATACTGACATCCCACTCACTAGGCTGAACAAGGAGAAGGTTACTGTTAGCTGCCTGTTGGGTTCCAGGATCCACCACATAACACAAGCACTCAGGTCACTCCAGAACAAGTTCAAATATGACTGTCATTGTCCATGTTGGTGTGAATGACCTGAGCCGTACCTCCCTGGACTACATGAAAAGAGACATGGAAGAGCTCTCTGATCACATAGCCCAGGCCGGTATGACCTGACCTTGAGTAGCATCCTACCCTCACCAAGAATGATACCACAGTACAAAGAAAAAATTATCAATTTCAACAATTGGCTAAGCTTCTGGTGTCATTCAAAGGGGATCCAATGTCTGTCAGCCTGGGATGATATGCTTGACAATCCAGGCTGCTTTGCTAGAGATGGCTTGCACCTGTCACCCTTAGGCTTTTGAATACTGGCTAAGGCTCTTGCCACCCCCATATTGCCTTTTTTAGGCAAGGCTCAAAAGACAAACCCACTGCTGTAAATAGCACAAGTAACCAAAAACTGAGGGTAATGCTGCTCAATGCCAGAAGTCTAATCCTCAAAATGCACGCACTCGAGGCACTAATCAGTATGGAGAAAATCTATATATGTGCAGTAACAGAAACCTGGTTTAAGGCACCAGAGAGCACCCCTGCACTACCAGGCTACAACTCATACCATACATTTAGGCCACAAAATCCGGACCGAAATACAAAAGGCGGGGGTGTATCCATATACATCAAGGATACCCACAACTCCAGGTTAGTGGCACAGCTCGATGCTTCAGAGATCATCCACGTGCAACTAACAACAGGCAAAACTGCAATTCAAATTGTAGCTTGCTACAGATCACCCACCATGTCCCAGGACCTCCATTCCACATTTCTGGAAACACTGGGAAACATTAAGGTCCTACCAAACACCCTGATATTGAGTGATTTCAATTACCCAAACATTAACTGGGAGAACAACTCAAGTACTAACTTCCTTGCTCAACATTTTCTAGAATTTATAAACTCAAACGCCCTGGATCAACTGGTCAACACCCCCATCAGAGGTGATAACATACTGGACCTGGTCATCACCAACATGGGTGACCGGTGTTCCACACCAGAGGTCAACACCTCAAAGGTTAGATCTGACCATAAACTATTCACTCTGGATATCCACATTCCGCCCCCACCCCTGGTCAAAGAAACCACCATGAAAAGCTTTTCAAAAGCAAACTTTACGTTACTTAAGACCGAGGTGGAAAGTTTCAAAGCCCCCATGCTAAAGGATAACACTGCCCAAGCTGCAAAATCCTTTACTAATGCACTCTACGGGCACCTACAAGAATGCACCAAGACTCACTCCTCTAAGAAAAGGAAACCGGTCTGGTGGACCCCTGCCATAAACAAGCTATACAATAGCAGGAGGAAACTAGTACAGAAGAGAGTAAAATCCCAAGAAGGTAAGACATCCCTGATCAGTATCAGCAAGAACTATGATCCCTCATAAAATCATCCAAGGCTAGCTTCGAAAGAAAAATTGCCAAAGACTCCAAAGATAACCACAAGGCATTCTTTAGCTATGTCAAGAATCTAAGTGGAAATTCTCAGATCTGCTTGGAGTTAGTGCAGAATGGCACAAAATAAACTGACCGACCGATATCGCCAACATCCTGGCAAACAGGTTCAGTGCAAACTTCACCCCCTCTCACCCCCAAAAGGGCCCATAACCATACCAGAAGAATGTAGTGCCCATGAAATCACAGACACTCAGGTTAAAACAGCCCTCTCCAAAGCCAAAAACACAGCATTAACGGGACCGGACGGTGTCCCAGGCTGCATCCTACATGAGCTCAAATATGAAATAACCCCTCACCTAAACATGCTGTTCAAACTCAGCCTCTCCACAAGCTACGTGCCCATAGAGTGGTGCACATCTATGGTTATTCTGCTCCACAAAGGTGGAGCCACAACTGACCCTGGAAACTATAAGCCTGACTAGCTTGGTCTGCAAGGCTATGGAGCGCATCATCATGGATCTCATTAACAGAGATATTGAGAACCTCCAAACACTGGAACCTACCCCATTCGGCTTTATTAAGGGCAGATCATGCCTCCTACCTGGTGGACTTCTTTAAGACAGTTATCAAGGCTATAGATGAGGGAAAAGTGGTCCACAAAGCCTACCTAGACCTCGCAAAGGCCTTCAACACCATTCCCCATTCTGGTATTATAGACAAGCTCACCAGCCTGAACATAAAGCCCTACATCACGAGATGGGTTGCCAACTGGCTCACGGACAGAACCCACATGGTAAGAGTTGTGGGAGCTAGGTCTGACACTAAACCGGTTACAAGTGGTGTTCCCCTAGGATCCCTCCTGTTCAGCATATACTTCTCAGAGGTACAGGCAAGCACAGAAGGTCTATGGCTGACCAAGTTCACAGATGACTGCAAACTAGGGGCTATAATTGACTCTCCGGCTGATACAGACATCCTCCAAAAGGGTCTCACTGAGACAGATACCTGGTGTCAAAACCATGGCCTTATGCTAAATGCCAAAAAGCACATAGTCATCCCATTTAGAAAAAACAAAGCACCCACAAACTACCACATAGGTGGTAGCTCCCGAAATACGGAAGATGTAATAAGGGATCTGGGGACCCAGGTAGACAGTAATCTCTCCTTTGATAATCACATTGCCAAAGTGGTTAGAGAATCCTTTTATGTGGCCCACCTAATCAAAAAGGGTTTGCATCCAGAACAAAAGAGGTCATTGTGCGCCTCTATACATCACTCATCAGACCCATCATAGAGTACAACACCTCACTTGGGATGTACCTTACAAGACACCTGCAACAGCTGGAAAGACCACAGAAGTACCTCACCAAGAGGATCACTGTCCTCAAACAGATGCCCTATGCAGCTCGACTGAAGAAACTCCAGCTATACTCGGTTGTATACCACCTACTCTGAGGTAATCTATGCCTGACACACAAGGCCATGTCCAACCCAGAATTGATGGACATGCTCCCCCTAAAGAAAACCATATCCCCTCAAGCCACATGCTCTAGGGATCTAAACCTCACCACAACAATAAATAGGACGTGCTGGAGGGATAGATTCCTGTCCCAGAGACTTCCCATGCTCTGGAATAAGATTCCAATCTACATTAGGCAGAGCTCCTTGTTAACACTCTTCAAGAGAAACCTTGACGAGTGGATGGGAAATAGAAAGTTTACCCCGGGGATCATTTCACAGAGGCACAGGGAACTAATCTAAGGGGCCAGTGAAAGCCAACACAATTCTGGCTAGGCTTATAAATGCCTTTGGGCAGATAGCCTAGTACCTACCTATGAACCAAGGGCGCCCGCAGGCAGGTGCAAGGGGGTGCACTTGCACCCCCCTGGAACCGGCTGACCGAGAAATTCATTATATTTTAATTTAAAAAAAAAAGTATTTTAAAAGTATTTTCATTTTAAAAAAAGTTTTTTTTTAAAGGGTGTTCCTCTTTAAGAACGCCCTTTGCGTCCCGTCCAGTCGCACAGACACAGAAGACGAAAACAGGTCGCAAACACCTGTTTTATCTGTGCGACTAATGGTTTACGTCTTTGTCTTTCGCGCCTGTTGGGAATTTGAATTCCAGAGGACGTTCGGATTGCTGGGACGAAGTGAGAGGTAGGTGTGTGAGTGTTATGTGTTTATATACCGAGGGTCATTTTTCCATGGCAAAAATGATGCACTGTTTTATAGCTGACAAGTTATGATTTTCATCTCCCGTGATTATCAAAAACCTTGTATACATGAAAGCCCATCCTTATTGCAGTATTGAAGCTAATTTGGAAAAAAATATATACCTACAATAATTTGCAAGGTTTATATTGAGCTTTTGAGTCATATGTCTGCAAACGTAACTGTTTCTTCAGTATTACTGGTGCCTTTCAGAGAGATTTAAAGTTTTGGAATGGCTTCTGATCGAATTTCATTGTTACTGATTAACTGTATATAGCAAAAACATGGCCTATATATGTAAGAATAGTCACAAGCAGTTTACATTTACTTCTGCGAACCTCAAGCCCTTCTTATTATAAAAAAATGCTTAATAAATTTAATAAGCCACTGTGTCTGTCCTCTTCTCAGAACAGTTTGCCAAGGGTGGATTTATCCCCAACTATCACCATGAAGTCATGTTCCCAGGAGGGCACTCAATCTCCACCTATTACTATAAGGTCATGTGAAAACAAGAGAGGCACACAATCCCGTCTTATCACTATATGTTAATGCTCCCAGAAGGGGCATTCAATCCCCATCTAACACTCTAAGCTTATGTTCCCATGAGGTGCATTCAATCCTCTCTAAAAAGTCATGCTCCTGGGTGGGGTATAGAAAAATTATTTTAGAAGCAAAAATTTTACATGCAAGACATACTCCCCAGTTCAAATCATAGAATGCCCACCACTTTAGCAACCTCAAATTTGATCTTTATAAAGCTTAGAGCAGAAGTATTTTCCAGCGCAGTTCACCTGGATAGAAGTGCTGACTTCTGTTGCCCTGTCAGTGCAAATATCCCTTCATAACACTGAGGAATCCCAGCTGAATCAGATGCATTCTCCATGTGACAGCAGGACAGCATTCCATCTTCTCTGAATTAATTGTCTTGAAATGCAGTAGCCTCTCACACACACTTCTCCTTCTTTATTTAAGAATATTTTAATTTAGCACTTTGGTTATGTTTCATTCTAAATCATATATTTGCTTGCTTGTTTTTATATGCTTTTTCTGATTCATGTCCAATAAATATCTGTAATAATTAATAGTTTGAAATGGTTACAAAATTAATGTTTAAATTATAAATATTAGCTCTAGATTGGACACCCTTTAAGGGCCTTAAAGTAGCTGTTGAGGAGTAACTGGTGGCAGTGAGTAAGTGGTAGCAGACCTTATAGTCTGGGCAGGAGGCATAGCTAATAAACCTGTGTCAGGCTTTCCCAGGTGTGTGTGTGTGTGTGTGTGTGTGTGTGTGTGTGTGTGTGTGTGTGTGTGTGTGTGTGTGTGTCAGCTACTTGGCCAGGGACACAAACACTGGTTGGACAGACAGGGTGCTGGAGGTATTGGCTTGGTCACTTAGCTGAGAACTCAACTCTATAGCTGTGCCAGTGGGCAGTCTTATTGGAGAACTGGAGAAAGAGAGAGAGAAACCAGCCCCGGACTGGCTGTGGTCACTGTGTGCTCATAAGGGAAATTGCACTTTATGCAGAGAGCTGCATTTGGAAATACTGTGTGTGTACCTGTCATCCTGTCAGTGAACATCCCCCACTGTTGTCAGTGGTGAGGATTGAGGTTCCTTGATTATTGGTCCAGTTGAGGGTTGTCACACTCCTTCAGCTTTATCTCTCTCTCAACTCCATGGTCACACAAGCATAAAGGAAGGAATGTTTGCAGAGCAAGGGAATCACTACTATTGATTTAGTAATCATGGAGTTCAATGGCAGAGACTTAAACTTGAGCAGAAGGAACCTCATTCAATTGACTCAATGAGGTATAGAAAGCCAAAATGTATTTGGTTATTCAGCTTTGTGGAGACCTTAGCACAGTGTGTCAAAGCAGCAAGAGAGAGTAGGATCCAAATGAGCCTGAGGATGTCTACATATTTTGGCATCAATGCTTATACTTTCTTTTGTAAAAATGTATTTCTAAAAAGGAAAATAAACACTGCTGAAATGCCAAATTACCATAACCAACCACATGAAAAGAAACACTGCCAAATGCAACAGAAATTAAATCAGTCTTGTAGAAAATGACTACATTTGCCAAAAGTCATTTTTATGGGGATCTTAAGCTTCAGCTTCCCCCGTGCAACAAAATGCATCTTCCTGCATGTCACTGTTTACCATAATTACCCCTGAGATTGTCAGATCTAGTGATAGAGGGAAATATGGCCAAAACAGAGACCTGAGAGTAATGGAGCAGTTAGTAATGAAGGAAAAACTCCCACACAGGGATACCACAAACCAAACACAACACTATACAACATACCCCACAAGCTATCTGTTACATTTCAGCAAAGAAAAGCAGCTTTGTGCTCAAATACTACATTTGCTGAAATGTCAGCAGACAAGATTATCATAGATTCAAAGGTTGGTACTAGACTATTGGCCCTAGGACTTGTACAAGCCTAGCCATAATAATTCCCTGGCTATTTCTTCCCACAATATTTACTTCCCTGGACCCCTGTCTAGTAGGGCAACTGACGTGATTCCCAGGGTAAATTTCCTATCTCCCATCCAGTCGTCAAGGTTCCTTTTGAAGAGGGCCAATGAGGCACTCTGCTTGACATGTATGGGCAGTCTATTCCAGAGTATGGGGAGTCCCTGGTCAGGAACCTAGCCCTCCAACAAACCTCTGTTAATAGCATTTCTACCAAGATAGTGACAACCATTTCTGAAAAATGTAATGAAGTCACCAGGGGTGTAGCAAGCAAATTCCATTTTGTGCTCAGAAGCTGTTAGTGCTACCCCCCTTGGACACCTATCACTTAAAAATGAACATGTCACTCAAAATGCTGCCTCCCCCAATCACTTAATAAATGTATGTGATATTTTCAGCAGTCCCTCCAAAACTATTAAAATATTGTGTTTAAATTAGCAATATTGTACCTACTGTTAAAGGCATTCATTTAGATAGCTGTAGACATATGACATAAAAAACATGATGTGATGCTCAGAAAAAAATGTACTCAGTAGAGTACAAGGCTACACCCTTGGATGGCACAACTTTGTGACCTCATTTGTGCTGGGTTACTTTAGTGTCTAGCTATCCCAAAACTTGGATTACCTTCAAGTAATCCCAATTTATCAGACTGATACAGTGCCTAAATGAAGAACCATCACATAATCTAAAAGACAGGGTAAGAGAGTATTAGGGGAAGATCAAGTCAGCTATTATACTGATGACAGATTAGTACATAAAACTAATCAACAAAACAAAAATGAAATGAAGTACCATTTTCTCTGTGGAGGAAGCTGAGAAGAGCTTTCAGGAAATAAATATAAGGAAATGATAAATAAAACATGACACCCATGTCTGTGTGATTAAGCATACAGAGGTAGCAATTACTGGGACATTAAAGACTGAATCTGCAAAAGTACAAAATGTTGTTAGGGAGCAGATTAAAACATTTCATAGTTATAGTGTGAATGGTATGTGAAACATGGGAGGGATGCTGGGGGATTATTAAAGGGAAGATAAACTGCAAACAGGGAAACAAGAAAAAAATGATATAGAGTGGGTGCATCTGGTCATTTTTCATGAAAGACGGTGATGGGTAAAGACCCATATGATACAGCTGGAATGATTCAGGTTGTATAGCTGAGCCAAACATTTCCCTGCATAGATGGATACAAAAAGCCCTTTTGAAATTAAGTTAGATAACTCTGTGAGGGTCATAAAGGTTTCAGCTAATCGCTGTAACAAAAAATAAGAGGAGCTGGTAAAATGACTTCAAGCATCTTGCACAAGTCTTGGTTAGACAAAATAAGGTGGTTCTCTTCCCAGGTTAGAGGAAGGAATGATTCTACTTCAAGAAAATGAGATTAAAAGGTCAACTGAAAATAAAATCAAGTTAGCCTGATATCTACATTTGGATCTATATGTATATTTCTGAATATAGTTGGTTAATAAATAATGACATGCATTTCAGTTTCAGACTTCATATCATTCAGAAAATTCATTCTAACACAAATCCTTTTATTCTAGCAACTTTCAAATGTGTCCCTAGTTGTGGGCCTTTATCCCTAACATTATAACAGGCCTTGTCCATATTTCTTGTGTTAACAGATTGAGAGGTATGGTGTGTGTGTGTCTGTATGTATGTATAAGAAGGAGGAAGCATACCCCTCAGCTGTCCAGGTTTTTGGAGAATGTCCAGATTTTTGCCCCATATTCCTCCTAAAAAGCATTGAAGTTGCTAAATAATGACAGACATTTGAGTTTTAGATGTCATATCCTTTAGAAAAATGCATACTAACATAAATCATGTTATTCTAGCAATGTTCTAAGTTCATGAGAGCAATATTTATAATCTGTTCCTATTTATTTTAGGCTTTGCCCAGATTTCTTGCACTTAGAGGTTGAGGTGTGTGTTAGAGAGAGTGAAATGTCCTAGAGTTAGCAGGTGGAATTTACTTTCAAGTGCATTTTCAAGGAATTGTGAGCTTCAAGGGAAGAGAGTTTTACTGCTGCTCATGCTAAGCCTGCTTAAAATGTGCAACTGTTTTGTTTAGCTAATGGTATCACTATTGTGGTATAGAAATTTTTAAAGCAGCACAGCAGGTAGCATACTTGCATCTTGATACAGAGAGCTATAGGTTCTACTCCCACAACATGTAGATTTGTATTTTAAGGGGGTGTATGTCCTCCTTTGGATGAGATGCCTAATAACTATGAACTTGTTTTTCAGCTTGCCACCCATTCCCTATTGCAATATACCAGCTTACCATTTTTTTTAATATAACGTAGGCAATTTATTCTTCAAGGGCAGCAGGCATTGAATTTGTAGATGAAACACTGAAATATAAAGTTGTTTTCTAGCAACAACTTCTTCACTGGTTTCAGATCTCAATGTGGAATTATTCAGATGAGTTTTACTTCTGCAAAGATTCTGCATATTAATTGATATTGGTGGATTGTATGACAGAAGTTTGAGTAGAGTGGCCCTTTATGGTTGAAATGTTCTGAATTGGGCAGGTTGTCATTATTGGTTCAAATGATTTGCTTCATTGCTTAAAGGAAAAATGTTCAGAACTATAAATTTAAAACACACTCTAACAAGTGGTGCTGTATTATACAAGGGATATAATTCAATTATTATATAGTATAATTAATACAGTCAGGAAGGTGAATCAAATAACTTTTGCATGGTTCTAAAAATGTGTGCAAGGAGCCTATGATTTGAAAACAGCCCAAAGGTAAACTTACCCAGCCACTGGCCAGATGCATTTTCTTTGAATGTGGGTTTCAATGTTGTTTCGGTGAATGTGGGTTTCAAAGGTAGAGAAGTTTTAATGCTAAGCCTCTTTTCATTGTAAGATTATTGCTTTGTTTAGGTTTAGTAAACGTCTATCAGTGTTTGTGCTATATAATTTTAAATAAAAGTTGTAAATGAAATCCAAATATCTGTAATCATTGTAGAAGTAAAGCATAAAACAGTATGCACACTGAAAGATTTGAACAGTGTCTATGACAAATGGGGAAAAATAGCCAAGTAATGGGACACTGGAATGGCTGCGTGGGTGGGGGTGGAGCTGGTGGTAGGGCCGTGTGGGCGGGGGCAGCAGAGGGGGTGGGGCTGTGTGGGTGGGGCTTGGGTTTGCACCCCCCTGCAAAAAATCCTGCGGGCTCCCTTGCTATGAACTATATGTAAGGTTCATAGATTAGTACTAGGTTAAGTGCCCTTGTGGGCTATTTTAAACCTAGCCAATTACCCCATGTCAGAATCAAACCCTGCACCTTGTGTTCGTAAGGCAAACACCTTAACCATTATGCCAACCTCCTACCCCCAATATTTATATTTTCTTAAAACATGACAAAAGGACTTAAAAAGTATTTCACTTATAAAATTTAGAAAAAGTCCCTTAGAAAAAGCTAAAAGCTGGACACTGCTGTTAAATGGGGTAGAAAAGAAAAAAAGAGGGCAGAGAGAATGCCCCACATTTATTACTATTGTCTTAGCTATTTAAACTGTAGCATTAGCTCACCCGTCATAATCCAGACAATGGAAGGTAACATTTTATTACAGAAAAAAGGTAAAATATGAATACATCTGCAAAACATTTTTTTCTATTTGCTGTACAGCATTACTTATTATGTACTCTCTTACACAGGCACATACACTTTAACACATTCTATGAGTATAATCTTTCTATACAACCTGGGAAACAAATCCACCTCATTGGATGCATGCACAAAATTTTACCCTGCATTCTCAGGTATCAGAATGTGCATCTCTTTGCACTTACAAGATGATGGTAGAGTAGAATGCATGCAGCTCACAGTTCTTGGTGTTCTAGCAGGATATTTATCATTACAACATGATCTACCTTTTTTTCTGGGACATACGTAACATGCGTGTGATTTAATGAGTCTTTTTTAATCTAGCAGTCTGGTGCCTTGTACATCTTGGGAGTTCTATAACATAGCAGTTGTAACTTAAAGACTTCTCATGATACTGTGCCTGTATGTCTCACTATAAGATCAATACATTGCGTGCTTCCTTAAACCATATATTTCATCCTGATGTTTCTTTTCCTGCAGTTCACTCTTCTTCTGTTTAAACTGCTCACACATACATGATATCAGCTCCTTTCTGGTTACTCTAGCAACAAGAAGCAGGATGAGTGATGGTGTTGCTACCCTCCTCCCAACGTCAATCTTTCTTTTTCAGAACCATCATATTATGACTATGTTTAAAAAACTGTACTTGCCTGTTCTCCCATTTCTTTAATTGAAATGAAATCTGTTTCAAAACTGTCACGTCACATTCATTATCATATGTTATAATCCATTTATTGATTTTCAAACCACTCAACATGGTGAGTTGTCAAATGATATCAAGTTGAGTATAACAGACTAAACTTGTCTATCCCCAGAAATAATCCCAGCTCATCCTGCGTTACACCCTTAGGCACTCCTAGACAAGCTGAGACATAATATCTCTGGCATGTTGTGGGTATGTAGCTTGCCTTCCTTGCTTTGGGTCATTCCTGAAACACTTTCACTGGGAGAAATAAAGGAGCTTCTTACAAGCTGCCAAACCATCTCAATGGACATTTCTCAACACAAATAAGACTGACTGCAGTCTGAGATCCCCTGGCACACACCAGTTTATCATAAACAGTTAGCTCAGCTACCCAGTGAAAGAATCTCATGTTTGCCAGTTTCACCTGTAATGTCATTGTCTCAGTCTTGAGTCAATGCTCATAACCACACATTAAGAAGATCCAGAAAAGACCAGTAAATTCAAAACCTTGCTTCATGATTCAGGTCACACTTATCACCACACTGTTATACAACATCTGCAATGCTGATACTCCTATCTGCTGAGCACTGTGTTGAATTCCACTACCATCTCTCATGAAAACTACTCCAATATGCGTAAACTTTTCTATCATCAGAGGAATCTGCTCCCTTCACATCTACTCAGGGCAACTCAAACTTCAATGGGAGTGAACCATGACATTAGTATACAGCTGCCGACTTCAATAACTTTCATGCTTGTATCCTATAGACTCTGCTGTACAGCTCACTAGCCTTGGCAAGACCCTTGGAATGACATACACTGTGTCTCCTCATTAGGACAGCACCTTATACATGTAGCTTTCCCCTTAGTTCCATGCTAGACCCTAGGAATTTCATCTTCCTGCACTGCAGAGTGGGCAGAATCAATCAAGGGGCCATCATCATGCAGCCAGTGAAAGATTTTTACTGGCGTAATCCCAATACCCATGCTGACAAATTTATTGTAATGTACTGTATGTGCTGGTTTGTTTATATGGTATAGCCTTCAAGCATATCAGGCAAACTGCAGTGGCCAACTCTCCAGTGACCCTGCCTAGCAAAACACAGCAATCTTTCTCTGTCTCCTGACATCTACCAGGGCTGCCTGAGAAAACATACCAAGCATGCCTTCCTGGATAGGTGAATATAATAAACTTAATGGAGATGTGGTTCTTAGCCAGGATTGGCAATTGTTGACCACAACATGGGATACTGCCAATAGGATGAAGAACAACTACTTCTTTATCTGGAGGAGACAGTGATGGAAGCAGACTGTGGAACTGAATTAATTTTGGTAGAAGATAACAATGCAGTGTCAAACCATTTAAGATATGGAAGGCTAGAGAAGTGGATAACATTTGGTCAAAAATGATGCAGACTGTTGATATTATCTGGTTATTAAGGTTCACATGACTTTTTAATGTTTTTCAAAGGCTAGTATAATACTGTTGAAGTGGCAAAGTGAGATCAAGATCACAATTTCCAAAAAAGGAGGACAGAGGGAAGTGTTCCAGTTTATGAGTTATCACAGTACTTAGCTTCCCAGGGAAAGGATGTATAAGTATTCTAGAAAATAGACTTCATTAAATAGTTCAACCTTAGATTCTTGCAATGCCAGGAAACAGTGAATTGACTTTTATCTTTATATAGATTTTTTTTCTGGTCACTCGTGACATGTGCTCTATCAATTTGGAGAAGGCATATAACCATGCATCCCAAGATATCATGGCAAGTGCTCCGTCACTCTGGGGTCCTAATGCCACTTTGCATTACACTTGGTACCACTGTATGAGTGGATGAGATTTATGCTCATATCTTCCATGTTGTATAATACAAAACAATGACATACTGAGATCTGTAAGCAAGAAAACTATGAAAAATGCAAAATCTGGTAATTGTATCTATTAAAATGAGAAATTCCTCCTTAGTCCATATACCATTTCAGATTCTGTCCTACACCTTTGACCATTTCTCCTAAAACACTTTTAATGTTGGACACAAGATTAGCCACTTTTAGCATTCCATTTAACAGGACAAATAAAGAATATTCTTTCTAGAATTTCAATTCTTAAAGCCGTTTTCTTGCCATATCCTTACATGGACACCTTAATTCCATTGCTGCTTATTTTGTCTCTCCACATCTTTACAACATTCTGCACTTTTCCTACATCTCTCAAACCACAACTTGGCCACATCACTTGCACTATCCTTTTTGTTTTTTCGTTGTGCCTATCTACAGATATGATAATTCATTCCCCAGTGATACCCTTAACCTCTTATAATATCACAATGTATTTTCCAGAACGTTACAACAACCTCTCATGATATCACAATGTATTTTCCAGAAAATTATAATTAATGTACTCATCATATATTAAACAAATGAATGGGAAAAAGGCTTACTGCTGCATTTTATGACTACTACACAACATTATTCATGCAAATAAAACTCATGCGTACTTAGATTCAGTTTAGAGTTCAGTACAAAAACGTACTGTACTGCTGAAGCTCCCACTACAGGATGGCACCCAGTTTGTATCTTTTACCCATTATAAAGCTATGTCAAACCCAAAGCTGTTGGACATGCTACACCTAAAGAAATCCCAGTCCCTCCGAGCTACACGCTCTAGGTACCTAAACCTTGTCACCACAATAAACAGGACAAGCTGGAGGGATAGATTCCTGTCCCAGACACTTCCTATACTCTGGAACAAGCTACCTATCTATGTCATGCAAAGTTCTTCATTAGCACACTTCAAGAAAAATCTTGATGATTGGATGGGAAATAGGAAATTCACCCCAGGGATCACTTCTGTGGCTCTGCTTGACAGGGGCACAGGAAAATAATTTTCTTGGGTGGCGAAAGCCAGGGTACCTTGTTGGCTAGGCTTACGTAGGCCCTTGGGCCGATAGCCTAGTACCTACCTATGAACCTATTAGCACTACAGTGTGAGAAACAAGCAGCTGTCTGGGAGATAGTAATTAGTTCAGTCTTGGAAGAGGACATGGTCTGATTCTCTCGATGAAACACAGGCTAGCACAGGACAAGTGACAATGTGATGCAGTTATACATCTGTGTCGTGGAATGTGGCCCATGGAAGCCACTAGATTAGCTCTAGTGTTCTTAGACATAAAAGTCTTGAGATGATTATTTACTATGTATTATAAAACTACTGAATGAAATGGGAAAATGATCTGTCATAATTTTGAATAAACCTATAAAATGCATACCTCGATTTCTTATGTCATTGTTCCACATGGTGTAGTACAGATTTGCCCCAATAGCAAAATATCTTGTTTCCTACATTAAGCTGAAGACTACAAAATATTTTTCCTTGAAGTGAGAGAAGGATTTATCTCTGGTTTGATCATGTCAGAGTTGCACATAGTACAGTTGTGAACACTTACCATAAATGTAGATGTTCTAGTGTATTCACTTTGCAGTCATCACATTTGGGTTATCTGCCTGCAGGTAGCCCTCAGACAGCCTGAATACCAGAGTCTTCGAATTTCTGCATCGGATGCTGTTGTTTTGCCCCAGATGTCAGGTGCCCCCAAAATAGGAAGCAATTATATGGTATGGAACACCCCCAGCAAAAAGCAAATACACATGATATAATATATACCAAACAAGGAGGAAAGGTAAAAGTCAAGAGAAGTCAGGTGGCTGGAGGGAGGGTAACCAGGAGTTCATAGGTTGGTACTAGGCTATCAGCCCTAGGGCCTATACAAGCCTAGCCATAACAATTCCCTGGCTATTTCTTCCCACACTATTTACTTCCCTGGACCCCTGTCTAACAGGGCGACTGATGTGATCCCCAGGGTGAATTTCCTTTCTCCCATCCAATCGTCAAGGTTCCTTTTGAAGAGGGCCAAAGAGGCAATTTGCTTGACATGAATGGGCAATCTATTCCAGAGTCTGGGGAGTCTCTGGGTCATGAACCTATCCCTCCAGCATGTTTTGTTTATTGTGATGACAAGGTTTAGATCCCTGGAGTGTGTGGCTCTGAGGGATTGGGATTTCTTTAAGTGTAGCATGTCCAACAGCTCTGGGTTTGACATGGCCTTGAATGTTAAGCATAGATCGCTTCTGTGTAGACAATATGCGACATAGTATAGCTGGAGTTTTTTAAGGCGGTCAGCGTAGGGCATCTGCTTTAGGCCTGTGATTCTTTTAGTGAGGTATTTCTGCGGCCTTTCCAGTTGTTGCAGATGTCTTGAGAGGTACATACCAAATGGGGCATTGTATTCTATAATGGGTCTAATGAGGGATGAGTACAGTGGGACAATGACCTCCTTTTTTCTGGATGAAAAGCCCTTAGTGATGAGGTGTGCCACATAGAAGGATTTCTTGACTGTTATGGCAATGTGGTTATCGAAGGTGAGACCACTGTCCACCTGTGTCCCTAAGTCTCTTATCACACTTTCAGTGTTTAGTGTACTGCCACCTATGTGGTAATTCATGGATACATGTTTTTCCCAAAGGGATAACTATACATTTCTTAGCATTGAGCTTGAGCCCATGGCTCTGGCACCAAGCATCTGTTTCTGTAAGGCCCTTTTGTAGAGTATCCACATCATTTGGGGATTCAATAATGGCTCCCAGTTTGCAGTCATCTGCAAACTTTGTTAGCCAGAGTCTCTTAAGTGTTGGCCAGTACTTCAGAGAAGTAGATGCCAAACAAGAGCGGTCCCAGGACTGAACCCTGAGGTACTCCACTTGTCACTTGTCTGGAGCTAGATTTGGAGTTGGCTACTTTTACAGTGTGGGTTCTATCAGTAAGCCAGTTAGCAACCCATTGGGTGACGTAGGGATTAATACCCATCTTAGTAAGTTTATCTATGATTCCAGAGTGGGGGATGGTGTCAAAGGCCTTGGCAAGGTCTAGATAGGCTGTGTGGACCACCTTACCCTTGTCCATGGCTCTGGAGACTGATTTGAAGAAGTCAATCAGGTTCAGGAGACAAGATCGGCCCTTCACGAACCCAAACTGGGTGGGGTCCAGTGTTTGAAGGTTGCCAGTGTCTTTGTTTATAAGTTCCATAACAATACGCTCCATGGCCTTGCAGATAAGGCTTGTCAAACTGATGGGATGGTAGTTTCCGGGATCAAAGGTGGATCCCCCCTTGTGGAATGGGATAAAGTACAGTTTTGTACCTACCATAAATGTAGATGTTCGAAGATCCACATTGCTGCAGTCATAACCTGTGGGTAGTCCGCTGTCCTCAGATCTGCCGGCGTCGTATCCTCGGGCTTTTGTTGCACCAGATGTCAGAAGGCCCTAAAAAGAAAGGCCACAGCCAAAAATGGAAAAACCTATGTACAAACAACCTCTACCACCCAAACCATACAACCACTCCAAACTACAGAGGGAAGGAGGACTGCAGCAATGTGGATCTTCGAACATCTACATTTATGGTAGGTACAAAACTGTACTATGTTCTTCATCTCACATTGCTGCAGTCATAACGAATCCCAAAGCAAAGGTAAAGGGAGGCTGGCAAAATCATAAAGCATTGGGAGGTGCTAACATGCCCTGTAAGACTGCAGTGGCAAACCCAGCCCTAGATTTGGAATAAAGAGGGAGATGGTAATGTTTAGAAAAGTGTGCACTGAACTCCAAGTAGCTGCTTCCAAAATATCTTTAGTAGCTACACCTTAAAAGGCAGTAGAAGTGGCAGTAGCCCTAGTGGAATGAGGTCTGATTCCAGCGGAATCTCCTTACCATGATTAGAATAACAAAAGCAATACAATGGCCAATCCACTTAGAAATAGTTTGTTTTGTAACAGGTTTCCTGAGAGGCCAAAGCAAAAGAAACAAATAACTGTTGAGACTGTCTGAACCCTTTAGTCCTGCTCAAATAATAACGCAACTGCCTGTGAATATCCAAAGTGTGCAAAATTTTCTTTATTTTGGGGATCAGCATAAAAGTAGGCAAATGAATAGATTGGTTCAAGGCCACATTTGAAACCACTTTAGGCATAAAAGTAGGTATCCTTATGAAAAATCAGGAAGGGTTCAACTGCCATTAGAGCTTGTAATTCAGAAACCCTTCTAGCAGATGTAATGGCCAACAAAAAAGCAGTCTTCCAAGACAAAAACTTTAACTCAGACGTAGCTGCAGGTTCAAAGGAGGTAAAGTAAGCTTTTCCAACACAAAATTGAGATCCCAGGAAGGAGTAGGTCTTATGTTCTTTGCCCTCTAAGGAATTTCTTAAACAAAGGATGAGAGAATAATGGTGGGTCACAGTCATAGTGAGCAGAAATGGCTGCAGCATGAACTTTCACAGAGGAGAAAGACAAACCCTTGTCTAATAATTCCGTAAGATATTGAAGAGAAACACTCAAATCAGGCCTGGAAACATCAAAGCTCTTTGCTTTGCTCCAAATAAAAAATCTCCTCCATTTATCAGCATAAACTTTCCTTGTACTAGGCCTTCTGGCCTCCAAAATAACATTCAAAACTTGTTGAGGAAGCTGCGACCCTCCAGGTTCTAGAACAGAATATGCCAGGCTGTTAGATGCAGGGACTGAATCCTGACATTGAGGAAATGATTGCCTGCCTGAGACAAAAGGTGTGGAATTGAAGGCAAAGGCCAAGGAGGCTCCCGTACTAAACTCCTCAGCAGAGGTACCAGTGCTGTCGAGGCCAATCTGGAGCTATTAGAATTGGGAAGGAGAGGCAGAGGAGGAAAGGCATAGACGTGAAGATTGCTCCAACTGAATGATAGAGCATCCAATTTCCAAGCTGTTGGATGAAACATCTTTGTGCAAAATTTTGGCAACTGGAAATTTAGTGGAGAAGTGAACAGATCTATGTCTGGAGTCCCCCATATCACTGTCAACTGTCAAAATACATGAGGATATCCACCATCTGTCTGCTCAAAACATCTGCTAAGGAGTTCTGTGCTCCTGGCAGAAACCTTGCCTGAAGAGTGAGGTGCAAACTGAGAGCAGTCTCCCACAAAATCATAGCTTGCCTGCAAAGAGGATACGAATGGGTTCCCCCTTGCTTGTTGATGTACCACATGACAGTTGTGTTGTCTGTTTGAATCAACACTTGTCCTGGGTGAAGTAGATCCTTGAAAGCCATCAATGCAAATTGGACTGCTAACATCTCCTTCAAGTTGATATGTAAATGTTGAAGTCTGGCAGGCCACGTGTCTTGAACCCATTTTCCATTGAGGTGAGCTCCCCAAACCTTGTCCGAGGCATCTGTCGTTAAGATCTGACTCGCCTCTGGTCGGGTCACAGAGAGTCCCTTGTTTAGGTGACATTCCTGAGCCCACCACAAAAATTCCTTTTGAATGCAAGGTATTATCTGAATGACAGTGTCCAGATCGTGGCAGTGTTGTCCATACATTTTGAGATACCATTGTAGCTTCCTCATATGCAGTCTGGCATTGGGAAGCACCAGAATACAAGATGCCATGAACCCCAAGGCTTGAAGGACTGTCCTTGCAGTCAGCCTGGACCGTAGAGACAATTGTTGGAAGTAAAGTGTAAGGTTTCTCTGTTTGTCCAGGGTCAAAAAAGCCATCTGGGAAGCTGTATTCAGTCTCACACCCAGAAAGCACATTTCCTGAGAGGGTACTAGACTGGACTTTGTTACAGAATACCCTAGGCACCTTAACACTGCCATAACATACTGTAGATGGTGAAGTAGCTTGTTTTTGTCTTGAGCAAGAATCAGGCAATCATCCAAATAAGGGTAAATTTGTATTCCTCTTAACCTTAAGAAGGCTATTACTGGAGCCAGAACCTTTGTAAACACCCGCAGTAGATAAGCCAAAGGGCAATGCAGAGAACTGATAATGTAAAGTCCCAGCGAAAACGCAGGAACCTCCTGCAACTGGGCCTAATAGCTACATGAAGTTAAGCCTCTTTGAGATCCAGAGTTATCATCCAGTGATCTTTGCCCAACAGAGGCAGAAGTTGTTGCAACGTCAACATTTTGAATTTTGGAATGTCCAGGTATGTGTTGAGGATAGATAAATCCAAAATTGGCCTCCAAGTGTTTCCTTTCTTTAGAAACAGGCGAGAATAAAATCCTAGGCCCACTTCTGACGGAGGGACCTGCTGTATAGCCCCCATTTGAAGAAGTAAAGAAATCTGTTTGTGAGCCTCTACCCTTTGCTGAGGAGGAATGTCTGGCATGCCTTTGAAAGGAGGCAATGTGTGGAAATAAAACTTGTAGCCTCGGTCTATAATGTCCAACACCCATTTGTCCTGGGTGACTAAAAGCCAGTTTTGCTTGAAGAATGCCAACTTTCCTCCCAAAGGAGCTGCCAGACAGGAAGGATCTGGCAGCTGAAGATGCAGGTCATTGGGCCTGTTGGACTGGCCCCTGCCCTCACCTGTAGACTGTGCAGGGGAACTCCATGTTCTAGGCCTGAAAGAACCCTGAGCTCTGCCACTACCACGTCTAGATCTACCCCTAGACTGTAAATCAGAAGAAGGATAAGCCCATCCCTTAGTAGGCCAATTCCTGCTAAACTTAGGGGGCTGCACCTGCAAAAAAATCTTTAACAGTCTGCATAGACTTAGCCTTGTCTTCCATTTTCTTTAAGACAGACTCCACAGGAGAACCAAACAAAACTTCAGACTGCAAAGGAGCATCCAAAATTCTAGCTTTAACATGCTCTGACAAGTTCTGATCCTTAAGCCAGGCGTGTCTGCGAATATCTGATCCAGTGGCAGTCACCCTGGAAGAAGCCTGTAAAGCATCGAAACCACACTGCAAAGAATGCTTACCCACCTGATCAGAGGCATGAACCAAATCCTGTAATTCCTTACACTCTATGCCCTCTGCCAAAGCATCTACCTTAGATTTTAACTGAGTAAGGAGAAAATTCTGGTACTTCAACATATGAAACTGGCAATTCAAAGCCCTCATTGCTAGAGTGGAAGAGGTATACACTTTTTTACCCCACCTATCCAAAGCTCTAGAATCTTTATCCATAGGAACTGGGTTCTTTACAACAGAAGCCCTGACACCCTTAGGACCCTGGCTAATAGTTTCTGGGTCAGCCCTTGGGCTCTTATACAGATATTTATGAGCCTCTGGCACTCTGTAATACCTATCTGGCTTAACAGGCGCAGGAGGCAAAGAGTCTGGATTAAGAGAAGCCTCAGAGAAAACATCCTGAACAACATCCAAAACAGGAGGTATAATTAAGAGCCGATGTTGTGGTAAAAACAAAAATTCCCTAAGCCTCTTTCGGGAATCTGAGAAATCCTGACTTTCCCATTTAAAATGCTCCCTCATAGAATGCAGGGTTTCTGAAAAAGAAAAATCCTCTGGAGGAGAAGCAGAAGGACTGGAATCCTCTGCGTCTGAATCAGAATACGGAGGAAAATCCTGAATGTCTTCAGCCGAAGACTCTAAATAATCTGAAGCCTGTTCCAAACTTTCCACCTCTGGCTCCACCCTAGGCCTCTTATCTGGAGGGGGCATAGAACCCCTGATTAAGGAAATCAAATCTTCTGCCATTTTAAGCATGTGTTTTTTAGGCACAGCACCTGCAGAACTAGGACTGACACCAGAGGAAGGCAAACCAGGCCTGACCTTGGAAGGTACCTTAGAGCCAGAAGGAGAAGGCCTAACCACCTTAGGCAAAGAAGGGAGTACAGTAACCTGAGAGGCCCCCTCAGCCTGACCTGACTCCTGAGAGGCCACCTCTTGCAAAATTAATGGCTCCCCCTGAGACTCAACTGAAACCTCGGCTGGATCTACAGATTCCACCATAGTTTCTACGGACAACTCATCCTGCTTGGACCTTAACGATTTTTCCTTACGCTTCTTAGCGGTAGCGGTGTCGGAGGATCCCATATTGTAATTACACCGCGAGAAAAGCCAAGCCGCAATCTAACCTCCGTTTTAATGGTGCTAATTATTAAAAGCACAAAAGCGACACCCGACTACGTCGTGCTCAGGCCCCAAACAAGGAATACAGAGAGTGGTAATCCCTATGCGGTATCTGTTTCCCACAAGAAATACAATTATTCACTTTTTCTGACATCCGGAATTAACTGAGGCAAGAAGAAACAAAAAACTTGGTTTCGGTCTGAAACTCAGAATTTTCAGAATGCGCTGCTTCTGCTTGGACCATACGGCAAAAGACTGAGGATATGGCGCAGATCATGACCGATGCCAGCCTAATACTTTGGTATTCGGGCTGACCGAGGACAGCGGACTACCCACAGGTTATGACTGCAGCAATGTGAGATGAAGAATATCTGTAGCTCTGCGTTACTCATTGGGCACGAAACCTGAGGTGAGGCCATGATTAAACATGACACTTAGGTGAGGTGCCAGTTAATATTGTAGTTCATGTAGTACACACCCCGGGATGTCATATGGTCCCATGGATGCTGTATTCTTAGCTTTGGAGAGTGCGTTTTTTACATGTGTGGCCGTTATTACCGGAATTTGGCAATCTACCGGTATTGAAGTGGGCCATTTAGGGGGTGAGAGGGGGGTGAAGTTGTCACTGAATCGATCTGCCAGGATATTGGCAATATCCTTGGGATCAGTATATTTAATGCCATTCTGTTTTAGCTCAGAGCAGATCTGAGCATTGCCATTTAGATTCTTGACATAGTTATAGAATGCCTTGTGGTTGTCTTTGGAATCTTTGGCAATTTTATTTTCGTAACTAGCTTTGGTGGATTTTATGAGGGATCTCAGTTTCTTACTGAGGCTGGTAAGGGAGTTTTTTGCATCCTGGGATTTTCCTCTTTTCTGCAACAGTTTCTTCCTTTTGTTGCAAAGTTTGTTTATGGCAGGGGACCACCAGATTGGCTTCCTTTTTTTATATGAGAGCATCTTGGTTCTATTTGGGATGGCACGATTCATGCATGAGTGGATGTGCTCGTACAGTGCCTTAGTGTATGATTCAGCAGTTGAACTTTCAGTTCCCGTCTGCATGGGTGTCATGAAGTTTGTCACTTCTGACTTGAGTAGCATGAAGCTGGCTTTGGAGAAGTTTTTTATGGAGGTTTCCTTACTGGGGGGTGGGGGTGGGATGTGGATGTTAAGGGTGATTAGCTTATGGTCAGACCTGACTAATGAGGGGTTGACCATATGTGTGGAGCATTGATTTCCCATGTTGATAATGACCAGGTCTAGGATATTGGAGCCCCTGGTGGGAATATGGATTAGTTGATCCAGGGCATTGGAATTTATGAATTCCAAGAACCATTTGGCAAAGGTGTTGGAACATGAGTAGTTTTCCCAGTTAATGGCAGGGTAGTTAAAATCATCCAGTATTAGGGTGTTTGGTTCTATCTTAATATTTTCCAGTATGTTTAGAAAGGTGTAGTGAGAATCTTGGGGTATTGTGGGGGATCTGCAGTAAGCTACAATTTGGATTGCAGTCTTACCTAGTGTTAGTTGCACCTGGAGAATTTCAGACGCATTGTGTTGGGCAACTAGCCTGGTGGTGTGAATATCCTTGGTGAATATTGACACTCTTCCACCTTTAGTGTTTCGGTCCTGGTTTGGTGGCCGAAAAGTGTGTTAAGAGTTGTAGCCTGGTATTGCAGGGGTGCTCTCTGGAGCCTTGAACCAGGTCTCAGTTACTGCACAGATATCGATGTTCTCCATTTTAGGAGTGCCTCGAGAGAGTGCATTTTGAGGTTTAGACTTCTAGCATTGAGTAGCATTACCTTCAGATTTTGCATGCTTGTACCTGTTACGGTGGTGGTTTTGTCCTTTGAACTTTGCCTAAAAAAGGCACTATAGCGGTGGCAAGAGCCTTAGCCAGTAACCTGAATCCCAGGGGCGACAGGTGCAGACCATCTCTGGCAAATCATCGTGGTCTGTCAATCATGTCGTCCCAGGCAGACAGATACTGGATCCCCTTTGAATGACACCAGAAGCTTAGCCAATTGTTGAAGTCAATCATTTTGTCCTTATATTGTGGTATCATTCTGGGTGAAGGCAGGATGCTACTCAGGGCTAGGGTCATACCTGCCTGGGCCACATGATCCAAGAGCTCTTCCATGTCTCTTTTCATGTAGTCCAGGTGCAACAGTGAATACACTCAAACATCTACATTTATGGTAAGTGTACACAAATGTACTATGTTCTTCGTGTTTCACTTTTGCAGTCATCATATTTGGGTTGATTCCCAAAGCTAAGGAAGGGTGGAGGTAGTTAAAGGGCATTAGGGCTAGCAATAAGGCCCTGTAAGACTGCTGTGGCAAATCCAGCTCTCGATTTAGAAAAGATAGGCAGGTGGTAATGCTTGGTGAAGGTATGTACAGAGCTCCAGGTTGCAGCTTCCAGGATGTCCCTGGTAGGGACTCCTCTGAGAAATACAGTAGAGGTAGATGCAGCCCTGGTGGAAAGTGTTATCCCCTGTGGGGTAGGTTTTCCATGGTGTTTGCAGCAGAAATGCATGCAATGTGCTATCCACTTGGAAATGGTTTGCTTTGAAATGGTCTTCCCGTCTGCCCCTGCAGCAAAGCTAACTAGCAGCTGCTCAGATTTTCTGAGAGGCTTAGTCCTGTCCAAATAGAATCTAAGCTGTCTGTGTACATCCAGAGAATGCAGTATCCTTTCCTCATTATTCTGAGGATTAGGGAAAAAAGTAGGCAAATGAATGGACTGGTTTAGAGCCACACTAGACACCACCTTGGGCATAAAGGATGGATTAGTCCTGAGGGAAACTCTGTCCGCATCAAAGATAACAAAGGATTCCACTGCCATGAGGGCCTGCAGTTCAGACACTCTTCTTGTTGAAGTGATGGCTAGAAGTAAAGCTGCTTTCCAAGAAAGGAATTTTAACTCTGCTGTAGCAGCTGGATCAAAGGGGGGAAGAGTGAGTTTTTCCAATACAAAGTTAAGGTCCCAGGCTGGAGTGGGAGCTCTCCTGGGGGGACAAAGCTTTGGCCCCTCTAAGGAATTGTTTTAGCAAAGGATGAGAGAAGAGGGGTGGCTCAGTATTATAATGTGCTGATATGGCAGAGGCAAGAATCTTAATTGAAGAGAAAGATAGGCCCTTGTGGAGCATTTCTGTTAAATAATCTAGAATATGAGGTAAGCTGGGCACCGTTGTGCCCATCCCCTGAGCCTGGCTCCAGGAACAGTATATTTTCCACTTTTCTGAATAGGATTTTCTAGTACTAGGCCTCCTTGCTTCAAGAATGACATCCAGCACCTGCTTACTGAGTGTTGATGGAGGTGAGCTCACGGAATTAGCCAGGCAGCAAGGTTCAGGGTTTGAAGCTGAGGGTGCAGAATCTGACACTTCTGCTGGGACAGCAGAGAGGGGTTCTGAGGCAGGTGCCAAGGTTGCAGCACTGTCAGACTGTGCAAAAAGGGGTACCAATGCTATCGTGACCAGTCTGGTGCAATCAGTATTGTTCTTGGCTTGTCCTGTTTGATCTTTAGTAGAACCGTTGAGAGGAGAGGCAGAGGGGGAAAGGCATACACTGAGAGGCTTTCCCAGGTAAAGGACAGGGCATCCACTTTCCAAGCTTGACTGTGGGGAGTTCTGGTGCAGAATTTGTTCAATTAGTAGTTCTGAGGGGAGGCAAACATATTTACCTCTGGTGTCCCTCATTTGTTCCTCAAGAGCTTAAATATTTTGGGTTCCAGTTTCCATTCGTGTGGGTCCATGAGATTTCTGCTTACGTTGTCTGTCAGTGATTTTAGTTTGCCTGGCAAGAATTGAGCTTGTAGGTTCACTTGGTAGCTCAAGGCTGTGTTCCACAGAGCCATGGCTAGTCTGCAGAGAGGATAGGAATGGGTTCCCCCCTGCTTGTTTATGTACCACATAACTGTGGTGTTGTCTGTCTTTACCAATAGTTGTCCTGGAAGAATAAGGTGTTTGAAGGCTGTCAGAGCATCCTTTACAGCTAACATTTCTTTTTGATTGATATGCAGGTGCATTTGTTTTGGGTTCCATTTGCCCTGAATGCACTGCCCTGCCATGTAAGCCCCCCATGCATAGTCTGATGCATCTGTCGTTAGGGTTTGGGTGGCAGGGAGTAGAGTGAAAGTGGGTCCCTTGTTGTGGTAGCAGGCCTCTGCCCACCAAAGGAACTCTGCCCTTAGACAAGGAATAATAGAAATCATTGTTTCCATGTCCTGAGATTGTTGACACCATAGACTTTTTAGATGCCATTGAAGTTTCCTCATATGCAGTCTTGTGTATGGAATTAACAGAATGCAAGAGGCCATGAACCCCAGGGCTTGCAGGATTTTCCTTGCAGATAGCTGGGTTTTTGTGGCCAGTAGTCTGAAGTAGGTTGTCAAATGAACTTGTTTCTCTGGAGTGAGGAATACCATCTGGGAAGTTGTGTTCAAGCTTGCTCCCAAGAAGACAATCTGTTGGCAGGGTAATAGGTGTGATTGTTTCTCGTTGATGGTGTAGCCCTGTGAAGTTAGAAGTCTTTTTACAAATGCCAGGTGTTGTAATAGCAAGTCCTGAATAGTACAGTTGTGTACACTTACCATAAATGTAGATGTTTGAGTGTATTCACTGTTGCAGTCACTACATTTGGGTTATCTGCTTGCAGGTAGCCCTCAGTCAGCCTGATTAACAAAGTCTTGGGTCCTGCGTCAGTTGCTGTCTCTTCTTTCGTGACGTCAGGTCATCAGGGGTATAAAACATGCAGCCAACGTCATTACATCAGTTTTTCTTGCCCCAGATGTCAGGTGCCCCCCTAATGGGAAGCAATTAAATCTATAAATATACAAGGTTATACCTCAAACAAAAAAGCAAATACACCAAAAAGCTTTTAAGCATTGAAAAGGAGAGAAGAGGTATAGCCAAACGAAGTCAGGGAGCTGGAGGGAGGGTAACCAGGACTGCAATAGTGAATACACTCCAACATCTACATTTATGGTAAGTGTACACAACTGTACTATGTTCGTGTTTCACGGCTGCAGTCATTACATTTGGGTAGATTCCCAAAGCGAAGGATGGGAGGAGAAATTTAGATAGCATTAGGACCAGCTATAAGGCCCTGCAAAACTGCATTGGCAAAGCCAGCTCTGGATTTAGAGAAAATTGGCAAATGGTAATGCTTGGTGAAAGTATGTACAGAACTCCAGGTAGCAGCTTCTAGGATGTCCCTGGTAGGTACACCTCAGAGAAAGGCTATAGAGGCAGATGCAGCCCTGGGTGAGTGGGATCTGATCCCCTGTGGGATAGGTTTTCCATGGTGCTTATAGCAGAAAGGAATGTAATGGCCTATCCATTTGGAGATAGATCGCTTTGAAATAGCCTTCCCCTCTGACCCTGCAGCAAATGCCACCAGCAGTTGTTCAGATTTCCTTTGAGGTTTAGACCTGTCCAAGTAGAATCTAAGTTGTCTGTGCACATCTAAGGAATGCAGTATCCATTTCCCTTTGTTCTGTGGATTAGGAAAGAAGGTAGGCAAATGAATGGACTGATTAAAGGCCACACTGGATACCACCTTTGGCATGAAAGATGGATTGGTCCTGAGGGACACCCTGTCCGCATGAAAAATGATGAAAGGCTCCACTGCCATAAGGGCCTGTAATTCAGATACCCTTCTTGCTGAAGTGATGACTAAAAGGAAAGCTATTTTCCAAGAAAGGAATTTTAAATCTGCAGTAGCAGCTGGCTCGAAAGGAGGAAGGGTGAGTTTCTCCAATACAAAGTTAAGGTCCCAGGCTGGAGTTGAAGCTCTTCTGGGTGGTCTTAAATTTTTGGCCCCTCTAAGGAATTGCTTGGGCAGTAGAAGAGAGAAGAGGGGAGGATCTGTGTTATAATGAGCTGAAATGGCTGAGGCATGATTTTTTATTGAGGAAAAAGACAGGCACTTGTGAAGCATCTCAGTGAAGTATTGTAAAATCTGAGGTAAATTGGGCACTGCTGTGCTCATCCATTGAGATTGGTTCCAAGCACAGAATCTTTTCCATTTTTCAGCATAAGATTTTCTAGTACTAGGCCTCCTTGCCTCTAAAATAACATCCATCACTGGTTTGCTGAGGGATGGTAAAGGAGAGCTTAGTTAATTAGCCAGGCTGCTAGGTTCCGTGTATGAAGCTGAGGGTGCAGAATCTGGTTCTCCTGCTGAGACAGCAGGGTAGGAGTCTGAGGCAGGTGCCATGAGGCCAACCATGAAACACTGCACAAGATGGGGTACCAGTGTTGGTGTGGCCAGGCTGGTGCAAACAAAGTCATCCTTGGTTTGTCTTGTTTGATTTTTAGTAGTACTTTGGAGAGCAGAGGCAGAGGAGGAAAGGCATAAACTGATAGGTTTTTCCAGCTGAAGGACAGAGCATCCACCTTCCAAGCTTGTCTGTGGGGAGTCCTTACACACATTTCTTCCAATTGATAGTTATGTTGGGAGGAAAACAGGTCTATATCTGGGCTCCCCCATTTGCTTGTCAACATGTTGAAAATCCTTGGTTCCAGTTTCCACTCGTGTGGGTCCATGATGGTTCTGCTTAGTCCATCTGCCAGTGTATTTAGTTTTCCTGGCAGGAATTGAGCTTGTAGATGTACTTGGTAGGTCAAAGCTGTTTTACCATGGCTAGTCTGCAGAGGGGTAAGAATGTGTACCCCCCTGCTTGTTTATGTAGTACATAACAGTGGTGCTGTCTGTCTTTACCAGTAATTGTCCTGGAAGAATGTGGTCCTTGATGGCTGTCAGAGCATTCTGTACAGCTAACATTTCTTTATGATTGATGTGAAGGTGCATTTGAATTGGGTTCCATTTGCCCTGAATGCACTTCCCTGCCAGGTGCCCCCCCCCCCCCACCCATGCATGTCTGATGCGTCTGTTGATAGGGTTTGGGCGGCAGGGGGTAGTGTGTATGGTAGCCCCTTGTTTTGGTGGCAGGCCTCTGCCCACCAAAGGAACTCTAGGTGTAGACAAGAAATAATACGAATCATTGCTTCTAGACCCTGAGAATGTTGGCACCATAGGCTTTTTAGATACCATTGTAGTTTCCTCATATGCAGTCTTGCATATGGAATTAGAAGAATGCAGGAGGCCATGAACCCCAAGGCTTGCAGTATTTGCCTTGCAATAGCAGGGTTTTTGTGGCCACTTGTTTAAAGTATGTTGTCAAGTGAATTTGTTTCTCTGGCATGAGGAAAGCCATCTGGGAAGTTGTATTCAAGCTTGCTCCCAGGAATATAATTTGTTGACAGGGTACCAGGTGTGATTTCTTTTCATTTATGGTGTACCCCAGACAAGTTAGCACCCTGTGTACAAAAGCCAAATGTTTCAAAAGTATGTCCTGATTTTCTGCCTGAAGTAGACAATCATCCAGGTATTGGTATATATGAATATTTCTTTGCCTGCAAAATGCAATGACTGGAGCTAGGCACTTTGTAAATACCCTGGGCACAGTAGATAAGCCAAAGGGCAGTGCAGAGAACTGATAGTGCATGTAGCCTGCTTTGAAGCGTAGGTATCTTCTGCAATACTCCAATTGGGGCGTGCAGGTATGCTTCCTTTAAATTTAGTGTTGCCAACCAGGCATCTTTGCTTAGCATAGGAAACAACTGGTGAAGAGTCAGCATCTTGAATTTTGGAATCAACAAAATGGTGTTTAGATAGGCAGGTCCAGGATAGGATGCCATGAATTGTCTTTTCTGGGTACCAGGAAAAATCTTGAGTAGAAACCTTGTCCCTTTTTCTCTTCTGGTACCAACTGAATAGCCCCTATGCTTATGAGAGAGAGTACTTGCTTTTTGGGCCTCTGCCCACTGCTTTGGAGGTAGATACAGCCAACTGCTTGGAGTTGGTGATGTGTGAAAGTGAAATCTGTATCCTTGGGACACTATATTTAAAACCCATTTGTCCTGGGTAATGAATCCCCAGTTCTTTGCATAAAGTGCAATCTTTCCCCCCAACAGGGCAGTCAGTTGAGAAGTGCTTGGAAGTTTTAAAAAGAAGTAATTGAGACAGTTTAACCTACTCCCAAATTTGGAAGTGGAGGCCCCCACTGCTTAGTCCTGTGCGTCCCCTGGCACTGAAGCCTGGGTGCTCTGCTGGATCTGGGTTTGGACTGAGAAGGTCTGGAAGAGGCAGGAAAGGACCAATTCTTAGAAGGCCAATGCCTACTAAATCTTGGAGGTTGTACTTGTAAACAATCTTTAACAGTTTGCATAGATGTAGTTTTTTCCTGCATCTTTTTAAGAACTTATTTTGCCTTGTTGCCAAACAGGTGGCCCTGATTTAAGGGAGCATCCAGTAATTTCGCTTTAACATAATCTGGCAAGGATTGCTCCTTAAGCCAAGCATGCCTTCTAAGTACAGACCCAGTTACCGCAGCCCTGCAAGATGCCTCTAGTGAATCAAAACCACATTGGAATGTATGTTTACCAACTTGTTCAGCAGAATGCATAAAAATCCTGTAAATCCTTATTTTCAGCACAATCAGGAGTCAACATCATTTTCTGTTTAAGCAATCCAATAATATGCAGCAGATACTTTAACATATGAAACTGGCAATTCAAGGCCCTAATCTCCAAAGTTGCACAAGTGTATAACTTCTTACCCCATCTATCCAGCGCCCTGGAGTCTCTTTTTAGAGGGGGTAGGATTTTTGGCAGTAGTAGCGTTAATGCCCTTGGGTCCCTGTGAAATGGTTTCAGGATCCGCAGTAGGATTTTTGAAAAGGAACTTGTGAGAGTCAGGAACCCTGTAATATCAATCAGGTTTTCTGGAAGCAGGAGGTAAAGAGTCAAGGGCCATGCTAGATTCCGAAAAGGCATCAGCAACAATGTCCAGTACAGGAAGTATAGCTAAAGGCCTGTGCTGGGGCAGGAGTAAGAAATCCCTAAGCCTTTTTTTTTAGAATCAGAGAAATCCTGACTTTCCCAACGAAAAAGCTCCATGAGAGTATGCAAGGTTTCACCAAAAGAGAAATCCTCTTGGGGGGAAGCAGAGGGAATAGAGTCCTCAGCATCAGAATCCTCATAGGTAGATAAGGGTAAATCCTGGTCATCAGTGGAAACAGAAATTTCAGAATCATGGTCAGAAGTATCATAAGCAAACTCAGTCCTAGGTCTCTTAGAGGGGGAAGGTTGGCTTCCCCTGATTAAAGTAATAAGGTCTTCAGTAATTCTTATCATTTGTTCTTTAGGCGTAGAGGCCTGACCATGCGGTCTGGGTGTCAGTTTTCTAGGCATGGTTCCAGTTTTAGGCCTTGAAGAAGAAGATGGCGCCAGTTTAATATGCAAGTCAGTAGGCCTGAATACACCCTCAGAAGCCGGTGCCTGCACAGCAGCTCCAGACCCATAGACATCCACAGGTTACACAATTGAAGCATCTCGCAGCATACCGGACTCCAAATGGGTCTCAGTAGAGGTTTGCGAATCTGAAGTAGTGGGTATCAGGGGCTGGGAAAGCGCCTCACTGAGTACTGGTGAATTGGGTGGCCTGTCTCTGTCTTTATCTTTGCGTTTCTTCAGAATGTCAGTAGTCGGATGGCTTACTGAAAACATATCAGGATAATTGAACCAAGCACCAAATAATTTAGAAGCGCAAATATACTGACGATGGATAGTTCGTGGTTTAAATAAGGCACTAAACCGACAGCGAGGTACGTCGTGGTCAAGGCCTAGGCAAGGAATGCAGTACGAATTAAAATCTTTATGAGGTATTTGCTTTCCACAAAAATGCAATTATTTACTTTTTCCCCAATGGGGTACTTAGCTTTCAGTTGAAGACTTCAGTTCTGAAACTCAAAAACGAAAATTTCAGGAGTCGGCTGACTGGCACTTGCGAACTGCTTCTGCTTCGGGCACCGCACGGCAAGAAAGACGGATGTAATGACGTCGGCTGCATGTTTTATACCCCTGACAACCTAATGTCACAGAAGAGGCAGCAACCGACGCAGGACCCAAGACTTTGTTAATCAGGCCAACTGAGGGCTACCTGCAAGCAGATAACCCAAATGTAATGACTGCAACAGTTAAACATGAAGAACATCTCTGCCTGAATCAGGCAATTGTCTGTGTATGGGTAAATCTAAATATTTCTCTGCCTGCAAAATGCAATGGCTAGAGCTAGGCACTTTGTGAATACGCTGGGTGCAGTAGATAAGCCAAAGGGAAGTGCAGAGGACTGATAGTGCATGGAGCCTGCCCTGAAGCATAGGTATTTTCTGCAGAATTCCCTTATTGGGATGTGCAAGTAAGCTTCTTTTAAGTCTAGAGTTGCCAGCCAGGCACCCTTGGCTAGCATAAGAAGAAGCTGTTAAAGAGTTAGCATTTTGAATTTTGGAACCACCAGAAAGGTGTTGAGAATAGAAAGGTCCAGGATAGGACACCAGGAGTTTTCTTCTCTGGGAACCAGGAACAGTCTTGAATAAAAATCTTGTCCCTTTTGTTCTGCTTGGACAGGTTGAATAGCACTGATACTGAGGTCAGAGAGCACTTGTTTTTGGGCCTCCGCCCCACTGGTTTGGGGGGAGGTCTGGCCATCCACTTGGGGTTGGGAGTGAGTGGAAGTGGAATCTCTATCCTAGGGAAACTATATTTAAAACCCATTTGTCTTGGGTAATGAGTTCCCAGTTTTTTGCATGCAGGGTGAGCTTTCCTCCTAAGGGAGCAAGTAGTTGAGCAAGGCTTGGTAGAGTTAAGGATAAGTCATTGTGCCATTTTTCCATGGGGGGTGGCTTACTACTCCCTGCTTTGGAAGTGGAGGCCCCCCACTGCTTAGATCTGTGCATAGCCTGAGACTGAAGTATTGGTGGTCTACTGCTCCTTGATTTGGACTGAGAAGGCCTGGAAGGGACTGGAAAGGACCGGTTCTTTGAAGGCCAATGCCTACTGAATCTAGGTGGTTGTACTTGTAAGAAATCTTTAACAGTTTGCATAGATTTAGCTTTTTCCTCCATCCTTTTGAGGACTTCTTCTGCTTTGTTGCCAAAAAGACTCTCTTGGTTTAAGGGTGCATCAAGTAATTTAGCTTTAACATGATCTGGTAAGTTTTGTTCCTTAAGCTTATCATGCCTTGCAAGTACAGACGCAGTGACAGCAGCCCTGTGTTCAGCACAGTCAGGAATCAACATCATTTTCTGTTTAATTAATCCCATAATATGCTGCTGATACTTTAACATATGAAATTGGCAATTTAAAGCCCTAATGGCCAAAGTAGCAGAAGTATACACCTTCTTACCCCATCTGTCTAAAGCTCTATAATCCCTATCAGAAGGGATAGGATTTTTGGCAGTAGTAGCCTTAATGCCTTTTGGTCCTTGGGAAATGGTCTCTGGATCTGCAGTAGGATTCTTGAAAAGGAATTTGTGAGAGTCAAGTACTCTGTAGTACCTGTCAGGTTTCCTGGGAGCTGGAGGCAAAGTGTCTGGGGTAAGGCTGGATTCCAAGAAAACATCATCTACAATCTGCAGAACAGGAGGGATAGCTATAGGTCTGTGTTGAGGCAGGTTCAAAATTTCCTAAGTCTCTTTTTGGACTGAGAATAGTCCTGGCTTTCCCAGCAGAAATGCTCCCCAAGGGTATACAAGGTTTCACCAAAAAAAAAAAAATATTCTGGAGGGGAAGCAGAGGGAATGGAATCCTCTGCATCAGAATCCTCATAAGTAGATAAGGATAAATTCTGGTAGTCAGAAGGAACAGAGATACCAGATTCCTGATCAGAAGAATCAAAGAAAATCAATTCTAGGTGTCTCAGAGGGAGAAGGCTGGCTTCCCCTAATTAATGTAATAAGGTCTTCAGCCATTCTAATCATTTGTTTTTGAGGCATATGGGCCTGAGAATGCTCTTTGGTCAACGGGTTTCTAGGCTTAGTGCGAGCTTTAGGCCTGAGGAATTTGGTATTCTTAGCTTGAAGCAAAGTTGCTAGTTTACTATGAAAATTGGTAGGCCTGAATACACTCTCAGAAGCCGGTGCCTGCACAGCGCTCCAGACCCATCCAAGGTACAGACAACCATAGGTTACATAGTCGAAGAAGCATCTCGTAGCATACCGGACTCCAAATGGGTCTCAGTAGAGGCCTGCGAATCTGTAGTAGCAGGTATCAGGGGCTGCGAAAGTGCCTCACTGTGTACCGGTGGACTGGTGACTAGCTTATCGGAAGCATAGTCAGCAATTTTGGAGCTATGCAGTCTGTCTCTGTCTTAATCCTTATGTTTTTTCAGAAAATCGGTAGCCGGATGGCTTACCGAAGTCATTTTGGAGAACGGAGATCGAGAACAAAAGTATTTAGTTACAAAAATAGCCCGACGACAAATAGTTTGGGTGTTGAACAAGGAAAAAAACTGACAGCGAGGGACGTTATGATCTGGGCCTAAACAGTTGACGCAGTAAGAATGCAAATCTCTATGAGGTATTAGCTTTCCACAGGCAAGACAATTGTTCATTTTTTTCTGACATCGGTTAGAGCAAGAAAAAAGGATTCCCAATGGGGTACTTATCTTTTTGAAGACTTCAGGTCTGAAACTCAAAAACGAAAATTTCAGGAGTCGGCCGACCAACACTTGTGAACTGCTTCTGCTTCGGGCACCACACAGCAAGAAAGACTGATGTAATGGCATTGGCTGCATGTTTTATACCCCTGATGACCTGACATTATGGAAGAAGCAACAGCATCTGACGCAGAAATCCGAAGACTCTGGTATTCAGGCCAGCTGAGGGCTACCTGCAGGCAGATAACCCAAATGTGTTGACTGCAACAGTGAAACACGAAGAACATCAGTTCTAACTCATCTGACAAAATGCACATCACAAGCGGTGGTATTTATCATGTTTGCTAAACTGATAATCTTGGACTGATGCATTCTGATAGAGACCAGATATGTTTGCATTGCTCAGATATTCAGATTCTGAGAAATTTTGGTCATATTAAGCAGGTGGACAAATACAAAAATATATAAATGTAGTCTGGTACTTCTAAGGGAATTAGAGTATGAGCTCCATAAATATTTCAGTGCATCTTAGTATACTGAATACAGGGGGAAAATAAGGCTTGCATTAGCATTTTTTCTTAATTACAACATATTCATCATGCAAAGGGGTCATATTTTAGACAGATTAGAAACAACATTTGGTCAACCAAGAAAGCAAAGTACAGGAACCTGTTTTCAGGGAAAAGCTCAGAAACCATCTGAGTAAGTGATATTCTAAGAATCACAAAGTATGAAGTAGAGACTGAGGGACTGAGTTTCAGAATTACAGGATAAAACAGACAACCCATAGCTTTGACTCTCTGTGGTGCACTAGCATATGTTAGTGATCATGCTTTGACCCTGTGTGGTGCACTAGCATATGTTAGTGATCATACAGTAAATAAATACCATGTATGGCTGATCCTATCTGACAATAATAACTAAATATCTGGCCTTCTGGCCAAATGTACTGAAGCATTAGATTAAAGCAAAAAATACAATTGGCAAAGCACTTGTTTCACATTTCCTCAAGTCTGTATTGCTCAAACTATAACATTCTCATTTAGAGCTCAAGACTGTACTGTGTGTCAGTAAAGCTGAACATGCTCATTGCACTTTGCTATGGTACTGTGCGATCTTAAAATATACATGTAGGATAGTGTGTGAGGGATGCATGTGGGCCTGCGGCCATAAAAACATTTGATCGACCATGTCTATTGTATTCTTCAAATAGTATGTACTCCAGGAACTTAGCTCATAGTTTTCAAGTACATCTGCCTTCAGCACAAATAATCCATTTGCAGCAAGCGTAACTTGTAGACTCCATGCAGTGAATCAGTATTCATCAGTGAATGAATGATATACTCTATAAATCTACATTTATCATTCATGGGATGCTACAGACTATGACTGTGTATCCATAATTTCATCAGTGACTGAATGCTATGATCTTTAAATCTGTACTTTTAGTGACTTAATCATGAATTTCTGAATCCACCTTTGGCACAGGCCAGAAATGTTAAAACCAAGAAAATTGCATGCTCTCAGAAACAGGATTTTTTTCTGCAAAAGTAGTTAATTTCAAATCTAAATTGTAATTCGGACTTGTATACATTTCTCTAAACAATTTGAACCCTTATCTCTTCAGCTGTCTCTATATTGCACACTGCACTTGATAAAGTTTTATTATAGTCCTCTGTCCCCCAGCCTTAAAAACTGAAATTTCTCACAGCTGGCTATGTGTGTGACTACATTTATGTAGACAACAACATGGGGTATGACCTCTCTTGACCAATGATTTGTACCTCTTATTTGACTCTCTTGCAATAAAATTACTTCATATCCTGACTTGCTCAAATTCTACTATGCAGGAAGTTTTAATCTAATAAGGAACATGATGTAAAACCAAATAAATCCAAACGGCTTACGGCAAAGCAAGACCACCAGTATTCACCATAGTTAAAAAACACTTTATCAATCCATGAATTAATCTAAGCTATGATTAAAGAAATATATTCATAATTTAGTGAAACAAAAGGATTAAAGAAAATATAAGTAACATTCTTTCCCAGGCACTTCTCTGTTCTCATTCCTTATGCATTTTTGTCTAATGCCACACCAGCAGACAACTCACCTTATTTTGATGCTAGAGATGTATACATTTACTTTTCACACTTCATTATAGGACATAGAATTTATTTGAAAATTACAAAATATTGAGAAATGAAATCCCTTTCTATGGAGGAGCACATTAATATAAAATCAGGCTATGAACGGTCTGTACAAAATTAAATAATCCTGTCCCATCTTCAAGAATCAGTGTCATTCACACATTTGTGTCACAGTCTTGTTCCTCATACTGCTAAAACTGACAAGCGCTAAACTTGAATCAGTAAAATAATAAAGAAACAAACACTGTTCCTGCATAATTCAAAAGGGAATAATTGCATTGGTTGTAATAATTTAAAACAGTCAAAACCTATAAAGTGTCTATACTTCATGCAGCTAAGGTTCTATTACAACACCCTCATTATATGTACAGACTATACCTAAGTAAAGCTTTAGCATGGCATAACCCCATCAGAGAATTAAAATCAGTTCATTCAGGGGAAAGAATAACTCCATCTGAAGTAACCGTGCTTTTCATAATAGAGTTTTTCTATTACTCTATGAAAAAATTTGGAACAAGGGTGTTTGTGACATAAGAAAAATAACCAGCAAGAAAGCTCTCAAAGCCAACTTTCCTAACTATTAAGCCAGCATAAAAATATTAGACTATGTACCTGACTTATTCAGACTGCCACTTCTTCATAGAGCCATAATGCCTCCCCGTAAGCATCAAAATCTAAATGATTAATTCACAATGTGTCGTTAGACCGCATTGCAAATCCTGCAATGAGAAAACAATACTTAATATAGTTTACCTCTTCCCCTACCCAACTTTTCTTCTTTTTTGCCACAGTATATAAGCATATTTTCAGATATTCCACCCTTAAGCATTTAATCCACTTTTACATTCCTCTCACCTTATCTTGCATTGACAATTTTTTTAAAACCTTTTTTTCTACATTACATACACCCCCCCTCATTAAACCAGTGTTCACGAGGGGGGGGGGGTTAGACAGTCAACATATGTTTGCTTTAATTCCTCAAGCACTGCCAAAAGGTGGGATGAATGGTTTTGCCACAGTGCCAGACCATGGGAGATGTGCATACTTCAATGCATACATCCATAGCTCTCATTCTCTTACTTCCAGAACCAGAGAGGCAAATCCAAAAAATAATCAGGGACACTTTTTAAAATATTAGTGCTATTTTGATGTTGACATAAGAGGAGAATATGAATTAATACATTTTCTATAGTAAAATAACTGTAATTACTGTCATTATTTATTACATGTTTCCTCAAACCTCTCTTCCCAAAACTGAGAGTTTTAGAAGGGATTAGGTCCCTGATTTTGGCACAAAAGTTGAGATATGCATGACAGTAATATAGCAATGTGGTTGCTTGTCTTGTTTTTTCTGTGGCATTAGCTGGATGTTGGAAAAGCAGATGACCAGGCTGCCGCCACCCTGGTTGAGTAAAGTAACATCAGATGCTCATGCCCACCCTCAATGGCTAGCTCCTCCAGAGTCCAGGCTGCTAATGCAGCCTAGGCTAGATGGTCGACAGTCAATTGTTTATCCCTTTCTGCAAGAGAGCCACTAGCAAGATTATGTTTCAGTTATCCATTTCTTGTATGTTGTAGCTATATTCTCCCATTCGTCCACTGCATCTCTGTCTTCTACCACATCTTAAAGCTATGAGTGTTTACAACTTTTTGTAAAACTGAAAGCTGAGTAAGCATTTTTGTCGCCATTCTGCTTTGTTTATATTGCTTAATAATTGCATAAGAAATGGACAATGCATCTGTGCTATATATCTGAAGCTTTTCTATCCAGGCTTCCACCGTGATTGGTTTGGTTTATGTGGACAGCCTGGTTACCAAAATATAAATAGTGTAAAATAAAAAAAATAAAAACTTTACTAGTACGTAATATACTCACCTTATATTGTTCTAATTAATAAGCTACAGAAGTCAAAAGGCTATTAGACTTTCCTTTAATTAATTTTTATTTTTATAAATGTGCTATAAAGGTTTCTCTAGCTTGACATGTGCTGCTATTCATGACTCAGAATTAGGAACAATGTAATTCCATAACTGAAGAACATCTGAACAGAGGAGGAATTATTTTTAACTCGAGTTGTGTCCTCTTCAGACATAGATAATTAGTCATGGGAAACTGAGAGTAAAGGCTCTTTGTGAAGGGGAACTTATCATTTCACATCATTATAATATGAAGACATGATCCTTCCCTTTAGTATGATTTTACATGATATGCTTCTACAGACAACTTTTTATGCATCTATACGATACAAAAGGTTGATGGAACTATAGTGTCATATGCCAGTAAAGATTCAACGGCTTCTCAAATAGTTTCAGGGAGAGTTACATGAAGCAAACATAATAATTTTTGAAAAGTATAAATCTGTCACATGCAGCCCAGGCAGAAGTAGAATAAGAGGAGGCTGACAACACAGAAATAAATAAATATTCAAATACAAGTGGATACAGTAGCCTTATAAAAGTATGATTTATATGGACCCATTATGAGGTAATAAATGAAGGTGAGTCATTTTCTATTGCTGCTGAGCTTCTTGAATGTTTTTTTTTTTTTCATGCTGTCCCATCTGGCGGATTTTTCCAGAGCTATAAGAATATTTTGGCAGTACATAACAAAAACTAAGAGGTCTCCAGAATTCCCACCCCTGGAGCGATGAGCTCTACTATGTCTCTACAGTAGCAGACAGCTATTTCTGGCTCTCATAAATCAAAACTGCACTTCACTAAATGGAACCAGCAAAGAAACCAGACTGCATCCAAGTAAATCGGGAAAGGTGAAGACGACAAGCACATGCAGGAAATAAAAATTAAATTGGGCTGCCATCATGTAAGTAAATGGAAGGGCACATAGCAAACTGAAACATATAATTAGTATGATGTCATAGAAGTCATGGCAGTAATGGAAGGCTTTGGTATGTATGCCCTCATATCTCAATTCAATAAAGAGTGGACTAAGTCTACAGTAACAGACCCTGACAAAATGATCACAACTGTAAACTTCCCCTACACAAAAAAAAGCTAGCAAAAGAAAACATAGTGTTACTTTTAGACAGTGTAAAATAGCGTCAATGTCATGTGATTTAAAACGTTTTATGAACCTGACCTTTGACAAAATTCTTTATGAGCTAAGAAAGCAGTTACATTCAAAATGTTGACAATGAAGTTAGCATGCCATAGCCAAGGAGGATACCAGAAAAGGGAGAAAGTTAGCATACTTTAAAACAGGAAATAATCGTTACCGCTGAATTTGCATATCATCAGGGAACGGAATAATTCAAGTGTATGTCTAATGATTATTCAATGCCAGCATTGCCTGAAGACTGATATGTTGATAATTTTGAATCAAAATAACAGATTACAAACTAAAGAACAGAATGAGACTCAAAAGAAAACATATACAAAAGGGATGCTTTATACTGGGGGCAGAACTATCACTCAGATTTTTTTCCCATCTCGGATACATTTTACCTCTGAGACCTGCCTTATCATTAAAATAATGGCACTATGACATGTACTCAGTCAGAGGATAAGGCTATGCTGCTCCTAATGTGGAAGCATTGTTTTCTTCAATTTAGTCTTTAACAATGCCTATTCTCTTGCTGAGGAAGGATTTTTTTCTTCAACGCAGACTTTAATAAATCAGTCTTCAAAACATTGTTTCAACTATCCATTATATTACCTTTGAGCCACCATATTAAGAAAGACAACAAAAATGGCACTTCAATCTAAACAGGTATAGCTGAGAAAATAAATGTGTGTGACATGATATGATGTTATTGCCTGTATTATATGTATTTTAAGGAATCTTATGGCTGAGTGTATTTTTATTTTCTGACAAAGTCCCTAGAGTATAAGGAAAAGAAGCATCTACATACAGGCTATTTATATTTATACAGAACCATTTCTTGGATATTACATGAACATAACATTTTAACACAAAAAAAGAGAAAAATATACATAAATTTGCAAATTATCGAATACAGAAATAATACACATTAACAATGTATTAATAGCATGATGACTGCAGGAAAAAGATCAAAATGGGGTATTTCCGAGTTTAGTAATAATTTACAGAAGGACCAATAGATAGTAGCTTAAAACTGATGAGAGATATGAAAGAATTTATGGAAATGAGCAGGAAGATAACTGGACAGAGGAAGAACTGTAGTTAGTGGTAGAGTGTAAGAGGAGGAGGAAAAGGAATTTTAAGAAAGAAGTGCAGCATAAGGTACAGAAAAGACTGGGAAGAAAAGTGTCTGTAACAGTTGGAGAAAAGTAATCTGAGTAAAGCTAGCCAGGTGAGCAGGAAGAACAAAGCCAACTTTGGCACAGGTTTAACAAAGCTTTGAAACGATTTACGTTTTCTATTAGCTTTAACTGTGCGGGGATTTCATTCCAGTTTTCATAAATAATGAGAGTAGAGAGAGTGTCTCCAGTAGTGTTGAATGTCTTACTCATACTTAGTAAAAGTTTATTGCTAGAGCAAATTTCTCTAGTGTCTATAGTGGGTGAATAGTACAGTGCAGTCAGTATTTTGCAATGTCGGGCAACTGTCTGCAGAGTACAATAGATTGATGTATATGAATAGTTGTGAGTATGTCAACTGATTTGGGAGTTCAAGCCAGTTTTATAGTTTTAATGCAAGGTGGTGATGTGTTTTATAAGGTTGGTTGGTTGCAAATTTACACTGTGAAATTTTGAAAAATGCTTCAAGTCAGAAACTAGGATTCCCCTATATAAATTTTATTAAAAGGATAAAATAAAATAAAAACAGCAGATTAAGCATTTTCATCTTCTTAAAAGCGGGACTTCATCAGAATCTCCATTAAAAGGGATTTAACCCTTTTTATATACCCGCTAATTAACCATCAGTAAAAACAATAATCACCTTAAACAGACATCACACCAATAAAAATCAGTAAAATTCTGCTCACATTTTTTAACCAGTAAAACCACTGCTTCCTCTATAAATAACAAACATCTACCCAAATCCACAATACTTGTAAAGTATAGAAAGGTTAGTTAAATTTTATAAAAATTAGCTCTTTTATTTAAAATAAGCTGCAGTGAAATGTACTCATTTATTCCAGAGGAATGTGTAGCTTGTAATTTCAACTGCCATCTAGCCTCTCTTTCTTCAAGACTACCACTTATATCACCCTCCAATACTAAACAATATTTGATCTAAAATACCAAAACAGAATTTATAAAAACTAGGGCAAACCTTAGAGTGCTTAAATAATGCATTATTGTCATTCATTTTCCCTACTGATTTGATATATGTGTTCATATTTTTTTTTCCTTAGTGGTCTTTCTGTTTTGCCCAGATAACAATCTGGGCAGGTTAAACATTTAGCCAAGTATACCACCTTACAACTACAACAGTTTCCCTTCATAAAATTAACTTAACATTCCCTTCTTGAGGTTAATGGAACTGGTCTTAAATATATAGCTGCATTGCCCACAACACCCACGCATTTTAGTTCATACCTCAAAATTTTCTTTTTATCACATAACCAACTATTACCCTCAAACCCTTCCTTTAAATTTCTACTAGTCTTAAAAATAAAGCAAGGTTCAGGTCATAAGAGTTGGAATAAATCAGGGTTAGTCTTTAATACATTCCAATTTCTCTTCATGATAGACTTGATTTCTTGAGCTTTTCACCAGTATTCAATAACTAACCCCCTCTCATAAATCTTGTTGTCAGGATTTTTTCTTTATTTACTGACCCAACTCCTAACAATGGCTGATATCTCTTATCCCCATCGGGCTTGTACATAACCCTTAATTTTTTCTATAAGTTTCTGCGGGTATCCCCTTGCCAAAAACATTTCTTCAACCTTGAATAATTTTCCAGGAAGGTCACTTTCACTAGAAGTCATTCTGGCAACTCAAATAAGTTGCCCTTTCAAAATACTTACTTATTTTTTTTTTTTTTTTGGTAAAATAGGCAATAGGTTGTGTTTCCTTTTGACAAGTATTCCTGAATTAACAGATCCAGAATTGCAATCAATAACCTCTTATGGATAAGGACATCTTTCTGGATAAGCAGTTAGGCATTCCCTGCCTCTTCACCCAGAAGTAACAAAAGCAGCTCTCCCCTGCCCATCAAAGGACACTCCAACAGCAGCAGAGGATGAGTCAAAGCCAGGAACCTTGGTGGCAGTAGGAACTGCACCAGCAGGACCCAAGGAAAAAGGAGAGTGGTACAAAAAAACAGCTTTGGCCACTCCTGAATCAACTGCCTACAAAAGTGGCATAATAATGATTAAAAATGGTGACAAAGACTGCTTAACCATCATTTTCTTTTTGTGTCTGGAAAATAGTATTACTGACAAACTGCCAGCTTGTTTCATGGTTAAGCCAAAAAAAGTGCCAGAGAAGCTCGGCAGCAATTATCAATAGGACATGTAACTTTTTCCCTAATAAAATACAGTAAGAAGCACCTTAACAATTACCCCAGCCTCAAAATATAAAATAAGATCATTTTCTCTACAAAAAAAATTGGTTTAAACAACTTGTAACCACAAAAGTAAAAAAGTGATACTATTGTTCAAAAGTGAACAAAAGCCATGTAGCAGTCAGTAAAACACTTTTTCTTAGCTAAAATGTATACTTACAGAAAAAGTAAGTTTTCTTATAAAATGTAAAGCCAAATCCCCCCCCCCCCCTAAAAAAGGGAACTTATCTGTCAATCCTTGAAGTCAGCAGAAGAGCACTCTCTTCTGCGGCAGGAAAGGTCTGAAGAGTGTTACACCCAAACTTGATTGTCAGTCATTTCAGCTTGATTTAATTGTTTGGGCATGTGGAAAGTGACTTGAAGCATTAGTAGCGATCATAGGTTCATAGGTAGGTAATAGGCTGTTGACCCCAGGGCCTATATAAGCCTAGCCAAAAAGGTACCCTGGTTTTGCCACCCAGGAAAAATATTTTCCTGTGCCACTGTCGAGCAGAACCACAGAAGTGATCCCCGGGGTGAATTTCCTATTTCCCATCCAGTCATCAAGATTTTTCTTGAAAAGTGCTAATGAGGAGCTTTGTTTGATATAGATAGGTAGTTTGTTCCAGAATATGGGAAGTCTCTGGGACAGGAATCTATCCCTCCAGCATGTTCTGTTTAATGTGGTGACAAGGTTTAGGTCCCTAGAGCATGTAGCTTAGAGGGATTGGGATTTCTTTAAGTGGAGCATGTCCAACAGCTCTGGGTTTGACATAGCTTTGTATATTAGGCAGAGATCGCCTCTGAGTAGGCGATATGTGACGGAGTAAAGATGGAGATTTTTGAGACGGTCTGCATAGGGCATCTGTTTGAGACTGGTAATCCTCTTTGTGAGGTATTTCTGTGACCTTTCCAGTTGTTGTAGATGTCTTATGATGTACATACCAAAAGGGGCGTTGTACTCTATAATGGGTCTAATGAGTGATGAGTAGAGGGGAATAATGACCTCTTTTTTCCTGGATGAGAAACCTTTTGTGATGAGGTGTACCACATAGAAGGATTTCCTGACTACTGTGGCGATGTGATTATCAAAGGAGAGACTACTGTCCACCTGTGTCCCAAGGTCTCTCAGTGTTAAGTTTACTACTGTCTATGTGGTAGTTCATGGGTAAAGAGTTTTTACCAAAGGGGATGACAATGCACTTTTTGGCATTGAGCTTGAGGCCAAGGTTTTTGACAACAGGCATCTGCCTCAGTGAGGCCCTTTTGTAGGATGTCCACATCGTTAGGAGTTTCAATTATGGCTCCTAGTTTGCAGTCATCTGCGAACTTCGTTAGCCAAAGACCTTCTGTGTTAGCCTGTACTTCAGAGAAGTAGATACCAAACAGGAGTGGACCCAGGACTGAACCTTATGGTACTCAATTTGTCACTGGTCTGAAGTCAGATTTGGAGTCTGCTACTTTCAGAGTGTGGGTTCTGTCATTGAGCCAGCTGGCAACCCATCTTGTGACATAGGGGTTTATACCTAATTTAGTGAGTTTATCTGTAAGTCCAGAGTAGGGGATAGTGTTGAAATCCTTGGCAAGATTTAGATAGACTGTGTGAACCACCTTACCCTCGTCTACGGCTTTGGTGACTGCTTCAAAGAAGTCTATCAGGCTTAGGAGACATGATCTGCCTTTTACAAACCCAAACTGGGTGGGGTCCAGAGTTTGGAGATTACCAAAGTCTTTGCTTATAATTTCCATGATGATACATTCCATGGCCTTGCAGACCAGGCTTGTCAGGCTAATGGGGCGGTAGTTCCCGTGGTCCATGGTGGATCCTCCTTTCTGGAGTGGGATAACCATTGCTGTGCACCATTCAGTGGGCACAAAGCCTGAGGTGAGGCTATGATTGAACATGGTATTTAGGTGGGGTACCAGTTTGTTGTGTAGTCTGTGTAGAACGCAGCCTGGGATGTTGTCAGGTCCAATGAATGCTGTGTTTTTAGCTTTGGATAGTGTGTTTTTTACCTGTGCAGCCATGATTACAGGAACTTTGTATTCTTCCAGTATAGAGATGGGCCCTTTAGGGGGTGGGAGGGGGGTAAAGTTAGCAATGAATCTATCTGCCAGGATGTTCACAATATTACTTGGTTCTGTAATATTTAGTGTCATTGTGCTGTAACTCAGAGCAGATCTGAGTATTGCCATTGAGATTCTTGACATAGCTATAGAATGCTTTGTGGCTGTCTTTAGAATCAATGGTGATTTCCTAACTAGCTTTGGTGGATTTTATGGGGGATCTCAGCTTCTTACGGAGGCTGACCAGGGAGTTCCTCCAATCATGGGATTTTACACTTTTTTGCAACAGTTTCTTTCTTCTGTTGTAGAGTTTGTTTATGGCATGGGACCAACAGATTTGCTTCATTTTGTTGGAGGATAGCATCTTGGTTCTATTAGCGATAGCACGATCCATGCACTTGTGTAAGTGCTTATAAAGTGCAACTGTGTAGGATCCAGCAGTCGTACCTCTACTGTCCATCTGCATGGGTGTCATGAAGTTTGCCACTTCTGTCTTAAGAAGCGTGAAGTTGGCTTTGGAGAAATTTTTTAGGTAGCTTCCCTAATGGAGAGTGGGGGCGGGATGTTGATGTCTAGGGTGATTAGCTTGTTGTCGGATCTGACCAATGAGGAATTAACCTTTGGTGTGGAACATTGTGGTCACCCATGTTGGTAATGACCAGGTCTAGGATATTGCTGCCCCTGGTGGATGTGTGGATAAGTTGATCCAAGGTGTTTGAATTTATGAATTCCAGAAAACATTGAGCAAAAGAGTTGGTACAGGAATAGTTTTCCCAGTTAATGGTGGGGTGGTTGAAATCGCCCATTATTAGGGTGTTCATAGGTTCATAGGCTCATACTAGGCTATCTGCCCTAGGGCATTTATAAGCCTAGCCAGAATGTGTTTGGCTTTCGCCACCCATTTTAAATTTATTTTGCTATGCCCTTTTTCGAGGTTAGTATACTGTGCCTCTGTCTAACAGTGACACAGAAGTGATACCCGGGGTAAACCTACGATCTCCCATCCACTCATCAAGATTCCTCTTGAAGAGAGTCAATGAGGGACTCTGCCTAACCTGGACTGGGATTTTATTCCAGAGTGAAGGGAGCCTCTGGGTTATGAATCTGTCCCTCCAGCATGTCCTATTTATTTCAGTGCTGAGGTTCAAGTCTCGAGCGTAGCTCAATGGGATTTGGATTTTCTGCGGTGCAGCATGTCCATTAATTCGCGTTGGACATGGCTTTATACGTCAGGCACAGATCGCCTCTGAACAGGCGGTATGCCACTGAGTAGAGCTGGAGTTTCTTTAACCGGGCAGCATATGGCATCTGTTTGAGCCCTTTGATCCTCTTGGTGAGGTACTTTTGGGGTCTTTCCAGTTGCTGCAGGTGTCTGGTAAGGTACATCCCAAAAGGGGCGTTGTACTCAATTATGGGCCTGATGAGGGATGAGTAAAGAGGCACGATGACCTCCCCTGATCTAGATGTGAATCCCTTCATGATTAGGTGGGCTATATAAAATGTTTTTCTAACCACTTTGGCCACGTGGTTGTCAAATGAGAGATTGCTATTAACTTGGGTCCCCAAGTCCCTAATTACTTCTTCTGTACTTAATGGATTACCACCTATGTGGTAATTTGTGGGCACTTTGTTTTTGCCAAAGGGGAGGACTATACACTTTTTGGCATTTAGCTTGAGGCCATGGCTCTGGCACCAGTTGTCTGTTTCTATGAGGCCCTTTTGCAGGATGCTTGTGTCAGCTGGAGAGTCGATTATGGTGACCAGTTTGCAGTCATCTGTGAACTTGGTCAGCCACAGTCCTTCCGTGTTGGCCTGTACCTCCGAGAAATAAATACCGAACAAGAGAGGTCCCAGGACTGAGCCTTGTGGGACACCACTTGTAACTGGTTTGGAGTCTGACATGGCTTCAGAAATTCTAACCATGTGGGTTCTGTCCTTGAGCCAGTTTGCAATCCATCTAGTGACATAGGGGTTTATATTTAAGCTAGTGAGCTCATCTAGAATGCCCGAGTGGGGTATTGTATCGAAGGCTTTTGCGAGGTCCAGGTAGGCTGTGTGGACCACCTTCCCCTCGTCAATGGCCTTGGTGACTGTTTCAAAGAAATCAACCAGGTTTAAGAGGCAGGATCTGCCCTTAACTAAGCCAAACTGGGTAGGATCCAGTGTCTGTAGGTCCCCAATATCTTTATTTATGAGGTCCATGATGATCCTTTCCATAGCTTTGCAGACCAAGCTAGTCAGGCTTATGGGGTGATAGTTTCCAGGATCTGTTGAGGCACCACCTTTATGGAGAGGGACCACTGTTGCTGTACGCCACTCTTTGGGCACATGTCCTGTAGTAAGGCTGAGACTGAACAGTAGTTTTATGTTTGGGTTTAGCTCTTCTTGGAGTTCATGTAGGATGCAGCCCGGGACACCGTCTGGTCCCATTGATGCTGTGTTTTTTGCTTTGGAGAGGGCGGCTCTTACCTGAGCATCTGAGATGTCAGGGGGGCAGCACTCTGCTGGGATAGATATTTGCCCTTTTGGTGGGGAGGGGGGGGGAGAAGTTTGCGCTGAACCGGTCAGCTAGGATGTTGGCAATGTCTGTGGGTTCGGTGTATTTTTTGTCATTTTGGACTAATTCTGAGCATATCTGGGAATTAACACCCAGGTTCCTAACAAAACTAAAGAAACCCTTGTGATTATCCTTAGTGTCCTGTGCAATTTTTCTCTCGAAGCTGGCCTTAGACAATTTTATGAGTGCCCGTAGTTTTTTGCTAATACTGATCAGTGATGCCTTCCTTTTTGGGATTTTGCTCAGTGTTGGTTTGTTCTCTAGTATTTTCCAGTGTATCAAGAAATGAGGAGTGGGAATCCCAGGGCATGGTGAAGGATCTGTAGAAAGCTACAATTTGGATTGTGGTCTTGCCCAGAGTTAGTTGCACTTGGATAATCTTGGATGCATTATACTGAGCAACTAGCCTGGAGGTGTGGATATCCTAAATGATTATGGACACGCCTTCGCCTTTAATGTTTTGGTCCAGGTTAGGTGGCCGAAAGGTGTGGTAGGAATTATAGCCTGCTAATGCAGGTGTGCTCTCTGGAGCCTTGAACCAGGTCTCAAACTGCACAATGTCGATGTTCTCCATTTTAAGGAGTGCCTCGAGTGAGTGCATTTTGAGGTTTAGACTTCTAGCATTAAGTAGCATTACCCTCAGATTTTGCTTGCTTGTACCTGTTACAGTGGTGAATTTGTCATTTGAACCTTGCATAAAAAAGGCACTATAGGGGTGGTAAGAGCCTTAGCCAGTATCCAGAATCCCAAGGGCGACAGGTGCAGGCCATCTCTGGCAAAGCATCATTTTCTGTCGATCCTGTCATCCCAGACAGACAGATACTAGACCCCCTTAGAATGACACCAGAAGCTTAGCCAGTTGTTGAAGTCAATCATTTTGTCCTTGTTCATAGGTTCATACTAGGCTATCTGCCCTGGGGCAATTATAAGCCTAGCCTGATTCTGTATGGCTTACGCCACCCCTTGATTTGAGTATACTGTGCCCTTTTTAAGGTTTAGTTTACTGTGCCTCTGTCTAATAGTGACACGGGAGTAATCCCTGGGACAAACCTACGATCCCCCATCCACCTATCGAGATTCTTCTTGAAGAGATTCAGTGAGGTGCTCTGCCTCACATGAACTGGAATTCTATTCCAGAGCGAAGGGAGCCTCTGGGTTATGAACCTGTCCCTCCAGCAAGTCCTACTTATTTCTGTGCTGAGGTTCAAGTCCCTCGAGCGTGTGGCTCTAAGGGATTTAGATTTACTGAGGTGGAGCATGTCCATTAATTCTGGAGTTGACATAGCTTTGTATGTCAGGCATAGATCGCCTCGAAGTAGGTGGTATGCAACTGAGTAGAGCTGGAGTTTTTTTAACCGAGCAGCATATGGCATCTGTTTGAGACCCTTGATCCTCTTGGTGAGATACTTTTGGGGTCTCTCTAATTGCTGCAGGTGTCGGGTAAGGTACATCCCAAAAGGGGCATTGTATTCTATGATGGGCCTGAAAAGGGATGAATAAAGGGGCACGATTACCTCTCTTGATCTAGATGTGAAACCCTTCGTGATGAGGTGGGCTATGTAGAAGGTCTTTCTAACCACTTTGGCAATGTGGTTTTCAAAGGAGAGATTGCTATCAACTTGGGTCCCCAGGTCCCTAATAACTTTCTCTGTACTTAATGGGTTTCCGCCTATGTGGTAATTTGTGGGTACATTGTTTTTGCCAAAGGGTATGACTATGCATTTAGCTTTAAACCATGGCACTGGCACCAGTTATCTGTCTCTGTGAGACCTTTTTGAAGGATGTTTATGTCAGCTGGAGAGTTGATTATGGCGCCCAGTTGCAGTCGTCTGCAAACTTGGTGAGCCATAGTCCTTCCACGTTTGCCTGTACCTCGGAAAAGTATATACCGAACAAGAGTGGTCCCAGGACAGAGCCCTGTGGGACGCCACTTGTGACCGGTTTTGAGTCTGACATGGCTCCAGCAACTCTCACTCTGTGGGTTCTGTCTTTGAGCCAGTTTGCGACCATCTTGTGACATAGGGGTTTATATTTAAGCTGGATAGCTTATCTATGATGCCCGAGTGGGGTTTTGTGTCAAATGCCTTTGCAAGGTCCAGATAGGCTGTGTGGACTACCTTCCCTTCATCTATGGCTTTGGTGACTGTTTCGAAGAAGTCAACCAGGTTCAAAAGGCAGGATCTGCCCTTGACAAAGCCAAACTGGGTAGGATCTAGTGGCTGTAGGTCCCCAATGTCTTTATTTATGAGCTCCATGATGATCCTCTCCATAGCCTTGCAGACTAAGCTAGTCAGGCTTATGGGGCAATAGTTTCCAGGGTCCGTAGAGGCTCCACCTTTCTGGAGTGGGACCACTGTTGCTGTACGCCATTCTGTGGGTACATATCCTGTAGTGAGGCTGAGATTGTATAGTTGTTTTATTTGAGGGATTAGTTCCTCTTGGAGTTCATGTAGGACGCAACCTGGGATGGCATCTGGTCCCATGGAAGCAGTGTTTTTTGCTTTGGAGAGGGCAGCCTTCACCTGAGCATCAGAGATGTTTGGGAGGCAGCCCTCTACCGGGATAAATACTTGCTCTTTTGGGGGGGAGGGGGTGGAGAAGTTTGCACTGAACCTGTCTGCCAGGATATTGGCGATGTCTGTGGGTTCAGTGTATTTTTTGTCGTTTAGAATCAACTCAGAACAAGTCTGGGAGTTGCATCCCAGGTTCCTAACATAACTGAAAAAAGCCTTATGATTGTCTTTGGTGTCCTGTGCAATTTTTCTCTCGAAGCTGGCCTTGGAGGATTTTATGAGGGATCGTAATTGTTTGCTAGTACTGATCACAGATGCCTTCCCTAGTAGGGATTTTGCTCTATCATGTAGTAGCTTCCTCCTTCTGTTGTACAGTTTATTTATGGCAGGGGTCCACCAGACTGGACGCCCGCCTTTGGATGATTGGGTCTTGGTTTTGTTTGGGATAGCATGATCCATGCATTCCTTGAGATGTCCGTAGAATGTGTTTATATAGGATTCTGCAGTTTGGGCCGTAGTTTCCACTGGCCCTGGGGCCTTGAAGGATTCCACTTCGGTTTTGAGAAGTGAGAAGTTCGATTTTGAGAAGTTTTTCACTGTGGTTTTCTGGGCTGAGGGTGGGGTCGGGATGTGGACATCCAGTGAAATTAATTTATGGTCTGATCTTACCAATGAGGGATATACTTCTGGTGTGGAGCATAGAGTCCCCATGTTGGTAATGATCAGGTCTAGTATGTTGTCCCCTCTTGTGGGAGTGGTGACTAGTTGTTCCATAGCATTTGAGTTTATAATTTCCAGGAACCTTTGGGCTAAGGTGCTGGGGCTTGAGTAGTGCTCCCAGTCAATGTTTGGGTAGTTGAAGTCACCCAATATAATGGTGTTCGGAGAGATCTTCATGTTCTCCAATGTTTTCAGGAAAGCCGAGTGGGATTCCTGACTTTGAGAGGGTGGTCTGTAGGATGCTATAAACTGAAAAGCAGTCTTGCCCACTGTTAGTTGCACATGGATGGTCTCCGATACTTCGTGCAATGCCACTAACCTGGAGGTGTGGATATCCTTGATAAATATGGAAACTCCCCCTCCTTCTGTGGTTCGGTCCGGGTTTTGAGGCCGAAAAGCATGATATGAGGTATAGCTTGGTAGTGCTGGGGTGCTCTCTGGAGCCTTGAACAAGGTTTATGTCACTGCACAGATATCGATGTTCTCCATACTGAGGAGAGCTTCGAGTGCGTGCATCTTGAGGTTAAGACTTCTGACGTTAAGCAGCATTACCCTTAGTTTCTTGTTCCTTGTGCTGTCTATGGGGGTGGGTTTGACTTTTGAGCCTTGCCTAAAAAGGCACTATGGGGTGGCAAGAGCCTTTGCCAATATCCAAAAGCCCAGTGGTGACAGGTGCAAGCCGTCCCTAGCGAAGCAACGTGGCTTGTCGAGCATGTCATCCCAGGCTGACAGACACTGGATCCCCTTTGAATGACACCAAAATTTTAGCCAATTGTTAAAATCGATCATTTTGTCTTTGTACTGTGGCATCATTCTAGGTGAGGGTAAGATGCTGCTCAAGGTCAGGGTCATACCAGCCTGGGCTACATAATCAGAGAGCTCCTCTATGTCTCTTTTCATGTAGTCCAGGGAGGTACGTCTCAGGTCATTCACACCAGCATGTACAATGACCGAGTCATATTTGTATTTGCTTTGGCGTGACCTGAGTGCTTGCGTTATGTGGTGGATCCTAGCACCTGACAGGCAGCTCACCGTGACCTTCTCTTTATTTAGCCTGGTGAGCGTCAGTGTGTCTGACAATAGAGTCACCTATTACAAGAGTATCAGGTGTGTTATTCAGCCTTAAGGGCTGTGGCTGCTTGGCACACTGACTTTGTGGGCTATGTGTTGTGCGTGTTTTGTTTTGAGGTAGCGTTTGCTTGGATGTCTGCTATGGAGGTCTCTGTTGCTTAGGTAGATTTTTATTTAGAGCCTCCGAGTATGTTTTTGTGTATTTATGTGTTTGGTTCGCTGATGTGGTGGGACTATGTGATACTGGAATTGTGTTGTGTGAGGTTACCTTCTCCTCCTGACTGGTTGCACCAGTTTTGAGATGAGAGAGCTCAGCCTCCAGTTTGGCTAAATAGTTGCATCTCTCACATATATTTGAACTTGTTTGGAGGAGGAGAGGGTTGTCCGTGTACATGAGACAGTTGTAACATTGCCTCAAAATTCCCAGATTCACCAGCTGGACTGGAGAGGAAACCATTGACTGACCTTTGGACATGCTAGAGTAATATAGGGAAACTGAATTTAAGACGGACCAATAGAGGACAGGGTAATCGTAGAGAGTATAAGAGTAAGTAGTGCTTATGGTTTAATAGTGCTAACTTGTAGGATTACTTAATTGGACCAGTGAAGGGCCTTAGAATGATAATATGGTGTTTAAATTGAGAGATAGAGCAGTTCTAAGGGAAAAAGAGCAGACTTTGTGGAGCCAGGAATAGTTTAAACCCAATTAGGCGGTGCTGCCCACTGTTGCGCTATGCACAAAAACGCTCAGAACCGCTCAAAAGAGGGTTTTAAGAGAGGAAGATGAAGGAGTTAGAAATTGACCCAAAATGGCCAATAAAACTACAGTTTCAAGTCAGTAACCACTCCCACAGAGGCAGGCAGGCTGCTCAATGTTTTTCACTGCCACTGATCAACAGAGAGACTTCCCTTTAGCCCAAGCAAAAAATGGCCTCCAAGAAACTTACAAACAGTTCAAGAACAGCATGCCTATAACTGAACTTTTTTAAATCTCAGAAAAGTGGGAAAAAAGCAAGATTTTTTTTGTTTTTTTCAGAGATAGCAGAGGTTCACAAGTATCAACAAGTTATAACAGTGCAGTAAATGACCCCACACAAGAGTGCTAGGCCAAAGACAGATAAAATGCAAGTTTTGAGAAAAAAACGATTTTAAAAATAAGTGCAAACAGGAAATTCAGTAAACAGCTCTAGGTTGTGCTCTAAATACAGTTACTAATGCAGAAATCAAGTTTAACAAGCCATAAAATGCTCAAAATAGGTGGCTATGCAGAAAAACTTAGCAAATAAACAGAGGAAAAATACTTAAAATCTCAAAAGTGGCTCCTTTCTTCTCTCAGCTTTTTCTCCTTTTGGTGGGTGCTTCACCAACAGCCAACAAGCCTGAAAAGTCACCAAAACCACGAGGCAACCAGGTTTTAAGAGAGTACTGCGGTATCATTCTGGGCGATGGCAGGATGCCACTCAGGGCTAGGGTCATACCTATCTGGGCTACAAGATCGGAGAGCTCTTCCATGTCTCTTTTCATGTAGTCCAAGGAGGTATGTCTCAGGTCGTTCACACCAACATGGACAATGACAGAGTCATATTTGTACTTGTTGTGGAGTGAGCTGAGTGCGTGGGTTCCTTCTCCTTGTTTAGCCTGGTGAATGGCACATCAGTGTGCCTGACTATAGAGTCACCTATTACTAGTATGTTGGATATGTTGTTTTGCCTTATGGGCTGTGGTTGACTGACACACTGAGTCTGTGGGCTATGTGTCATTTGGGTTATGTTGGGGGGTGGAGGTTGCTTGCATTTCTACTTTGGTGGTCTCTGTTGCTTGAGAAAATTATTACCGAGAGCCTCCATGAACGTTTTTGTGTTTCTATGTGTGGATTTTGGTGGTGTAGGTTTTGAGGGACTATGTGATGAGTGTGGTGTGGTGCAGGTGTTTACCTTCTCCTCTTGACTGTCTAGTCCAGTCTTGGCTGAAGAGAGCTTTGCTTCCAGTTTGGCTATATAAGTGCATCTCTCACAGGTCGTTATGTTGGGTGGTAGGAGGAGAGGGTTGTCTGTGTACATGAGTCAATTGCTGCATTTCCCCAAGATGTCCAGATTCATCAGTTAGACCGGAGAAAACACTGGGAGCTGACCCTTTGACATGCCTGGATAGGTGCTTATTTATGAAGTACTAAAAACTGTTTTCCTCTAGGAAAGTTGAGTGCTGTAGTAATTAGTAGCTTATTTAGTGTTTACAATGAGTTCTGAACAAGTGCTGAGCTCAAAGAAACAGATTTGAGTGCTAAAACTAAAAAAACTGACTAGTTGTAAGAGAAAATTTGAAGAGCAGATTTTATGGCACCGGGAATAGTTTAATCCTAACTAAGCTGCAATGCATAAAGTGTATATATATTTTTTTGCAAACAACAGTATGTTTGTGTAGTCTGGCTGTTATATCTTTTGCAGGGTGTAACCCATACAACTAGGTTACTGGAGCAATGATTTGCTTAGCCCATTGGTGAGACTTCATCTACAGGAATTTGTACAGTTATCTATCTTCATTAAAGTAAACAGACAGCATATTAGCTATGCAGAGGACAGCGAGAAAATACTGAGCAACAGTCATAGAATAAAACTTATAAAGAGCAACTAAAGCAATTCAGTAAACATAGCCAAGCATACAGAAGAAATTTAGTTCTAGAACAGCCTATAAGTTTAAAGCAACAAACTGCAAAAGGTCTACATAAACAAACTATTGTCTGCAAAAATAAAATTTTTCTGATTCAAAAACCTACATTTTTTTAATTGGTATACACTGCAGCTTCCTCACTAGCATATAACAAAGTTTCAGCTCATTAGCATAAAAAAATAAGAAACTGAGAAATTGACAGTTTGAAGCTAGAACACCTGAGGTATAAGCAGCTGTACTGTGTTAACAATTAGCCCGTTGGTCAACAGGAATTCATCATAATTCTGTGAATGGAGTTGCATCACATCGTGAATCAACAAAAATGCTGACAAAGGATTACAACTTCAATATAAAAACAAACAAATTACTTTTAAGCAGGTCAAATTGTACCCGACATCTCTTAATATACCATCCATGATGTTGCACACAACCTTAGTGATAAGGGGAATCATCCTTAATCTAACAGTTATGTTCTGCAATCTTACTGAATTTTTTTTGGCAAAATGATGATTTTATTAAAGTGATTTAATGAATCCTATTTTGATTATATCCGCTATAGCAAATATATAGGATCTGATAATCTAATAATCAATTCATATCCACATTCTGAGCATGTATACTGTACAGCTGTGGGCAACTCAGATAAGCCCAGTGATCTCATGTCACATGAGACTAAAGGTGTCTATGCCCTCCTTGTCATAAGCATGGGAACGAGACTTTTATTTTCTGATAGCCATTTTATCCTAGTCAGGTAGCCAGAACATATTCCCACTCACAGACAGTGTAAAGAGAACCACTGCAATTCAGGATGCTTACACTCAAACTTACACTGAAACACACACACAGACACACACACAGAGACACACACACACACACACACACACAATAAATACACATCAATGGACAATTTAGATACCAGGTCTATATTATGTTATAAATCCTAGTCAGCGAATGCCTGTTGAATGACCAATAAACAGCAAATTGTCATTTCTGCGAATGGCCACTTTAGCAATTTTTTTTCCTAGGAGAAAAAATTGCTTGCCCATCATGGGGAATTTGCCCTTTTCCCCAGTGTAGTGCGATCTCAGAGTCAGTATATTTAGTAAGGGGGTGTGGGTGGCACAGAGGCGAAGCCCCCCCACTTTGAAGGGTTTGAAGTAGTGTCTAGTTTTTGGTTGGTCAAGCAATTTTTGTCTCCTAAGAAAAAATTCTCTTTAGTGGCCATTCACAGAAATTGGTCGATGCACAGGCATTAGCTGACTAGGTTTTTTGATAACATAATATAGACCCTTTGATACTCATCGGTTCAAATAATGACATGGCACTGGAATCAGAGAAAATCTACGTAGCAAATAAATAAAGTAAACCATACACAAAATATAAAAGTATTCCGATGTGCCAATGGATTAAACTCTAACAAAGGTACACAAAATGGAAGGGACACAAATGCATCAAGACGCTGAAGATTAGAAAGTGGAATAAATAGATAAACATTTTTTTACTGCTGTTGTGTCATTTACTTAACTAAGCCAGATACTTATATGAAAATGTTAATGCTACTTAGAAGCTTATGAAATTACAGAGTAGACATAAACAAGATTAATCACGTTACTATAAACTAAACACTATCAGAAAACACCTGCACAAGATATTCTTTTAACATAGAAAAATATCTTCAGATGAATGATAAGACCCACTAAATTAGTTTATTTCCATCCTTTTGAAAAAGCTACATATATAACTTACCCAACAGCAATTTTTCCCTTATTCTGCTCCTCCTAAGTACTGCTATATGCTTGAGCACACATTCTGAAATCTCACAGTTGTTTGCAAATAAGTTTCTCATATTCCATTAAGAAGGCTACTATAATCATATACCATATTATCTGGGAAATACTTCATCATTTCCCTGAGTTATCAACCATGTATGCTGCAAGTTCTGTTCTGTTGTTGTCATGTTTTATTTATGAAACACGGTAAATGATATGCCCGAGGCAGTACTCGTTTGTCTGAACTTTAGCCACTAGCACACTAGTATACATTATTAAATGCATACTGTAGTGGTGAGACTTTAAAAGCCAGGTTTATTCTACTACTAAAATAGCATTTCCAAGGCCACGACGAGTTCAGCAGAGCATCAACATTATTCAGTATATTCATACAGCAGTGTTTTTTTTTTTCTAAAGCACTTTACAATGTTAATGAAATGGAAGACTAAAACAGACAGCAAAACTTGTGAAGAAAATATAAAAATTGGTTGCAAACATTTCAGAATTACTAAAAAAGGCTACTTGCATCAAGTACAAAAAAAGCTTAGTTGTGACTATTTTCTTTCCACATTTAATAAACATCCCATGACTAAATTCAAACAAAAATATGCTTAGAAGAAGCAACATATAATGAACAGCAAGTCATGAGACAAAAACTTAAAAATTTGGCATGATATAGTTTCTGCATTTAAAAACTGGAAAATGTCACTATGAATTGCTAATGTGCTGTTTACTGCAGTCCAGGATTTTATTATCTCACCTTCTTATTTGCCTGCTGTCTTACTTTGAGAAATTCACTTAACCAGACAGTATTAAGAGGAAATTAGGGCTCCCTATTGAAATGTCAGTACCCAAAATACTGAGTGCTGACAAGCTGAAGAAAAAAAAAAGTCAGAAAACACAGAAGAGGAGAGAATCTCAAGAAGTGCACTTTTCTTTCTGCTAGGGTGCAATCTCCCCCTGCACCTCCACAACTCCTGAACTTGTATATCACAACTCCGAGATCACCATACCTCAGATAAAAAGGGAATATTCCAAGAAATGGCATCTTGACTTGGTATAGGAAAGTCCATTCTTTCAGCTATTCAGTCTCCATATTTCAAGACTTGTTCTAGAGGATCCCGACATCTCAAATGGTTACTGAAAAGGGGCTAAGCTCCACAACAGTCTACTGAGCTGCATGCCTAGTATCTATGAAAAGACGTATGTAGGATATGGCTACAGAGGTACAGACAGTCTGTACAAGGGAAAAAACAGGAGCAAAAAGTGTTACTCTTGGCTCAGCTAATAAAAACAAGATGCTGACATACTTATCCCATTTTAATTCAAAACTAAAGCTATAGTCACTATGACTGAGGCAAAGTCAGATGTCGACCAAAATTCAAAAACATACATGACTAGGCAAATATCCAGTTCAAAACCAGTGTGACAATTCTTCACTTTCTGACCAATCTCCATTCTGCTACTATTAGTATAAAGTCAGCTGCCATTACTGTTTTATCCCTTCATGACTAAGTTTGATTACCAATGCTTCTTTTATTACTAATACAACAATGACACTATTTTATAGAGTGATGCAAACTCTGCTGTTTTGTGAAATTCCACTAAAAGGGCCCAGAGTGACATATTTGATGGGACTGAAGAGTCAAGCCTGCCAGCACTGATTATTAGTCCTGCTATGTATCAAATTCATTGACAATGACTTTAACAATTGTCCATATAAGATTCATTGACAATCTTCACAATACTCATCCAACCTAGATTCACTGAAAACACTTTCAAGATTTTCCCCAGTCAAATTCCGTGATAATCCTTGCAACATTGACCTACATCAGATTTACTGATAATAACTACAACACTCAACCATGTCATATTCAGGAACAATCATTGTAGCACTCGCCAACATCACATTAATCAACAATTAATGCAACAATTACACACAATCAGATGCAAAGCCATCATCCCTAAGAAATAACTTGTTTCTACATTAACAGAATGTACCTCGCAGTGTAAAAAAGCAATACCTCAAATCTACATGAAATATGCAGGTTATCACATAACTTAAATTAATTAACACTTGACAATAAAGGAGAAATAGTTCTCTTTATATATATTAGGCATTTGGTGGCTACCATTTTTAAATTCCCATCTAAATATAACTATTCCAACACTGAACAGTTAAAAATCATTTAAAATGCAAAAATTTAATTATGAATATTTGAGTTCAGACTTAATATGGTCACATTATATGAAGGGTTATTTATTTAAGTGGACCAACCACAGACATGGGTGACTGAGAACTGTGGGAGAAAAAGCCAAACTGTCAAGTGCAGAATACTTTCACTGCAAACAGATTCTAAGGGCAAAAACTAAAACAAATAAGCAAGCAATTGCTCACAGTATTAAATATTTTAGACATAATTTATGTGGACTTTTAGAAGCTGTCAACATCAATTAACTATTCAGACCCATCATCAAAATGCACCCAAAGCACAAGTCAATCCAGCAAAGAAGCCAAGACTTCTGAGTATAGCAGCAAGCTGATCTGATTCTCTACAAAGAGCCAGACTTGATGCTCAACAATGGATTAAGTCATAGAAAAGTGCTACTCACTGTCTCTGGTACTGTGTCATGTCTGGAGATTTAACAAATAGCACACAGACATAAAAGATGTGGTCTAATGTAGATAAGGCCGGTCTTTTATCCATTTCTCTAGAAGTAAGGGTATTGCCCAATATAATGCTGATCAAACAGCTTGCTCTTCAGCATTAAAAGTGTATACCCATATATGGTGCTCTCACATCTACACTGCTGGATGGCATGTGATAGAGAAAACAACGTACATTCTTTTAGGAATATTAGATGCCACTTAGCTTATAACAACATCACTGTAAATAATATTTAATCCTTTGATACTCAAAAGAGATTTTCCTAATCTCTTTGACAGTGTGCAGATAAAACTTCTTTACTGTCTCTTTAAGCTGAAGCATATAGAGACAGCAGACCGCTATCGATGCAGTCCCTTCATTGGTCAGTACAGAAGCATAGCGACATGTTATCTGCTACTGGTGATGTCTAATGTACCTTCTTTGCTGCTCTTGCTTGCATTAGATAATCTGCGGCGATTTTCTCTGTGGCCTATTCCAGGGTCTTCATTGTTCCTTTTTCCTTTCCAAACACACACTCCTTAGTGGATTTTTCCTGCCCAGAAAAGAACAGTTGTGTACACGTACCATAAATGTAGACGTTGAGTGCATTCACTGTTGCAGTCATCACACTTGGGTTATCCTGCCAGGGGTAGCCCTCTGTTGGCCCAAATACCAGAGGCTTAGTATTTCTGTGTCAGTTACTGTTGCTTCAGGACTGATGTCAGGTCGTCAGTGGTATAAAAACAGGCAGCCAACGCCATTCCATCAGTTTTTCTTGCCCCAAATGTCAGGAGCCCCCAAATAGGGAGCTAAGTTATGGTGGAATAACACCACCAGTAAAAAGTAAATACCAATAGCCCTGTAAGGAGTGAGGGAGCGAGAGAGAGAAACAAGGGGGCTGGAGGGTGGGAAACCAGGACTGCAATAGTGAATACACTTGAACGTCTACATTTATGGTAAGTGTACACAGCTGTACTATGTTCTTCATGTTTCACTGTTGCAGTCATCACACTTGGGTTGATTCCCAAAGCTGAAGTAATGGGTGGAGGTAGTCAAGAAGAGTTGGGGCTGGCTAGTATGCCCTGCAGGATTGCGGTTGCAAAGCCTGCCCTGGATTTGGAAAAGATAGGCAGGTGGTAATGCTTGGTGAAGGTATGAACAGAACTTCATGTTGCATCTTCCAGAATGTCCCCGGTAGGGAGTCCTCTGAGAAAGGCTGTAGAGGTTGAAGTTGCCCTAGTGGAATGTGTTCTGACCCCCTATGGGGGTGGTTTTCCATGGTGTTTGTAACAGAAATGGATAATGTGCTATCCATTTGGAGATGGTTTGTTTTGATATGGCCTTGACCTCTGCCCCTGGTGCAAAGCTGAATAATAACTGGTCAGATTTCCTAAAGGACTTAGTCCTAGAGAGTTAGAATCTGAGCTGTCTGTGCACATCTAGACTGGCCACTGGAGGAGAAGTCAAGGAATAAGCCAGGCTGCCAGGTTCAGGATGTGCAACTGTGGATGCAAGAACTCTCCCTCCTGCTAAGTCAGGAGAGTTGGAATCTGAGGGAGATGTCATGGAGGCAACGGAGACAGACTGTGCAGTAGTGGGTACCAGTCCTGGCGTGGCCTGTCTGGGGAAATTTGGATTGACCTTGGTCTCTCCTCCCTTATTTTGAGTAGCACTCTGGTAAGAAGAGGAAGGGGGGTGCATAGATTGAGAGGTTTTCCCACTTGAAGGACAGGGCATCCACTTTCCAGGCCTTGCTGTGATGATCCGTGGTGCAGAATTTGCTGAGCTAGTGGTTGTAGGGGGAGGCAAATAGGTCCACCTTCGGGGTACCCCATTTCTAGGTCACAAGGCTGAAAGTGTTGTGATTTAATTGTCACTTGTGTGGGTCTAGGAGATTTCTGCTTAAGTTGTCTGCCAGAGAGTTTTGGCTGCTTGGCAGAAATTGGACTTGCAGGTGAATATGCATGACTGAGGCCATGCTCCTAAGGGTCATGGCTAGCCTGCAGAGTGGGTTCACCCTGCTTGTTGATGTACCACATCACTGTGGTATTGTTGGTTTTGACTAGAAGAGGCCCTGGAGAGAGTAGGGATCTGAAAGCTGTTAGAGCATGCTGAACAGCTAGCATCTCTTTCTGGTTGATGTGCCGATGAATTTGATTTAGGCTCCAGTGGCCCTGAGTGCACCTGCCATCCATATGTGCACCCCAGGCATAATCATGCATCTGTGGTTAGGGTCTTGGTAGCATGGGGTTGTGTAAAGGGAAGTCCCTTATTGTGGTTGCATGCTGCTGCCCACCAAAGGAACTCTTTCCTTAGACAAGGTATCATAGGTATGATAGCTTCCAGGTCCTGAGAATGTTGGCACCAAAAGACTTTTTAATTACCATTGAAGTTTCTTCATATGCAGTCTGGCATATGGAATTAGTAGAATCCAGAAGGCCATGAACCCTAGAGCTTGCAGGATTTTCCTTGTGGATAACTGGGTTCTGTTGGCCATTTGAGAGAAGTAGCCTGTCAGATAGGCTTGTTTTTCTGGAGGAAGGAATGCCATCGGGGATGCTGTGTCCAAGTTTGCTCCCAGGAATACAATTTTTGACTGGCGACTAGTTTGGATTTCTTTTCATTGATAGTGCACCCCAGTGAGGTTAGAAGGGCCTTTACAAATGTCAGGTGCTGTAACAGCTTTTCCTGACTGTCTGCCTGAATCAGGCAGTCGTCCAAGTAGGAGTAAATTTGAATATTTCTTTGTCTGCAAAAGGCAATGGCTGGAGCCAGGCATTTTGTGAAAACTCTGGAAGCAGTGGATAAGCCAAAGGTAAGTGCAGAGAACTGATAATGTATAGATCCTGCCCTGAAACATAGATATTTCCTGCAGGAGTCCCTGATTGAGATATGCAGCCAGGCCTCATTTAGATCTAGGGTGGCTAAGCAGGCATCTTTGGACAGCATAGGGAGAAGCTGCTGTAGGGTGAGCATTTTGAATTTTGGTACCACCAGGAAGGTGTTTAGAATGGATAGATCTAAGATTGGGTGCCAGGTGCCCCCTTTTCTTGGTACCAGGAAAAGTGTGGAATAAAAACCTTGGCCTATCTGTTCTGCAGGAACAGGCTGAATTGCCCTTATGGAGAGCAGGGACTGAACTTGGTTTTGTGCCTCTGCCCACTGGTTTGCAGGAAGATCTGGGAATCCTTCTGGAGTTGGCAGCATGTGGAAATAAAATTTGTACCCCTGGGATACTATGTTGAGGACCCATCGATCATTGGTAATGGAGGCCCAGTTTTTTGCATGGTAGGCAAGTTTTCCTCCCAAGGGCACGAGCAATTGGGCAGAGGTGAGGGGAGAAGTTGAGAAGTCATTGTGAATTCCTTCCATAAGGGGGTGGCTTAGCACTCCCTGTTTTGGAAGTGGAGATACTCCATTGCTTAGATCTCTGCATACCTTGAGATGGTTGCCTGGGGGGTCTGCTTCCCCTATGTCTAGTTTGAGGGGGCTGCAAAGGACCAATGTTTTGAGGGACAATGCCTACTGAATCTAGGAGGCTGTACTTGCAAAAAATCTTTGACTGTCTGCATAGACTTAGCTTTTTCTTCCATCTTTTTTAAACCTCTTCTTCCTTGGTGCCATACAGATTGTCTTTGTTCAGAGGTGTTTCCAATAAATTTGATTTGACATGGTCTGGCGAGGTCTGTTTCTTAAGCCAGGCATGCCTTCTAAGTACAGAACCTGTGGCTGATGCCCTACAAGATGCTTCTAGGGCGTCAAAACCACATTGCAGGGTATGTTTGCTGACCTAGCTTGCAGAATGCCTGTAATTCTTTATTTCTGCACAGTCAGAGAATGTAGATAATTTTTGCTTAAGTTCCATAATATGTTGCTGATATTTCAGCACGTGGAACTGACAATTTAATGCTCTAATGGCAAGAGTTGCAGTGGTGTATACTTTTTTTACTCCATTTGTCTAACGCTCGGGAATCCCTGTCCGTGGGAGTGGGATTCTTAGCTGTAGTTGCATTTATTCTTTAAGGTCCTTGGGAGATGACCTCTGGGTCAGCAGTAGGATTCTTGAAAAGAAATTTGTGTTAGTCAGGAACTCTGTAGTACCTGTCAGGCTTCCTGGGAGCAGGAGGTAAAGTATCAGGAGTTAGACTGAATTCCATAAAGACATCATCCACAACATCCAGAACAGGAAGGATAGCTAAGGGTCTGTACTGTGGTAAATCTAAAAATTCCCTGAGTCTCTTTTTGGACTGAGGATAATCCTGGCACTCCCAATGGAAATGCTCTCCCAAAGTATATAGGGTTTCACTGAAAGAAAAATCCTCTGGAGGAGAGGCAGAAGGAATGGATTCCTCTGCATCTGAATCCTCATAAGCAGATAAAGACATGTCTTCATAATCAGAAACCTCAGAGTCGGCTGGCTTCCCCTAATCAGCATGATAAGGTCTTCTGCCATTTTAAGCATCTGTGATTGTGGCAAGGAAGCAGGCACTTGAGTTTGAGTCATCGGTGTTTTAGGCATGGCTCGTTGCCTAGGCCTTGGAAACTCTGTAGTTTTAGAAAGAACTGAAGACGCGAAAGAAGTTATTGGTTTATGTTGAATATTGGTAGTGCAAAGAACTTCCTCAGAAGCCGGTGCCTGCACAACAGCTCTGGACCCATCCAACGTAGAGACATCTGTGGGTTCTGTAGTCAAAGAAGAATCTAGCAGCGTATTGGACTCTGAATGGGTCTTGGTAGTGGTGTGCGAATTCATCAAAGCGGGCATCAGGGGCTGCAAAAGCGCCTCACTGAGTACCGGCGAACTAGCGACTAGCTTAACGGAAGCGTCGTCTGCAGTTTTGGACCTGTTCAGTCTGTCTCTGTCTTTATCCTTACATTTTTTCGGAAGATCGGTAGTCACATGGCTTACTGAAGCCATTTTGGAATATGGAGATAGAGCGTGAGAGGTTTTAGCTACAATAAGGGCCCGACGACAAACAGTTCGGGCGTTGAACAAAGCACAAAACCGGCAGCGACCGATGTGGTCTTGGCCTAAACAGGTGATGCAGTAAGAATAGAAATCTTGGTGTGGTATTTCCTTTCCACAGGCAAGACAATTGTTAACTTTTTCTGACATCAGTTAGAGCAAGAAAAAAGGATCCCCAATGGGGTAATTAGCTTTAGAAGATTTCAACTTCAATTTCGGAAATGAAAACTCAGGTAGCCACCAACCGACACTCATGCAAACTGCTTCTGATTCGGGCTCCTTGGCAAGAAAGACTGATGTAATGGCGTTGGCTGCCTGTTTTTATACCACTGATGACCTGACGTCAGTCCTGACGTGACAGCAACCAATGCAGAAATACTAAGCCTCTGGTATTAGGGCTGACTGAGGGCTACCCCTGGCAGGATAACCCAAGTGTGATGACTGCAACAGTGAAACACGGAGAGCATCATTAGTTGCACCTTCGATACTGCACTGCATTAAGCTCCAATGCTGTACAATTAATAGTCCTCAAACCTTTAAGTCTGTTTCATGTGTTTGCAGATCACACTGCTGATGGATTTAAAAGAAGTAATTATGTCTGTCCAGTTGATACAGTATTATACATCAAGACTAATTCCTAATAATGTATTGCCTGGATAAATCCTTCCTTTCCAGTCTTTCCACAATGTAACTTACAAATGCATTTAAAAAGGGCATCCCAGTACTGGCCAAATGCTATCCCCACTGTTGCTGTTCTACCATGGAAGTCCTTGGCTCTAGATGATTGTCACTATAGAAGTGATACCCAACTCCATTTCCAAAAACTGGAAAATGGGTTGTGGGTGGATGGATAGATTAGCATGCAAACCATAATTTCACATTTTGTCCTAAAAATGTGATGTGTTGTATTCCAACGAGTCTTGTTGACTTTTAAGCAGACTACTTCTGCAGCTCTTTTTTTATTTAAAATATTCATTATCCAGTTAAAGAACTCTATAAAGTTTATCTGGAACTTTTTTTCTGTTCTGAACCTCTGCAGTCTTGGGTCCTCTACCTCAGTGTTCCAGTTATTCTGAAATTATTTACCTCACAGATGACTCCATAACATTTGAGAGTATACATATAATCTTGTAGAAATTATATCTTAGACAAAAGACTGAAGGTAAAAAAAAAAAAAAAAAAAACCTCAACAGCATAAACAAATTAATGTCTAAGAGATGTTTAGTATTCTGTCTTCAGGGATCACTGTTTATTACTATGTGAAAACATTTAATCTTCTTATTCAGTCATAAAGACTCACTCCCAACTTTAAAACCTTGTCTTAATTCTCGGCTTGCTGAAATAGAGTGAAACCATGCACTGTCCTATCATGAAAAACATGCTTTCTCCCAGCAGTACTAAAATTTATCAGGCTACTGCTATGAAGAATGAGGAGGGGAACACTTACAAATGAGCTTACTACCTCCATGTATAAAATCATTATTGTCCTGTTAGAAATCTGTGTGACCAGATAATATAAAAGGCAAAGATAAGTTAAATACAACAAAGATACCAAGAGCTATTTTGTTATGAAATAAGCCCTTTGCAGAAAGATTAAACATTAATATGGATGCCACTCTTCCTAAAAATGATCAGATGTGCTCCTTTCCTTCCATTGCTGCCATTGTCTTGGCTCATCATTTTTGAACAAATTCTTTGCATTAGGTTGTCAACACTGTTATGACACAAAACCATCTACAGAGGACTACCAACCTCATCACTGGCTTCTTATTTAAATTGGTTTTCGTCAAGGAGGTTAATTGTTGGCTTATAAGCATCCTAACCTATGATCAAACCTGGTCTGATGGACTCTGTCAGACAGTACACAATATGTTACTCAGCATTCATCTCTTGCAAAATGTTAATATTTCTCTCAAAACAGGCATCTTCCCTAACCCCTGAAAGCTTTAATCACCATGTCCATGCCGATGTGGCCTCAAGAACAAGGGACCAAAAGGCAGATCAACGTCTTTAAACTTATTTTATTGTTATTTTAACTCCTTAACATCCTAGAGAAGGCAGCCAAATGAAATGGTATCGACAAAAGTGTTGTCATATATCCAGAAAATAAATTTGTTTTCAGAAGGGGCACCAATACTGTAACTACATTTTTATCACTTACTGACAAAATGTAGTGGGTCATGGGTTGCAGCCAATTAAGCTATGTCCTATGACTGGCTTGAATTAAATTTTAATTCTGTTTCCCATCCCTTACCTCTGGCATAACTGAAATCTGTGGAACAGAACAATATAATACTCACTGGTTCTCCAAATCTCTAACTCTACACTGGTAAACTTAAGGAATCATTATTCACTTTACTTTTGATTATGCGTTGATTCCCTCAGAGTCAGTTTTGAGACCAGCTTTGCTTATAGATGTTATTAATGTCATCTTTTGAAGCTTGCCTTTAAAAGACATGTTATATGCTTATGATCTTCCTGTGTTATTTGCTTAACAACTCTTCTTTTGCATTTGGATGCATTCTAACCCATGGCATTCAACTTCCATATGACATATTGTGCAATAAAGGACTTTGTACTAATTTCCAAAAATCCAAGGACACATTCTTAGTTACTAGAAAACTCCTGTCTGGCCCTTTTCAATTGTAGTGTTTTTCATGCCTTTTGGGTCTCACACAGGTACACCTTTTGAGATAAGTAAGTATATGGATGGACCTGTTACTTACTTTTAATGTGCATGTCATAAATAATAGATATAAAATAGGAACATATTGTAAAAACATGAAACACAGCTTCGAATCACTACTCTTGTGGAAAAAGTTTTCACACAAAAGGGGTACACTCACTCATGCACTTCACTGTGGGATTCTACTTGAGCATTACCTTCTTTAAGTAATGGACATTTATGTCATGTGGGTCTAAATAAAATTTGCAAATTCACTTGCAACTCTCCTGCTTGGAGACGCCACTGCTTTTCCTTAGCACTCTGTTTGTCCATCTCCACCCAGTTTGTTTATGTTACTACTGCTTTTATTTCCAAGCAGCTATATTAGACCAATGTCTTCTTTTAACAAATGTACTTCATTTGAAAATCTTTTAAACATCATTTTGCTTCTCTTCTACATCCTCTCTTACTTTATGACCACCCAGGACACCCCTTATGTGGAACAGTCGCACATTTTTATTATGTGGATGCAGGGCCCAGAAAAAGGACCAGCAGTCCAGTTTCCTTCTGTGAACAACCACTTTAAATGCTTTCCTGTAAAAAAATATACACTGTTTTTAATAGTTCTGTCAATCTTCAACAATTTCTTGTTTTTTTGACCTACATTAATCTTCATAGATAGGTTCATAGATTCATACTAAGCTGACTGCCCTTGCAAACCATTTTAAGCCTAGCCAGTTATCCCTTCTGAGACTCAATGCCTGCACCTTGTGTTTGCAAGGCAAACACCTTAACCATTAGGCCACCCTCCCAACTCCATCTCATTGTCAGTATAAGTAATTAAATGTGTATTCATATTTATCTACAACTGACAGCTGGAATTTTTACTGTAGCTTTTGCTCTTGAAACATTTTATAGAATGTTATGTTTTTTACTTTAAGGGAATTTGTCATGATGGACAACTTATTTATTTATTTATTATACAGGAAATTGAGCAAGTAAGTAAATAAAAATGAGTAAATAAATAAATAGACTACTTTTAACGTTACTCTTGATGTTCCAAAGGACTATGTCTGTGCTCTCGTTTTACTATCAGACACACAGAAAATATGGTTGGAAAAATGCAACTATGAACAAATTTGGAAGAACATATATTGCCCACCTTTACATGTCATACCATCCTCTCAGATCCACACCTATGAGCAATAAAAGACATGGGCTCACTCAGAGCTCATCTGATTTATTTGCAGTCAATAATTTCACCAGTGACATTATCACAAGATTATCTCTCTAATGGAAGGCATCTGAATGCAAACTGTAGAATAAAAAAGTAGGTTGAAAATTACTGTAAGAAACATTTCCAAAAAAGTAGCATACTGGAATGTTCAGACTTTATTTCTGCAACTACGGTGTTCAAAAATAGATCCATGTCAGATAATCAAGTTTTCAGAAACTCGAATTTCATATGGACGAGACCATATGATCGGGTTTCTGAAAACTCGAACATACAAAAAAAAAATCTACTTTTTTTTACATTTATGCAGGGAAGCTTGCCCCCCTTCCCCCACACCCCCTGCAAATTATATATATATACCGATTATGAGATTGCAATACAGTGAAGAAAAGGGTAAATTTCTCAATCCTTGCTGTACCTTGATCTCCATTCAAAAGAGCGTTTTCAAAAACACGATCATATTATATGTTCTCGACTATATGAATTTTGAGTTTCTGAAAAACTGATAGGGATCCTCAAAAATACACATTAAAGATGATCAGCTTAGTTAAGATACTAAAAAAAAGAGTCTGATTTAAGAATGGCTACATAAATAAGTTAATTCATTCTTTTATTTATTTTGTGTTGCCAGAAATAAACTTTATCAAATATTGGATGCATCTACTAACACTATAAAAGTGACACATGACCCAAAATATACAAGTTTCTGAAGCAGACTTTCTTCAAAACAAAAACTATCAAATAAAAATACAGTTTAATCATAATTTCATCAAAGGGTGAATGTGTGTCTGTGTGTGAAGGGATCTACACCCCACTCCACCTGACATTCCCTGCTATTATATTTGGTAATGGAAGGAACCGTCAACACCTTACTCCACCACACATACCCAAACAAGTAAAATAACCAGTAATGGCAGAACCATTCATTTGCTAAAAAATTATCAGCAAGTGGGAAGCCACCTATTCCCCAGTCCAACACACATACCCTCATAAATAATATAACTAACAATGGCAAAGCTATTCATTCCCTAAAAATAGTATAAATCAGCAATGGAGGAGCCACCTACACTCCAGCTAGCATGCATTCTCTGCTAATATATTTGCAATAGAGGCAGCCATCAAGATCCTACTCCACACACATACAGTGATAAGTAATATAACCAGTAATGGTGGAACCATTCATTCCCTAAAAAAGATATGGTTGGTAATTGGGAGCCACTTACAGCCCAGTCTGACACATACACACACACACATGCACGCACACACCCTGACAATTATACCCCACTCCACTATTCATTCCCTGAAAAATAATATAATTAGCTATGTGGGAGCCATCTACACCTCATTTCACCACACATACCCAGCTATCTAATGTAATCTGAAATGGAGGACATCGATACTCCACATTTTCCCTGCTAATATAACTCAATAATAGGGGAGCCCTATACACCCCACTTCCCCACACTTTCCCTGCAATCTAATATAATCAGTAATGGGGGGAGACATGTACAGTCCACACTTTCGCAGCTAACTAATATGATCAGTAATGGGGGGCATTTACATTCCACTCCACCAAACATTTCCTGATGTCATTAATAATAGGTGAGCCACACCACTCTGATGGCATACAGGGATAAAGCCCAGACTACAGCCTAGCGGACCCAGGTTCAATTAGCATCTCAGGAAATGAAAGGAGTGGTGAGGTGTAATGGGAGCACACATGCCAGGGGTGGACAGTTCTATGGGCACTCCCCGAGATAATTCCTTGCGGACGCTGAGGGCATCCCAATGATAGGACATGGTCCAAAAGGGGGAAAAGGTGGCCTCCACACCTTAGTCAAAATCACTGATGCTGTGTTGCTTGGGAGAGTAAAGGAGTTCATACAATGTCTGCAACAAATTTCAAAGCATTCTCATCGATGACTTCTGCTTCAACAGATTAATACATACAGTCTCCTTCCTACTCTGCATCTTTTGCATGTATCACCAATGGCTATTGTGGCATTCTCATCAGGTTAAATCATTGAACCAACATACTTCAAAAAGCAAACAGTGAACTGGTAGGATCTAGATATGATGTACTGTTCAGATGCTATCGGTGAGCCTGTTTAATGAGGCAACACTTAAGCAGCTGATCAATGGAAACTTTTTACATTAGGGTAATGAGAAGGACACTAGTTATCACCCTTATATCATTATTGCTCTGTGGATATAAGAATTTAAAAGAAACAGTAAAAAGCTCTAATAAAGGGGATAAGAAATGGGATGAAGTAACAGACAGAGAAAATGAGATCAAATTAAAAAGAAAAACCCTGACTGGAAAACATCAGCCCACATGCAGTACCTATGTTCTGGCTAAAGGCATTAACATCTTTACCCAAAGATTTATTTCCGAATAAAAATTACTTGTATGTACCTCCAAAAGAGACAACAACCTGATTAACCACAGGAAAATCAATGCTCCTTTTTAAGAGTGAACCTGCAAGTCATGCTATGCGATATAGACAGATAAACTTGACTTCAGGCAATATGTAAATTTTATTCTGTTATTGTTTCAGGATTTATAACCATCAAGAAAAAAAAAATCAATCGTGACAAGAGGAAAAAAATGTAATAAAGAACTATGTATCATATACTGTTAAATTAAATGGTAGAAGGAGGGAGAAACTAAGTATGGTATTACTAGATTTAAAAAAAGGCATACAATAGCATCCCACATTCATGAAAAATGGAATGTTGGAGAAGTATAACATGTATCCTACATTGATCAATTACATTGTGGTAACCATGAAACAAAGATAAACCACTTTGCAGCTAAGCCATGACAACGGGCAGTTTATTACTCCAAGGATAAAAATTCAAATGGAGATAGCCCAAATGATTCTTTGTCACCACAGCTGTTTTGTCTTGCCCTTAACACACTAACCTGCCTGCTTAAAAGATTAGGCCATGGTTACAATTTAACTCACAGCAACCTATCTTGTTTAAAGACACCTGACATATTTTTTTGTGGAATATTTAAAACTGTATAGTTTATCAAATGCAGGTTTCCTCCCACATCCCAAAGACATGCAGTAGGTGGATTGGACACACTAAATTGGCCCTAGGTGTGCGTGTGTGTGCTTTCTGTGGAAGGTTGGGTGCCGGGCTGGCAACCCGACACTGTAAAACTCCACTGCCAATCCTTAGCGGACAGATGATCCACTGTGGCGACCCCTAACCGGGAAAAAGCCGAAAGAAGAAGAAGAAGTTTATCAAATGCAGATATGAAAGCACAACTATAAATGGTTATAACATTCTTAGATGATACAAGAATGATATGCGGCCTTGATAAACCACAAAAGCAACATTTTAAAAGAAAAGCTGCAGCATAAAGAACGTATCAGCTTGGGATAGGAATGTGATGTGAAGGAACTTGAGCAGGAGAGAGTGTTTAAATATCTGGGAATACATAAAGAGTCAGCAACAAAACATGAACAAATGAGAAGAAAACTTAAGTAAGGGATACTTTCAAAGACTACAACTAACTAGGGCCTCAAACATCTACCTTACACAGATAGGCTAAAAGCCCTATCCCTCTACTCAGTCTCCTACAGACTCCTCAAAGGTGACCTCTGCCTGGCATACAAAGCAATTTCAGACCCCACCCTGATGGGACTGCTGCATATCTACAAGTCAAGCTCCACTCGAGTAACCCACACGCAAGACCTGAACCTGGTCTGTGACATCAACAGAACTTGTTGGCAGGACAGATTTGTGTCCCAGAGACTCCCCCTTTTGTGGAATAGACTCCTTCTCCATGTAAAGCAGAATACTTCATTAAACCTTTTTAAGCGCAACCTGGATAAATGGATGGGGAACAGAAAATACACCTCTAGGATTCCCCTATGTCCCTGCTGGACAGTGGCATAGGGTGCTGACCTGTTGGAACATGGGATAAATTCTTGTCTAAGCTTGTAAGGGCCATAAGGCTAATAGCCTAGTAACTTCCTATGATCCTATTGAAACCTGCCTTCATGTCTAGCAAAAAATTCAAGCTATAAATCAATTTGCTATTCATGTTCTAACTTGAGCTATAGTGTGACTGACTGACCTCAAACAGCATGGAATCAATTGCACAAGAAAACAAGAAAAATGCTTCATAATTTTCAAATGATATATAAAAACCAGAGCATATTAAGATTATATATCCTATGCTATGAAGGAGTTATTGTCTTCCTCGAAATGGATTACATGCAAGGTCTATAGCTGTAGAACTGCATACAAATTTTCTGATATCATCACATACTAACATTGTGATACTTCTAAAACAAGAAGAGCTCAATGATGATGCTTATGCATAGTTCAGAAGCAGCATTTTGGAGTGAAATGTGAATAGAAATCAAACCAGAATTAGACATGAATCAAACAATGACTGAAAGTCCCCCCCCCCCAAAAAAAAAACAAAATGTAGAATATAAAATAGAACCAGAAGAAAAGTAAAGACAAATGGAAGGCCAAAACATAGTGGCAAATACAGTGAACTTGTAAAACAACCACATGTTGATTGACATTTGGTGCAGGGATGGTTATAGAGAAGCAATGTGAAATCAACATATGAAAGGTGAATAATGGTGCACAAGATAGTGAGAGAAGCTACTGCAGTTCTACAAAATCTGTAGAAAATGTGGGAGAAACAGTCAAATGCAGGTTCTGCAAAACAGAAATGAAAATAGTTGCACGTCATTTGCTGGGTGTGATGCAATGGCTGAGGGTCTGTCTATTGAAAAACACAATAATGTGGCAAGACTGTTGCACTATGGATTCTGTAAACATTATAATACATAAGTAGCCAAGAAGCTTTGGAAACATGAACCACAAAGCATTGCTGACAATGATGCAGTTTATATCATATGAGAGAACCCAATAAAAATAGTCCAAAAAATAGATGAAAGATAATCAGATGTAGTTGTCCAAGGAAAAAGACAAAAGTAGCATTATTCACTGGCATTTCTACTCTCAGTAACTATTATAGTGTATTATGTACAGAGAGAAACAAAGTCATACATCACCAGGATTTGAAAGCATAAGTGAAAGCAGTGCGATAGAAAGATGCCCAATAGTAGCAAGTGCAACATGACTAATAAAAAATAATTTAAATCATACTTAAATATGTTATCATCACATGTAAACCTATCTGTAATGCAGAAGGTGGCAGTTCTGTGTACTTTGTAGGTACTGAAAAGTGCACTCTCAGCTGACATCAAGCACTAAAGCAATGCTAATCTCATGAATGTTAATTGCACCCTAGCTCAGGAATGGAGTCTATAACCAGCACGATATTAGAAATACCAAATATTTACAGAGAAATGCATCATGCAGGACCTTGCCAGAAGCTTCTTTATGATGTTTCCATCAGTGACCTACCTAAATACACAGTAAATGCACACCATACTAGAGGTATCTTTCTTACAGTTTATTAATAAAGTAATATTAGTGACTCTGCTTGATAAGCCGTGATGGTGCAGCGATAGTGTTGTTGCCTCACAATAAGAGGTTCTCCTGTTCAATTCTCAGCTAGAGTGCCTTCTGTGTGGAGTCTGCATGTCCTCCTCGTGGTCGAGTGGCATTCAAAAGATATGCGTAGAATGGGCGTGCCTTCGCTGAAGGTTGGATGTCGAGCTGGCACCTCGGCACCCGTAAAAAATCTACTGCCAATCATTAGCAGACCGGAGCTCCTCTGTGGCCACCCCTAACTGGGAAAAGCCGAAAGAAGAAGAAGAACAACAACAAAGGTGACTCTGCTTGATGACACAACCACCATCTAATTGCACAGCCTGTGGTGTGTTAATTAGGTGATGTTACTGAGACAGGAAAATTTGCTGGTGAAGTTAAGCCATTGAGATTTTCAATGACATAGTGGACAAGGGGGAAACTTTATCCAAAATATACACTGGTCAAGTGGCAATAATTATGCAGATACTACAGACATTATAATTCCTGAATGGAAAATGGACAGATTGGGATCTAGTACTCAGGAGACACCACTGATGCTGTCAATGGTTCGTTTGTGCAGTAATTTCATTCACCCAACCAATTCCACTCCAAAAAGTGTAATGAACCAGTCCCCAAAATGGATATCTGATTTGGCATTTCTAACCCCACTGACATTGAAGAGGAATTGCATCACTGTCAGTTGAAAAGCATGAGTAACCATAGCAATTGTCAAACACAAGAGAAGGTACCAAGTTTAATATCAGAAGATCAAGGCACAACTGCACATTCACAAGTTTTACAAAATAAAGTCTAATCTCAAGAGAAATACAGGACATTTTGAAAAGTATTACATTTCTATAGAGCATTTTTTTTGCAAGGGATTTATCTCCCTTACAAACTCCTCTTCTCCAGAAATACTGCTGCTTCTTATGCATAATAATACTCAGATTGTTCCACTCTGGAGTAAGGAAACATTGCGATATTATAACCTTGTATTAGTATATACTCTCTTACTTGTACTTAATAGTTTCACTGATTTGATGACTACAGTTACTATCCACAGAATTTCAGCAGACACCTAGGTGAAATTGTATGGCAGTTTGCAGTTAGGAGATATTAGTGACCTTACATATAAACACACTAATGTGGTAATATTACTGTCAGTGGAAAGTACAGTTGTCTAAGTTAAACTTACCATAACATTAGAATTTCAAATGATAAATACATCGATTGAGCAGAGCCAAATAAAAGACTGTGCCCTAAACTTTGGAAGCTTGTCAGCAATTATATCCTTGTCAGGATATAACCCATATAGCTAAGGCTACTACTGCACTGATGGGCAATATGATGAACATTTTTACTTAATAATACAATTCTAAGATTAATTAGTGTGACAAAGTCGCTATCAGTGTACTTGACAGGTGATGTTAGCAGCCTTGACTCATGGTGCAAATATACATTAGAATGGGTTGTCTCTATATCCTGTTCAGTAATCAGGTGATGACAACGACCTTATTAACAGCTAGCAACTGTAAAATGAGGTAGGCAGTCTGCATGCACTTTTACTGATGACCTGTCATGAACTGTACTAATCAGCTGATGTCGCTTTCTCTTATTTAATCAACAAAACAAAGTGAAGCAGCAGATATCATAAAAGAAATACACAAATTAGGGAATTTTATTGTGCCTTCTAAATAGACACACACTTACACTCTAACAACAATCTCTGTCTATGGTGTACTAATCAGATTCAGGAAGTAATCTTGCCTAATAGCACAACAGTTTAGACAAAGAAACAGGAGGATCCCATTCGCAGTGCAGAAATCTAAATGAGTTATTCTGCTTAATCTTTTTCTAATTAAGTAAGGTTACTAACCTCAGCAGGTCATACAACAAGGACACAATGGTACAGGAGACAAATTTATTGACAAAAAATAAATTGCACAGAAGAAAAATAGAGATATTGCATAATATGGTAAAAAACAGTAATATTAATGGCCCTGCCTAATTACACGGTAGTAACGACATAGACTACGGATGCTGTCAGCAGAGGGTTAATGGATTATGTGCTTCAACTCATGTTCACTGACAAGTCACTTGAACTTCAACAAGACTTTCATTGTAATAGCATGACTGACGAAATGATGGATAGGTTTGCATGACTCTTCTCATCTCCCAAAAAAAGAGAAAGGAAAAGAATTTGCTTTGTTCCTTTCTGTTCCCACAAAGACCTGTATGTTATATGTACACCCAAACTTTTTATATGTCATATGTACATACATACATTTCACATGTCACCAGCACTGGTCTTCTATCATGTCTGTCTGCCTGCCTGCAGTAACTAAATTGGCTATGAAATATCTCCCTCTGATTACAAATTTATTTTCCCCTTGCAGCTCTCTACTGATTCCCTTTATCATTTCATCTAATCACCCCCACTTTCATTTTCTTTGCATCACCTTTATGCAGCTGACTTTCTTGTTGTTTTTTTTTTTTTTTTTTAATTTACCTTTCTTCTTCTCATTTTTTCCCTCTAATCTGCATATAAATGTCTGTTCAGTACTGGAAGTTTCATTTTAGGATTTATTCCTATCACCAGAAGTTTTTCCCCTTTTGGCTATTTCTCGGTTTTTCAGAAAAGTAAAAGACTATGCACCCTGCCACCCATAAATGCACATTACTTTTAAAATTAGTTATACTAGTCTAAAACAATACTAAGATGTTTTTTCAATCATTGAGTGACATTTGAGAGTATTTATAGAACTGACAATTAGAAACAGTAAACCACTCGTGAAAACATGAGTACAAAAAAGTTAGTTTGCATGTGACTGATGGGAGGGTAATGGAGGCTTCTTTCCCTCAGTATGCAGAAAGCTCAGAGTTAATTACAATATTAGAGGATGTAGGAGGTGCAATCACCTACAAATGGAACTAGAAACTCAGCTTTCCCCCTGCTTAAAAGATAGTCTTGCACATTTTACATTTCAGATTTTATTTACTAGGGAGTATTTCTGGTCAGATGTATCATGCTGCTTGGTTTGTGTGTATGTTAAGTGTTTGTGGATTAACTTTTAGTAAGAATGATTTCAGTGTTACAGTTTTTCATTAATTTGTTTTATCACTGATCTTGTATTTACCAGTTGTCATCCCCTCAAATGCCACATTTATTTCTGTGACTAAGATTGCTTTAATTACTTGTATCATTTTTTTTATTCACTCAATGTCACAGACTAAAGTCAGGAGTGCCATTTTGGACTTTTATCACCTCAGAGTAGGTCAAGGTTTGGAAAATAAGGTCAGATGAATGCTATATCACTGCACATATAATATATTCCAGTCTATCTGACTTCAGGAGAAGTAATTAGAGCAGTGGCATGCTTTGTGTTAGTGTATCAGACCAAGCCTGAAGGAACACCAAACTCTATTCTTCCTCTTCAAGTGTAGATCTGCATGGTGCGGTAATCCTCTTATATTTGAAATATATGAGATTATCAAAACAAGTCAAGCCTAATAATGTTTCTACTCTCCATGTAAATGCCAATACAGGACTTTCATCTGCCTCATATATCATCAGGCCTACCTACAGTCAAATAAGGGGTCTGAATGGAGACGTGATAAATCAGCGAGCAAACAAGAGTAGTATTACTGCAACCGAATTCATCCTCAAGTCTTGGCGAGTACCTTCACAAGGTGCTCCCTGTTTTTACAAAATGTCACCAAGATGACACTGATAATATAGACTGTATTTTATATAGCATATATCACGGACATATGTAACATAAAAATAAAAAAGATCGCTGGGTGCAGTACCCGGGATAAAAAAAGTGCCCAGTCCTGGTAGGCACACTGGTGTCACCACTGGAAAAAATGACAGTGTAGAATTGTCAAGACACACAAACATTCATACAATGGGGCTGGGCTAGGCCCAGGGGAGAATGGCCCACCCTGTTATAGACGGAAGTAACAATCCACAAAAATCACAAAAACTGATAGGCCAAAGAAGAGCCATAAAGATGACAGAGTGGACTATTGAGGATAATAAAGAAATTCTGTGTTGTTACTACTATGCAAAATGCCCAGAATTTCCAGACAGAAGATATACAAAAAGATTAAGACAGAAATTAGAGGAAAGAAAAATACCTGCAGAAGAAAAACTGTCAAAAGCTTCAAATGCAAATTTGTGTTTATTAATACAACCGATTTATGAAAAACATTATACAGACCAAGAAACCTTGGGCCATTTGGAAACAGAAGCAACTGAGGAAAAGCAAACATAGAAATAACAAAATCTAGAGATTTTTGAAAGGTTTAAAAAAGAAATATGGACATGGGAAATAGAGAGAGATCTGATATGGTGCAATATTTATGCAAAGGAGAAAGCCAAATTAATAAACACAGGAAAAGCAGCCTCAAAGAGAAATACAGGCAAAGGCATCCAGATATGGAAAATTTCCCAATACATAAAATTTGATCACAAAGAGTGAACTTAGGGCAGAAGATTAGTAACGTAGAAGTTAAAAAAGAAGAAGCTGAAGTTATGGAATACCTGTGAAGTATAAAAAGTGTAACACAGTTTTTATATGACAGCATGATGGAAAGTACAGTTGTGTACACTTACCATAAATGTAGATGTTTGAGTGTATTCAATGTTGCAGTCATCACCTGTGGGTTATCCCTGATGTGGTAGCCCTTGGCCGGCCCAAATACCAGATTCAATATTTTTGTGCACTGGCTGCCGTCTCCTGCAGTCTGACATCAGGTCGTCAGTGCTATAAAGGAAGGCAGCTGACATCATTACATCAGTTTTTCTTGCCCTAACCCATCACAGGCACAAGGGAAAAGAGAGAAGTTGTCCTGGTGGCTAACAGCCACCTTGGGAAGCATGTGTCCCACTTGGGGAAGATGTGAAATGGGGGGTGGAGGGAGGGAAACCAAGACTGCAGCAGTGAATACACTCGAACATCTACATTTATGGTAAGCGTACACTACTGTACTATGTTCTTCGTGTTTCATTGTTGCAGTCATCACCTGTGGGAGGATTCTCAAAGCCGAGATAAAGGGTGGAAGGATAGGTAGAGTCCTAGTATGGGTCAGGAGCTACTGCAGAATTGCAGAGACAAACCCTGCCCTAGACATAGAAAAGAGAGGTAGGTGCTAATGCTTTGTAAAGTTATAAACAGTGGTCCAGGTGGCCGCATCCAATATGTCTCTGGTAGGTACTCCTCTGAGGAAGGCAGTGGAAGTCGAGGTCACCCTAGTGGAGTGGATATGGATCGACTTAGGAATGGGTTTCCCATGTAGTCTGTAGCAAAAATGGATACAGTGTTAAATCCATTTGGAAATGGCTTGTTTGGAGATGGCTCCCCCCTGGAGCAAAGCTTGCAAGAAGCCTGTCAGTTTTTCTGGATGGTTTAGTGCAGTCCAGATAGTATCTGAGTTGTCTGTGCATGTCTAGTGAGTGTAGAATTCTTTCCCCCTTGTTTTGAGAGTTGGGAAAGAAGGTGTATGGCCTGGTTAAGAGTCACATCAGATACAACCTTGGGCATAAAGGAGGGATTAGTCCTCAAGGAGACTCTGTCTGCATGGAAAATTATAAAAGGCTCGATAGCCATGAGAGCTTGAAGTTCTGAGACCCTTCTGGCTGAGGTGATAGCTAGTAGGAAGACAGTCTTCCAGGAGAGGTATTACAGTTCTTTTGAAGTGGCAGGTTCGAATGGAGTTAAGGCTAGTTTCTCTAACACATAATTCAGGTCCCAGGGTGGAGTAAATGGTCTTCTGGGAGGCCTGATATTAGAAGTCCCTCTGAGGAATTGCTTAATCATAGGATGAGAAAAGAAGGGAAGGTCTGAATCATAATGGGCAGAGATGGCAGAGGCATGGAGTTCAATAGTGTAGAGGCCACTATTGAGTAACTCTGCTAAGTAATTCAGAATGAGAGGGGTGGAAGGTTGGGAGGTACTGCCCCCTATGGATTGTTTCCAGGAGCAGATTCTTTTCCATTTTCCTGCATAAGATTTTCTTGTGCTGGGTCTTCTGGCCTCTGTGATGATGTCCAGGACCTGTTTGCTTAACAGTGACTTCTTGTTAGTTTTTAGTGTATGAGCCATGCTGAAAGTTTGAGAGTCTGTAGGTCTGGATGCAGTACCTTCCCCCTATCCTGGGTCAAGAGATCTGACCTTAGGGGAAGCAGCTTCGGGGGCTGTAAGGTCAGACTGTGCAGCAAGGGGTACCAATGCTGTCTGGGCCTATTTGGACTGATGAGGATGGTCTTTGGTCTGTCCTCTCTTATTTTGATCAGAACCTTGGGAATAAGGGGCAAAGGAGGGTATGCGTACACAAAATGGGAGCTCCAGGGGAAGGTTAAAACACCCACCTTCCATCCTAGGAGCTGAAACTACCTGGTACAAAACTTGTGCAGCTGGTGGTTGAGGTGCGAGAAAAAGAGATCTACCTCTGGGGTCCCCCACTCCTGGGTGATTTGCAGAAAGATTTCTCTGTAGAGCTGACATTCATGGAGGTCCAGTAAGTTTCTGCTTAGGTTGTCTGCCAGTGTGTTGTTGATCCCTGGTAAGTATTGGGCAATTAGGTGTAGCCCCATGGAGGTGGCTGTAAGCCACAGACTCATGGCTAACCTGCACAGGGGGTAAGACTGAGTACCTCTATGCTTGTTGATGTACCACATTACTGTGGTATTGTTTGTTTTTATAAGGAGGACCCCTACCCTGAGATGGGGTAGGAAGGAAATCAGAGCATTTTGTACTGCCATTTCTTTCTGGTTGATGTGCAAGTGAAGTTGCTGGGCATTCCAGAGGCCTTGGGTATACCTGCCTGCTAGGTGAGTGCCCCAAGCTATGTCTGAGGCATCAGTGGTGATTTTCTGGCCGAAAGTGCGGAGGATGAAGGGAAGACCCTTGCTCATGGCACAGTTCTCTGCCTACCCGAGAAATTAATCTCTAATGCAAAGGATCAGTGGGAGACTGGTCTCTACGGACCGAGAGTGCTGACACCAAAGGTTCTTTAAGTATCACTGAAGCTTTCTCATGTGAAACCTGGCGAAAGGGATGAGAAGGATGCAAGATGCCATGTATCCCAGGGCTTGCAGGAACTTCCTCGCAGTGAGGTAACTTCTGAAAGCCAGCTGGGTGAAGTAGGAAGGCAGGAAACTCTGCTTTCTGGGGATAGGAAGGCCATTAGGGTTGCTGTGTCAAGCACAGCTCTCGGGAAAATAATTTTCCTGGTGGGGTTTTGCTTTGATTTTTTTCTCACTCATGGCGAACCCTAGGAGAGTTAGGAGCATAGCCGGCACTAGACATAGGCCAACTAGGCGGCCGCCTAGGGCGCCGGTCTAGCAGGTGCACTTTTCCAGTATTTATTTGGTATAGGTAGACCAGGATGGGGGCACCAGGTAATGTGGTGGGGGGCGCCGTGGAGCCCTTTTGCCTAGGGCACCATTTGACCTAGGGCCGCTCCTTGTTAGGAGTTTATTTTGACAAAGATAAGATTCTGGTGCAACTTTTCTTTGCTGTTCAACTGAATGAGACAGTCATCCAGGTAAGGGTAAATCTGTATATTTTTCTGTCTGCAGAATGCTATAGCTAGGGCCAAGCATTTGGTGAATACTCTGAGAGCAATGGATAAGCAAAGGGCAGTGCAGAGAACTGAAAGTGCTGATTGCCTGCTCTGAAGCACAGGAATTTTCTGTACAATTCCCTGAAGGGGGTGTGAAGGTAGGCATCTTTTAGGTCTAGTGTCACTAGCCAGGCATTTTGTGTGAGCATAGGCAGGAGCTGCTACAAGGTTAGCATTTTAAATCTGCGGACCACCAAGGAGGTCTTCAGTTTGGATAGATCCTGGATGGGGTGTCAAGTGCCCTCTTTTCTGGCAACAAGGAATAGTCTGGAGTTTGGATAGATCCTGGATGGGGTGTCAAGTGCCCTCTTTTCTGGCAACAAGGAATAGTCTGGAGTAAAAACATTTTCCTGTTTGATCTGGAGGGACAGGTTCTACTGCCCCCTGGTATATTAGTGTTTTTACCTATTTTAATGCCTCTGCCCACTTGTTTGGGGGGAGGTCTTGGTACCCTCTTGGAAATGGGAGTTCGCTGAAGGAGAATCTGTATCCCTGAGAAATTATTTTTAAGACCCATTGGTCCTTGGTTATAGAGACCCAATTGTCCTTTAAGAGGGTGAGCGCTCCTCCTATTTTTAGATGAGTGGAAGGAGGGCAGAGGGGGGAGGAAGAGTCATTGTGAGTGCTTACCATAGAAGTTTGGCTTAGAATGCCCTGCCTTAGAGGTAGAAGTGGTCCATTGTTTGCCTTTTTGCTGGCCCTGGGCTAAGGGCCCGGATGTCCTGTCCCTGCGGGGCTTACTTTGACCCTGTCTGCTGGGTGCAAGGAAGGCCCAGTGCTTAGTGGGGAAGTTCCTGCTGAATCTGGGTGGTTGAACTTGAAAGAAATCTTTTACTGTTTGAATAGATTTTGCTTTGTCTTCCATCTTTTTAAGCACCTCTTCTGCGTTTTCCCCAAACAGGCGTTCCTTATCTAGAGGTGCATCAATAAGTTTAGACTTGACATGATCAGGTAGAGGTTGTTCTTTCAGCCTTGCATGTCTTCTAATAATAGATCCTGTCACTGCTGCCCTGCTAGAGGCTTCTAGGGTGTCATATCCACACTGTAATGAGTGTTTGGCCACTTGACAAGCAGAGTGCAGTAAACCTGCTAACTCTTTGGAAATGGCACAGTCAGGAAATGTAGCAATCTTCTGTTTCAATTGTTCCAAAGTGTGTTGTTGATATTTTAACATATGGAACTGACAACTGAGTGCTCTGATAGCTAAGGTTGCAGAGGTCTATACTTTCTTACCCCATCTGTCCAGAGCTTTGGAGTCTTGGTCAAAAGGAAGAGAATTCTTGGCAGAACTACTCTTAGCTACTTTGGGTCCCTGTGTAATGACCTCAGGGTCTGCAGTAGGGTTCCTGTATAGGTATTTGTGAGAATCCAGTACTCCGTAGTACCTGTCGGGTTTTGCTGGAGCAGGAGGCAGGGCATCAGGGGCCAAAATGGATTAAAGGAAAACTTCATCCACCACTTCTATAATAGGTGGGATGGCCAGGGGTCTGTGCTGTGGCAGGTCCAGAAACTCTCATTTCTTTGACTGTCGGTAGTCCTGAGATTCCCACTGAAAATGTTCCCTGAGGGAGTGAAGGGTTTCCCTGAAGTAGAGGTCCTCTGAACGGGAAGCAAAGGGGATGGATTCTTCTGCAAATGAATCCTCATAAACAGTTAAGTGCTGTTGTTCCTCTTCAAGGGCAGAATAATCAGATTCCTCAGACTCTTGGTCTGTCAATTTCTGGAGAAGGAAGCCTTTTTCTTTTTGGAGTGGGAGCTTGAGTACCTCGGATAAGGGAGATGAGATCCTCCACCATTTTAAGCATTTGAGTTTGAGATGAGGGAGCAGTGACAAGATGGTGGCTAGAAGCAGATTTCCTAGGAGTGGCCTGGCTTCGAGGCCTGAGAGAATCCGTCGGTCTCTGAAAATCAGTAGTCGGAAGAGAAGAAGTCATTTTTTGTCTAGAATCAGTAGTGCGAACGGCCTCCTTGGAAGCTGGTACCTATGTTGGGGCTCCGGACCTAACCAAGGCAGAGACAGCCAAAGGCTCGGAAGACGAAGTGGATTTCTGCGGCATACTGGACTCCAAAAGGGTCTCAGCTTACGCCTGCATAGAAAACAAGTTGGGCATCGGGGGCTGCAAAAGCACCTCACTGAATTCCGGAGAAGTGACATTTTGCTTAGTGGTAGCATCGTCAGAAGGCTTAGCCTTATGTGGCCTGTCTCTATCTTTATGTTTTTTTATAATGTCGGCAAATGTTGGCTAACAGACACCATATCAGAATTTGAAGATGGAATATGAAAATAATTTTCTACAAAAAAAGCTCTACAGCGAATGATTCTCGCATTAAAGAGGGCAAAAAAATGTCAACAAGGGACGTCGTGGTCCGGGCCTAAACAAGTGATGCAGTAAGAATGAAAGTCTCAGTGTGGGATTTGCTTTCCACAGATGAGAGAATTGTTAACTTTTTTGGACATCGGTTAGAGCAAGAAAAAAGGGCCCCAAATGGGGTACTTCGCTTTAGATGTTTTCTGCTGAAATTCGACTTCTGGTAGCGACTGACCGGCACTCATGCGAACTGCTTCTGCTACGGGCTCCACAGCAAGAAAGACTGATGTAATGACATCGGCTACCTTGCTTTATATTATTGACGTCAGACTGCAGGCAACAGCAGCCGGTGCACAAAAACATAGTATTCGGGACAGCTGAGAGCTACCACAGCAGGGAAAACCAACAGGTGAGGACTGCAACAGTGAAACACAAAGAACATCAATGAGTCCCCCGAGTAAGAAGAAACAGGAGAAGCAGGAGACACATGAAGAAGAAATATGGACATGGAAGAGAAAAAGAGATTTAATATGGTGCAATATTTATACAAAGGAGAAAGCAAAACTAAAATATAAACCGAGGAACACCAAAGGTATTTGAAGAGAAATGCAGCAAAAGCAATCGGATTTGGGAAAATTTTACAATACAAAAAAAGAACAAAAGAGAATTAGTAATGGAGAAGTTAAAGAAATAGAAACAGAGGTTATGGATTACCTGCAAAGTGAAGGATTTAGAAAGGATTTAACACCACAGCAGGATAGAGCAATGGATCCCCAAATTAAGGGGACACTAGTGGAGTGGGAAACATCTGATCAGTTTCCATTTGAGGATACTTTGGAGCTTTCCATAGGAAACCAGTACAAAAGTTCAGTTGGAGTTGCACAGCAAGGGAAGGAACAGGAAACTGTGGCAATTCTGACATGCTTAATGTTGTGAAGTGCTAGGCCAGTGAGTTCCCATATGAGAGAACACAGGATGAAACTGAAGAGAATGTGGCACAGGAAGATGTTCTTGAACTTTCTGTAGAATGACCGCCGGAAATGGAGAACAAAGAATGTGCCCTCAGTTTAGAAGAAAATGATCTAAGAAAAGAGTTGCTTGATTTAATAGAAATGGACGGACATATTAAGATCAATGAAAAACAAATAGACTACAGAAAGTCAATAAAACTCAAAAACTTAGAAGTTTGATAAAACAAAGGAACACAGTAATTAGGACTGTCCATAGTGATCCATGCGATATAACAGAAGTAAATAGAATATATTATTGTGCAGCTAAATTAATAACATATAAAGTCTTACCACAAAATACAGGGCAGTAAGGGAAATGAAGGGAAGAAGTCAAATCCATCATGGAAGTACTGAAGTACTATAAAGCAATTAAGACAAGAAGTGTCACTGTTAGAAGAATACAAAGGATTAAATAAGTTCAACAAAAATACTGAAAAAGATAGATGGGATATAAGCAATGCACAGTATCAGAACAGATCATGACCTGTCATACACTATCACAAATAAACTAACAATATCAGCACAGGCAGAAAAAACAGAAGATGCACAGATAAATATAAAGGACAAGTACTAAATAAGCAATTTATTGATGATCCAAAAATGTTTAAGAGAGAATAGGGAAACAAAGCAAAAGGAATTGCACACCACTAAAAAAAAGAAAAAAAAAATAGATACATTTTGATGGAATATCTATGAAGATCCTGTGGAACAGAACAAAGATGCTGAAGGGTAGAAGAAGCAATAGAAAGAATAAGAAGTTCAAATGTACAGGATATGAAATGGGATGAAATAACAGCCAGAGAAATGGAAACAAAGTTAAGAAAAACACCTAACTGGAAAACCCCAGGCTCAGATGCAGTACCTAAAAAGTATTAACATCTTTACATGAAGATTTAGTCATGAGTAAGAACTATTTATATGCATACCCTGAACAGACACAGTTAACAACAGCAAAAACAATACTCCTACTTAAGAACGAACCTGCAAGCTATCCTAAAGACTATAGCCCAATAACTTGCCTTCCGACAATATATAAACTGTACACTAGAACTGATGTTGACAGAGTTTATAGTCATTAAGAAGAAAACTCAGTCACAGCAATACAAAAAAAGGGTAACAAAAGAAAGTCATATGGAACAAAGGATCATTTGTTGTTAAATAAAATCATAATGGAGAACTGTAAAAGGGGAGGCATCTAAGTGTGGCATGGATAGACTACAAAAAAGCATTTGACTATATTCCACATTCATGGACATACAAGTGCTTAAAAATGTATAATTGTTATTAATTTATTTATTTTATAAACATTTGTTAACTAGGAAAGTTGTATGAGACACACTAAACATTACAGCAACCATGAAATAGTGGCAAACCACTTTGCAGTTAAGTCATGATAAAGGACAAATTATTATTCCTGTTTAAAAATTCAAATAAGGGATATTCCAGGGTGACACTGTCACTGCTGTGCTTGTGGCTTGACCTGAACCCATTAAGCTGTCTACTTAACAGATTAGGTCATGGTCATGACTTGGCTCCCAGAAAAAAAAAAGTGTAAAGACTTACCTTCTTTTTGTGGATGATTTAAAACTATAGTTCATCAAATGAGGAACTGAAAGCACAACTGTAAGTGGTCAAAACATTTTTAGATGATATAAGAATGTCATTTGGTCTTGATAAATGTGCAAAAGCAACCTTTAAAGCAGGAAAGCTGCAGCACAAGAAAAAAACATCAGCCTGGGACAGGAATGCAATATAAAAGAACTTCAGCAAGAGAGAGTGCATAAATATTTGGAAATTGATGACGGATCAACAATAAAACATGAACAAATGCAAATAAACCTTAGTAAGGAATATTTTAGACGACTAAAATTAATACTGAAAACTGTGTGGACATCTAGGAACAAAGTTCAAGCTATAAACCATTTTGCTCTTACTGTCATAACTTACAGTTTTGGAGAGATTGACTGGCCTCAAAAGGTGTTAGACTGGTTGGACAGGAAAACAAGAAGGATTCTTCATGCTATCAAATGACTTATAAAAATCAGTGTATACCAAGACTATATATTCCCCATTACATGTACAAATCTGCAGTTGTCGGACTGCATACATATCTGCTGACCTCACAAGACCATAACATTGTGAAAGTTTTAAAACACAAGGAGAATAAGTCTAAGATGACTTCCCTGCTTAGTTTAGCAGATGCATATCAGTGTTAAGCAGGAATGCAAAACAAACCAGAAGTAGATAAAAATAAGGCAGCAACTGCTTGGAACAAAAATGGATATACCCAGTATTTCCAAATAAAGCTCTCTGCATCAAGCACAGTTTCCCTTAAGAGCACACAGGGAACACACACAGCCCAGGGTCTGGGTTTTTCTCTCTCTGTCTCTCCCTAGGTCCCCAGTAAAGCTCCCCACTGGCACAGCTGCAGAGTTAAGTCCTCAGCTGAGTGTACAAGCATAGCCCTCCACTAATCTCTCTTTGAAACTAGTGCTTTGTGTCCCTGATCCAAGTAGCTGACATAGACACTCTCTGAGATTTGATTTGCACATACACACACACACACAAACCTGGAAAAGGCTGGCACAGGTTTACTAGCTATACCCCCCTTCTGCTCAGACTATAATGTAGTTACTGCCATCAGACACTCTCAAGCCAGCTACTCTAAGGCTCTTACAAGGGTACCCAATTATACTGAGTGAAGTTAATATTAATATGAATGGTAGTTTGGCCATTGCAGTAAGGCTTTCAGGAGTGGCCACAGAGTCACCAAACAGATACGAGTACTCTCAAAAGGCTAAAATATTCTCTAAAGGACCAGACAGAATGAAAAGTTTAAATATATTTAATAATAAATAATAAAAGAACATGAAAATGCAAATATCCGTTTACAATAATTACCAGAGTTTCAGCCACAGCAAATATTAAAAATCACACAGGTTGACAGGTTCACATAGTTACAGAAAAACAATACTTAACTAATCTCACTATATTTTCCTGACTGATCTCAAGAGTTACTATTCTCTGGCCTCTTAATAGAGCAAGGCTAGATGAGGTAGGTGAGTGATCCTTCAATGCCAGGTTCCTGAAAAAGACTACCCCGACACTTCAGTCCCACCCATCACCAAACCTCAATCTTTGTCCTAGAGTACAGAATGACATCATACCCACCATGCTACCTGACCCCCGGTTCCCACACAACTCCCCACTGCCAGAAACTACCAGTCTTCAGCATCTCTGCATCAACAATACACACAGATAGCCCTACCAAGACCAGACGCAGCTCCCTGAAGCCATAGAACCACAAAACACCTCAACTCTTCCCATAGTAGCCAACAACCCACACTTCCTACAGATACTGCATCTCTGGCCTCACTCAAAACTGTGACATAACATCCCTATAGCCTAGGCCCAGCAATCTAATTTCCCACTAACCTTCAAAGTTTGAGATTAACCTCCTCTCTTCTAGCATCCCCCACCAAAACATATAAATTTAACAGTTACAACAATGCATATATATTTATTTTTCTGTCCAGCAGGGCACACTGCTGGCCACATCCAACACAAGCAGCTCCACAAATACATTCCCCAATACAAGCATATGCACAATCAGCTTGACACATGAATGAGACGCAACTCTCCTCAAAACTCCAGCTAGTCACACTGGCACATCCACTGCCCCACCTCTCCTGGCATAGTTGGCAATGCCTCACATCATCACAATGGGGCAAGACTGTTGCATTGTGAATTGTGAAAACATTATAATACTGAAGTAATACCAGGATTTGCAGCCAAAAATGAGGGCAATGTGGAAGAAGGATATCCAGACAGTTCCAACAGTAGTAGGAGCAATGGGCCTTATAAAAAAGAATTTACAGTCAAACTTAGATATGCTACCAATACATGAAACTCTGTATGAACTGCAGAAAGTCAACACTGGGCACATTGCTGGTGCTGTGAAGAACACTTTTGGCTAACACCAAAGACTGAAACAATACTAATTTCACAAACTTTAATCATACATCAACTTAAGAATGGGGTCCATTCCTGTCACGGTATTAGAAACCCAAAAGACATAGAGAAAGTAAAAAAGGTAAAACCAAATATACGGTTAAAATACTTCTTTGTCTTCTGATGTATGGTTGCTCAGAAAGATTCCTTTCCTTCTGACTAGAACAAGCATAAATACTTTCCTGGAACCTAGGTACATCATCTGTAGTCTGTCTCTGGAATCAATTTTACTGAACAGACAACAAAAGGCCTCAGTAATTCTGTGATGCAGTCATTATCCATATGTGGGCCACATCTCAAGAGATTTGACATTAAACTTACAGTCTAGACATTAAATCATCAAACACACACCTCAACTGATCTGTATGAAGTTTGTGAGCATCATGGCTGCTAGAGTCAAATTAGGAACACTTCAACTAAGTTAGAGAGTATAACCACGACCTGGTCATTGTTCTTGCTAGAAAGAAAAAAAAAACTAAGAAAGTACACTCTTTTGGATACAAAATAAGATATGGTAAGATTACTCAGTGTTCTAGTAAGCATGAACAATGTTTCTGCTTAGCAAAACTCTCCCATCTCCTAATCTGGCATATGAATACCATCAAAATGTTTTGCCCTTCAATCAATAGTGAACAACATATCAAAACTAGGAGACTCATTGTTTGCCACCCTAGAATAAGATATCCAACCTGTATCTTGCTTGACATCTCTCCACATGTAATACAGATAATGACCAGGATATGTTTTCTTCCCCATAGTGTTGTTTCTCAGGCATCTTCCAATTCAAAACATCACAGTCATAAAAAAGAAATATCAGAAATGCAGGTTGCTCACAAGTTCATATGTTTTTACTAAGCTTACAACCAAGAGAGACTATCAAGAAAATTAGCCATATCTTAAAGTACTGGTAGGAAACTAGTAATGGCTTTGCTAAATGCCATAAGTTACTTTAATAAAACAAGAAATTTAGAATCTTCTCAGCTAGGAGGGTGTAATATCTTCTCTATTACTGAAAGCTTTTATATAACAAATCCCAGTGGTTAAAACAGGTCTCAGATCTGATGCTAGCTTTCACAACAATGACTTTGAGGCAAAGATATTCATAAAAAATGAATGAGACATTAGCTTAATAACCAGAAAAAAGGTCACCTGTATGGAATAACTAACTTAAAATAATTATAATTACTGAAATCATTCTAAGTAGTATATTTTCCACATTATTTTTCTAGAAAGGAATATGGCTTTTCAGGTGGCTTGTTCAAAGAACATAAAATACAACACTGTATTCTGTAATGGGCTGATTAGGTGATGTATGAAGAGGGGCAATGATTGACTTGGACTGACCATCCATGCCCCTCTAGAATTAAATAAGCTACAGCACATTCATATTTATGTATCTTGCCTTTAAAACTCATTCCTTAATTAAACTACCTGCATACTTCTTTTCCACCTGTATTTTCTTGCATAATATATTACGTTAAACTGTTAATCTGGAATGTCTCTGCATCTCAGAAGTTAAATCCCATTATGTTTGATCTCTTCTCTCTCTAATCACCAAGCTCACTGTTTGCACTGTAGAACTGATACATTCTTCAATGACTGTAATTTAAATGCAGCTTGTTTCTGTAGTTAAAACGTCCAGGCTGGGATGTCTCATCCACTGTCCAGCGTGGTACAAATACCGTAGTTCCAATATCTAACATCTTCCCGAAACACACATATATATACACACACACACACACACACACATACACACACACAGACATACACACACACACAGACATACACACACACACAGACATATACACACACACACACACACACACACACATATAAACATGTATAGTACCACCTCTATTAATGGCCAAATTCATACTTTATTCATCACCTTTTGGTCCACTTCTACTAAACATTAAGTGAACTGGACTTCTGGAATCAATGTTTTATAAAATGGGCAAACATTTCCCTTTTCCTACAAATTAGGAACATAATACAGCAATTATGTATAGTTCTAGTAAGGTTGTTTTTCTTTTTAGTGTAAACAGTTTTAAGTTTCCCTGGTATAACTGGTACAAACCTTTGCTGTTATACTGAGAACTCTGTGTATTTTATAAAGATCTGTTTTTTTTTTTAAATCTACAATACATATTAATGTCAAGTTATATTAAGTACTTATGCAAGCTTATTCAGGCATGTAAATTCAGTCATTAGTTTAAAAGATCTCTTTATAGATAAAAAAACTTGTAGGGATGCCATTTCAGATAATATAATCATGACTGGTACAAACAAAGTTCCATTAATATTTATCTGTGTTAAGACCCTAGTATAATGTGCAATTATGATACTAGGTATTACATTTTAATAAAGTAAAAAAATGTAAGTCTAAAGATAAACTGCATTATGCTACATTTGGCTTAGAATAGTATTTGAGTCATGAAGACAAATCTAATAGTTGAACACAAAAAGTAAAAAGCAGAAAAGCCACCACAGCTAACCATATACAAAATGGCCAAGACATCTTCATTTGGTTTAGTATTTTATTGATCTTTATTAAATGTATGGTTTTAGCTGTGGTGGCTGGTCTGATTTTTACTTTTTGGCTTGCTTTGGACATAACAGACCAACCTTCAGTCATTTGCATTATTTTATTTATTGCAGTTTAACAGAAAGCATTAAGGCTTGGATCTACTAATGTACATCATACTGCAGTAGCGAGTTTGATTCCCTGTTTGGTGTGCAACTCCGAGCAGATCATTTAATCAGACAGTGGTCTAGGGCTAAAAAGCAGGCATTTATGATTAGTGGGCTTTCTCATTTACCAGCAAAATAAAATATTAATTTCATGTCGAATGTGCATATATTCATTTGTTATTTACACTACTGGTACACATTTTCGAGGTGTTTGAATATATCAATTTTATTTTGAATCCCAAATACAGACAGATATAGATACATTTTGAAATAATTCTGTTGCTTAGCTTTAAACAGGATTATGTGAGCAGTGCAAAGAGAATGATGTGGCAAGAGGACATGAAAAAATATGATGGTTTTCAGTTTGTAGGGCAACCAGACTGTCCATTTTAAAGAGATTTGTAAATGATCTAGTCAACTAAAAGATTAACTATACTTAGTAAACTCTGTGTGACTGCTACTAATATGTAATAGCCATCTGGTATGACTTCTGCTCACAAGGACACAGTTTCTTGTACTTATGTTTTTTTTTTCTCCAGCAAAGACTTCTTTCATTTTTTTTCCAGTACTTGACTACCGCCCAACAGTTATTTAGTGTTATTAAGTATTATAGGTTCATAGGTAGCTACTAGGCTATCAGCTCAAGGACCTAAGTAAGACTAGCCAACAAGGTTCCCTGGCTTATGCCACCCATGAAAGTTATTTTCCTGTGCCACTGTCAAGCAGAGCCACAGAAGTCATCTCCAGGGTGTATTTCCTGTTTCCCATCCACTCATCAAGATTTTTCTTGATGAGTGCTAATGAGGAACTTTGCTTGACATAGATGGGTAGCTTGTTCCAGAGTATGGGAAGTCTCTGGGACAGGAATCTATCCCACCAGCATTTCCTGTTTATTGTGATGACAAGGTTTAGGTCCCTAGAGAGTGTAGCCCGGAGGTATTGGGATTTCTTTAGGTGTAGCATGTCCAACAGCTCTGGGTTTTACATAGCTTTATATGTTAGGCAGAGATCACCTCGGAGTAGCTGATATGCTATGGAGTAAAACTGGAGTTTTTTGAGATGGTCAGTGTAGGGCATTTGTTTGAGGCCAGTAATCCTCTTTGTGTGGTACTTCTGTGGCCTTTCCAGCTGCTGCAGATGTCTTGTGAGGTACATTCCAAAAGGGGCGTTGTACTCTATAATGGGTCTAATGAGTGTCGAGTAGAGGGGAACAATGATCTCTTTTTTTCCTGGATGAGAACCCTTTTGTGATGAGGTGTGCCACGTAGAAGGATTTCCTAACTACTGTGGCGATGTAATTATCAAAGGAGAGACTACTGTCCAGCTGGGTCCAAAGGTCTCTTATCACACATTTGGCGTTAAGTAGACTGCCGCCTATATGGTAGTTCATGGGTACTGAGTTTTTACCGAAGGGGATGACAATGCACTTTTTGGCATTGAGCTTGAGGCCGTGGCTCTGACACCAGGCATCTGTCTTAGTGAGGCCCTTTGTGTAGGATGTCCACATCATTTGGGGACTCTACTATGACTCCTAGTTTGCAGTTATCTGCGAACTTCGTAACCAAAGGCCTTCTGTGTTAGCCTGTACTTCAGAGAAGTAGATACCAAGCATGTGTATTATTATTATTTATTTTATTTATTTATTTATATATTATTTTTTTAGTGTATCTTATTACTTAGTAACCTACATTTAGAGCAATTCCTAATGAGCATATATGATGACAAATGAAAAAAAAATGGGAGAGGGGCTTGCACAACAAGTGAATACCGTCTTAACAGCATTGCTTACATTTCAAAGTCTGCAGAAAGATTGTAGAAAGCATCTGAGGAAATAGCGGCAGGTTATATTTACTCTATGCAAGAATATTACAGTTCTGCTAAGTAGCAAAGCACAATGCATGCTCAACAAGGAACATTGATGACTTAAATACAGGAAGCAGTTACCCAATAAAGACTTGTAGCACTTAAGAGGTACCACCTCACAGCCAAATCATCATAATTGGAATCAGAAAGCAGCAGCATTTAGGTACTCAATTATACTTTTGCAAAATTAATTTCAGGCTGCTCTTGTTAGTACTCCTATAACTACCTGAAAATTGATTAGACACAGTTAAGATTCACATATTTCTTGAAGAAATTTTCAAGAAATATAACATAACATATTCTGCATCAAGTAGTAATCTGTCAGTAGGTTGGCTTTTACATATACACAAGGATGCAAAAGTAAGGAATTACTTTTAAATTAAAGAATGAATGCACAAAACTGAGAAAAATATTTGCACTTCTCTCAGAATTGTGTAGGATTAAATTTACTGTACTTACATTTTACAGGTTTAGGAGGTACAACTCCTTTCCTCTATACACATACACACACATGACACGAGAGATTTAGATAGTAGGGCTTCCCACTCTCAAAACATTATTTTTACACTTCTATTCATGTGATATTCTAACAGTCTTGTGCTATTCTTTGAAAGAGTGAAAACTCTCATTTAGAGTGTCAGGTATATTAATGTAATGTTCCCAAATTCTGGCTAATGTGGGAAGAGTGTGTACATGCTACTGAAAGGAACAACAGAATAATAGGCATGAGATGGGACCTGATAGCACAACAGCCAATGGTAATCTAAAACTGAGACTTAAAAGAATGGGTATATGGGTACATTAGAAACCCTTATGTGCCATTAGTTATATTTCTGCAGCAACTTTTGGGATTCTGTTATTATCTTTGTGGGGGATTTAAAAAGGTAGTGTCACATGCATACCTTTGTGTGCATGTTGCAGTAACCTTTTGGGATTCAGGAAAAGCTCTAACACTGCTGCACAATGCTCTAACATGAAGACATGCAGCACCATGTAAGACTAACTCTAAGCCCATAGCTAATTAGCCATGTGTTCTCTCACCTGGAACCACCTTCAGGAAGGCACCTACATGCCATGTAATACAGGACAGCTCCACCACATTGTGGTAGTGAGCACAGCCTAAAGATTGTGCTGAATTACTTAACAGAGAATCAGTAGGAGTATTAGGTGGGGAGCTACTAAGCACCAGGAAATACTTCAAACTTAAGTGCCACAATACAGGGATCATATGATGGGTGAAAGATAGAGACAGCAGTTTAAGTGCCATAACTGCACCATAAGCAGGATGGGAATCAGTGGTATTGGGGGAAACACTAGCTACCAGAGAAACTACAATGGTGCCATACCAACCCCTATGTTATAATAGGGATTGTGGGAATGGAAGGAAAGATGAGCTGCCAAGGAGTATTCTAAACCCTTCTGCCTTAATGGCAGTTTAACTAGTATGGGGATCAGTAAATGGGGAAAACATTAGATAGGGAGGGGAAGGAAGACACGTCAGGGACAGTTACAATGACTGTAGTGTGTGTGTGTGTGTGTGTGTGTGTGTGTGTGTGTGTGTGTGTGTGTGTGTGTGTGTGAGTGAATGAATGAGGTGAATGCCAATGCCTAGATGAATGGCAGTAAGCTACTGCAATGTGCATATCAGCAATGATCTGCATGTCACGTTACTAACTACAATTTAGAGATATGCAGATTAGCTGATAATGAGGTATTGCCTCATCACAGCAAAAGTGTATCTAAATTTAAAAATACTGTAACGAGAGGGCAAGGCCAGACTCTTTCATGATTTCCCTAGTTTGTCTTTTGCTTTTCTGAATTGCTGAGATGCCATTAAGGTAATATTCCTGCATTGCTTTTCCCCATTACTAAATTTAATATTTTTTGCATCACTTCCTTTATGCCTTAAACTTTTTTCACTCTGCCAGTGCAATGATAATAATGTCAACTATTCATTCATGCATAGCACAAACCAGCAAAGCCTTAATTCCATGAAAATACTTTTTTTTCTTTTGAGATTACTACAATGCTATAACTGAATGTATTCTATATAATATCATCTATAAACACCAAATTGCTTGCTTAGATAACCATTTAAGATACTTCCCTTGACAGTGCCTTCAGTCATGAAAAAAAACTGTTGGCATTTGTAAAATTTTGCATCAGTACACTATGCATGCCCAAATGTTTAAAATAATTTTACTGTGAAGATTAAGCAGCAAGTATTTACCTCTAATTACTGTAAACTAATTTATTCCCAAATCAGCCATAGAAAGTCAGTTATTTTCATGTTTTGTTTCACTAAAATTTTTCTTACACATTAAAATTTTTTTCCTCTGGTGATCACATGCCACTATATATGCACTTCATATCTGCTGGGGTACGGCTCTTGAATTCAGGTCGCTTTTCTGTGACTCTTGAAACAGCGAGCCAAACTAATTAAAAGCATATTGTCAAATGTATGTATGTGGGACAAGATCCTATATTACCAAAACAGACTGAGTTGCAGCCTGGCATCCAGTTAATTAGCTCCAAAGCCTTATGGGGGAGATACATACTAATTATTTTTAACACAGATTTGTTTTATTGGGCTTCACTAGCAAATAATCACTGACTTTAAGCAAATAACACTGTTAATTTGATTTAAACTTTTGGTAGATTTTCCATCTACTTAGCTATTTTATATACTTCCTTGCCATCTTCATCTAATGTATACCAACTGTACATCGTTTCAACTGTCATGAATTAAAAAAGTTTCTGATCATACACTGCTCCTTGTATACGCTCTGATGTCCGTTTCATTTTTCTGTTTTCTTTATAACTAAGTCTTCTATGCACATGTAACTTCAAAGTATCTCTTCCTTAACCATCTGCATGACATAAGTATGCAGTTACTCAGATCACTTTTATAAGTGAACATTAATCACTGTTCAGAATACATGCAGCACATTCTTCCATCAAAAGGACAATTGCATTTTGCTCTGCTTTGCCTGCAATGCCAACAGATGTTTTGCAAATAAAGTCCTGCAGAGATCAAAAGTATGTAACAGTATGAAAGTGGGAAGTGTCAGTCTTCACTTCCGTTATGGAACCTGTTGTTCTTTACAACCTGAAAGTCATGCGGTAAGTAAAGTACTCTGTGTTCCCAATGAAGGCATGTTAAGTGCACTATAAATATAGAATGATCACACAGGCTGTAGTATTCTAAATGTTATGTAATTCAAAATTGTTATCAATTATAATAGCTGGCCCACACACTCACACACACACACACACACACACACACACACTCACACACTCACACACACTCACACACACACACACACACACTCACACACACACACACTCACACACACTCACACACACTCACACACACTCACACACACTCACACACACTCACACACACTCACACACTCACACACTCACACACTCACACACTCACACACTCTCACACTCTCACACTCTCACACTCTCACACACACACACACACACACACACACACACACACACACACACACACACACACACACACACACACACACGTAAATACTATCAGCTGCAATATTTCATTAACTTCCTTTCTTCTATCTACATACCTTGCTTTGACTCTATTTTTGATTGTGATTCTTTCTTTCCTTTCAGCATGACAGCCATAATATAAAATCTATATACAATGCATGTATATATTTTATTCACTCACTCTGTATATAGTGCCATTTATCAATTGCCTTTATTCCATCAAGCCAACTATATTCACTGTATATAATATATGCACATATTGCATGTTGTTATTCACTGTGTGTATAATGTCATGTAACTAAAGTGCTACTACTGTCTCTTCCCTGGGCTAAAACTGAAATCAGTCCAGTGGGATCCATGTTCTACCCCAGTCTAAACTCAATGAATTCTGAAAATGTCTTCCAGTTCTGATAAAACATTAAAGTAACAAAGCAAATTAGTTGACGTAACAAATTGACTGTTATTAAAACAAGGCAAAAGCCCCTCTCCCATTGTTAATTCTGGAATTCTTTATAGATTATGGTACCTGCACACCATGATAATAAATTTTTGTTTGGAGAATATGCCTGAATATGGAGTAAAGCCCATCAGTTAACTTGAATGATGGTACAATTATTGAATGTTGTATATTACGTGCCATATTTTTTTTTCTAGTAGATTCATCAAGCCCCCTATTGTCTGCCATAAGTCTGAAGCTTGTGAAATATTGTACTAATGCCTAACAGTAGGGGTCCAAGTCTAACCTACTGAATGCAGTGCAGACCCTACTATGTAATTAACTGGTCTCTTTGTTGCAGATTGTTCCACTAAAGTAAAAATAATTCTTCAGGCCATCTCTGACTCTCCTCTTGTAGTAGCCATGAAAACATGGACATCATCCACACTAGGAATGAAAGAATAAACTAACAGACGCATGGAAAACTATCTACTTTATAAACAAGAAACTGGTGAATGATATGGATATGAGAAATTGCAAGAATATTTTGAAAGTAAAGACTTCCAGATGAGAATATACCACAAAGCAATAAAGATATAATTCAAAAGTCTTAGTATAAAGCACTTCTGATATTGCAAAAATGCTACTTAATCTACATAAATAATATCTGAAAGTGATACAAAGATCAGGCATGGAACTACTTTGTAGCAGATATGTGGAGTACATCACGTTTATTAAAGATGCACAATGAACTGATAAGAAACAGAATTCAAAATTATGTGGGTAATATTACAGTTACCAATGATGGAAGAAAAAGCAGAAGACTTTCAAAGGTCTACTGGCAGTGATTTAGAAATTCACATTTGTTTAACAGATGGCCTGATAAAAAAATATCAGTAAAAAAGAATTGTGGCCTCATTTTTCTTTGAAGAAAAAAATTAGTTGTGGACAGAGCATGATTTTGTAAAAATGGGAAAGTAATTGTTCCCATTCAGTGGAGAAGACAAATGCTTAAAAGGATAGATGAATCACATATGAAGATAGTAAAGAGGAAAGACACTATGCCAGATACAGTGCTTTGGACAGATACATCAACTGATACACAACTGGAAGTAGATAGTTGCCTCACTTGCATTGCATACCATAACAGTCCAGAAGAAGAAGAGATAATAGCATATCCAGGTCCAGATCATCTATGGGCTTTTGTGGCTAGAGATATGTTCCTTTTCAAAGGAGCTATGCATTTCATACATGTGATCGATTATTCTAAATTCCTCCAAAATAATTAAGTGACAGACTATGATTAAAGCATTAAAGTCTATAATGTCAAGACACTGGATGTCTGATGGTGTCATTTCTAACAATGGTTCACATTACACAAACTGTGATTTCAAAGGATATGTGGTTGAGTAGGAATTCAGACATATTATTGCCAGGCTGCACAACTCACAGTCTAATAGACAATTGGAAAAACATCGAAGCAGCAGCAAAGCGTTTAAGGACTGGTATCTTGCAATGTTGCCATAGAGGAATACCCCACTAATGGGACTTGCTCTCTCACAACCTATGGTGATAATGGGCAGAAGATTGAAAAGCAAATAATCTACTTCAGCTACATTGCTGATCCCTGACAAATCAACAGAGATTCCTGGAAATGTTAGAAAGAAATCAGAAGAGACAGAAATGCTGTGATGACAGGTACTAGAAAAGAGTACTCGACTTATAAGTTGGGTAGAAACCGAAATACAAACGCCATGATTCCAGCCTGCAGTTAGAGCAGTTCACGGGGAATATGGTAACCTTCGCACTAGAAATTAGGGAAGTCTGTGCAAGACAAATTCAGTGAGTTTAAGGACCTAGAAAGAACAACAATCAGAAGTGTCACAGTCTTCATGCATCTGGAGCATTTATCCCTAGGCCTGAAGATGGGCTCTGTCCCAGTCGGACTTTCCCGATACATAAATGTTAAATAAAATAATAAAAATTTTACACATTCATTACAAAAGCTGCACCTCTAAATAAACTTGTAGTACGATAAAATCAAAATGGTGTGATAGGAACGGAAGCACACCAGAAAAAAGTAGTGTCAAACACAATGATTAATAAATAAGTAAGCAAAGTTTAGCATTTGCATCCACATTCATATCTCATGGATGTCATAAGAATTAAATCCATTAACCCCACTCACCCTGTTTATGTACAGCCAAACTTAGTCTGTCATCAGTTCTTAAAGTGGCAATCCATCACACCAAGTAAGTTAAAAATAGGTAAAGAATAACGGATGCTAAAAATAATTATATATATATATATATATATATATATATATATATATGTGTGTGTGTGTGTGTGTGTGTGTGTGCGTGTACACACATGCATACAAACAATTTAAATATGTATTTTTTCCAGAAACAATTTATAAAAGCTTCATGAAATTTAAATACTAATACTGATAATAATAATAATAAATCGGTGCTTGCAACTGCTTATTTGTTGTTTGTTCAAATATGTATTTATTTACCAAATGTGTATATACATCTAAAACATTTTATTAAAAAAATCTATACTGCCTACAGGATAATATAAATAAAATCATTGAATGGGGTGGCATCCATCCTTAACTGCCAGGATAATTCCTTGTATTCAAGTCAGTTCTCCAAATATCTCTTCTTTAGATTGCACACAACTTTCTCTACTGTTCTGAAGATGAAATCCTTGAAGTTCAGACAATCTACAGTGTTTACATAAACTATTCTTCCTGTTCCCTCTATTAGTATCATAGCAGTGTTGGTAGACTTTTTTTCTAAAACTCTTTCTGTTTTCCCTATAGTAATTTGGGTATGCACTACAAATAGCTGTGTATGTAACCCATTTTGTTCCACAGTTCCCTGAAGATAGATAAAGTACAGCAAGCTATAGCTGAAAAACAAGCCCAGTGAGAACAGCCCTGTTAACTTTCTGAGAGATGTTAAAAACTGAAAAGACAAGACAGATATTGGGACTGTTTAATGATTCTACAGAATGAAAAGTTTAAATTATTAATTTATGTACTTAATGTATTTTGTTCTCCCACCAGCATCAGGTTCGTTGATCACCTGTGAAATACTGTGACTCTTCCCACTAGTCCTTAACCAAATGAGATCTAGGTCCAAATTCCAAAAGAGCTGCTCTTGCTGTAAGGGGACTTAATTCTGTGCAAGGCCTATTTGTAATCAGGCTTATTACAGGGACTCCAAAGCACCTGCTCTCAGTGCAAGTGGTCATTTACACCGACAGCAAGTCTTTTAGAGTCTGAGCCCTGATCACAGTATAGCAGTCATCTAGACAACCAGTATATATCTATTTATTCCCTATGCATGCTTTTAAGGCTACAACAGACAGGTATACAATGGGTCAATTCTTTAGGCTCACCACATGGGTCTACCCACGTCATACCCCTCTGGAAGGCAGTCGCCTCCAAACATCTCCATTAATCATTAAGGATTGTAGACAGATTGTGCAATCCTAGACATGCAGATAATTATCTCCAGTCTGTGCAACCCTAGGCACATGCAGATAATTATCTCCACTCTGAGGCAAACAGACGTTGCCTCATGTTTCTATTTTCTCCAACATGGCAGCTATACAAGCTGCTTCAATAAGCAAATGCTGGCCTTCACGGCTGTACTTAAGTACTCAAGACTTCATAACACTAAACTGCACAGCTGGGTAAAACGGTTGGTTACTGAACTATTCTTTAATATTGTTTAATGTTCAAAATGTTTTTGTCATTTTTTTTACCTCACTAGCTGCTCATCATCAACATCATGACAAATTAAACCATCAGAGCTGCAAAAGTTGGCCAGAATGGGGCATGATTTAGGTAGCCATAATCGGTAGCTCAGCTTTTACTTCATATACTCAAACACCCTGAATGCAAATGACAATGAACCAGCAGAAAGGTGTGCAATGGTTTGACTGTAGATGCCATAATCATACAAGGGGCATTCTCATCAAGTAACATCAACACCCCTGCCAGGAAGCATGAGCTGTGCTTCCCCAGTCTCAGACAGGGAAACTACACTGACTTTATGTGCCCCCAAAGTGCATAGGATGTTCCTACCCAAAAAGTTTTAGGTTATGATGTAAGCCCATGAAATGCTTAATAAAATGGGTCTATATTAGTTTATTGGCTAAACAGCAAAATTCATTAAAGCAAAGCATGGAATTTTACCCAGGGTTAAGAACCACTGGGCCATCACCACAACTCTGTCCTTTTCCCCACCATAGTAAGATCTTGGAGTTGATATATATAGTTAGGGGGAGTGGGGGGTGCACTTGGATGTATTTGATTTAGTGCAGTGTGTGTTTCAGAGTGGTATAGTGCAAATGGTTCCTAACCCTGGGAAAAATTCCATGCTTCGCAGTAATGAATTTTGCCGTTTTAGCTTTCACTGAATACGTATTGGATGAACATGTATTTCAGTGAAATTAATATAAACCCAATAAAATACAGACTGTGAAAAATGTGACAGTCAACATGATACCAAAAGCTAGGTCTCCAGATAGATTTGTAGTACAGCGAGATATATCAGAAGCACAAGTCTAGTGTGAACTGTTCTGTTAACTTTTTGGAATATGGGAGAAACTAAAGTAACCAGATTCTTCATTGTAGTTAATGTGTCTCCGACTCGCATTTTATTTTTAAATGACAGAAACAGCCTCTTTTACTTTAAAAAGGGGGATATTCTACATGGTTATAGTGATTTAAAATTAGATAACCACCGTAACTAGTAAGCCATGTGGCATACTATTTTTTTCTAGTAAAGCCTGTTTAAATTGCTATGTTGTGGGTGTCTAACTCATCTCCTGTGTCTCTGCATTATTTATTAATCCTTCTGACATAGCAGGTATGTTCCAGCTCCCACATACTACATACCTGGCAGCAAATCCCACTACAAGATATTTAACTGAAGTCTCATGATCTCCTCCCCCTTGAAGATAGCCTCTGTAGAACAGTAAGAAGCTGTTTGGGAATGTGTTATACATAATATGTCTATGATGGTAGCTAGTATTAAACCATAACAATCTATCGGTTAATTACAGAGTGGAGGAATATGATGCCTAATGGAACTACTTCTCCTCCATCTGCAAACATATTTTTATTGGCCTGACCACTAATTTTTACTTTACATGTTCAATGTTCTTACATGGAATTCAAAGATAGTTACTAGGAGTGGCAAGCCCTAAACTTAATGTCGTCCTGCTGGTACTATCCCTTTTCAATTTAGAGACAGACCATCTGCAGTGATTCTATACAATCACCATGATGGGCTGTTTCCAAAGCTGTGCTTAATGTTAATGAGGCAGTTTGAGGAAGCAGCCTATGTGAATTAGCCATGCACTCTCCCACAGAAATGCCTGCATTAAGGGAATATAAACAGTGGCATAAATTACCATTGCCAGGCATGATGACAAACGCAGCTGAAAAGCTGTGAGTCTGCACTGTAGAGTCCCCAGTATCTAATGTCCCACCTCTCCATAATGTTTTATGTTGCCAACCTTCCCAAACTATCAATAGCATCTCCACTCCCCTCTCCTCTCTCCCAGAGCTCCACTCTAACATCCATCATTATTAAGTGACTGTAGTTATCTATGATTTAGGAAGAGAAAGGAAAAAAATAAGAGGAGACATCAGGGATGTTCTATAACATCAGTAAGAGTCATGGCAGTGTGTGTGTGTGTGTGTGTGTGTGTGTGTGTGTGTGTGTGTGCGTGTGTGCATTTATACATGTTCATGCAAGACTAAATGAGGGGAGATGCCTTTGCCAATGCAATATGTGGGCTGCCAATGGTGATTACTGCAGGAAAGGTTTCATTAGTAGTAAGGGTAATGCCATGTAATTCAGAGACATGCAATTTATCTGATAAAGATGCCATTCCTCATTGTGGCTAATGTATCTCTGAGTCATATTTTTGCTAAATTGCAGAAAAAGCCCCTTTTGGCTGCAGGTTTTAGCATCAATGGCAGGTTCTCTCTAAATCCCAGGTGACATAATTTCCTTTTTCTTCAAGTGCACCCGATATTTCAGTAGATAATCCTTACCAATTAAGGACTACTTATTTGCTCTGACTTTATTAGAAAATTTGGCCACCATTCTCAAACTATCAGCAGCATCTCCACCCACTTGCCCTGTCTCCCAGGACCCCTCCCTTTATTTTATTTTCTACTTCACAAAAATCTCAAAAGATATTAGTTACCTACTTGAAGACTTGTGCACAGACATACCCCAGGTTAAGATCACATTTTTCTTGGTTTATATATCACTGTAGGAAATTTCTAGTGCAACCTCTTCATCACATTTTTAACCTTTGCTTGACACAGCATATAATGCAAAACATCTGAAAAATAGCACTCATTACTTCCGTGCCCAAACAATATAAACCTCAAAAGACCTTACACTTTCATTCCATTTCTATCCTACCTACACTTGACAAGGCAGTACTGAAAAAATATTCATATTCATTTGTCAAGCTATATTCAGCAATATCGTCCCTTTACCTCAAAACAGTGTGTATTCTGGACACATTGCAGTACAATGACAGCACATTGGTACCTAAATGATGGCATTGTCTCAAGCATGGACGAGAGAAGCAATATATATTTGTTGACCTCACCAAAGTCTTTGATCTAATGAACTACGAACTCCTCTCTCACTTCAGAACACTGACATTAGTAACACATCCCTCACCTGGTTCCAAGACTTACTGTCAAACAGATTCTTCACAATGAAATTAGGCTCATCCTTCCTTCCTTCTTAGCCTACAACTCCTTCAATGGGAGTATCAGAAGTTTCCTTTCTCTATTTTCATTAAATGAATACATCATGTCCTTCCTGCTCAACAAATCATCATCTAAGTGGTTGCCATAGTAACCTTTAGAACGCACCATGGTTACTCTACAATTGTAACATAACTGCAAAAAGACCAACTCCTACAATTTCTGGCTCATTTACCACAAGATAATACTTAATCCTACAAAAGCAAAAAGTGTGCTATTTGGCACCACAAAGAAACTTAATAAAATCACCACAGTCACCAAATATCACTGCTCTTTGTGGACCACCAATAGAAACAAACAACTCCATCAAATACTGCAGTTTGTGGCTATAACAGCCTCTGATATTCTATACCCATACTGGAATACTGAGGGCAAAAGTTAACTCACTTCTCATATGGGCCAGAAAAGCTCACCCTACCAATCCAAACCACCCAGAGCAGCTATAGGCAAAGGAGCCCATTTGGCCCAGCTCAAGCATAGATTATTCATAACAGCCACAGCCTCTAAGAAAAACTCCTCCATATTTCAGACTATCAAAAACAAAATAATATGTTGCTTTATCAATGACTCATTTGCTCATGAGCATCATTTCCTCAACCCTCAAAAAAGTCAAATTGCTCTCAGTTTAGCACAGAGTATACCGTTAGGTTCTCTCACCTTCAGTCCTGTCCACCCTAACTCATTCTCACCACTGGCTGCCAAACATTATACTAAACACAAACACACACATACACACTGCAACTTCAGATGATTCTTCTAACCCCTTCCCCAAAGAAATAACAAGGCTACACTGCACAAACCACTCATTCTCCATTCTTGCTCCTCAAATATGGGAATCCCTCCCCACTCCCTAATGGAACTGCAATCCCCTTTCCTTGCCTTCATAAACAAACTTAAATTCTTCCCTCCACAACAAATCAAACTGTACTTGCCACATAGCTGGCCACATCACTTTAGGGCACTTCAGCCTCTAGCCTTACTTTTTCTCAAATGGCAACACCTGTTAACTTCAACTCTCTCCCACCCTTTCCTGAGTTAACTCTCATTACCTCCAGCATTTCCAGTATGACATAAACCTGAAATATTAGGATGCAAAATACGCATTTCTCTCAGAATTATTGCTACTGTACCGTTTTTGTTATATATGGTTACTTTATGATATGTACTTGCTTGCTGTCTGTTCCACTTTTTTTGTGTGAATTATTTCATCTGGGCAGTACCTTCAAATTTGTCAGTTGTGATCAGTGTACTCCCCTGGTAAAAAATGTAAAATATAATAAAATAAAATAAAAATGTTGTGACGACGAATGTACTGACATTTATCCAAGACAGACCAAGGTGTTAGACTTACTGCCTTAACTTAGAATTTTGATCAGCTATCCGTATTTATGGTGTTAACTATCTTTGCACACTTTGCTATGTCCACTTTCCTGAGTGTTAACAATTATTTAAATACCTTTTCAGCATGACAGAGTAACTTAAACCCCTTTGTGGCATGACAGTTCATCAGGTTTTATTTTTTTATTGTATTCTAGCAGTGACCATTTCAATGATATGATACTTTATACTATTATTGCATTGGCAAGAATACTAAAGTAAATCAATTTATGTCTCCTGAAAATTATCAGGCTCTCTCAGTCACTTTGACCATTATGTTGGATGTTGTCCTTTAAACACACACAGCTGCACGCTTAAATTGATATTTTAAGGAAATTACCCCTCTCACTTATCTTCAAGATTAGATATTTCTCAGAGAAAAAAAATGCCAAAAGTTTCCAGATAAAAGAAAAGTGCAAGCTTGTGTAGGAAATAAAATACAAAACACAACAATGCTGAAACTTCTGGAATAGACACTGAATATCCTAACTACCCTCAGTAATAAAGTGGCATGCAAGCTGCAGACTCTTAGTATGCATAACAAATGTTAACTTATTCATCTTTTTGAATGGAAAATAAAAAAAAATAAATAAACTGCCTGATGCAGAAAACATTCTTTTCTGCAAATACAAATGTCCTGCTTCAGCATTTAGAAAGATGGCTACCTGAGGAACAAATGAAATACATGCATTTCCTACTGTTGATTTCTGATTTGTTATTCCAATCAGCTTGTGAACCACATCCATATCATTTCACACCAGATGTGCCAGTCTGAAAAGCCAAGTGAGGAACACATGATTATCTTTGTGGTAGTCAGTGCTTTATCCTTAGGATGTCAACATAGGTGATTAATCTACTATGAGCTTACATGTAATATCCTAAACATACAAAGCTCACAGTGCATACAGCCCCTTTTATTTAACTTAGTATTGTGCTCTGCTACTCTCTGTCTTAATTATTCATGAATTCTTATATGTAATACACCCCCACCAACTCACACACATAATATTTTCCTGTTAATTCATTTGAAATCAGTATTTGCTTCAGCTACTTCTGTATAACAAATGTTTCTAAAGATCTTAATTGTAAAACTCATTACAGCAAATATATTTTTGAGGTCTTTCAGTCTACTGTCAAGGAGGTTACTACAAGGAGGCTTCTCTGGACTTAAATTAATCCCAGATCTGCTTGAAACTGATATAGCAGACAGAAAGAAAATAAGTTTACATGATGGCAAAAACAGATTCACACTTTTCTATATCTTAAAAAGTGACTGCTCAGCAGATGTGAACTATCAAAGTGCAGTAATAAATGTTATCAGCCAAGTTTCTATATGACCACTTTGGGTATCTGGAAAGATAGTACCCAAAGAGAGACATGAAATGTCCGTACTAACCACACACCTCTTGTATAGTCTTCTGTTCTGTTCTGGGGTTCTGATCTCTATATGCAGTCTGAACCATAGGTTTAGGTTCATAGGTTGGTACTAGGCTATAGGCCCTAGCGCCTATACAAGCCTAGCCATAACAATTTCCTGGCTATTTCTTCCCACAATATTTACTTCACTGGACCCCTGACATGATCCCCAGGGTAAATTTCATATCTCCCATTCAGTCATCAAGATTCCTTTTGAAGAGGGCCACGGAGGCGCTCTGCTTGACATGTGTGGGCAGTCTATTCCAGAGTATGGGGAGTCTCAGAGTCAGGAACCTATCCCTCCAGCATGTTTTGTTCATTGTGATGACAAGGTTTAGATCCCTGGAGGATGTGGCTCTGATGGATTGGGATTTCTTTAAGTGTAGCATGTCCAATAGCTCTGGGTTTGACATGGCCTTGTATGTTAAGCAGAGACTGCCTCTGAGTAGACGATATGAGACAGGGTATAGCTGGAGTTTTTTTAGTCAGTCAGCATAGGGCATCTGCTTTAGGCCTGTGATTCTTTTAGTGAGGTGTTTCTGCTGCCTTTCCAGTTGTTGCAGATGTCTTGTGAGGTACATACCAAATGGGGCATTGTACTCTATGATGGGTCTAATGAGGGATGAGTACAGTGGGACAATGACCTCATTTTTTTCTGGATGAAAAGCTCTTAGTGATGAGATGTGCCACACAGAAGGATTTCTTGACTGTTGTGGCGATGTGGTTATCGAACATGAGACCACTGTTCACCTGTGTTCTTAAGTCTCTTATCACACTTTTGGTGTTTAGTGTACTGACACCTATGTGGTAATTCATAGGTACATGTTTTTTCCCAAAGGGGATAACTATACACTTCTTGGCATTGAGCTTGAGCCCATGGTTCTGGCACTAAGCATCTGTTTCTGTAAGGCCCTTTTGTAGAATATCCACATCATTTGGGGATTCAATAATGGCTCCCAATTTGCAGTCATCTATGAACTTTGTTAGCCAGAGTCCCTTAGTGTTGGCCTGTACTTCAGAGAAGTAGATGTCAAACAAGAGCGGCCCAGGACTGAACCCTGAGGTACTCCACTTGTTACTTGTCTGGAGCTGGATTTGGAGTTGGCTACTTTTACAGTGTGGGTTCTGTCAATAAGCCAGTTGGCAACCCATCAAGTGACGTAGGGATTTCTGCCCAGCTTATTACGTTTATCTAGGATTCCAAAGTGGGTAATGGTGTCGAAGGCCTTGGTGAGGTCCAGATAGGCTGTGTGGACTGCCTTACCCTCATACACGGCTCTGGAGACTGATTTGAAGAAGTCAATCAGGTTCAGGAGACACGATCGGCCCTTCACAAACCCAAACTGGGTGAGGTCCAGTGTTTGAAGGTTGGTAAAGTCTTTGTTTATATAAGTTCCATGGCCTTGCAGATCAGGCTTGTCAGACAAATGGGATGGTAGTTCCCAGGATCCAAGGTGGATTCCCATTTGTGAAGTGGGATAACTGCAGCTGTGCGCCACTCAGTGGGCATGAAATCTGAGGTGAGGCTATGATTAAACATGACACTTAGGTGAGGTGCCAGTTCATTTTGTAGTTAATGTACTACACAGCCTGGGATGTCATCTGGTCCCATGGATGCTGTATTCTTAGCATTGGAGAGTGTGTTTTTTACCAGTGTGGCCATGATTTTGACAACCTTTCAGTATTGAGATGGGCCCTTTAGGTGGTGAGAGAGGGGTGATGATGGCACTGAATCGATCTGCCAGGATATTGACAATGTCTTTGGGATCAGTATATTTAATGCCATTCTGTTGTAGCTCAGAGTATATCTGAGCTTTGCCATTTAGATTCTTGACATAGTTATAGAATGCCTTGTGGTTGTCTTTGGAATCTTTGGCAATTTTATTTTCGTAACTAGCTTTGGAGGATTTTATGAGGGATCTCAGCTTCTTACTGAGGCTGGTAAGGGAGTTTTTTGCATCCTGGGATTTTCTTCTTTTCTGCAACAGTTTCTTCTTTCTGTTGTATAGTTTGTTTATGTCAGGGGACCACCAGATTGGCTTCCTTTTTTTGGAGAAGAGTGTCTTGGTTCTATTTGGGATGGCATGATTCATGCACGAGTGGATGCGCTTGTACAGTGCATTAGTGAAGAATTCGGCAGCCGAACTTTCAGTTCCTGTCTGCACGGGTGTCATGAAGTTTGTCACTTCTGACTTGAGTAGCATGAAGTTGGCCTTGGAGAAGTTTTTTACGGATGTTTCCTTACTGGGGGGTTGGGGTGGGATGTGGATGTCAAAGGTGATTTACTTATGGTCAGACTTAACCAACAAGAGGGTGACCACTGATGTGGAGCATCGATTTCCCATGTTGGTAATGAACAGGTCCAGGATACTTGGGCCCCTGGTGGGACTATGGATTAGTTGATCCAGGGCGTTGGAATTTATGAATTCTAAGAACCGTTAGGCAAAGGTGTTGGTACATGAGTAGTTTTCCCATTTAATGGCAGGCTAGTTGAAATCACCCAGTATTAGGGTGTTTGGTTATATCTTAATATTTTCCAGTATGTTTAGAAAGGTGTAGTGAGAATCTTGGGGCATGGTGGGGGATCTGTAGAAAGCTACAATTTGGATTGCGGATTTACCTAGTGTTAGTTGCACCTGGAGAATTTCAGATGCATTGCGTTGGGCAACTAGCCTGGAGGTGTGAATATCCTTGATGAATATGGACATTCCTCCACTTTTAGTGTTTCGGTACTGTTTGGTGGCCAAGAAGTGTGGTAAAAGTTGTAGCCTGGTATTGCAGGGGTGGTCTATGGAGCCTTGAACCAGGTCTGAGTTACTGCACAGATATCAATGTTCTCCATTTTTAGGAGTGCCTCGAGAAAGTGTATTTTGAGATTTAGACTTCTAGCACTGAGTAGCATTACCTTCAGATTTTGCATACTTGTACCTGTTACGGTGGTGTTTTTTTCCTTTGAGCCTTGCCTAAAAAAGGCAATATAGGGGTGGCAAGTGCCTTAGCCAGTAACCTGAATCTCAGGGGTGACAGGTGCAGACCATCTCTGGCAAAGCATCATGGTTTGTTGATCATGTCCTCCCAGGCAGACAGATAATGGATCCCCTTTGTATGACACCAGAAACTTAGCCATCTGTTGAAGTCAATCATTTTGTCCTTATACTGTGGTATCATTCTGGGCAAAGGCAGGATGCTACTCAAGGCTAGTGTCATACCTACCTGGGCCGCATGATCCAAGAGCTCTTCCATGCCACTTTTCATGTAGTCCAGGGAGGTACGTCTCACATCATTCACTCCAACATGGACAATGACAGAGCCATATTTGTACTTGTTGTGGAGTGACTTGAGTGCATAGGTTATGTGGCAGATCCTGGCACCCAACAGGCAGCTGACTGTAATTTTCTCCTTGTTCAGCCTGGTGAGTGGGACATCATTGTGCCTGACTATTGAGTCACCTATGAATAAAGTGTTGGTTACATTGTCTTGCCTTAGGGGCTGTTGTTGGGGGACACACTGGTGTTGTGAACTATGTGATACTTTGGTTGTAATTGGTGTTTGTTTGCTTTTCAGCTTCGGAGGTCCTTGTTGCTTGGGCAGGTTAATGTTAAGGGCCTCCACATATGTGGGTTTAGTGTTGCTATGTGTGGGTGTTGGTGGTGAGGGTTTTGAAGGGCTATGTGTTGCTTGAGGTGTAGTGTGGGTGTTAACCTTCTCCTTTTGATTATCTAGCACAGTCTTGACTGGAGAGAGCTTTACTTCCAGTTTGGCTATGTAAGTGCATCTCTCGCAAGTTGTAGTGTTGGGTGTTAGGAGAAGAGGGTTGTCTGTGTACATAAGGCAAGTGTTGCATTGCCCCAGTATGCCCAGATTCACCAGGTTCAACTAAAGTGTCAGATTAGCTGGGTGCATAGTACAGATAGTAAGGAAATAACATTTTTTGGTCTTTTTTTTCCATCTGCATTCAGCATGTCATGGATAGTTATTGCTTCCTTCACTGTTAACCAGCTATTTGGACTGAAGTTGTCTATCATACCATAGAGAGCCTGACATACTATACTGAGCAGTTAGCAGTTAAAGAAAATTTGTTCACTTGAAGTTTGGCTGGGATTAGAGGTGCTTTCATTTCAACACCCACCTATATCACATTATACTACGTTATTTGTGGGACATGTATAGAAACCTTCATTGCAAACTCTACTTCTTTCATGCATGTATTCAATGGAAGACACTGGGACGTAGACAACAGTTTATGTTATGAAGGGTTAAGTTTTTATGTTGGGTTCTTCCTTTAATATTACACTATTAAAATTCCTCTCTGCATGTTTCACTCTTCGGTATAATTTTAATTTCTTCATCTCCAGCTGTCCCCCTTCACAGCAAGATAGAAAATGACAGTTTTGCCTGAGTTCAGAAGTCATCTCTATCTCTGTACATCTTTCTCCTGTGTGAACGTGTCCTGATTCAGATGCATTCTGTTCTGAGTCTTAGATCATCTATTACTTCATCTTCATTTTCTTTGTCCTGTCTGCCAATCACTTCTATATTGTATTCTGTTCTCTATTCTCCTCTAAAATACAGATTTTATATTCCTGAAGGAATAATTCAGTACCACCTATCTCTATTACCTTCTGTGACTTTTCCCTTCCCTGCAATCATCCTCTCCACCTTGTATCTACTGCTTCAGTCTTACTCTCTTTTGTTCTTGTTTATCCCTGACTTCCTTTATGCATTTTACTCTTTCTCTCTCTTGCTTCTTTCCATGATCCACCCTGCCATATACTTCCACTTCATTCCACATCAGCCATCTACATTGCCAACATCTTTATTCTTACTCCTCACCTTTATATTCATCCCTAGTACAATATGAAATGAATGGTATTAGTAAAAAAATTGCATTGCTTACTGTATATTACATTTCATTATAGGTCTGGGCTTGGGGTTGTAACTGGTTCTGCATTTTGACTGACACAACAGTTAGATGCTGTTACTGAAACTGCTCATTATTTCATTGATACTTCGAAAAGTACAAGGAAACTGACCAGGTTAGCTTATAATATCTCAAGTGTTACCTTGTAAAAATTATACATTTTCACACTTTATTAACTAACAATAACATCAGTGAAGCAAAAAAAAAAAATAGTAGATACTGGCTGTACAGTGCCATATATAAAAATCAGTGATGTCAAACAGTGAGGTCATTCAGTCTGTCAGGCAGGCTCAGTAGTCCAGTTGTGCATAATTTTACATGAGAGTGTGCATGCACTGCCAAAATCTGAAATGAAGGACTTAAATAACTGTCTCTGTGAGGATATGAGAAGCAACAGGCCATAGAGAAAGTTGCTACAAACAAGCAAAAGCAATGGGTGTGGTATTCACAGTACTGATTATACATCCATTCTGAGTCTCTTGACTACTTGGATAATCTTGGAAAGGGAAAAAAAAAGAGATTTTTATCAGAAGTGAAAAACAACAATTTTTCAATGCCAGTTACTGCACTGGTTCTAAACTGCTACAACAATAGTTAGAGATGGACTGTTAAAATACCAAAGAGTAAGACAGAAGGCAAGTAGACCAAGACCATAATCTTTCAGTTAATTTAAAATGTTATACAAGATCTATACCCAGAAATACATTTTTCTGTCCTGATCTAACTTTTCACATTCTGACCTATATTAATACATATGCTGTTTACACAGTTAGGCATTTCACAATATATCATATTCCAGGTAAAACCCAAAACCTGTTCTACTAGAATGCTATTACTGAAAACAATAAATGCAAGCTGGAGAAAAATATTATTATAGTTTACGTACACAGTGGCGACAGCACTGCCTTGATGGTTTAATCGTTTTGCTCTAGAAACACTGCCCATGAGCCGAAGTAACTTGTATGATGAATTATACTGCTAATGCATTAGCAGACTGCCACTATATGAAGATGTTATTTTGTGGGAAATAATAAAAAACATTTTCCTATATAATACATATTCCCTAACTAACAAAAGACTGCTTTTAAAATGAACTCATTTTATATATATATATATATATATATATATATACACACACACACACACACACACACACACACATATATGTATATATATATACACACACACACACACACACACACACACACACACACACACACACATATATATATATATATATATATACACACACACACACACACACACACACATATATATATATATATATATATACACACACACACACACACACACACACACATATATATATATATATATATATATATACATATACACAAACACACACACATGTATATATATATATATATGTATATATATATATATACACATATATATACACAGACACACATTATATATATATATATATATATATATATATATATATATATATATATATATATACACACACACACACACACACACACACACATACACACACACATATATATATATATATATATATATATATATATATATATATATATATATATATATAGTCTGCATTAAATCAGCGCATCCTGATTTATTGACCCCATGCAAGTAATAGCTTACAATCCCGAACAATCAGAACAGCGATTGGGAAAAAAAACATTGTTCCACAAAAAAAAAAAAATAAAAAAAAAAAAAACTTTAAAACATTACATAAAGTGGGGAGCTTTGGCCCCCACCCCCCTACTTAAATATACCAACTCTGAGATTACACTGCAGTGATGTAAATGGCAAAGTAATGGAGGTGGCCAAGCAATTTCTTTCCCAGGGAAAGAAATTGCTTTTATGCTGTTTTGCTATTTTGTTGTTTCATGCTTTCATGTTCAATTAATATGCATTCAAAGGATAGCGTCTTTGATTATAATAGGAACTATACATATATATATATATATATATATATATGTGTGTGTGTGTGTGTGTGTGTGTGTGCACACACGTAGAAAGAGATCTGCAAGAAAACATGGTAGATTATATATATATATATATATATATATATATATATATATATATATATATATATATATATATATATATACACACACACACACACATATTTATATATATATATATATATATATATATATATATATATATATACACATATATACATACATACTACATTTATAGTCTAACATAAGCAGTGAGGCCTCTGCTTCCTTTATTATAACTACAACTATTATTTTAATATGTGCATGTGGGTATATGGGAAAAAGAGAAAAAAACAGTGGACCCCTTTTTAATTTTGCCCATGTAGCCAACAATATGTTTTTCATGTCTATAAAATCTTTTTCTGAACACATGCTTCACTTCTATTTATGTCCAAGCATTATAAAATTTAAATGAGAATTTTGCCAATTGTAACTTGGAGTATCAAGAATCTACATTTAGATTATATACTGCTTACACAAAATGTAAGCCATGTTTATTGTTAAGCTAACATAGTCTTGTAGCTTTTACATTATTGCACATCCTCGGCTCAAGACAGGTTTTGGTTTAAAATTATAGTAAAACGTTTTGCTTTACTCTGACAAAGAACTGTCCAGCAACTCCTACCCATTTTTATCCCTCAAATAAAATTGTTCAATATGGTATGAAAATACATTCAAATGGTGCTTATTTGTCTCCTTAATTAATTTCTCATACCACTTTACTTTGATGGTCGCACATCTTTAACATCTTTAACCACTATTTCTGTAGGTCACATTCGTTATAAGCTACAAGAGCATTGAAAAATGCATATTAAACAATCTGTTTGATGTTTATTAGAAGCCCTTCTATAAACTTTTGAACCATATACACTGTCCTAGCACTCTATGAAATTCAGTGAATCAAAAATTTACAGTGGAGGAAGATCTGGAAAGCAGGTACAGAAGAAATAACATAAGAATGTATGGAGTGCCAGAAAAGGTGGAAGGCAACAACATGGCTCAATTTCTAAATAACAAGTTACCAAAAACTTTGAACCCACCAGAGTCATTGCCTTTTGGTATAGAGGGAGCTCATCAATCCCTGTTAAACATCACTTCAACAAACAGTCCTTCTTCCCCAAGACCTACAATTGTTAAATTTTTATCCACACAGGATAAAGATTTGGTTCTGAGAACTGCTTGGTCAAGTGGTCCAATTAAAATAAACGGGGAAACTATCAGATTTACTAATGATTATACCTCTTCAGTGATGGCTAAAAGAAAAGCATGTATCTCTCTAAGAACTTAAAGAAGTCAGACATCAAGTCTCAGGTTTCGTTTCCTGCCAGAATTAAGATATTTCTCCATGAAGGTCAAAGGATTTTTAACACACTAGATGATGCACTAGACTTTTCACAGAAAAATAATCTTTTGAACAAACCTGAGGAAATGGATTGGTCCTCAGCTAGTCTGAAAACTCAAGCCACCAAGAATGGATGGTTAGCAAAGGGCAAGACTAGTAAAAAGTTCAAAGAAAAGTAATCTCCTGTTTTTGTTTTCTTTTCATATTTGTTTCCTCTGGCACCATGATTTTGAACATGTTGCATTCAAAGTTTCTATGAAACACTTCAACCTAAGGTAATATTTTCCTTTACTTACTTCAGCACTCTATATTTACATAATAGCAGTTATTTTTAATTTACAATGTTACCTGGGATATAATTAATTAGAATTGTTAGTAAATGCTCCTAAAATATATATTTAGGCAATAATGTTATAGTACTTTACATCTTTTAAAATACATATTTTAAAGGTTATTCTTTCACATTACTTCATTTTGGGACAGTCTTTTCAATTGCTGAAGCGAAGTACTTGATTATTCATCCATTTAAGACATGTATTGATTTTATGAGTACTATGTAACCGAAGTTTGCTACTGCTATCTTCAATGTGATTTTTTTTTTTAAATGAAATGCCCTTTAGACATATGATGGACATTCTCATAGATTGCTGCAAGAAAACTGCTGTAGATGCGATGAGAGGAAGTTTATCACCTTTTCCAAAAGCTTACAGATTTATATGCACTTTGAATTCTTCTAAGATTAGTTGTGTACTATACATCAACAAAACTTAGTAGAGTTACTACCAAATAAAGGATGTTAGGCGCATAAGTTTGTAGGATACATTCAGTATTACACAAGTACAATTACTGATCTGTTGGATGGATTTCAAATCATTTATGATAGCTGCAGATATCAGATGGCTATCTGGTGATGGTACATAGTTTAGACAAATGATACACATATTACTATCATAATATTTCAGAATAGTAATTTTAATATACAAACGTGCAAGCTAGAACGTATCTATCTTTAGATGAAATTGTTTCTTTTAATATTGTGCATCATTTGTTCATTTATAAGGCATACTACTTTTACATTATTAAGGCTGATATAAGTTTGGCTCATATCCAGAGATTGACCATAGTTGTGCAGATAATGGTAGGGTCATAGGTTCATAGGTTGGTACTAGGCTATCAGCCCTAGGGCCTATACAAGCCTAGCCATAACAATTCCCTGGCTATTTCTTCCCACATTATTTACTTTCCTGGACCCCTGTCTAGCAGGGCAACTGACGTGATCCCTGGGGTGAATTTCCTTTCTCCCATCCAATCGTCAAGGTTCCTCTTGAAGAGGTCCAAAGAGGCACTCTGCTTGACATGTATGGGCAATCTATTCCAGAGTCTGGGGAGTCTCTGGGTCAGGAACCTATCCCTCCAACATGTTTTGTTTATTGTGATGACAAGGTTTAGATCCCTGGAGCGTGTAGCTCTGGGGATTGGGATTTCTTTAAGTGTAGCATGTCCAACAGCTCTGGGTTTGACATGGCCTTGTATGTTAAGCAGAGATCGCCTCTGAGTAGACGATATGTGACAGAGTATAGCTGGAGATTTTTAAGGCGGTCAGCGTAGGGCATCTGCTTTAGGCCTGTGATTCTTTTAGTGAGGTATTTCTGAGGCCTTTCCAGTTGTTGCAGATGTCTTGAGAGGTACATACCAAATGGGGCGTTGTATTCTATAATGGGTCTAATGAGGGATGAGTACAGTGGGACAATGACCTCCTTTTTTCTGGATGAAAAGCCCTTAGTGATGAGGTGTGCCACATAGTAGGATTTCCTGACTGCTGTGGTGATGTGGTTATCAAAGGTGAGACCACTGTCACCTGTGTCCCTAAGTCTCTTATCACACTTTCTGTGTTTAGTGTACTGCCACCTATATGGTAATTCATGGATACATGTTTTTTCCCAAAGGGGATAACAATACATTTCTTGGCATTGAGCTTGAGCCCATGGCTCTGGCACCAAGCATCTGTTTCTGTAAGGCCCTTTTGTAGAGTATCCACATCATTTGGGGATTCAATAATGGCTCCCAGTTTGCAGTCATCTGCAAACTTTGTTAGCCAGAGTCCCTTAGTGTTGACCTGTACTTCAGAGAAGTAGATGCCAAACAAGAGCGGCCTCAGGACTGAGCCCTGAGGTACTCCACTTGTCACTTGTCTGGAGCTGGATTTGGAGTCGGCTACTTTTACAGTGTGGGTTCTATCAGTAAGCCATTTAGCAACCCATTGGGTGACATAGGGATTAATGCCCAACTTAGTAAGTTTATCTATGATTCCAGAGTGGGGGATGGTGTCAAAGGCCTTGGCAAGGTCTAGATAGGCTGTATGGACCACCTTACCCTTGTCCATGGCTCTGGAGACTGATTCAAAGAAGTCAATCAGGTTTAGGAGACAAGATCGGCCCTTCACAAACCCAAACTGGGTGGGGTCCAGTGTTTGAAGGTTGCCAATGTCTTTGTTTATAAGTTCCATGATAATACGCTCCATGGCCTTGCAGATAAGGCTTGTCAGACTGATGGGACGGTAGTTTCTGGGATCCAAGGTGGATCCCCCTTGTGGATTGGGATAACTGTAGCTCTGCGCCACTCAGTGGGCACGAAACCTGAGGTGAGGCTATGATTAAACATGACACTTAGGTGAGGTGCCAGTTCATATTGTAGTTCATGTAGTACACAGCCCGGGATGTCATCTGGTCCCATGGATGCTGTATTCTTGGCTTTAGAGAGTGCGTTTTGTACCTGTGTGGCCGTTATTACTGGAATTTGGCAATCTTCCGGTATTTAGATGGGCCATTTAGGGGGTGAGAGTGGGGTGAAGTTGGCACTGAATCGATCTGCCAGGATATTGGCAATATCCTTCAGATCAGTATATTTGATGCCATTCTGTTTTAGCTCAGAGCAGATCTGAGCATTGCCATTTAGATTCTTGACAGAAATATAGAATGCTTTGTGGTTGTCTTTGCAATCTTTGGCAATTTTATTTTCGTAACTAGCTTTGGAGGATTTTATGAGGCATCTCAGTTTCTTACTGAGGCTAGTAAGGGAGTTTTTTGCATCCTGGGATTTTCCTCTTTTCTGCAAATGTTTCTTCCTTTTGTTGTAAAGTTTGTTTATGGCAGGGGACCACCAGATTGGCTTCCTTTTTTTGGATGAGAGCATTTTGGTTCTATTTGGGATGGCACGATTCATGCATGAGTGGATGTGCTCGTACAGTGCCATAGTGTAGGATTCAGCAGTTGAACTTTCAGTTCCCGTCTGCATGGGTGTCATGAAGTTTGTCACTTCTGTCTTGATTAGCATGAAGTTGGCTTTGGAGAAGTTTTTTATGGTGGTTTCTTTACTGGGGGGTGGGGGTGGGATGTGGATGTTAAGGGTGATTAGCTTATGATCAGACCTGACTAACGAGGGGGTGACCATAGGTATGGAGCATTGATTTCCCATGTTGGTAATGACCAGGTCTAGGATATTGGAGCCCCTGGTGGGACTATGGATTAGTTGATCCAGGGCGTTGGAATTTATGAATTCCAAGAACCGTTGCGCAAAGGTGTTGGGACATGAGTAGTTTCCCCAGTTAATGGCAGGGTAGTTAAAATCACCCAGTATTATGGTGTTTGGTTCTATCTTAATATTCTCCAGTATGTTTAGAAAGGTGTAGTGAGAATCTTGGGGTATGGTGGGGGATCTGTAGCAAGCTACAATTTGGATTGCAGTCTTACCTAGTGTTAGTTGCACTTGGAGAATTTCAGACACATTGTGTTGGCCAACTAGCCTGGTGGTGTGAATATCCTTGGTGAATATTGACACTCCTCCACCTTTAGTGTTTCGGTCCTGGTTTGGTGGCCGAAACGTGTGTTAAGTGTTGTAGCCTGGTATTGCAGGGCTGCTCTCTGGAGCCTTGAACCAGGTCTCAGTTACTGCACAGATATCGATGTTCTCCATTTTTAGGAGTGCCTCGAGAGAGTGCATTTTGAGGTTTAGACTTCTAGCATTGAGTAGCATTACCTTCAGATTTTGCATGCTTGTACCGGTTATGGTGGTGGTTTTGTCCTTTGAAGTTTGCCTAAAAAAGGCACTATAGGGGTGGCAAGAGCCTTAGCCAGTAACCTGAATCCCAGGGGCGACAGGTGCAGACCATCTCTGGCAAAGCATCGTGGTCTGTCAATCATGTCATCCCAGGCAGACAGATACTGGATCCCCTTTGAATGACACCATAAGCTTAGCCAATTGTTGAAGTCAATCATTTTATCCTTATATTGTGGTATCATTCTGGGCGAAGGCAGGATGCTACTCAGGGCTAGTGTCATACCTGCCTGGGCCACATGATCCGAGAGCTCTTCCATGTCTCTCTTCATGTAGTCCAGGGAGGTACGTCTCAAGTCATTCACTCCAACATGGACAATGACAGAGTCATATTTGTACTTGTTGTGGAGTGACTTGAGTGCATGCGTTATGTGGCGGATCCTGGCACCTGACAGGCAGCTGACTGTAATTTTCTCCTTATTCAACCTGGTGAGAGGGACATCAGTGTGCCGGACTATAGAGTCACCTATGACTAAAGTGTTAGGTACATTGTCTTGCCTTAGGGGCTGTTGCTGGGTGGCACACTGGTGTTGTGAACTATGTGACACATTGGTTGTGATTGGTGTTTGTTTGCGTTTCAGCTTCAGAGGTCTTTGTTGCTTGGGCAGGTTACATTTAAGGGCCTCTGCATATGTGGATTTAGTGTTGCTATATGTGGGTGTTGGTGGTGCGGGTTTAGAAGGGCTATGTGTTGCTTGAGGTGTAGTGTGGGTGTTAACCTTCTCCTCTTGACTGTTTAGCACAATCTTGGGTGGAGAGAGCTTTGCTTCCATTTTGGCTATGTAAGTGCATCTCTCACAGGTTGTAGTGTTGGGTGGTAGAAGGAGAGGGTTGTCTGTGTACATGAGGCAATTGCTGCATTGCCCCAGTATGCCCAGATTCACCAGGTGGACAGGAGAAATCACCGGAAGCTGACCCTTGGACATGCCTGGTTTGGGGCTTTTTTTTTTCTTTGTAAAGTATAGGAGCTGTTTCCTTAGCAAGGTACTTTGCAATTATAGGCTGTTTAGTGCCTACTATTAATTTCTCCTTGTTAACAAGGAGAGTTCAGTGTTTGTATGAGTTTAAGGCTTCCTAGTGCTTTCCAGCAGGTATTAGAGAAAGTGCTAGTCACAGGGATGCTTAAAGGTAAGATTGAAAAGAATGCACTCTGCAGTGTGCACTAGAGAAGTTAGATGTGAAAGTAGGTAACTTGAGTTTTACCTGTTTAAAAAATTAAGGTTTAGTGGAGAGTTACTATTTTTAAAACAGCAAGATGGACTGAAAGGGGTGGTCACTTTTGTATTTTGGTACTATGAAATACTGTAGGATGGCCAATAAATTTAAATAATTGAAGGGGTGGGATTTCAAAAGTGATGATTTTGTGATTACTCACATAAGCCAGTGAAAGTAGAGAGAAATGAGATATATGGTCAGATTAACATAAGAGGCGGGCAACTAGAAAGACAGTGGTATTTAACAAGACAACTTAAATGGGTGGGAGGGCGGGGAAAAAAATTCTGTCTGACTCAGAACAGAGACTGATGATAGTCCCTCATCCTCTTGTTTTACTACAGTCCCACTGCTCTGCTGTCTCTTTCTATTTGTCAGGGGGCATAGATTGGTCCTAATTACATGCATGCTGGCTTCTGTTTACTGTTGCACTGTTCACACAGGTGTGGGTTTTATTTAAAACTACTGCATATTAAATTACTATAGTGAAAATATGTATAGCTATCTGTTGAATAAGTCACTTTTACAACAAAAACTGATTAGTATGGCCAAAATATATAGTTATAGTGAAACATACCAGATAACTGACTATATGGATTATAATAAACCTTGTCACTTGTAAATTTCAGAAGGCAAACTTAAAATTCCTGTTTTAATAGTACTTAAGAAGAGACACGTGATAAATATGATGTTGATTTACATCTCTAAACTGATTATCAAGACTAGCAAGAAGAGATGCATGTGATAAATCTGATGTTGATTTACATCTTCTAAACTGATTATCAAGACTAGCATGTCCTGCGGAAGTACCTTATCTCATAGGTTAGTAAGGTAAATAACTAAGAAAACATCTATTTTTATTTACTTTAATATACATGTGTATTGTAACCTCATCAGATAATCTATTAAAATGGAATATTTATATTGTGCTGTATGGTCATAACATATGTAGTAACGCTTTCATTAGTGACTATTTACTTGATATGTTCATTTAAAAGATACATGTGGAATTCATCTGCTAGCAATTAGGGATACCTTATGAAATATAAATGTGTCTTACCATACCAGGAAATACTCAGAATTACTCATCTACCTTTTTCACCAGGAATCATATTTTATGTAGCCTTATAATATGGTGTATTGATACATGTTGTCACCTCAAGTTTTCAAATGACAGTGTTGATAGATATCTTTGATATACTTGCATAAAAGCACTTTGATTCTAATAACATAGAGTGAGTTATATGTATTGACTTGCATGGAACAACTATTATAGTGCACATATACTGCTCTGATTTGTTAGATACAAAACAAGTACATTTGAAACAGATGAAAAATTTATTTTTATGTATAGTAAACATGAGACTTTCAATTTTATTTATATTATCTTTGTCTTGGAAAAACTTAACTTATATTTTCTTAGTTTTGTATGTACCTAATATGAATAAAATTCATTTTAGTATTTTTAAGGTTTAATCACATTTTGATACATATAATTATATCTGAGACTTAAGTTATGTTGAGTGGATTAATAATTCATGATACTGTGATTATTCTAAAGTTAAATAAGGTTTAGCTCTGCATATGTACTTATATTACTTATTCTTAGTTTAATACATAAAACTTTTTCTGGGGGGGCTCACTTATTTTCTTACAAAATGTATTATTCTACAGTTAAGGAAATTGTTTAAATATAATTTTGTTTCTTTTTGAAAAAAGATCAGTATCTGAATAGAAATTTTAATTTTTATTATACAATATTGGACTTATAATATCTAATTAGTGGTAGTAGCAATGGAGAGTGATTAGATAATATGTGGGTAGTGATCAAAAGTGGTTTGTATGACTTAGTAATCAAACCAGGAATGCTCAATTCCATGTTAGGGGATTTAAATAGTTTAGAATCTAGAATGTTAATAGTTAGTTTAGAGATAATATCCACGAAAAAATGTCTTGCACTTAAATATAGTTTGTGGGCTCAAAATATTATTTTAAGCTCTTCAATTTTGTTTTATCTTGGCTAATGTCTCCACATAAAAGTATTTCTTTGAACATCAATGGTCTCAATAATCCTATGAAGAAAGGTAACTTAATTAAATATCTTAAATTAAATAAAGCTCAGACTGTTTTTTTTTTTAAGATTTAGATAAAATGTGTTTTAAGGATTACTCAATACTTGTTGATTCTCGCTACAAATCCAAAAGGAGAGGCACTCATACTCTGGAAGAGGTCATTGATTATGCCTATAGTAATTAAAATTTACAGTGATGAAAGTGGAATGTTGGGACTGGCTATATTGGAAATAAATAATACATTTTATGTGTTTGTTAATATCTATTGGGTTCCTGGAATTGGGTCTAAAGTGGCAAAAAAAAGTATCTAGATGTCATAACATTACATTTGAAAGGTGACATTTTATTGGCTGATGACTTTAGCTTTATTTTGCCAGAGAAAGATGCTTCCAAAGAGAGAAAGCCTAGATTGTCTGCTACGGCTAAACAACTGAATTATTTTACAGACTCAATGAATTTAAGAGACATATATGAAATAAAATTATCAAATTATTTCAGTGATACACACTACTCATACAGATTTGGAAACCACACTACTTTGACAAAGTTTTTACATCCAATAGTTTATTTTCTAAAATTGAAAATGTCTTGATAATTTTGTGCTCCTTATCCAATCTTAATGATGCCCCTTTTATTTTTAAAATAAAATCTAATGATTTGATTTATTGGCAAAGAATTATATCTTATATTATAAAAATCAAAGGTTTCAGAGAATGTTTTTAAAAGAGTTGAACACATTTTTGGAACTTAACAATAATGTTTATAATATCTTACGGGACTCATTAAAAGCTTAAATATATGGTAGAGTTAAACACTGGTATATTACCAAGAGGAAAGAATGCAATAAAGAGTTAATGGATTTACAATTAAAAATTTATAATTTCAAAGTAAAATTAAAGGATAATGATAAATCTGTAAACTCAGAATAAAAAGCCTTAACTCAGGAATAGATGGACATTTTAAATCATAATGTCTCAATAAACATGGCGAAATTTAAACTATAAACTTATTCTGTTAATCCCAAAAATTTACATAGATTAGCTGTAAGAACCAAGAGATTAAATAATATAAATCACATAAAAGAAATCACATATAAAGTGGGTAATACCTCTAGACAAATAACATATGTAAAAGAGATACTGGAGGCTTTTAAAGAACATTATGAGTCGATCAATAATAAGAAAATCACATTACATTATAAAGATATGACTGATAAATTGACTGAAAAAACAACATTTTAAGTTACTTAAAATTATTTCTTTCAGTGAATTAAAACAACAAATTAAAAATCTAAAACAAATAAAGCTCCAGGCTTAGATGGCATAATTCCTGAATTATACAGAATGATTCCTGATAATATTTTGTGAGTACTTTTAAGAGCTTTTGATGAAATTAAAAACACTCCTAATATTTTCCCTCCTGGAAATATGCTTTGATATCACCAATACTGAAACAAGTTAAAGACCATAAACTCTGCTCTTATTGTCCTATTTCAATTTTTGGTGTTGATTATAAGATCATTATTTCTATTTTGGCAAAAAGACTAAACTAGATGATGCCATGGTTAGTTGAAAAATATTAAAGTGGATTCATCTTAAACAGGAGAGTACAGGATAATATCATAAGACTTCTTTCTTTGACAGAAGTATTGAATAAGTAAAAGAAAGAACTCTCAATTATAAGTTTAGACTTAGATAAAGCGTTGGATACCATTAATTGGATATACTTATTTAAAATGCTTAAACAATATAATTTTTTCTTAAGAATTCATAGATTTAATAAATAAACCATATATGGCCTCAGCTTCATTGGTTAAACACAGCCATTTTATGTCTAAATCTATTAGAATATTAAAAGGCACTTAACAGGAATGCCCATTATCTTCACTGTTATTTGCCTTGTCAATACAGCCTTTTGGTGATTTTATTAGATTGAATACAAAGATAACGGGCTTTTCTTTGGATGAGAATTACAGTTCTAAAATCCAATTATTCACAATTGACATTTTATTGACAAGTGGAGATACTGAATCCTCATTAGAATACATTCTTAGCTCAATTAAAAAGTTGACAACATCTCTTGTCTTAGCTCTTTAATCATAGTAAAACTGAAAAAATTAATTAATAAAAAATACACTTTCACATAAAAAAAAACTTTAAGGATTTCAATTGGGAAAATAGGCAACATAAATATTTGAGAATTATTATAAAATCTAGTTGGAAAGAGTCTGCAATGGCAAATTATAAATCTTTAACACAATTTCAAAAACAATGGATAACTGGAATATAATGTTTTTTTCTCTATGGAAGATAGACTTACATTAATAAAATGGTAATTTTACCTAAAATATTATTTCTTTTACAGTCATTAATATTGCTTCGATTAAATTCTACGTTACTAATTTTTTCTCATTTCCACAAAAAACAAGGATAGCATTTAACTAACATGCTAAAAGTTGAGATAAAGGTGGAATTGGTTTTCCTAACACTTAATTATATGCTAAGGATATCATTTTAGCTACAATAAGTCACTGGTTAAATTCTAAATGCACATCTATTTGGAAAAGGATTCATGAAAACATTTTATTGCCAACCAAGATTCCAGAAGTGAATATGGATTTTCATGTAGATATAAATAAATGATATTGGATTACAGGTTCATAGGTATGTACTAGGATAATGGCCCTGGAGCCTTTACAAGCTTAGCCCATAGGATTAGCCTGGCATCGTGCCACCCAACCTTAGTTCCTAGTGCCTCTGTCGAGTAGAGCCACTGGAGCGATCCCCAGGGTGAATTTTCTATTTCCCATCCAATCATCAAGATTTCTCTTGAAGAGGGCCAGTGAGGTGCTCTGCTTGACATGCATGGGAAGTCTATTCCCTTATAAAAGATTTTATGTTGCACTCTAGAAAATATTCAGCTTCTATTCCTTTTGTTCATAATATCTTAACCACATTTAGAAGTTTGATGAACAGTAATTACCTGGTGTAAGATTAACTGATCCTGATGTTTCCTATAGCCTACGCTAATGGTTGTTTGGAATTTTTCAATTTAAACAAAATGCTAGATCTTAGAGAAAAAGACAAACTTCTGGCATCAATTTTTAGATGGTAATAAAATATATAGTATTGAATATGTTTTGGCTATCTATAATATCCAGAACAACAGCTAGTTAAGCATACAAATATTTATTGAATTTATCAATAATAAGATACAAATACCCTTAACAAAGAATTCAAAGAACATTCCTGGAACATTACATCTTTTTTATTAGTAATAATGACAAAATTAAAAATAAGTCCAATTTATCAATAATATATAAGACTTTAAGAGCTGTGTTTATAATATCTGATTTATCTTTGTGGGACTACTCAATCAAAATTAATAATGAATCTTTTTCATATGCATCATCACTTTTTTGGAAATATTTCACAAGGAAATATATACATAGAAGTTTCCTAACCTCAAATAAATTAGCTTTAATTTACAAGTTAAAAACATGAAATGTCGGAGCTATAAAAAGTTTCAAATACAAATTGTATCTATAAGGTCTTAGAATATGAAAAGGTTATTCCACTTTGGTTAGAATGCAGAAATTTTATACACACATTGTGGATGGATAATTGATCTATTACAAATTCTCTACTTTTATTTAATGTTCCAGCTCCAAACTCCGTTCCAGAAACACAAGTGCCTCGTCTTTGGTCCTTACTAGCAATTGCTAGAAAAATTATTACAATAAATTGGAAAAGTAAAAATTACCTCTTATTTAATGAATTTATTGGTTTAGCAAAACAAGTATGTAATTTGGAATTGCAAACTCCTTATATTAGGACATCAAGTATTACAAATAAAAATTTGTGATGGATAAAGCTTAAAAATGTATTGGATAAATTTTAATGAGTTAATACATTGATTATGTTGTCATGGACATTGTAAATAGTTTATTTGTTAAGTTAATTGTTATGTTATAAATGTGTTGTGATTTTTTGTGTTATAAAATGAAATAAAAAGTTAAAAAAATTAAATTGGAGTTTGCAATGGAGCTTAACATCTTTGGATGCTTTCTACAACTGACCTGAGATTGTCTTTGGATGTTAGAACATTTGTTGTGCTCTCTTTTAACTCTACATTCTTGCTTCCATAAGAGCTGCCTTCAGAATATGATGTTTCATGCAAAGAAAAAAAAGTCCAATAAAGAAAAAATTCTTTCTGGTAGGAAAAATGCAAATCATTGGCATCCTTCAGTTTCAAGAAGTACAACTGACTCCTTCAGAGCCTTTAAAATGAAAGAAGATTAAGTGTGAATTACAGGTTTTATAATCCCATTTCTCCAGTGGAAGGAGAAGACCACTACTTTAGTTACCAAGTCAAAAGATATAGACATGCTACAGGATGGTCATGACAACTCTATAGGATAGCGGAGATCAAAGGGTATCTTGAGCTCATACTGGTGAGAGCAATTGCTATCTATATCTGTCTAGGATTAGGTCATAAACTATAGCTTGAGGATTAGGCTGAATAGGGCATTATCTTAAGCACTTCTTGTAATTGCTGGCTAGCACTCACCATATTTAAATTCATAAAGTGCATAACAGAATGCTTAGGTCTGTGTACTTTAAGCACCAGACTGTATTGTGTTTTTAATGCATTACCCCCAGGTAGCTACAGTGAGCATAACAATGTGGAGACTGCATTTATCACACTGTCTCAGGAAATTTAAGGTTGCTACCTGTAATGGTATTACGGGGAGAGGCTGGCATAATGGTTAAGGTGTTTACCTTACAGATGCAAGGTGCAGGGTTTGATTCTCACTTGGGGTAATTTGCAAGGCTTAAAAAGGCCCACAATGGCAGTTAGCCTAGTACTAAACTATGAACCATGCTCCACTTTGATTTAAATCAAGCCTCCTGAGGTACAGCACCATCCAACCTTTAGCCTGTGGCATCGAAGCCCCAAATCATTAAAGTATGTTATACCAGACAAATTAATTTCAGAAGTACTAGGAACTCAACAGTTCCTATGATCTTTTTGAATAGGTTCAAAAGGCATCTGCATGAAGAAACAGGCAGGTTTACAGCCTACTAGGATAATATAACATACATTTCCAGAAGTGTCTATGGGTTCTCACCATGCAGCAGCAATTGCATACAGGAGAAAGTTCAAAAATAGATGTGAGAAAACCAAATACAGTAGTCCATGAAAAGAAGGCAAAAGTAAAACTGATAATTGAAATTGCTGCATCCAGTGATTACTGTATCTTTTGTACAGGATTACACAAATTCATAAAATACAAGGATTTGCAGGTAGAAAAGAGGGCAATGTGGAAGAAATATCCTCACAGATTACCAATAACATCAGGATCAATGGGTCTCATAAAAAATAATTTAGACTCATATTTAGATATGCTACTGATACATGTAACACCATATAAATTATAGGAGGAGTCTTCTGGTCACACTGCAGATGCTGCAAAGAACACTTTTGACTAACATCAAAGATGGAAACAATAGTGATTTCAAGAACCAAACTTTGACTTATGAATGGGGTTCATTCCTTCCATGCTACTAGAAATGCTATAAACTTGAAGAAATTAAACATGCTTCCAACACGATAATGTTATAAGGGAATGGAGCAGCATTGCTAATTTCTTATCATCATGTCTCCACAGTAGTTCAGAAAGCATTTTTTCAGTCCCATCGAATTTCCAAAAGTATCTCCACAAGACCAAAGGAAGTCTTAATTCCCCTTTACTTGTATCTTATCAGACTATTGGCTATAATGCCCCTTCTGTCATGTATATGTCTATTAAATATGTCACTCAACTTGAGAGACCTCAGGGATTCATTATTTAAAAAAATCAGTGGCTTCAAAAATTTAAAGTATCTGGAGAGACTAGCAGATCATTCTCTATACTCTGTCTCTTAAAAAAAAACTCCTCTGTGGAGATCTGTGTCTAGCCTTTCAAGCCATGAAAGACACAACCCTATTTGACCTCCTATTCCTTTGCAAAACTAGTGGTACCTGAAATTTTCAGTCAAAAGGACTAAACCTTCATCAGCAGATAACTAAAGCATGTATACATGATGGATACACTGGGATATGAATCTATCACCTCTTGAACAATCTTCCACTACATGTCAAACAGAGAAGCCCCCTTTCCCACTTTCAAATTAAACCCAGATCATTGGATTGGCAGCCTCAAATTCTCTTCTGGTCTATTTTGTCTTGCCCTCCTTGAGGCTAGATAGAACTTTTGTATATATATATATATTTTTTTTTTTTGGTAAACTTGAAATGGTCTGCAGACTGATTGCCTCATATTTGCCAGAGAACCTAAAATGACATTATTAGACAGAAAGAAATGTTCAGAATTTTGGGATAACAAATTTAAGTCTGGTTGGACAAGAAGACTGACATTCAAATGGGGAAGCTACAAAAGCAGCCTAAAGTAAACTCAGTACAGCATGCAGCAGAATACCCTCACAGGCAAAGTAATTTATGAAGAAAGCAATGCAACAGCATTCACCTTATGCCAATAGTCTGTCTGACTCCCAAGAATAATGTACAATATAGGGTTAAAAAGTTTAGGGAGAAGCTTTACTTATCCTGTCAGAAGATGATAAAAATTAGATAGTCCTTTCTATATATGTTGGAGAAATGTGGATAATTAAATCAGTGTGATATGGGAATGGCTCATGTATTGAAGGCCTGCCAGCCATGATTTATAAATATTAAGGATATGTCAAGGTGGGTGACATACTAGTAGATTTTTCCAATGCCTGGAAAAAGCATTAGCTTTTTTCCTTGAAGTATTTTAAAAATACTCTAGAAATGAAGTCCATTAAACACATGAAAATGGATCTGTATAGGACAAATTCACCGCTCATCATCGACTACACAGTAATAAATAAAAGTGTTCAAATTCACAGAGAAGAAAATGACATAAGGAGTTCTATTTTTGAATATTTCAGCACTCCCTAAGGGTATAGAGATGGCTCTAGCTAAACAAGGGACTAAAGGGAGCATTTCTTTATTCATTAAGTACACCGCCTGAAAGTGCACAAATTGCAATGCAGTTCATTTCTGTTAAAATGTGTTTACCATTTTCATTTTTAAACTAATATATTAATGTACTTGGGGACTGAATAACTGTAATATGGATCTGTAAGATGTCAATATTTTATATTTCATTCACAGTGAGTAAGCTCATTTAGGTTACATACTGTACAGAGGTTTATTACTGCTGTACCGATACTAGTAGAATAAATGCTATTCAATACCCTACATTTCCAGCACATGTACATATAATTGCTGGAGCTTTTCTCCCTGGGCCTTCACTGAAAATGGGCTCCTCGAGCCCAGTGGACCTTCCCAGTTATCAAACTGGAATAAATAAATAAATACATATATGGCTTCACTTTACAATCACAAAATACTGAAATATCGAAATTCAGTATCTCAAGACTGAAGGGCGGCCACGGTGGTGTAGTGGTTAGCGTTGCCACCTCACAGCAAGAGGTTCTCTGGTTTGATCCTCAGCTGGGGTGCCTTCTGTGCAGAGTCTGCATGTCCTCCCTGTGGTCACGTGGGTTTCCTCCCACATCCCAAAGACATGCTGTAGGTGGATTGGACACTCTAAATTGGCCCTAGGTGTGAGTGCGTGCATGTGTGCACCTTCTGTGGAAGGTCGGGCGCCGGGCTGGCAACTCGACACTGTAAAACTCCACTGCCAATCATGGACGGACAGGTGATCCACTGTGGCTACCCCCAACTGGGAAAAGCCGAAAGAAGAAGAGTATCTCGAGACTGTAAAGTTGAAAACTTCAAAACCCGAAAACCCAAAAAGAGTGAAATTTTTAAATTCCATCTGCCCACATACACACACCACACACAATCACACATACACCTTCCTCCCTACACCACAAACTAACACAACAAAACAAACACATGCGCAAACCCTACATACATTGTGGGGTGGGGGGAATAGCCCCCCACCTTTTTTTAAATGTTGTAAACCATAGACATGGATACTTACATGTCGAATGAATAACTCTTTTCAGAAGATAATATATACCCAAACTATGTGGGGGGCTGTGCCACACCCCTGCTTACTATATATACTAACTCCAGGATCGCACTACAGTGGGTAACAGGCCATATACCTTTTTAAATGAAATGGGTTTTCAGTGAAGTGAGCTTTCAGTGAATTGTGCCTCAGGTAATTCATTTTCAGTGAAACGAAGCTTTGATAAAATGAGTTTCAGTGAAATGTGTTTACTATATATATATATATATATATATATATATATATATATACATACATATATACACATATACATATATACTCATACACACACACACACACACACACACACACACACACACACACACATATTAAAAGACTTGTGGCAATTGATCAAAGTACTGAATGATCAAACCACAAAAGACTGAACTAAGAATTTGGTGTAATCAAATCATCAAGCACTTAAAGTACTTTAGCATAACAGGAAAACAAACAGTTTCCTCTTGCAATCCATTAACCCTAGCACTAACTTTAGACATGACTTGTTTGAACAGTGGTAGTATTCTGGGAACTTTTTATTTAAATAAAGTACAGCGCAGGGATAAGGGGCAGTTGCAGGGTTAGGGTTAGCACATATTAATAAGGAAAGGACTGTTCTACACCACAGTCTGGTTGATGTCTAATTATATGGTTTTCATTATAATTGGATCTACATGATGGTACAATATTTTATTATCTGGAAGATGACTTTTGTTCTGAATGAATGTCATATGATTTTACTGCAAAAGTTATTTTACTGCAGTAGGACTGGCTCGCATGTAAATAGAGTAGATCCCAAAGATATACCATTTAATGTTGGAAATGTACCAACTAAAATGATTTTGTTTTGTAATGGTTTATTTTTTTTCCATTCAGATATCATAGAAATATTCTTTATATTTAACTCTGTTTAATCTCTGAAACAGACACACAGTCTAAGCACTCTTAATCCACTAAGTAAAAAGAAAAGGTGAAGTCCTTTTGTTCGAAGCAATCCACTGTTATATTCATGTAGGTATTTTGCAGACAGACAGCTAACCAGACTAGAATGCACACATTCTCAAAATTAAGGAATGGAGAAACAGGAAGCGATCCTTCTTTGAGCTTTAAGTTGTCTGGTTTATTGAAAGTAATGAGTGCTTGCATTATCATATAGGTCATGTGATGGTCAGGTTTTGAACAAAGTAAATAGAGAAGATCACAGTAATTACACATGTGAAGGACCTGATGAAATTCTTATGAATGTAAAAGACACATTCCCATAATCTGTCTCTGAAGTTTACATGAAAAAATACAAACCAATCCAGGACCACTTGACTGAATCCCTCATCAAGCCACCAACTATTAATCAGTGAATGGCAAGTTCAATGGCATTGGTAAGGTCTGTTCCTTAATCTTTCTGTTACATACCTCTAAAGCTGTATTCAGACATAACTAAGTCATTGTCACACTGAAGGTTATATGTTAATACCAGTGTATTGCTCCAGACAGGAATAATAAGTAAAGAAGAAAACTGGTCGGACTACCACGATAAAAGTATAAAATAATTTATTGGATAACAAACAGATAAGCGCTTTCGCGTACTCTTCTGGTACGCTTCATCAGATCTAGTTTAACAATATGCCCACTTGCATTTAAATACAGTGCAGTTACATTTCATCAATCAATTAAGCAATTAGACTAGATAATTATTTAGACTAAATAAGTAATTAAATGAAATAAAATAAAATAGTTAATTAAGTTATCTTAAAGATATATAGATCAATTCAGCATAAAGGTATGTCAATAAAATCAATGAAATTTTGCAATACAGCAATATATATATCATATCTCAACAAAAATAAAAATAAAAATAATGTAAAATTTTCAATGAGTATTTGAGTTGGCCAAGTATTTTCTTTTCATTTTGCAACTGTTTAATAAGATATATATTTTTTTATTTCTGTAATAGGTCATGGCTAGGAAAGGCCACTACCACCCAGATATGTGCATGCAATGAAGAGAGAGAAATACACAGATGAAGACATGATTGTCTTATATAAACTATTTTGGGTGATATTGTTTTGTCTGCCATGCTAGGAATAGTGTAGTATCCAATGTGAGTCTCTCAACAAAACTGGGCACTATAGCTGAGCATCTTGGTGTTCTCCATGGCCATAAGCTTGGTAATAAATAATGAATCTAGAAAACGACAGGCAGATAGTACCAAAATAGCACAGTATGTCCGATGGGAGTCCTGCTCTCTCACTTACTAACTGGACAATGCTCAGAAGTCTGTCAATGAAGGGTCATTAGTAGCTTGTTATGCTAGCTAGACTCTGAGGACAGCAAGAAGATGATTGTCACAGTTTTATCACTGTATCTTTCTTCTATGATTTGTGCAATATGAAAGTTGGCTTGTGTATATATTTGTGTGTGTATATATACACTTCAAGGGTATGGGTTTTTTGCTGCCATGTCTGCCAAAAAAAATCAACACAAATTTTTATGACCTTGGCAGTCAGTATTTTGAGTAGCAATACCCGAAGTTTGAAAATGTTTTGTGTTCAAATAAAAGAGTATTGATTAAACAAAAAGTGATTTGTCATAATATACAGACTTTGTTAAAGTCATACTGCTTATCTGTAATTATGCCATAAATTTTCCACTTGAAAAGTCACCAGCATCTCAAGTAGTATGGCTGAGTAAGTAAGGATGAAGCAGACATACTATAAGAATGCTAAATATGCTTTTAAGGTCAGAGCGAGTAAAGAGTGAGTTGTTCGATAATTCGCGAGCTCTTAGTCCATCATGGTATGATCATTTCTCAAAAGTCTGTCCATCTAACATTTAAAGATACACAAACACAAGACAAGGGACAGTGGGAGTTAAAACAACTGTAATGAGATAAAACAAGAATTTATGTTTGGGCAGTGCAAAGAATAGCACAGTCTTGAGCATACCTCTCAAAATTTAAGTGCAAGAAATCTGGACAAAGCCAAAAATAATCATGAGACAATGACTCAAAATCAGGAACAGATTTTAAATATTGCTTTTATAAATGCAGAAGGTATCTAGAATATTCGCAGGTTTTGCATTAGTGTACATTTTCTGAAGGATATGAAGTCTGAAATTCAAATGTATGATACTATTTAATTATTTCTATCTTGCCAGAAAACCATCCATTTTATGAGAGGCAGACTAAAGATAAAAGACAAAAATCTGCATGTTCTATGAAATGTGGCTAGCTGAGAGGTATGGTCTGGAGAAAAGTATTGTCAGACCTCCTTATTGATGTAAATACAGTACTTGGCTTTAAAATTCTTAACCTGACTGCAAGTCTGTTTACTTCTATCTAGAAATACCAGTTTGTTTATTGTTCAGAAAGAATAAGAGGTCACCTTTGACGTAGATTATCCATCTTATTAACATTTCAAACTAAAAGAAATGCATTACAGTTCTCAAGTAAATCAGAAAAATTCTACTTTGCTAAGATGTGTCTCTGTACCTCATAACCTGCTCCAAACTATATGAAAACAATTACAAATATATCTGGTATACGTTTATGATGTAAAGTATTTAAGCTGAATACTCTAAATGCATTGCGTGATAAAGATAACACAAGCTAAATCTGACTAGAATCTATAGTTACTAAACATTCATGGAGGAAGCACTATGTAATTATTTGACCAATAAATATAACAGAACAATGAACAGTCATAGCAGAAAGGAGAACAATGGCTCCTCTTATTTTGTAGATTATATATAACAGCATTAACCAGAAGGAAGGATTTCCCATAACAATGTTACTCCTATTAGGGTAAGCAATCATGAGATTAAAGCCATAAAAAATCCAAAAGACATGTAGTAGTTAGTTTCTGATGTCCAGTGAATTTATTTTACAATTTCTAAAAAACCATCACTGTTTGTACCGATCATGAGGATCTGATTTACATACAACTGCACCACTACTGATAACGGAATGCTTATGAAATAAACATTTACAATTATACCTCCAGAGACATATTTCCAACTAATTTGGTCCCAGTTTGTTCACTTGAGTGATGTGCTGCCAAGAGCAAGGAAATTTAAGTAATTTGCTAATCAAAAATTAAATCACTTCTATCGTACAGTTAGTTATACAAATTTTGTGACAAGCATATGGGGGAAAAAAACATATGATGTAATGAAGGCATGCCAATCAATACTTCTTATTGTATTTATTTAAAAATTCTAGATAAAGCCAAAAATAATGTGTGGGTAGAAAGGCCAAATATCAAGTTAATAAAACAATGGATTTATGTCCATGTGCATTTTCTGAGCATTAAAAAATGATGAAGCTCTAATGTCTGGCATGGTTGACTAACTGTAATCCTCAGTGAGGTACTGAAAAAAATTAAAAAAAATGTAAGTGAGCAGTGGGAAAATATGTGGCAAACCAGGGATATTATGCATATGGAAAGCTGAGAGGTATGTGTGCCAAATAACCAACATTTAATAAGAATATTTAGCAACCTCAGCATCAATGCAATCATTTTTAGTTGCCAGCTTTAATTTGTGAAGTCTTAAGGTCTTACAGCTATCTGATGGATAACCCAGAGCTTATTTCAACAAAAGCAGTCACTAGTAAGAGTAATATGATAAATCCATGGACAATAGATATAAATCAGTAGATATACTGCAGTACATAAGCAGAAAGTTAAAGTCAAATTACAATTACTATAGTCAACTGCATAATGCAACTATAGACTTTCTCAGTTTTTTGCCCATTTTTTTCTTTAACTTGGATAAAATAACTAATTTTAAAAATATACATTCTATAACAGATTATTATAAATATTTGAGGAAATGACTTAGCCTGAAAAGTAGGATTAGTGGATATTATTAACCTGACTTAATTCTCAAGAAAGAGCAATACTTTAAGCCAATGTATCACAATGATAATTGCTAAACATCACCCATCAGCCATACGGTCTTGACTTATATGACATATTCTAAAGTTGCAAAATCAGATGGCAAGTTATTAACTGTTGAAAGCTGCCCTTTTGATGAGTAGAGCTCTAATGATGAGGTTTTGTTGAAAGCAATTCAATCAAGCTGAATACTACTGGGAGAGATACGATCTTCAGCTAAAAGTATAATTACAAAGGCAAAAAGATATCAACCCTAAGTCCAAAATACAAATTCAGATTAAAAGCAAAGTTTGCAGAACAAGATAAGAATAAATAAAAAGTATAACAATGTTCATTTCCAGTACTTAAAGTCAAAAAGAAAAAATACTGTTGTCAAACGGCAACTATATAATAAATGAAAAATTACTATTACACATATTGATTAAGTATTTAACAACTACTCTTTTAACTAACTAAACAATTAATTATAAACAGGAAAAGTGTGTCAAATGTAAGAAATCAAATGACTAAAAGCAGCAAGCAAATTGCAGATAAATAATTAAATTTGCAAATGATTTTAGTTGTAGTGCTCTCTGAAAACTTTCTTTTCCCTAGCAAAAAAAATACATTTTTTTATAGCTGCTATCAGTCCAGTCAAAAGCAAGATACAAGCAGTGTGTAACAGAGATTATCCTCTACAAACTTTAGGAGAAGTTAGTAGCTAATGGGAGCTTCTGTGAATTTGTTAAAATGCAAGAAAGGAAGTTCCGCTATTTCATTAAAATTCAAGAAATATTCATTCTTTGGAAAAAAGGCTAGAAAGTAGGAAGGTCTCAGAATCACAGACAAGGAGTGCAGTTCAGGGCTAGCATCTGATAGTACTTTTTAATAGAGTATATTATACATAAGAAAATATTTTAAGGCTGCTATAAAAACAAAACTGGAAAATTCATGAAGTCAAGCGACAGGCAAAAACCAACTGTAGAATCATGCTAGATTTGGACATGCTGTGATATATTGTTATTTGCTCTAAAGTATAATCCTTGAAATTTGACATGCAATAATTTTTTTTTTTTTTTTTTTTGGTGAGTGGAATTGAATTTCTGGATGTAGAATTAAGACTTCAAAACACTCAGGGGGTGCTGGATTTAAGAAAAGGAAGACATGTTCACCTTAGACATTACCTCTTTTCATACTCATGTGTTAATGTCCTCTGCTAAGGCATGTCAGTGCCATCTTATGTACTTTAAAAAAAAAACTGATAGAGAAAAATTTGCTCAGTGTAATCACTAATGCTTTTATCAATCACTATATTGTATCTAAGCTGGAAATGTACCCCAAATTACATCAGACAAAGAGCATTTGTTGCCAGCACACATACATTACTAATACACAAAACTGAATAAAATAAGAATTAGTAAGGTTCTGTTCTTCTCTCTTTCCACTTTCAACATCAGTAACAAGAGTTCGATATATTTAAAAATACAGAAACATTTATATGACGTTTGCTGTCATTATGTTTCCCTTTAAACTACTTATGTTTTGCTATGTATTGCTTTCATTAATAAGAAACTGGCAGAAATGCATGATCTTTGTTTAAACTGCACTTTATTCAATCATTTCTTATAGCTCGTCTCATCAAAAAACTGCCCAACCATCAAAGCTTCCATTTCAAAAGAAATCCAAGGTGGTTTCTGCACCTAATTAAATATTTCTCTCTACATTGTTGATGTAGTTTGAAGAAAGTGAAAACATACCCTGCATTAGCTTCTGGAAAAAAATGTGAGCTTTGCACAGAAGACAGGTATTTTGTTGAGTAGATCAAAAGCAACTCGGTCCTCTGTGATTTTATCAGTAAACAGCAGTAAAGTTATACCTTGGAAGTCCTTTTAACAGTTTCATAAACCATTCCAGCTGTTGTGGCTATTTCATAAACTTAGATGGCCTGACTTTTTTCTCTGTTATGATTACCTAATAGACAGGTGAAAAACAGCACAGCAGGAAACACTATTAATAAATTAAGAGAATCAGTGAAACCATACAGGTTTGGAAAGGCAATATTTCGGACTTCCTTTGTCCCTTATATTTTTTAAACTAACGAATATTACAAGTAAGATAATGGACAAAAGCAATAAATAAATAACTTTAAGGGACTAATCTCAATTTAGGGACTCTGTGATAGCAGTTTTGGCTATTTGTCCTATTCCTTTCCCGAGTCCCATGTAGGGCAGCCTAAACATCTCATTACTTATTTTGTACCAACTCTTCCTATAATTGGATGAAGAAAGAAAGTAGTCCATGGGGTGCACATCAAAATAAATACAAAAAAACATATACACCACTACATCAATGTTGTGGCATTAGTAAATGAGGTTTTCTTCACTAGGAGATATTGAATTAGTATGCCACTGAAGGCTCATTAAGAGACGTTAATACTCAAGAACATACAATACAAAAATACTGCTGGTAAAGACATATTGCTGAAACAGGCAAATTTTATAAACACCATTAGAAATATCAGGTCTGGGTGAGGAAAAGATTCTGTTAAAAAATCAGGAGATAAAACAGACCTGCCCTTTTTGCGAACTCAGTCTTATATTATTTATGGCCGTTAGAACCATGAATGATTCATCTAACATTATCCCTGCAAACCTACTCAAAAATAACCCGTCCAAGAAATCAAGGGTAAAGAAAACAAAGTTGAGTGTATGAGATCAGAGGTTGGTCATATATAAGCTACATGGATGAACCTGTCAATCCTTCTATGGGATGAAATCAGTGTTGTTTCAAAACTTATTCCTTTTGCTTCGATCACTTACATTATGCACACACACCATTTTTCAAGCTTCACTTTTACTTAGTACAATAAAATGAAGCATGTAGAGACTCAGCAGACTGTTTGCAGATAAATCTAGACTCATTCTGTCTTTGAGTATGTATAAATGTAATATTCTTTCTAAAGCTCATATACATCATTTTTATATTTACCATAAAAAGAGGTAATAAGAAAATAAACAATTTAGCTTACTGATACTGCAGTTTCTTCAAGCACTTAATTATTTCACTCATGAATGTTTGTTGCAGAGCAATCTGCCTCTCATTAAGAAAGTTTAAGGAGTAGTGAAGACATCTTGTTCAGAAACTCAAAGTACAAAACAACCTTAAATCTCTATATTACTAACTAGTTTTCTTCAAAGACAATTACACAAATCCAACACAATCCAGTCATTAATACTGCAGCGCAACCAGAAAGAACCATCTGTGAGATTATTTGTTTAAAAAAGCACACGAGTCTCTTCACTTTGCCCATGTAACAAACTTCAAGTGTATTTATTGAACGACTACTACACTACAATTAAAACAAGTAGTAGGACAATTATCATAGAATACAAAACATAACATTGGGACAATAACGATGGTACTTGTGCTGCATTCATACAAGTTACACTCTATGCATCATGGCTCAACAAATCTACTTTTGGTACCAATATTACTGCTATCACTGTTTGAAGCAGTACCACCAATTCTAAAAAGAATGTGCCTAGAACAAGGCATGCACTCACAATATTTTCTCTACTTCTGAATCAAATAACAATAAGCAGCATTCTTAACCAATGATCTTTATGCAGCTCACTGGTACTCCCACAGACTGGTACTTTTTATTTAAAAGCATACACAATATATTTAAAGACATAAAAACTAACCTGGGACTGGGAAATCATCTTCAAAATTTAATTCAATCCACACATTATTTCATGCAGCTAAGTCACTGTCAAGTGATGTGCTACATGAGGCCCAAAAATGAATTCTTTACTGTCAGCTGCATACTCCTATGGAGTTACCATCATTGATAAAATGCTTATCCAGACACAGATATGTGTGCGCATACACGAGCGTGCCTGCGCGCGCACACACACACACACACACACACACAAATATGAGCTGTTATGTTCTTAGGATATCATCAAATGAAGTATGTCATTTTTTCCAAGATTCTAAATATAATTTGTTTGCTACAAAAGTATATATAGCAGACTGTAAAAATTTTGAAGTAGAGACAAACACCTTTACAATAAACCTGCCTATATAAATGACATTCAAAAATACTAGTTTATACTTTTATGTACTGTGAATACAGAATATGTCTAAGTTTACATACATGTACAAGGCCTAAAGTCGCAAAATCATACTGTATAAGAGGAGGAGATACATTACTCCAGATGTTTGGTTAGAATGGTATCCATTTCAGATAAAACATTTCACTAAGGCAAGGTCAACACACCAAAAAATGAAAGGAAGAAAACTATTCAGCCTTTAAAAGACAATGTGGCCCTAACTAAAGTAAAATAACTTCACACAGCATTAAACTGCATGAGTGACAGAGATGCCCAAACTCCTTATACAGATGCTGGCTACAAAAGATAGATTCTAACTCAAGACATTTTGAATAATGTGAACTTTGTTCAGTGAAGTAAAAAACAGAAAGCACCACCAGGATTGAACCACAGGCTCAAAGACCATCTCTTCAGGAGCAGGAAACCTTAAGCAAAGGTCTGATATGATAACTTTTGCAGCTGAATAAATTGATCTAAAAAGGGTGCAAGTTGCTTTAATCAGTTACATGTTAATCAGTTAAGTCTGCTGAACCCAAGTGTTAATTTTCAGAGGCAACCAGCAGCACTGCCTGGTTAAGTTACTTGCTCAAAGTCATGCAGAAGGCAAATGGAGATTAAGGGAATCAAACCTTACAGTAGAAAAAGTAGCTCGTTCACAACATTGATACTTCTTACACTGACTGAGTCACACGTGAGAAGTTACATATAGAAAATATTCTTTGTTGCATAGGACATCACACACTGGCATTAGATAATGTTTGCACAAAAGTGAAGCTTGTAAAATAAGTAAAAAATTCACTTTATTTTAAGTGACAGATTCCAGCATCATGAAGTGCTGTTTTCCTGTTATAGATGTGAGCTCCAGAAGCAAAACACATACCATAAAGTCTCAGTAGTATGCAACAGAGTGCCTTTATGTTTATGTAAGATGATAGGTTTGCCAAACTGGTTACTCCAGTGATGACTTAAGACATTTCAAATGACATCCAACAGCAGGTAACTAAAGCCATTGCATGCAGCACGATGATATTTAAGTTTCTTACTCGTGCAGCATATTAGGCCAAAAAGATAGCTGGAGAAAAGCAGCTCATATCTCCGTTATTAGTAGCACCCATTCCTCAAGTCTAACATTTTAGTTCTCTTAGAGTTATACTTCATACAGTAAAATATCATGTTTTCCTTGATCTTATTTAGGCAACAGAATAGCTCTATCATACAACTGAGTGACAGAAAGAGAAATACAATTTGTCTTTCTCTTCTTAAACACAAACATTTAGCCCATAACAACCACTGAATAAACCAGGAATTCGAATTCATAAAATAGATGAGAGTTGGAATGAGACAGAATACTGAGGTTCCAAATAGAAAAGCAAATCTGGTAAGCAAGTACGATAAAGGAATTATGGTTAGAAAATCTAAGAACAAACCCATACCCAAGAAGAGTACCCTGCCAACAAGCCTTGCCTCCAAAAAGCATCCAACCAAGAGACTTGAGTAGTATAACCCTATGTGAAACCTGAGGAAGTTATGTAATACAACCAGCTGTTCACATGAAGAGTAACCAAAACATGAATACGAGAGTGAGCTGAAAGGCTGACTTTAAGGTGGATTACTTAGCCACCCTTGAAGTATGCGCTGTTTAAGATTTAAGCAGGGATGCTACATTTAAGTCTAGCAGAGCTCTTCAGCTTCTCAAGACATTCCTTAAACTGCAGTAGTATAGTGATCTGCATGTCAGACAAATGTGCTTTAGAAAAGAAAAGAAAAGTTTAGATTGTGTCAAAAGTAGCACTACTAGTAACTAGTGTTGAAACATGCACTACTAGTAACTGACAGCCAACTAGTCCTGTCTGCACAGAACAGACTGGAATACACAGTTCAACACAAATTTAGTCAAACTTGGATATGTTTTACTTCAGGAAACATCAAACCTACTTGAAGATATCATGCCTAAAGGTTTTTCTTTCTGCTGGCAGTAGTCACTTTTTTGATACTGGTGGGCTAGATAAATAGACTGCCAGCAAACTAACATAATTATTTTTCCCAGTTACACTCTATGCCGACAAAAAAATAAACTTCAGTGTTCACACTTTGACAGAACTGGACACCAAAGCACATTTAATGATAAAAAATATCACTTTTAATCACATTTTGTCCATAGTGGTGAAAGGTAAATAATTTTTGGTTATTGTTTGATCAAGCTAGGTAATATTAATATCACAGCATTGATCTGAATGTATACTACATCACTGATCAGGCCAGTAGTGATACAAATAAAGCCATTTTGATCCATCTTACCAAGAATCTCACTACAGCACAGAGTGTAATTATTTTAAGTAATTAAGCTAAAATAATTCTGATGAGCCTAAGATCTAAAAACAATATTTTTATGTTCATTCTCTTACTCATGAATAAAAACAGGCTGAATGTTAATTCTATTTGTCCTTGTATAATTCAGTCTTAAATGAACCCCTGCCACTATGGCCCAGCTGATACAAGGGGAAAAAATATGTTTTTCTTTAAATATTAGATATAAATGCCAACAGAAGAAAGGGGAGGTAGGTGTGTGCCCATGTGCTACAGCAGCTTTTAAAACAAATTATGTTTCAACATTCTGTCTCAATACTTGTATAAGTGAATATAAAAGAATGTAGATACACACAAATGAAAGACAGAAAATACGTATGTGGTGTAATCACATTTAAACTTCTTGGTGATCTGCAGTCCAAATCTTGATCTACAAATGAGGCTGCAACTTTACTCATCTTTAAAAGCCCCACAGAAGAATGCATTGACCATTACATTTTAAAGTGCTTGTTTATGCATTTGGTATTTTAATAAACAATAAGAGAACTGCTAAAATAGGCAGTTTAAATCAACTACCAAAGCATAGAACAGAAAAAAAGCATACAGGTGAGTATCAATGCAGCAGCAAAATCATAATCCATAATGATCCAGATAAGAAAATAAAAGTACAACAAGGAAATATACAGAATACAACAGACAACTTACAAGACACAGATAAATCACACTTATAAATTGTTAAAGAATCAAAAGGTGGAAGTAATACTTGAACTAACCATTAATAAGCTACATCAGAGCAAGACCAAGTTCCAGTCTTCTATCTCTAGTTTTCCATGGTAGCTCACTATCAAAACATGAGACACTGAATATAGATGTTATGAGCTACACCTTAAATCCAGCTGAGTGGTTAAAATAACACTATTATGCACTGTTTCAGTATTAGGCATATTTCAGAACATAAGCTCCTACAAATCTTTGGGTGCTTTGCATTATCATTAGGCATTCTGGTATAAACCCTCAGACTCACATCACTAGACTGACCAAACTGGTAATGACTATCCTGGCAATGAAGTCCAAACAGTGAACAACCTGTAAAATCCAACACCACAGAAAGAAAAAAAAAGTGTCTGCTTGTTTTCTTTAGACAAGGAGCAAGCTCCCTCAACATCCACCAAAGCTATCTTGCTTAACATATTAAATCCATGGTCACACAACTGCATGGTACAGAAAACATTTCCTAGAGACAACACTTGTCCACATTCACATTTGCTACAACAAAAAATAATTAAACATATTCGAATGTTAAAGAAAACTAAGTAAAAATAAAGTAAAATTACAGAACAGAATAACCCCAAACAAATCAAAAACTGAAGTATTACAGTATAATGAAAAATCAACCCCAGCCATAAAAGTTTTTTTTAAAAAGTCCTCATTCCATTCGGTTATGTAGGACCACAACAGTGCTTCACTATTAATGGTTCTACTAAAGGGCATGGATCAGACAGTGTGATCCCTGGGCTCTGAGTCTTAGGAAAATGACTGCATCCAAAGAGCAAATTAAACATTAATAAGAATCTAATTGTGCTCTGAGCTAAACTATCAACATATCACTTAAGATAATAAACATTGGGGGGGGGGGGCATTCTCTTTACACACAGTGCTTAGAACTGCCCTTAATAATATTAAGTAGCATATATTCAGTTACAATCTTAAAACGGTAGTCATCTGGCAAACGATGTATCCTCAGGTTACTGTCAGATATAGAATCATGTCTCTCTCCTTGCAATATCCCTTTTGGGGAAAAAAAAAAACCTAACCACTTAAAACACACCCTTATTGAAAATATATTTGTGATTCATGGTCCTAGGACTCACCTACTTTGACCCCCAAAAAATGAGCATTTGTCTCTTCAAATGTCTTACAGCAAGTGCTATTGCACTTAGTAGTTACAGTAGCTAAGCTAAATGAATAAAATGTCAGTATAATAAATCTCAACAATTATCCAACAACAGTCACAGCAAGGCAGGTAGCATATACTAACAACAGATATCTAATATATTGACAACATAAGTAATTAAGCTACAAAATGTTTCTCATAAATGCTACTGGGCATAGAACACTATTTCTGTGGGCTCTCAGATAAAATGATGCAGCTTCTAAACTACTGTTAAAGAAATGCTAACTCTACACATCTCATTTTTGTAGAATTCTCATAAATAATTACATGTACTTACTACACATTCACTTATAATTGGGTTTTATGAGCAACCTGCTCCAATAATGATTTATCCTTACAAGCTTATCAAATGCTGTTGCAAATTAGAATCTTCCAGATTATACATTCAAGTTTAAAATGATTACTTTTACAGAACAAATGCTGAGTTCCTTTGCAATAAACTGTTACTAAATGTAATAGGTGTCAATGTGTTCCTGGCCATTTTAGGGCATGCATTCTGTATCACCCATATAACAGCCCAAAACTATATTCTTGTACATCCCCAGATATACTACAGATCAAATACCTAGAGGCACATGTAAAAACAAACACTGACTAGCTCTTACATAAAGCCTCCAATGATTTGTGCACCTAAGCATTACAAAAACCTGACAGTAGTGGAAGGAGCCACTTAACATTCCATAAACATTTACAGGTGTAGGGAAGGGTTACCTGACATACAACAATTGATTGACTAGGGTGTACAGATGCATGTGAGTGACTGCACTGCAATACCTGTGATTAGACTGGTAAGTTGTCAACTCAGCAGATGCTCTTTGGACCATGCTGAATACAGGGCTGCCAGTTTTCATGGCAAAGCCTAGAGGTGGGGAGAGAATATCGTTAAATCCTTCTTCTCATAAAAGCAGAGTAAAAAGAACAAATAATTTAACAATACATTAAAACTTTATCCATGATAGGTTATTTATTCCTACATCATTAAGTTTACTAAATCAAGTAGACATGTTTGTTAGCCATACAGAATCGAAGTGTTTGACCTAAACAAGAATTTCCATCTCCTATACTCTAGAACTGGGTTACTCATTTATATTAAATTCAAACTGACACTTTACAAAGCAACTATACTATTTCATGGGTTCCATGCAAATCAGAAACGAAAAGGTAGCCCTTAGTAAGCCACTCAGTGTTTTGCTGCTAAACAATTACTCGTACTTTTGTCACAATCTATAACATTCACAGGCAATGAGCTACATCTAGTTGCTAGATAAATAGCTAGCAGTGATTTAACATCTGACTGCAATGCAAAGTCATGATACTTTCAAACTGCTTAGTACTAACAATGTCCAAAAATCTCATTGCATCATGCATGTGAATTATTTTCTGCAAAACAAGTTAGCATTATTTTACACATTACCTAATAATGCCATTTTTATTTGCATAAGAGATGTCTGATAATGCAACAATATATCAGGCTGTTTCTTGTCAAAACCATTTAATTGATACTTTATAATTAAAACCAATGCATTTAAAAGGACACATTGGTACCCAAAACGATATTGATTCAAAACAATCCCATTTGTGCTCACGATGCAGCTTCTCAGCCTATATTTTTTTTCTTTGCTTTTTATATATACATATATATTTTCATAAATATCAGCATGCACGAAAGAATGGTTTCATTAATTCAACCCTAACCAGTACAAAAATGGTGTTTAAGAAATAAATAAATTATACTCTCCATGCTCAGACAATCTGCACAAGGAGGGTGAATTCACTAATAACAATGTTGCGAAAAGAAGAGGAAAAAGCACGATAGGGTGGGAGGGCAGTGGGGAGGTGTGTAGCAGGAGAAAAAAGATGAATGAATCTAGTGAATGAAATAAATGAATGGAAGATGGTTGAGCCACTGCTAGGCCTTCTACAGATGCAGCAACTGTCGGAGTGAGGTTTGTTGAGTTCCCGTGGGTATGAAGCGATTTTCATGGGGGGAGGGTAGGTGCAAATGGGGTCCAGTTGTTTTACCTGTAGATATACCAGATACTTCTCTTGTGGGGCCCCAAGGCAGGCCAGCTAGAGGACAGGGAGGTGTGCATCCCTCCGTCTGATACAGCCATGACGCTTTCCCAGACCTCCGATTTGCACCGGGGCTCTGCCTCATTCTAAAGCACCTCGCTGCTACAGACAGAGAGACGAAGGCACAGCTGACTCGCCGGGGATAAAGCAGCGGCGGTGGCGGAACGGCGCAGACAGTAGCCCTGCCAAAATGCACACCATGGTACTCACATCATTGCATCCGTGTAGCTGTGAGCAGGGCAGCAGAGGCTTGGATCGTACTCATTGGCAGGCAGTTCAATCAAACGGGGGGAGGGGGGCACATCCACTGCTGAGGCACGGCGACGCACAGCAATAAACACCGAGAGCCGGCACACGGTTAACTCCTTCCCCTCTGCAGTCCTCCAGGGCTCGGCCTGCAACAGTCACGGTTCGTGCAGCTTAGAAATCCTATGCGTTCATGAGCAAAGCAAGAGCTGATTTATCCAAGTGATGAGAAACAGCAATCGGAGAATTACTACTTGATGTGGAAAAAATTATAAATAGATGACTGATTAATTTATCACAGGAAGCCTCTCAACTCCATATGTGTTGCGTCTGCTTTTCAAAGTACGTCTTGCTGTTAAACTATTTAAATTGTTTGCTAGCCTACCCTGTCTGTAAGGGCAGTATGTTAAAATTCTGTCCAGTAGATGCAAGACGCTGATTTTTCTGTAGATGTCAAGTGCTCAGCTCACACTGTGCCAAAGTTTTACAGTTTGTAAGCATGAATCCTGTACATACCCTTAAATCTCTTGGCGCAAGAAATCGGGACAAAGCCTGAAATAATGGTAGGGTACAAGCCCGAAAATAAAGACAGATTTTAAAAATTGCTCTTATAAACTTTAAAAAGGTGCTAGAATAAAAGGATTTGTGTTAGCATCCATTTTCTGAAGGATATGAATTCTGAAACTTAAATGTATGTCATTACTTAATCACTTACCTCTCAACTGTTAAGATTTTCGCAGAATGTCCAGATTTTTGCCTTAAATCTTTTTGTCCGTTTTTATAAAAATGTGGCTTTCTGGCAAATTAGTGGCAAATCAATGAAGACTGAAACTGGAAAATAATGGCAAACATTTAAGTTTTAGACTTCATGCCTTAGAAAATTCATGTTACTGCAAAACCTGCTATTCTATCAACTTTTTAAGTTTGTAGGAGCAATATTTCAAAAGTGTCCCTATTGGCTTTGTCCTGATTTCTTACTCTAAGAGGATGAGAGATGTGATCCTCAGTGATTTGCCAGAAAACCGCATTTTTATTTGGAAGAGACTAAAATAAGAGGCAAAAATCTGGACAGTTGAAATGTATGATTTAGGCGTGTGCGGTAATGAGGATGGTTAGTAGCCACTGATCATGCTGAGTGTGAAATTAGCATGGTAACCAGATCAGAGACGTATCATACACAGCAGCACGCCACTTCCACGGTAAAGCCGCTAGTCTGGAACTGCGAAAACTTGTTCCAACTGACTAGTAGTTTATACAACTCCATTCATCTACAGTCCCTTTTCCCATTTTTACAAATGGGGTGGGGGTGTCACTTCAAGAATGGCAATAATATCTGTCTCTATATCAATATAAATAAATAAATATATATTATACCTCTTAACTGTCCAGATTTTTGCCACATAGTTTTTATCTGTTCCTTATAAAATTTGTGGTTTTCTGGCAACTCATTGAAAACCGAAGTCGCTAAATGCAGATGATACACTTTTAAGGTTTAGACTTTATATCTGTCAAAAAATGCATTCTAAGACCAAACCTGTACTTCTAGCAACGTTCTCAGCTTATAAGAGCAATATTTAAAATCTGTCCCTATTTTGGGCGTTTGTCCCCCCCCCCCCACCATTATTTTAGGCTTTGTCCAGATTCCTTCCGTTAAGAGGTCGAGAGCTGTGAATATATCTAAGCATACCAGCTTTTCGATGACACATAAGGAAACAAAAATCCATTTTTTTTGTGAATAATTCTATCATGCAGGTGATGATCAGTGAAGTACAGCTACTGACCACATCTTTGCCTTCAGCCACTGTGTACCTGCATTGCACAGTCGTGCTTTCATTTATGCATTCAGATTCTGTACAATATAACTTTTGATTTACCGTTAGTACTAGTGTAGTAATACTAAACGCACACAATGCAACACATACATTTCCCATTAAAGTACATTTCCTGCCACACAAACAGCTACCCCCTCTGTGAATAACATATTTATATAAATTTATAAAGTTGTTTGTGTGCAACCAGTGCCGTTAAACTGGGAAGTAATCAGTGGCCGACTGAAATAAGGCAGGCAAGTAAATCGGGTTTTTTTTCTGGAATAATGGGATTAGTGCTGAAACTTAAGGTTTCGACCTATTCTTTATATGTCTGTTAGTAAAGGTGTTTGAGTCCATAGCGCCCGCCTGCTTTGTTACTTTTTAAGCATTTGCTTGCTTGCATTTTCTCCAGCAAGCATCACATTTTTGCCTTAGAAAGCAGAGCAATAGCGAAAACTGAGGTTGTATTGCTATATTAAGTAGTTTGCAGACCAAGTTGCATCTGAGGTGATTTGTAGTATATTACACTATATTTATGAAGCAAAAAGTCGTGTGCAGAATCCGAATGCCCTCTGCAGGCAGAATAACGTCAAATGGCAGCTCACCATACCTATTTAAGTGTCAAGACTTTAAAAAGTCACTTTTGTTGGGGGGGGGGGTGGACTCAGGTGTAAACTGCTGTGCAGCATGAAAATAAATGAGCATTTCGTGGAATTAACCAGAAGCGCACAATCAAGTCATCTCTACAATTTCTGAGATGCGTATAATTTACATATCTGAAGTCAGATCTGGAAGTGTCTGCATCAGTCTCCAAAAAGAAAAACAAACAATACATTATGAAAACTAGTGACCAAACTCCAAATCAGAAGAATTCAGAACCTGACAAGGTTTTCACGAAAAAGGAGATGCTCCCTTAAGCGAGACGCATGTCAAGTACTTAGATGCAGCTATAGAACCCGCCTCACCTCAGCACTGTATCTAGGGACAGCTACCAAATGGAAGCTAGTAGCTGCAAGTGTGCGTGCGTGCAGCGCAAGTATAAGCACAGCACAGCATGAGGTAGTGAGAGTCTGAAAAGTGCACGTTTGGTGTTCTGAGTTCAGAAACACTGCAGTAGGAAGTCAAGTCAATTATTGCTAAAATTAAACTGCTTAGTGGCGATGCCATTGTTTTTCTATGTATGATGGACTGTTGCTTTTATAACTGTATTACACATTCAAGCTATTAAGACGATATTTAATTTAAAAATTGTTTAACTTCACTTGTGTTTAAAGCCTCAGGTTTATACATAGCTGCCCTCACACAATGGGGTTTAGCACAGCTGTGCATAGAAACAACTACAGGGAAAGACAATTTTCCCTGGATATGTTGGACATGCTCCACTTAAAGAAATCCCAATTCCTCAGAGCCACATGCTCCAGGGATCTAAACCTTGTCATCACAATAAACAAAACATGCTGGAGGGATAGGTTCCTGACCCAGAGACTCCCCATACTCTGGAATAGACTGTCCATACATGTCAAGCAGAGCGCCTCCTTGGCCCTCTTCAAAAGGAAACTTGATGATTGGATGGGAGATAGGAAATTCACCCTGAGATCACCTCAGTTTCCCTGCTAGACAGGGGTCCAGGGAAGTAAATATTGTGGGAATAAATATCCAGGGAATTGTTATGGTTAGGCTTGTATAGGCCCTAGGGCTGATAGCCTAGTACCAACCAATGAACCTGCTAAGGAACCCTCCTAAGTGCCCCTGCTTCACTGTGCTCAACACAGTTGCCCACTGCTGTCCTGCAAGCAATTCAGTTGTGCACTGTGAAGCACTGGCACAGTTTTCTATCCCTAGCCCTTCAATAGAATAGCTGCTTTTTGTTAGTCTTACCAAAAACCTGTTCCATCTAACTCACTCCCCACTAGTTACTACAGTATTATACTTCCCAAAATAGATGGACAGTTTCCCAGCATTTCTCCAAACAGCCTGATTGACATGAGCATCCTGAGGCAATGTAGCAATTGCCTCCTGTATACTGACAACCAAGTACTCTTAAAACAAATACAACATGTGAGAGATGTATCTGTACTATGAATTTAGAAACAAATCTCTCACATAACAGCAAACTAGATATCAAACAAGTTGTCAGCACACACACTTTAACTCTTGCACATAACAAGCTCACAACACATAAACCCACATACATAAAGGTACTCGCTAGAAGCCTACCTAAAAATCAGAGACCTCCCAAGTGCAAACTTACTGCACGCACACTGCAGACTCAACATAATACACTACTCATAATAATACACACAACAATGTCTCAGCCAATAAGCCCCTAAGGCAAAACACCTCAAAAACAAATGTCTTGGTGATAGGCAACTCCATAGTGACACACACAGATACCCTCCCGCCTCACCAGGTTGGACAAGGAGAAGGTCACGATCAGCTGCCTGTCAGGTGCTAGAGCCATCTGATCATGCACAAACTTAAGTCTCCAACAAGTACTCTTATAACTCTGTCATAGTACATATCAGAGTGAATGACTTGAGATGCACCTCACTGGACTACATAGAGAGAGACATGACTGAGCTCTCAGATTATGTGTCACAAGCAGGTATGTCCCTAGCCCTAAACAGCATTCTACCCTCACCCAGGATGATGCCTCAATATACACAAAAAGTTATTGACTTCAGCAACTGGCTTAGCTTCTAGTGTCAGTCCAGGGGGATCCAGTATCTATCAGTCTGGGAAGATATGGTCAACAGATCATGCTGCATTGCCAGAGATGGTCTTCACCTGTCGCATCTTGGTTCTGGGTTACTGGCAAAGGTACTTGCCTCCCCATAGTGCTCTTTTAGGCAATGCTATAACAACAAAATTCACCGATGTAAAAAAATCCACCAGAGACAAACTGAAGGTTATGCTGCTTAATGCTAGGAGTCTAAATTGGAAACTGCACTGACTGGAAGAACTTCTTACTTTGGAAGTTGCCATTGTCTGTGCAGTCACAGAGATATGGTTCAAGGCCGCAGAGAGCACGCCAGCCATGCAAGGGTACACTGACTCCAACATGATCATACCTCAAGATGAGGGTGAAAGAACCAAAGGCAGAGGTGTATCCATCTTCATTAAAGACAAATACACCTCAAGACTGGTCAAACAGTACAACTCCCTAAAGCTACTCCAAATCCAACTAGCTGTAAGCAAATCCCAACCTTCCATATCATTGTTAGCTATAGATCCCTACCATGAACCATGAGAACCACTCTGCCTACCTGGACCTACTTGAGTCACTCACTATACAGCCAAACACCTTGGTCATGGTTGATTTCAACTATCCTTCCATCGACTTGGAGTCCTACATGAGCACAAACATGCTCAACCTAAAGTTTCTGGACTTTGTTAATACAAATGCTCAGGAACAGATAATCTGGACCCCCCACAAGGGGCTCAATTCTCCTAGAATTAGTACTCACCAACATAGGGGTCTCTCTGCATTACCCCTGTGAGTTACCCTCCCTGGTAAGGTCTGATCATATATCAGTCTTGTTCGAACTAACAATCATACCTGACCCCCCCCCAAGAGCAAAAAGGATGAAAAATTTCTCCAAAGCAAACTATAGCCTCCTAAACAATGGCATAAATAGTTTCAACCCCCCTGCTACCATTGCAAACAATGACTCCTATGCAGAGGTGTGCACAAATGCCCTGTAAAACACCTATACAAATGTATAGATTTGGCTGTACCTGAATGGATCAAAATAAGGTCCTCACAAAAATACAAGCCACCTTGGTGGACATCAAGCATAGATAGATTATACAACAAGAGGAAATAACTAATGTCTAAAAACAAGAGGGAACTGACTCAGCAGTGGAAGGACACCATCCACAGCTTGAACAAGCAAATTAGATATCTTGTCAAGTCCTCTAAAGCCAATTATAAAGCTAAACTATCACTCCTAGCTATGGATAATCACAAGGCATTCTTTATCTAAGTCAGAAATGCTTTGTGTCAAACTAGTAGTGAATGGTAACACACATACTGACCCTGAGGACATGGCCAACCTGCTAGCATACAGATTTGGTCCAAACGTCACACCCTATCCCCATCAGACATACCCCAGTGTTATGCCTAGTATCTCCAAAGAGCAGGTCAGAACCGGACTCTCCATGGCCAAAACACAGCCAGTATGGGACCATATAACTGCCTACTGTATGGTCTAAAACAGGACCTAGCGGAACCATTTGGAACAATCTTCAACCATAGTCTAAGTACTGGCTTTGCCCCAGTAGAGTGGAAAACAGCAATGGTAATTTATCTTGCACAATGGGGGTCCATCACCTGACCCTGGGAACTATAGACCCATAAGCCAAACCAGCCTTATCTGCAAGGCCATGGAAAGAATCATCATGGACCTTATCAACAAAGACATGTGACCTTCAAACCCTTGACCTGACCCAATTTGGCTTTGTTAAGTGTAGATCATGCTTATTAAACCTGGTGGACTTCTTCAAGAATGTCCCCAAAACCCTGGATGAAGGCAAAACTGGGCATATAGCCTACCTTGACTTACCGAAGGCTTTTAGGATCATAAGAGTTTACTAAGATACTGACCTGGAAGTCATTTTAAGCCTAGCCATTTCATCCCGATGTAATACCATGAAAATGCTAGTCAATACACAAGATCACATTTAGTGATGACTGCCCGTGTCCAGGAGGGTTGATGATGCCTCACTCAGGTATCACTGAGAAACTCACCGAGCTGGGAATTAACCCATATGCCACTTGATGAGTAGCCAACTGGCTCACCAACAAAATGCATGCAGGCAAAGATGGGGATTCCACCTCTACCCACAGACCAGTTACCAATGGTGTACCCCCAAGGATCTGTGCTGGGCCTCCTACTGTTTGGAATCTATTTCTCAGAAGTCCAGGTGAAAATAGATGGCCTGTGGTTTACCAAGTTCACTGATGACTGCAAACTGTGTAATCACTGAGTCCAGTTACCAATGGTGTACCCCCAAGGATCTGTGCTGGGCCTCCTACTGTTTGGAATCTATTTCTCAGAAGTCCAGGTGAAAATAGATGGCCTGTGGTTTACCAAGTTCACTGATGACTGCAAACTGTGTAATCACTGAGTCCCCTAACAATGCTGACATATTATTAAAAGGACTCATACAGGCAAATGATCAGTGCCAAAGCCACAGACTTAAACTAAATGCAAAAAATGCATCATTATCCCATTCAGCAAAGGAGAAGTCCCTGCAAATTACAATATTAACAGTACCCCCATTTAGCTCAAACCCTGTGGTGAGACAGTTCGGAACACAAGTTGACAGCAACCTTAACCTCAATCACCATGTGTCCACAGTGATAAGGAAGGCCTTCTATGTTGTACATCTCATAAGTAAGGGCATCGCTTCCAGAGCTAAGGATGTTATAACTCCCCTATACCCCTCCCTGATCAGACAACTAATATTGTGCAATGCTCCCTTCTGTATTAACGTCACCAGACACCTACAGCGGCTGAAGAAACCGCAGAGGCTTCTCATCAAGAAAATTCTGGGCCTTCAACACTTGACCTACATGGACAGACTGAAGGCCCTTTCACTGTACTCTGTATCTTATAGGCTGCTGAGAGGTGACTTGTGTCTGGCCTACAGAGCAGTCTCGGACTCTGCCTAATGGAAATGCTGCACATCCACTAGTCAAACTGCACAAGATTCTCTCGCTCTAGGGATCTTAACCTAGTCTGTGACATTAACAGGACATGCTGGAGACACAGATATGTCTCCCAGAGATGGTCACTCCTCTGGAACAAATTCCCAATTCAGTAAAACCGAGCTCCTAAATGATCCTATTTAAGTGTAACTTAGACAAGTGAAAGGGAGTCTGTAAATTTATCCTGGGGGTGTCACCTATGTTCATCTTGGAGAAGGGCAGTCAGTGCCGATCATAGACTCACATTGCAAATATAGACCATACAACTTGGTCAGTAGGGGAACAAGGATATAACATGGCTAAGATTATAAAGGCCATAGGGCCAATAGCCTAGTACCCTATGAACCTATATAAACACCTTTTTATTCATTCACTGAGGCCTGCTTTACCCAACTCAGCAATGCATGGAATCCACTGCACATTCAGACAGCTAACAACAAGGAAATAAAAATCATCACAGCATGCCAATTTACTCTACTTTTGGAAGGACGTATAGAAAAGCACACAGGCAGGCAGGTACCATATCCCTCAAATTATTTGCTAAATAATTCTGGATAAAGCTAATAATAATCAAGGGACAGAGGTCTAAAAGCAGAGATGATTTATGTTAATATTACTGTAATTTATTGAAAATGTTAATAGTATGAAAAGGGGTTGATCATGCATTTTCTGAACAAAACTCTAAAGTCTGGCCTTATTGATTGATTGTAAACCTCAGTGTTTTACCAGAAAGGAAAAAAAAAAGGAAAAACATGCATGGGACTAATCAGAAGCACTCTGTAAAATCAAGGACAGTTGAGAGGTAAGCAGACACTCACAAGTAAGTTAGAGGATGGTAAATCTAACTACCTCATGCCAATGACAGCAAATAACATTAAAGAAGAGCAAGGGCATCCCACTAGATTCCCGAAATTAACTGCGTCTTGTGTTTACTATTCCAATACACAAAGTTAAGCCATTGGACTTCACTTCAATACTGAATATGCTTTTCTTGTGCAAGCACAGAATCTCTTTGTTCTGCCAATTGGAACAAACTATGAAATTCTATCTCCTAAAAGATAATTTTAAAAATAACTGGATTCAGATTTTCAAATTCCTGTGGTGCATTGTATGCATGTATTTATTTTTATACATTGATAACTATATAAGCACTACAGTTGCATTTTGTTTACAACCTGCCGTATGACAACTCAGTTCCTCTAGCAGAGGCTTTCAGTTAACAGCAGTGGCCTAAGTCTGTGAATACTTTCCACATTACTATGTGATTGTATTATTGAGTAATCTCATTAAACTGCATAGCCAGAGTGAGGATATGGCAGGCATTCTCACTCTTACACACACACACACACACACACACACACACACACACTGCAATGACACCATAAGACAATAGCTATTAATAAACGTGCAAAGGGTAATGCATACACACAAAAGAGAACTGCTGATTACATGAAATGCACTTTTTTATCTCTGCAGTGATGGGGAAGTAATGATGCATGCCTAATGAATCTGTCAGGCTTACTCAAAAATTATATCTCCATTGCTGAGTCATTCAATAAGCTGACCATATTAATATATATGTGTGTGTATATGTATGCATGTATATATATATATATATATATATATATATATATATATATATATATATATATATATATATATATATATATATATATATGAATGAACGGGGCCCCTTCAAAGGATCAAAATTTATAACATCAAATCACTGATCTGTGAAGAGCAGATGGTCAAAGTTGTGAAATATCGAACCTTGTGAATGGAGATTGTCATACAGTGCGGAATGGAAATTTATCATTCTCTTCACTGTAGTACAGTCTCAGAGTTGGTATATTTAAGTACCATGGGGTGTGGGGGTGAAGGGGGCTTGCACCCCCATGCAAAAAGGTGAAATAAGTTTTCACTTGTTAGATTTTTTTTAACAGTTTAGTATTTTACAACTTCGATCTTGTGGTCTTCAATGATCAGAAGTTCGATGTGAAATCTTGATCCTTTGAAATAGGTGTGTGTGTGTGTGTGTGTGTGTGTGTGTGTGTGTGTGTGTGTGTCTACTTTGGAAGACAGAAATACCAGAAAGCCAATTTCTAAACCCCCGACATGAAAAACCCAACAACCAGAGAAAACCAATGTCCCAGAACACTGACTTCCAACTCCAGGTAATTAACCACTTGGCCACCATGTTGAACTGTGCCCCTTAATCCCACGGTAGTGCGACCTTGGAGTTGGTATATTTAGTTATGGGTGTTTGGGGGCTGACATCCCTCACATCGGGGGGTGCAGGGGCAAAGCCTACCACATCGGTGGGTTTAATTTAGTTTTTTTTTTTGGCCAAGTGGTTACTTATCTGGAGTTCTAATTCGGAGTCCCGGGACATTGGTTTTCTGTGATTGTTGGCTTTCTTATCTTGGGATTTTAAAAGTCAGCCTTCTACTATTTTGTTCTTCTAAAGTAGACCCATATAGATATATATATATATATATATATATATATATATATATATATATATATATATGGTTTACTATTGAAGTGTCGATCCTGACATGGGCGACTCGACTTGCACGAAGGCGAAATTGCGATAGTCACCACACCGAATCCGAAATGTGCGAACGGCAAAACCTCGCCCCTGTCTGACCCATGGTAGCATGGGTGTGGAGGTGTTGTGCGGCCGGTAATGTCGAACGTCGAATGGGTTTCGCTAGCGAACAGTTTTCGCAGTTTCGGTTCACGCAAACACATCGATGAGGTGGCCGTTCGAATGAAGTGCATTCGCATATTCAATAGTAAACCTATATATATATATATATATATATACGGGTCTATGTTAATTGTTCGAATGCTGGAAATGTCGAACGTCATATGGTCGAGACCATATGATCGACATTTCAAGTGTTTGAAAAGTGACATTTAACAGTGCTGTATGGTGCAGAATGGGAGGATTTCTCTTTTCTGCACTGAAGTGCGGTCTCGGAGTTGATATATTTAAGTAGGGAGGTATGGGGGGTGAAGGGGGGCTTGTCCCCCTGCTCGCACTGTTAAGGTGTGTTTTTCTTTTTTTTTTTTTATTCTATATTCGAACTTCCAAATGTCGACCATATGGTCTCAAACATATGGTATTCAGCATTTTGGACTTTTGAATATATGACATAGACCCTGTACATACATATACATATATCAGAGGATCAGAGCATTCTGCATATGCTGTCTATGGGCTTGCCTCCATAACCACTTTCAAACTTTTATCTCAGGGAAATAATATTCTGTCATCTGGCTGTATTAAATATCTTTTTGTTGATCCACTTCATGCACTGAAATGATTCTCATATTATACATGAAGATTATGCTAACCAGTGCTTCAGGTAGTCTGTTTAGGCCATATGCGTGTGTATACATATATATATATACATATATATATATATATATATATATATATATATGAAAAAGAGTCACACACCACTAAATCAAAAATGTCTGAACAAGTTTCAATGAAAACACATTTAACTAAAAACTCAATTTATAAAATAGCACTTGACTGAAAAATGTTATTATATCAAACATAACTTGACCTGCACCCCCATGGATGGATGTTTTGCCCCTCACCTCCCATTAATTAAAAATACTAATTCCATGTTTGCATAACAATTGGGAAAACAGAAAAAAAAACTGAATCACTGCTGACACACAAATACATTTAATAGCAAACTTAATTACAATAAACATACATTAAGAAATGTTTTTGCAGATGGGCTAAGTCCCTGCATCCCCATGTGGGGTTCACTGACCCTATACCCTCTTACTTAATAATACTTACTCCATGGTCATACAACAGCTGAGAAAAAAAATGTGCAGAGTGGATCATTGTTTCTTTAACTTACAATTTTCAGTCTCTCTATATGTGCGTGTATATCTATATATATATATATATATATATATATATATATATATATATATATATATAGAGAGAGAGAGAGAGAGAGCTATGCACACGCATGCATGCGCGCGCGCACACACACACACACACATACACACAAAAACACACACATAAAACCCTACAAGCTTCTATGCATACCACATCATTCCTGCTAGTTTTATTGCTAACAGAAAAGCAGCACTTAAATTGCTTGTTTTTAGATGCCTTGGTTCTTCTTTGGAGCTTCTGTTTGAGATTTTGTTGCATTTCATTTTAAGGGATCATTATCTCAGACAGAAATGTCCGTGCAACAGTGCTCTGTCTGTTAAAAGTTGTCATGGGTTCCTCATTTCTATAATCCTACTGGAAAAAATGCATAGACTTCAGTAATACACACACACACAAACTCTGATTGTTGGATTTCAGAATCCATCAAACTAAAGTCCTTATTTTCAAAGCATTTTCAAGCATTCATTTCTTCTTGACACCATTTTTGTGTCTAATAAAGTGTTAGTCAGCCATTCTAGCTTCCACTGCTCATCTATTCCGAATCAGTAGGATTTGATGATAAACTTTTTACATCATACCAGGTTGGTCCTACTTGATGTCCTTTCATTCACTGCTGCAATATTCCTTACTAATGGGATTCCCTGCTGTGAAGCCCTCCATCTGGCCAGTTTACAAAAGATTTCCATTGCTTTAAGGTACGCTGAATGTCACCTGCTTACTCCTTGCGTAAGGTAGAGCATAAAGGTGACATTCAGGCGTACAATCCTCAGAATTATTTTGCAGTCAGTCCAAATGCTATTTTAACCACTGGTCTGTTGCATACATCCGGGGTTTTTTAACAATTTTTCTGTTTATTGGCTTTTCTGTGCTTGCTCCTGTTTACCGGAGTCCTCACAGTTGCAGATAAGTACCCAGTTGGGTTTTTGGCTACTTTTTCTGTTTTACTTAGTGCTGTTTGGTGTTAATGTCATCCAGGATGGGTAAATGCCAGTGTGGGAGACTGATTCCCCATAAGTACTGTCATGATAAGTGTCTTTTTTGCCTTGGTGCTGCTCATGACCATGCATCTTGTTCAATTTATGTGTTTGTCCCTAAAACTCTTTGTAGTAGACTTTCTTCCCTTTTCCTTGTACGTTGAGAACCGGTGACTTAAGCTTCTTGCTGCGGGTACTATGGATGGAACTTTCTGCTCCAAGGTTCAGCCATCTGGGAAGAAGAAGGTGCATGAGGTAAGGCCAGAATCTTCCATTCTCCAGCCTCTGCCAGGTGTTTCACCTGAGGTTATTATGCACCTGGAAGCTCACTTGGTTGTTTTGTCAGATTCTTCTACTACGTCTGGGTTGGAGGACAGTGAGGATTTGGCAGGCAGCATGTCTGACAAGGCTTTGGAGGCATCCATTTTGGGCATTCAGAGGGAAACATGGTTGACTGTTTCTGAGGGGTCCAATGGGGTTCTGCAGTTTTGTTTTCAGGAAGAGGTTCCTGTTGCAGTTGGGGATGCCGTCCTGAGTCTGAGCCTTCTCAGGTTTCCAGGATGGCTGTCCCTTTGAAGAAGAAACAGAAAACTAACCATGTCTCTTCTGCTCCTAGAGATCCACAAAGTGAGTGACAGGCCTTTACTCAGGAGTTATTTATGCTTTACTGTCATTGCAGCCTCCTCAAGGGGTTTCAGTTCCTGCTCCTCCTTGGTCCACCCTTCCCCTAAAAGGCCCATGGAATTCCATTCTTCTGAGGTGGATTCTGATGTTGACTCCCTTGCTTATTCTGCACAGATTCCTTCTCCTTTAGACTACGGGTCTGAGGAGAAGGATTCTCATACTCTTGCCATTCTTCATGGGTTTTTGGAGGGCTCTGCTGCTTCCTCCTCCCAGGTTTGTTTGTGAACTTTTGCACTCTCCCATTGGTAAGGGATACTGCAGCAATGAATGTAAGGATATAGTACAGTTGTGTAAAATTTTACCATAATGGTAGATGTGCTTGCTTTCACTGCTGCAGTATTCACTCCCTCCCTCCCTCCCTCCATCTCACTGGTCTTTTTCCCTTCCTGGCTGTGCAGAATCTTCTTGGATTTCCTTGGACTACTGCTCCTACTGGGGCGATTTGTTCTGAGGATGGAATGCCTGAACGTCACCTTTATGCCCTACTTTACACAAGGAATAAGCAGGTGACATTCAGCATACCTTAAAGCAATGTAAATCTTTTGTAAACTGGCTGGCAGGAGGGTTTCATGGCAGAGAATCCCATTAGTAAGGTATACTGCAGCAGTGAAGGCAAGGACATCTACCGTTATGGTAAGAGTTTACACAACTGTACTTTCTATGGTGGTTTACCACCATTCAATTGAGGCACAAGAAATTTGTTTCTGAAGAATGCATCACCCTTAACTTACATATACTTACTGTACTGTCATACTACAGTGGAAAAAGGAGAAAAAACAGAAAGGGCACAACCAGCTTTCATAATCCTTATGCCATTATGAAGGTAGCTTGGAAGAACCAAGGTAAAATTTACAGTGAACAGAAGAAATTTGGTTGCAATTTCTTCTATAAATTTGAGGACGTCTTTACATTTTTTGTTGTTGATATTTCAATATTGTTGTAAACATATCTCTTGTGATTTTTTTACATGGTAGAGCTTTAGTTTCAAACTGACTGATTGTATCTTTTCATGTGTTGAGTCAGTGCCGGCATCTTCCTCCTTCCACTGAAAATTGGTTTTGACCAGATGGAATTTCCCGGCTAACTAACTAAAAACTTTGCTCCACTGTCTGTCATGCTTTTTCCCCAGATGTACATAAAATGATTCGTTTTCTTGTAAATCACAGAAGCTTACAGTTAGTCAGTAATGCCAAACATTAAGAGTTTTGTTTTGCATATACTGTTTAATGCTCAGAAAATGTATGTTGATGCAAATATGTTATTCTATTAACATGCTAAGTGAATTGATGTGATATTGAAAAATTTGCCTTGATTTTGAGTCTATGTTCTTGACTCTTGAGAATCAAGTTGAGTGCTGTGCTTCATTATTTACCTTATGGACTCCCAACACTTTTCAAAATGGAAGGATATTTTTCATGCTGTCATACAGATTTCCTTTTGTTATATGTCAGTACATGTCAACATGCAATCTTTGCCTTGCTTATTTTCTTCCATTTAATCAGTGACATCAGTACAAATTCAAATAACATTATTTTTTTTGCTAAATACTTCTTTTTAATGTAGTAAAACCTACTGCATGCTGGGTACAACAAAATTGTGAGAAGAGATTTGGAAGTTTTAACATCAGAAGCCCAATTATCACAACAACTTCAGATAAGACAATGGAAACTCACTACATACAAGAGCTGATTCTGATATTGCTACTTGAACAACAACCACTATAAATTGTTTTATGTTAGTATTGATTTATGATCTATACGTGCTCAACATAAACTCATCATGTTTTCCATTGTAGTTTATTAAACAATTTTCTTAGCATGCAATACTATGCTAAACATGTTTATTACTGTATTCAAGAAACCCCTTCTCCTGAATTTTCTGTTATGACTTAAAAAGGGACATGCAGGACACACGACCTCAGAAAAAATAAATATACAAAGTGCTGCAATTGCATTGCTACAGTTGTCAGAAATCATCCGAGTTTTGTCTGCAGAAAATGTTTTTAATAACTATTCCACTTTTACAAGCATACACTTGCCATCCTGATGGTATGCCACAGTAAGACTTGTTGACATGTACTTTATTTTCTTATACGTGATTATTGGTGCCCCAAGACACAGTCCTAACATGTTCTGAGTTGTGTATGGACTACTCTGTGGGTTATGCAAGATCAGGAGTCAATGCATTCACTTCCACACTTCCAGTAACACAGTGAAGTAATTATAGATTAGAGGAATGACAACTTTCAGTATCTTATGAAATTGTACACAGAACCAGATAAGGGCACATCTTTCTTCAACAGTGAATTCTCAAATCTGACCATAGTAAACAACAACTGCTTCCCCAGCAAAATCACATTCTTTCTTTAGAGGTGCTGGAAGTAAGTAAATATGGAAGAATTCAGTACATTTCTGAGAAAGCCAAAACATTCACTATTTAGTTGATGAAAACCAACTTTACATTGCCTATTGGTTTCCTATTAAAGAACGTATGAAACATTCATAGGAAGACAGAAACATAGGAACTTGCAAACAATGCTAGGCAAGCTATCACAGGAACCATAAGATGCGTAGGCATGACCAGATTTATGTAGACATATTTAAAAGTACTTGTTGTAAACCTTATTTATATTCCAACTGTTGAAACCTAATGAATATAAATCCACTTCTGTTCTTAATGAAGATTAACATTAATTCCCAAGGGGTTGCATTTTATCTGCTAAATAACATTTCATCTGCTCTTGGTCATCAAAATAATTTATTTAGTTTGTTTGTCAGGGTAATACAGTATTAGCCAAGACAGATTTATGCCTCAATTTACTCCCAGCATGTAGAATAAGCTTCCTGTAAGTATCAGCACTCAGACAAGGCTCTAAAGTTGGTAGAGACAAGGCTGAATTACTGGAAATTGACTCGAGTGAAATCACAGGCGTGTGGACTCAAAGAGGTGTTCCAAATGAGGGTGGTTGCGCATTGAAGTTTAGCTCTGCACTCAGTGCTATTCATAGTGGTGATGGACTGCATTAGTTGTGAGACGAAGGGAGACAGATCAACAATGCTGCTGTATGCAGGTGATGTCACATTGCACCTTTAATAAAAGGTACCCAAAATGAAAGTTGGTACAAACAAGACAGTTGTCTTGGCAAAAAATAGGGGAAGGGATGAGAAAAAGCTAAAAGAAAATTGTTTTCTTGGCGGGGTAGATGAGGAGGTGAAATCTAGAATCAGGACTACTGCAGCCAAATGACACAAAAGTATCATGGTTATTGCATGATAGAAGAATGCCAATAAAACTGGAAAGTAAGGTGTACAAAATAGTGAATCTACTAGTGGTTCTTTATGGTATAGAAAGCTGGGCAGGACAGTTGAGGAAGCTAGAGGTGATGGAAATGAAGTGTCAGAGATGACTGGTATGATGCACATTATGAGAAGATGAGGAAATGATGACATCAGAGCTGAATTCAAAGTTGCATTACTTGCAGAGAAGGTCACAGAGAAGAGATTACAGTGGTTTTGGAAATATGTGCAGGCAAGCTGAAGAAGATTTAGGAGAGAGAAGGAAGGCAAGAGAAAACAAGGACATCCAGTCAAGAATGGATAGACTGCATAAAAGAAAACCTGTGATAGTTGGGCATGATAGCAAAAAAGGTAACAGAATGGCACTAAAGGAAGAGATATTGTAAAAGTCCACATGACACCCTGACCCTATGTAGAAATAAATGGGATTGACAATGATGCAATAAGTGAAGTTGTATATCATCTCTCTTTATATCTTTAAAACAGTTCATCCCATAACTAGTCTATCCACCACTCCTTGCTTTCTTTTCCAAAACCACTTATCAGTTTCCCCAAATCTACCAGCATACAAATTTCCACAAAGCCCCTACCAGTTTTACTAGTTCTGTCTGCAGTCAGCCTTAAACTCCTATATACTGGGCTTCTCCCATTCTTTTTACCATTTTACTCACCACTACCCCTTCATAAAGTCCTCTAGCACTATTGGGATTTCTTCAAATTCTAACTAAACCCCATGTTCAGCCTTAATTGTTCCCCTCTGGCTCCCAAATTACTTGACTCCATAGACTCTGTATTCAGACAAGTCCCTAATTTCTTCTTCTCATTTGTGTCCATCATCTTGTTAGTTGTTCTAATGTAGCTTCATTCTAATCCCACATCTACTACTTCAGTCTGTATTCTCAAAATCTTTTAAAAAATTCCCAGACGTTGTAACTCCTTGATAACCTCATTTAGCAACTGAATATCCCAAGTTTCCTGTTCTTTCTTCTTCAAATGACAACCCTTCCTTGCTTACATTATTATGTACTGTATAGAGCTTATTGCTACTACATATCTTCTTTATTTGGGCATACACCATGCTCCTAAACCTGTTGTAATGACCTTACTTTCTACTCTCACTCCTTTCAGTCTTCAACTTACTCTATTGCACAATGATTGATACTCTTTCATTAAATTCTGTTTAGGCAAAAGAAAAGGTTAATGCCAGAAAGTCCAGCACCTGTTGCTTTACCATCATTTTAAATGCAGTTATACTTCACAGTGAAAACATTCCTTCTTAGTCCATCTGTCTAAATGTGATTTTATCTTCAACAATAGTTCCTCTCCATTTATCCATTTTTTACAGGATGGAAGAACACTCAAATACTTTTGTTTAAAAAGGGTACACTATATACCTTGACAAAAAAACATGAAATCAGGTGCTAAACAGACTACATTATTTTAAGTCTGAAAACATGTTTCAAATGGTTGGGTTTTATAAGACTTTTAAAATTCAAGCATCATCTAAGCCAAGTGGCACACAACAAAATTCTTCTGCATCTACTATATTGATTAAATTCCCCCCTCTGATTCCTTAGGTAAATTTATAAGACTTTACCTATTCAAAACTATGTCAGACCTCTCAACTGTCCCTATTTTTGGATGAGAATTCCTATTTTCTGGAGTGATTTACCCCTGTGCATGATGTTCCTGTTTTTGCAGGTATATCACTATTTTCAGGTTGGACTTATCCCGTCACACAATTTGCTTAGTCATTCTCAATACACATGACTTTTAAAGCTGTCTAGTACACCAAAAATCACACCATGACCAATATACTAGTGGCACCCCAAAAATCACAACATATGACGGATATACTGTCACCCCAAAAATCACACCATATGACTGATATACATACTAGTGGCACCCCAAAAATCACAACACATGACGGATATACTGTCACCCCAAAAATCACACCACATGACTGATATACTAGTGGCACCCCAAAAATCATACCACATGACCGATATAATAGTGGCACCCTAAAAGTCACACTGCATGACTGATATACTAGTGGCACCAGTAATTTAAAGAAGCAGGGTGTGCATCTTGCAGCTCTCTTTCTCAAAGTAAAATAAATGGTCTTGTGTGGTAGAATTTTGCAACAAAGCTCATTAATGTCAACATATTTTACACTGTCTTTTTGATAATGTGCTTATATTTTCCATCGTTTTTGTCACTCTATTTTTAAAATATGTTTCTTACTATTTTCCTACATTCCTATTGAAAGCAGGAAGAGTTACATGCTACTCGGTATTTAGATTTTATACTTATTAGATTCCAAGATTTTTGGCTGGATGTAGCAATTTTCACAGGTATTTGCACCTATTTTCATTGTCTGTGCATTGAGCTGTAAGAGCTATGTAATTAATTGTACTTCAGTCTAAAGATGTCTTTCATACTGGAATCGGAATAGTTGCTTTTGCCCTTTGTAACTAGAGTTTGCTGACATTTTTATTCTTTTATTATATTTTACATGTTGTTTGTACCTTTTGTCTTTCTTTCTTTTTTTATAACAACTTATGAATGCCCATGTTTACTATTTGTGATTGTATCACAACAATGCTATACAGATAAGGGACTATGTGGCACTAACTGATACACAACATGCTGATGAGCAAGGCTGCCATAATTACTTGGCTTTTATGAGTCTATAAGCTAAATGTTGATTGCAAATGCTATTAAAAGTACAAGCCACTTTTCCATATTTGTGTCAATATGTTCAAAATAAAGTATATAGAACTGATTTTAAGACATCATTTGAAAGCTGACAACTAAATGACCAACTAGAACAAATGATTGCTGAAATATATCAGTTTGGATGAATTTTTGCTGTGTAAGGTTTTCTGTAGCACTTAGTTTTGAAATACTATCACTTCTTTAAGGTATTCTTTTAAAAATGATTTTGTCAAAAAATTTCAAGAATCAGCAGGTGTTTCCATTAAAATCTTCAGGCATCGAGGGATGCAAACAGTGTTGCACAGAAGACAAAAAAAAATTACCTACCTTACCCTACCTGCCTTTCTATTATCCTTCAAATTCTAGTTTGTCAGATGTACATTAACCTCCCTATTACTCTACCCTGTTTAACTACTTCTGTTTTTCTCCCATATTTCATAATTTGTCTCTGCAACTGGCTATACTCTTGTGTGTATTGAAATTTCTCTTCATCAATCATTACTCTTTTTATATATAGCCAGAATAAGTGTATGTCTATCCTTCCTGGTTTATTTTTTATTGTATGCTGTGCCTCCCCACAATTGTATCTTTACAATTAAATTACTTTAGGTATTCCATTTATCTCCATCATGCTTAACAGCAAGCTGTTTTCAATAGCCTATTTCTTGACCATCCGGTAGGTTCTTAGTCCATCTGTCTAAATGTGTTTGTCTAGAAACTTGATTGCTATAATTACATTTTAATATTTTCTATTTCCCTATATATGCATCAGGATTATTTTTGAAGGACATTAGCAACAGACATGTTGTGCTTATTAAAAAAGCTCATTCCTTAATCACTGTGAATGTTTCACACTGTAGTTGTAGCATTTTTGTTTTGTTCATAATTGACATCTCTTTGGTATTAGGTTCTCAGATCTGGCATTAATTCCTCCAGGCCTGCAGTCCAGGGTTTCACTGTAATCTTCTCTTTCACCTTTTCTACAGTTGGAGCTGCTTTGGCTTCTACTCTCTTGCCCTTATTTCTTCATCTGTGTCACAGTCTGCATTCAATCCCCCATCTCAGGCACTTCACCTCCGTCACCTCTAGCCTCTTTAGTTACTCTTTCTTTGATGTTCACATTTCTATACCACAGTAGTACTAGTCACACCACTGTCTTGTACACCTTACTTTTCAGCTTCTTTGGCATTCTTCTGTTATAGACTATACCTGATACTCTGTGACAGTTGGCTGCAGCCCCTTTGATTCTAGCTTTGACCTATTCATTCAGACTTCTCTTCTCCTCAACCAACCCACACAGATGCTTAAAGCTGTTAACCTGTTCCACTATTTTTCCTTCTCTCTCAATTTTCAGCTTCTTCTGATTTGGCCAGTTTGCTGCCATTACAACTGTCTATCTGCACTCAGATTCATCCTGTGTGCCTTCAGTTTTGCATTCTTTCCCCTATAGTTTGCTGAAGTCCTTGCTCAGAGTCTGTCTGTCATGACACATCTGCATACGGCAACTTTATTCAGCTGTCTGGCATGCTTTTTTTTAAGCTAGAATGAAACAAGTATGTATGAAGATAATTCGTCCAGCCACAGGGAAAATATACAGACTCCACACAGGCAATGACTGGAAGATGGGATTGAACTTAGGCTTGTAACACTAATCTGTATCACTGAATTAGTAGACAGCTACTGACCCTAACTTTTTACTTTCACCCTTCTTTAAACTTCAGTTTGCTTCATGCATTATCAGAACACTCACCAAGATCTCAATAACCTCTACCATACTCTCTTTTAACTAACTAATTTAACCCACCTGCATTTCCAATAGTTAAATAACACTCCATCAATACTCCCTCATGTTTCATATAGTCTGGGTAAGTATTAGAACTGCCCCCCACCCTTGATCCCCATCTACTTTTACAACCTGCCTCCTCTTCTTAATCAGCTTGTAGACCCACTAATAGATTAGAGCGCAGTGAGACCTTGTGAACCATTGCAAGCATTACCAATGCTCTCAACCAGGTACAGAGAGTTCTCCTGATGCTATTCAACCCTTATGAAAAGGACATTAGAGACACTGTGGCCACCATTAGTATATTAATCTCAGCAATATCTTACCTGATATCAAGCAGAAATTGAACAGTGCCTACATACCAACAGAATACTGCTTTCACTCACAGGCTTACCTACACACCATTCTCTTTAGACCTCCTGGACCTCCCTACACTCACTGCTCTGTACAGTTGTCTGTGCTCTTATACATGCTTCTCTACAATCCTTTTTAATACCATCCCCAGTATACCAGGCATATCATTTATACAATTCCCAGAGAAGTCAAGCCATATCTTTACAATTTTATTTTAAACCTGTATTCTGCCTACTGATTTCAAGTTTCACATAATTCTAAACAGTCACCTCATCCATAATAACAGAAAAAATATGTAGTATGAAAAAAGTCACCATCAAATGTATGTCCATAATTGTAATTTCTTGCAAAACACAGTAATAAATCTACAGCTTGCCTTTCAGTTATTAGACCCTGTGATCCAGCACCCCACCACTCTTAATCACAGTGAAAAGAGGGTTGTCCACTATCTTCCTGTTTTATATCGGTTCAGTAGACAGTTTCTGTTAAATTGCTCTGCCACCCCTTTATCTGCCCTAAACTGTCTTGCAACACAGTTTTACATGCTAAGTAGCTCAATAAAACAAAAAGTGAAATATAGCCAACCAGATTGAAATACAGAAAAACAATAAAAATAATAGTCTGTTCGGACAGTACTAATTCACCATAAAATTTCTAATGAAGTCTTTTCAATTGGAAGAATGTGCTCAACAAATTTTTGTGCTCAATAGCGTTTATGGTGAATTAGTCCTGCATTGCCAGACTGTTACTTTTAATGCTAGGCAGCTCACAAATAAATTGCATTTGCATTATTTTGATAAACTGCTTTATAATGAACATGTAGTGTCCAGCCATGAGATGGCATACTCATAAATTAATTAACTGATCTCACATGGTTAGCTAAAACTGACTCTATTAATTTGTCAGTTGACTTCTAGATAATATCTCAATATGGAAATAAACAACAGAGTCTCATATCAGTGTATATTATAAAAAATTATTATCTAGCCAAAGATATTCCTCATCTCCACTAGCCATTTCAGTGGCCCCAAAGTATAAATTAGTTGTCATGCAAACTGTTGTGACTGCAGGCATGATCACTGAGGGCTACGCTGAGCTGCTCCTTTTCAAATGTCATCACTACTGTGAAAAAATTCCTCCATACTCAGAGGAACACGAACCATAAATTTGATCATAGGCAACTCCCCCCTTATGAATTATGCTGGGGGAAACTTTCCCTGATGGGAACACTTTTTTTTTTATATTTGACTGGATTATACATTTGTTGCATGTACAGTTGGGACATGGCACCAGCAATTTCAAAGTCCAGAGAAGAAATTAACTGCTAGCAATACTAAGCTCAGCAGAGATACATTTAACTCCCATCTTACCTAATTATATTGGTGAACATCCTTTCAATTAAAACACACTGACTTGTCTTTCCAAATAGTATACATTTTTATGTAGCTGTTAACCACATAAGCCCACTGGACACAAGTGCCCCTTTTCAAGGATAACCAGGAGCACCATCTGCTTAATCAATTTGCTTACAGTTAGTCAGTAGAAGTGCATGGAATTAAATCCTATAACTCAGGTTCAGGAAATAACTCATTAACAGCCCAGTGCCTTAATCCTCTGCACTAATTGCCAGATAACATAGTAAACTCGCTCTTAGTTTGCCTTTCATATAACCTTCCTATCATTCAAAGATCTTTTTGCTATCTTCACATTGAAAGACAAATGCGAATATCACACAACACTCATATTTCAATAACAAAGACATACATTTATGAAAAAAAGTTGTTGCACATTAGCGTAGCACACACTGGTCCCTCATTAATACATGGTTATTCCTGCACATGCTGCTCTGCTCTGTACTTCCTCTATTTCCACTATCAGCTCGTGTATCAGTCACTGATCTCGACTGTCTGCTTCCTTCATTAACATCTAGCCAGTCTCTGAGCTCCTGACTCCTAGCCTTGTTGTCATTTCTCATGCTCTATTCCTGTGCTCACCCAGTCTGCCTATCTGCCTAGTCAGTAAACCTTGCTGAGTTCCCCTTAACTGAGGATCAAATTCTTATCAGGCTATCATCAATACTGGAAGACATTAGCTGAGGTGTGAGCATAGCTCTCAACCTTCCATCTCCAAAATGAGGAACACCCGCCTTCATAATGTGGAACAAATGGGCAAAATGTGGAACACATACTAATGGTTTACTAACAACTTCAACTAGGAGGGTCATAGGATGGTTAAAATATGCTGGTTTTACTTATAAAAAAGATAATTTAATGGATTAATATGATTAATGTCTATGTACCATGGATTTCACTTAAAAAAAATTCGTAACACTGAATATGTGACAGACTCTTTCAATGTGGAACTTTGAGGAACTTCGAGGAACATGAACTTTTTAAGACCCCAAATGAGGTACGTTCCTCGTAATGAGGTACACATGAGAGGTATGGGTGTGAGAGAGAGTATTTTGTTGTAATAAAGTATTAAACTTGAAGTTGTTTATTATCAATTTCACTAACTGACTGAACTTGCCATCTCTTTTCCAGAAGGCACCTCTGGCAGACATTGGACATGCAAACACTATCTGAGGGTCCTCTGTATATCTCTTAATTGTGCCTTCTTTTATGTGGCTGTCTTACCTTGTGTCAGACACACTAAATCAAGGAAGCATTGCAGCCCTCAATCCTATTCACAAACTGCTTCCTCTCTTATCTCCATTAGATGGAAATCTTTACTATTTGTGCACAGTCTCTCCCTCTAGGAAAGCTCCAGTACATTTAGTTAAATAAATCAGGTACAAACCCTCACCTTTGACTCATGTGCCCTCAGATTCTAATGATATTCTAGAGGAGTAAGTGAATAGGTGGTGGTAAATCAAGTTTTGCACAGAGGATAACCAATTTTATATGATGAAGATGAGAGGGAAACAGTATTGGGCTCCAGTAGCGGACTTTGCTGTCCTTACAATCCTTTTTTTTTTCATGACACCCACCATACAAAATATGCATATATTTAGACTAAAATAATATTTTTAGTGCTCGATTATGAAAAAGGTTTGCTATGAAGATTGTCATATCAAAAAAGGACACAGAAGAAATGAATCAGATTAGTACTGGATTTCAACTGCCTCCAGACACCCTCATTTGGTGAGCTCTAGTGAAAAGGCCCTTTATTTTACTTGCCCCTTTACATAGCAATCTTAGCCCCCCAACTGTGCAGCCAGTGTAATAGCTGCTTAGGGTAGGAATCAGCTAAAGTTCTGATTCTTTAAATCTGAGCATTCTGCTATCCACTGTCTGCTCTGACAGGCCTACAGATTATATCTTGTCCATTTTGGAATGATTTTTGCTCTCGCGTTCATGTTGCTGCAGTATGTGTACTAATCTTTTGAGAACATCAACCTTGGCACGCTTTTGAAATATACCATGCCCTATTTTTCTGGCATTAGACAAATGAGCTGTCAGCCTTCAACCAGTTCACAACTTGATGCATGGCATTTATGTCTTGTGCCAAACCTCCAGCTGCATAGATATGTCATTCATCACGGGTATCAGATGCAGGTACAGCTTTCTGAAACAGTGGAGTCAGCAAACTGTAAACTGCCTACAGTACTGCCAAAATGCCTCAGATAAACTTAAATGTCACACTATAACTTTTCTTTTAATTCGTAGTATAGGAACACTTCCCTTAAAACAGCCATCATGTTTGGCTCAAGAGAACCTATGCAGCCTATTTGCATTTGAAAAAATACACTGATCAAAACATATTAAGTATGTTAGATGTTTAATTCTGACACTGCATAATATGAAAGTAAGGGTAGTTGGAGTCACACGTAGTCTAGGCTCTATTGGATAATATGAAATAGGGGGACTTGGATTCATACTTGGTCTAGGCTTTTTTGCCTCTTCTAGGATCTAGGAGTTTTTTTTGTCTTAAGCAATGAGAAGTCAAGAAATAAAAAAGTAGCATTTGAAGGGAAATCCATCACAGCTCCAAGGTTTACCAGAAATACAGGATTTAGATTATCTTTATTGCTCATTCTGAACTCTCCAAAGCTTGCAAAGCCAATAGACAGGATAGTATTAGTTTGTTAAGAAAATGTTCTTCAGGTCCTCATGACTGGGTTGAGGTTATTTTGTGAATCATTAAACTAAAATGAAATTAGTCCTGTCAAGTCTGTCACCATTGAAAACAGAATAGAGACTTCAGCTACTGAATCCAACAATTAATAAATTAATTCTGAAGAAATCCACATTGATGCTCAATCAATGAGACATCTTACCAGAAGATTAGCTACTTCTGCTAGACTTCTGTAGGTTTTCACTGCATGATGCAAACCTAAGAACTTTGTGATGTAATAATTAAGTAAATGAGGTTGGTTAACAAACCAGTTTGTCCAGGGACATCTTCAGAGTGGGGTTAGATAAACATATTAGAAGGAGTTAAGAGGGTTGATGGGAGAAAAGGATTAAATGGGAAGGAGGGATGATTGGGAGGAAATGAGGTAGTGGTAGGGAGGGGCTTAAGGGACTTATGCAAAGTGTACCTGTGTAAGGATTCACATTTTGGCTTGAACTTGCTATGCTAAGTACTATGTCCGTGATCACCTGTAGGGACTTAAGGGTACAGGTAGATCTTGGATTAATAGTTGTAGGTATGTGGAGCTAGATTTGATTACAGTATTATGGTTATTATTCTTTTTTTTTGTCACTTGCAAGGGATATATATTTGCCAGATTGTTTTAATTCCCTTTCATTAATGCCGTCAATTTTTTAGGATTGTGCAAGGAGGTTTTTTTTTTTTACTGCTTTAGGCAAGAAAATGGCCAGTAGTGGGATGAGCATTGGGTACAGGCACTTTGTTGGCCTTAGGATATCTGCGGCTGCCATTCTGTTTCTTAACATTCATTTTGACACAGCCAAATATTGCATACAGGCAATACTGTGGAGGGGAGAAGCAGAAGCTGGACCCTACCCAGTTCTGGTTTGTAAAAGGCAGATCATGTCTCCTAAACCTGATAGACTTTTTTGAAGCAGTCACCAAAGCCGTAGATGAGGGTAAGGTGGTTCACACAGCCTATCTAGATCTCGCCAAGGCTTTTGGCACCATCCCCCAATCTGGAATTATAGATAAACTCACTAAACTAGGTATAAATCCCTATGTCACAAGATGGGTTGCCAACTCGCTCACTGATAGAACCCACACTGTGAAAGTAGCAGACACTAAATCCAACTTCAGACCAGTGACAAGTGGAGTACCACAAGGTTCAGTCCTAGGTCCTCTCCTGTTTGGTATCTACTTCTCTGAAGTACAGGCTAACAAAGAAGGTCTTTGGCTAACAAAGTCTGCAGATGAATGCAAACTAGAAGCCATAATCAAAACTCCTAATGATGTGGACATCCTACAAAATTGCCTCACTGAGACAGATGCCTGATGTCAAATTTCAAGCTCAATGCCAAAAAGTGCATTGTCATCCCTTTTGGTAAAAACTCTGTACCCATGAACTACCACATAGGCGGTAGTCTATTTAACACCAAAAGTGTGATAAGAAACCTTGGGACACAGGTGGACAGTAGTCTCTCCTTTGATAATCACATTGCCACAGTAAACAGGAAATCCTTCTATGTGGCACACCTCATCACAAAGGGCTTCTCATCCAGGAAAAAAGAGGTCATTGTTCCTCTCTACTCATCACTCATTAAACCCATTATAGAGTGCAACGCCCCTTTTGGTATGTGCCTCACAAGACATCTGCAACATCTGGAAAGGCCACAGAAATACCTCACAAAGAGGATTACTGGCCTCAAACAGATGTCCTATGCAGACCGTCTCAAAAAACTCCAGCTTTACTCTGCCACATGTCGCCTACTCAGAGGCAATCTCTGCCTAACATACAAAGCTATGTCAAACCCAGAGCTGTTGGACATGCTCCACTTAAAGAAATCCCAATCCCTCTGAGCTACATGCACTAGGGACCTAAACCTTGTCACTACAATAAACAGAACATGCTGGAGGGCTAGATTCCTGTCCCAGAGACTTCCCATACTCTTGAACAAACTACCTATCTATATCAAACAAAGCTCCTCATTAGCACTCTTCAAGAAAAATCTGATGAATGAATGAGAGATAGGAAATTCACTCCAGGGAACACTTCTGTGGCTCTGTTTGACAGGGGCACAGGAAAATAATTTTCTTGGGTGGCAAAAGCCAGGGTACTGTTTGGCTAGGCTTATATAGGCCCTAGGGCCAACAGCCTATTACCTACCTATGAACCTAAGAAGTGGTTTTCCATGGCATGCTCCTTTTTTTTTTTTTTTTTTTTTGTTTAGAGGTTTACTTCATGAAGGTGATGTTAGTGGAAGGCATTGTTCTGGTGACTTGATAGGTTGCTCATATGAACTTGCTGAATCTGTGGTTAGAGATAGGGCTTGGAGTGCCGCCTTATGGTAGGGGTTGGTGGGGCTTGTGAGCGGAGGCACATCATGAACATAGTCGACAGGGCATAGGGCATGTGTCTGGAGCTTGGTTGTGATGGCAGGAATGCAGCAAGCTGTTGGTGGAGTCTCATTGTCGTTTCACTGGTGGGGTGGCTTTGCAGCTGGGTTGTGTTGTAGAGCCAGGCTTTCCTGTCAAGGAAGTGGAGGCATTGCAGACTCGCTGCTTATCTCTGTGGGTTGATCTGGATTGTGCTGGATATATAATAAAAATAAATAAATAAAAATAATAATAATGATAATAATAATAAAAGAGAAAGGAGTGAAGTTACAGTTTTGGATGTTTTCCGTGGGTTGCAAGGCATGCATCACACGTGTGGAGTAAGTTTCAGGTTCCCGAAGGATAGAAAAAAAAAAAAAACAGGTTCATCAGTTGCAATTCGCCCAAACCACACCTCCCCCTTTGATTTCCTGATGACAGTTACAACTACTACATATTCATGTGAGTGCTAGCATGAATATGATGTCTGTTTTAGAAGGTGCAAGGAATGCACATTATAAATGGCTGTAATGCTTCGGATGAAAAGAATCACAATCATGTATTAAAATACATTTCAGGAAAGTATTTCATCTTGCACACTTACTCCACATGCTTCCCTAGCCATACATTACTAATTGTAGGCATTTCAAGACTTTATGCATCCCTTGTAAACATATAAAAGGAAACTTTGAACAGGCTTCACAGGGCAAGCATTTTGCCAGCGTTGGCAAACAACAGCTGTTAATACAAAGCCTTCCTATCCAGATCGCAGGTACAACATTTGGCCGCACATTTCCAATGATGCTTAAAGAGTATATATTAATATGTTTATGTTCAAGGGTGGGTTCCGATTTGAGGTGAGGCATCTATAGAGGCAGGGGCTACCTCTGTCTGTTCAGTGCACCCTCTTCTCCAAGGCACTTCTAGCATGAAAGAATGCAGCCTAGGGCATATAAATATCTTTCAATTAGTCAAAATTATAAAAGTCCCAACACATCTTTAGTCTCTTCGAGCAGTGAAGAACCAAACCTCAGATAATCCTCAGTAGGGCGACCCATTTTGAAAAAATGCTTTTGTTGATGTATCACAACTAATGCATGTGGAATTAAAAAGATGAAATAATTAAGACAGGCCAGGAACAGGAAGCTTATATCAGCTGGAATGAACACAGAAGTAGAAGACAGTGTGTTTTCTACTTGAGCTGAGGACAAGAGTTGAATGGTTTTACACATTTCAGTGATTTTATCATCCTTCATGTGTTTTTGTCTTAATTGCTAGTTATAAATCACCAACATAATGTGGTGGGTTATGTACTTGCAACTGCTAATGGTTAATGATTTGAAATATTAATCTTTTCTTCTCTATAAATGCTATATTCTCCAAGTTTGCATTAAAGTTATCAAAGTAATATTATTATGCATCCATTATATATATATTCATTTTCAATAGAAAGGAGAGAGGAACGACAGCAAAATTACAACAGCATATCCAGGTATTCAAAAAAAAAAAAAAAAAAACCCACACAGTTCATTTTAAAGGCTGCTGTAAAAAGGCTCCCTTTTCCCATAATGCAGTACTATCTGATTCAGGGACATATTAACAGAGGGACAAGCCACACATTCCCATTTAGGAGACATTCTGGGTTCTTTTTAATAAGCCTAATGGCACATCATATAAAACAATTGACTATATTCCTAGGAGGTAGTTGTACAAGCGAGTCGCACAGGAACAGCTCTTCTACATGCTAGGCAGTTGTTACTTCCTTTTCAGGAAAAGAATGATTTAGGTCCATCCAAATCTAGCGTTTCCATTTTGTGAAGTATGGAATGTGAGTCCAAGTTGTAGATTCAACCCTACTTAGCTATCATTCTGGCCTGCTTCTTGACCTGGTGTAGAATGTATTACATTGCCTTTTGTTGTTCCATTAATGGTTATTAAATGTATCAGCTGTGTAGAATGGTTCTAGAGGGACATGCTTATGAACTGCTTGAGTCACTGCATAAATTATTTAGTGCCTTTTAGCACCCCCAGTTTGTCTGCTCCCACTTGTGCAAAGGTACTGCAAGTATTTGGAAACAGAAGAGTAGTCAGGTTGAATTTTGTTAGACATTCATTTCCAGGCAGTTTGTCCCTTACAAGGTTAGCAGTGTGTTGTGAGGCTGCACACACTGTTATCACTGAAGTGAACATTTGCAACCTTGTTATATACCTTTTTCAAATATATACGGCTGTCCCTTGCTGACTTTTGGTTCTAGAACACTTACCTTTTGCCAGTTACATGCCTTCCTACTCGCTTGGTTTGGCAGCTTGATGGCAGGTCTTGGGGTGTTTTTTCTTTCTCTTCTTTTAAATTATGCGTTATTTGTTCCCACATTCCTATGCACTTATCAGCATGGAATTTCAAGCTGGTGCTTTTATGTACTAACAGCCTGCCCATTATCTTCTGGGGACTAATCTAACACGGGTCACTAGTGTTGATTTTGAGAAATTTTCCTCTTTGCTACTAGGCTGACCTGGCTGTTTGCAAATCTTGCATGAGTTACTGGTCAGAGCAAAGAACTCTCATGTACAAAAACTTACTGCTTAAGCATATAAAAGTAGTGGACTCTGGAAGAATGTTCTAGTTTTATACATTGCTGACATTTCTATTCAGCAGATAAAGAGTTAGTAGACTATCTGATGGGTATTTATTCCACTAAATTTAACACTTCCTTTAAAGTCTTGAGAATAGACTGTTTAGTGATGCCTGCAGTGAACTTGTACTTTCAATGCTTGCATGAACTTGTACTTTCTGTTCGGCTAAGAGCAAGCTTAGCTGTAGCCTTCATTATCATACCAGTTCCTATTAGCTCATTGTATAAGTCAGTAGGATATACAGTGAAGAAAACTCTCCTACTGATAATGCACATTCTGGAAGTATTTCCTTGTGTGATTTAGCCTTACATAAGTAAGCTTGCTCTGCAACACTTTATGCATGAGGTCTGATGAGATAGTTGACTAGCAAATGTAGATGATTCAGAGAGACACTTTGACCTCATTGGCTATGATCCACTTGGGCAACAAAACTACAATAGTGGGCTCCTCTTCAGAGTTAGATGACTTAATGTCGTCGCAAAGGGGGGTATCGTAGTGATAAAGTGTTCACCGCATAGACACAAGGTATAGGGTTTGAAGCTTATCTTCATTCAATTCTTGTAAAGACAAGGTGATTAATTTGTTTTCTTTTGCAGATCATGGAGGTATGAAGTTGAGTGGGCATCGGCTGGTGACCTGATGGATGGGGATCCGAAAGGTGATGAAGGCTGCCTCAATGGAGTCCCGGTCATTTGGGTGGTGCACAATGAGGTCAAGACAGGGGAGCGCCGAGTGAGCAATGGTCAGTGCCCGGACAGAATTGGTTTTGAAAGGGAACAGTTTCTGCTTGCATGGATGTTGTGATTGTTAGAATGGTGTATGATGAGGTCACAAGTAATATTCATTCGGTGCTCATTAAGGAACATCAGAGTTGGAGTAGTTTGAGCTAGGTTAGGGGCAAGTTGTGGTAGAGGTATTTTTGAGGCAGTGTACTGCAGGGCTGGAGATTGTTTATGGGGAGTTTGGGGAGTGTGGGATTTCCACAAGTGGGATGGTGTCCCAACAATCATAGGAGCATAGGAAGCAACAAGGTTAATAGTTCTAGGGCCCCTGCAAGCTAGCCAAGTTCAATTCTCATTTCCATGCTGGCCCTATTGTCCTTCAAGAAGGACATGGGTGTAACCTCTGGGGTGAATTTATGGTTACCCAGCCAGTTGTTTTCTACAGGTCTAAGGAGATGTTTTGTTTAATATGAAGGGGGAGTTTATTCCAAGTGTGGTATTTTCTGGGAGATAAATCTGTCCCTCAAGCAGGTTTTATTGATGTCATATTTGTTGTTAGTAAAACAACAGGTAGAATACTTGCTTTTGATGCAGAAGGCTGTGGTCTCTTCTCCCACAGTATGTAGATGGATTGCTGATAGATACTGTACTGTGTTGTACTTTTCCATGGTTGACAGGGTAAGGTTAATTTACTAAATTTGGGTGGTGGCTCATGCTGGAAGGGTAGGCTTGATAGAGTGAAGTTTGGCAGACATTGCCTATTGTCAAAGTTAGTTGGCTACAAAAGCTGGCATTGGTTTATGGAGGGCCATTGACGTACATTTTGTCTGCTTATTGTTCATGGATGTACTAATGTCATTAACAGGGCATTTGTGGTTGCCAAAGGCTTTGTTGCCTTTTAATAGTGGGTTTGATTGCAGGATTATTAGGTGATTCATCAATTAGAAATGAAGTCTCATTCTGGTCATTAGTATATCCATTGGAGGAGAAAGGGGATGCAATTATATTTTGTTTTGGGTGTCACTGGGTTTCTTACAGTTTTGGGTACACTGTTCTGGTGGCGTTGCCTGGCATGGGTTTAGTGTTGTGGTGGTGCATTCGGCAGGTAATGACCTGAGAAACATTGTGAAGCTACTATCGGTGGTTAGGTAAGTGAGTTAGCCAATATGCAGAGGTTATGCTAGGTTATGAGGTTATGAATGGCCACTTTAGCATTGTAGAGGGATTGGAGTTTAATTTTAGCCATTTAGGCAGTTGGCTACTTTGATTAGTTAGGAGTTAGGACTTTGGGAGGTGGTGGCATGGATCAAGTTTGGTTAAAGAGGATGATGTACACTGAATGATGTTCTTAAGGCCTTTTTAATGTGCTGTTAGGTTGAAAGTTTGGTAGTAGAGAGGGGGAACAGCCTGGTCAGGCTAGTGGGCAGAGAAGAGGGATAGGCATGCCCTCTTCTGCTCCCCCTCTGGTTTTGGATGTTCTTTCAATGAGTTGGGAAAGGAGAGTGAGTATTTGGAGGTAGTTTGATAAATAAGCAAGCAGAGGTAAGGTCACTGCTTATTTGGTTGGATGTGTGATTCAATAAATGGCAAATGAAGTGAGTGGTGGGACGCTGATTCATAAGTAAGCGAGTGGAGGCATGGACGCTGCTTACTGGGTTAGGATGAGCAAGGTCAGGCTGTCCAGATAAACATTACATGGATGTTGATGTTGACAAATAAAGTGAGTAGCGGGACGCTGTTTCATAAGTAAGTGAGTGGAGGCATGGACGCTGCTTACTGGGTTAGGATGAGCAAGGTCAGGCTGTCCTGATTAACATTACTGGGATGCTGATGCTGGAATTCAATCAGTTATACTATGTTTCAGATGTAATTAATAAATATTGGTTAATGATGATAAATATTGGCTAATAAAGTTATGTTTATGAAAGTTCAATAAAGGTCGTCAAATGTCACTCGGTGTGATGTGTTATTTGAAGGGGACTGGGACAAACTTATTTTACATTTCATTTGCTTAACATAAAGATAATGTAACTTTATCAAGCCTGTGTGTTTAAAAGTGCATTTAACATTATACCTTTCCTCCAGCCCTTCCTGCCTGCTTGCCATTCCTTCACCTGTCCCATGCCATCCTGAATGCCTCTGTAAATTCCTTTTACACCACCAATTCCAATAGTGTATTCCATGGATACAAAATCCTATCTATTAGTCTATTATGAAGAGCCAGGAAGTAGTTAGACTTCATAGTCTGTAGCTTTTCTGTCTCCTTTCTCCTCATTCCTTCCTGTTTACACTGACCTCTTCCAGATTTCAGGAAGTAATGATGTACATTATATCGATCTGTCTGTCTAGCTATCCATCATTGCATTTGATTTGGTAAAACAGTTAAAATATTGAATGTTCTTTTGGCAGTTTAAGAGACTTAGTTATCTTATTGCCAGTTCTGTGGGTTCAAAATTGTAGTACAGTGAGGACTGGAAATTTGCCCTTTCTCCATTGTTGTGTGATCTCAGAGAGTTGGAATAAATAACTAGCAGGGGATGTATCAGGAGTATGTGGAATTTACCCCACCGTGCAAAATATATTTTTGTTTTGCATTTTTTATTACTTTTTGTTTCATTATTTTTAGAGCAATCTCTTTTTTTAAAATATTTTAGTGTTTGACATTTTATTAAGTAATTATATATACATGTGTATGTGTGTGTTCATGTGTACATGAGTATATTTCATTCCTTTACACTGGTCAAGTTGAAAAGATTCTGTACCATACCCATAAAATATAACAAAAATAAAGGGGACTGTGATTCTGTACATTTGTCCAGGGGGGCTACTACTACCGTAGGAGAGAGGGACGCCTACATCTCTGTTGTCAACATACTTCTCAGGGTAATTATGCATATCTGATCTCAGCAATGTTACGATCTCCTGTACAAATTAAGTGGCACTTTATAACTGACTGTGCATTTGAACTATCAGAACACACATTAGTTATACATTTGATGTGTATGCAGCTAGCTAGATAGATAGATATATGGGTCTACTACATATATACTGTATAAATATGACTGAAAAATCCAAATATCAATGTCCCTAATGTCAACAATAAAACATCAAAAACACAATCATCATCCCATAAATATACATCCACCAAGGGTATTTCTTGGCACACAAAAACAAACTTTTAAACCCTAAACACCTCACAAACTCAAATTAATGTGCAGACTCTTCTCACTTTGTGAATCTTGTGAACAACACATCATATATTTAAAGAAAATCAAATAGCTCTCCATCATAGGATCATAGGAGGTTACTAGGTTAATGGCCCTGGGGCCCTTACAAGCCTAGCCAAGAGTTTATCCCCCCCCCCCAAAAAAAAAACTCAGTCAGCCCCTGTCACCCCTATCAATGAGGGACAAATGTGGAATCTCTGGGACAAATTTGTGGTTTCCCATCCACTCATCAATGTTGCTCTTGAAGAGGGTCAGCGAGGTACTCTGTTTGGCATGTATGGGAAGTCTATTCCAGAGACAGGGCAGCCTCTGGGAGACAAACCAGTCTCTCCAGAAGGTTTTGTTGATGTTGCATATTAGATTTAGGCCTATCAAGCAAGTAATGTGTGAGGAGTTAGACTTATGGATATGGAGCATCTCTAATGGGGCAGGGTCCCATATTGCCTTGTAGGCAAGACACAGATCACCTCTGAGAAATCTGTATGATGCCAAGTAAAGTTATAGTAATTTGAGCCTGTCCACATAAGACTGGTGTTGGAAGCCATGGATTCTCTTTGTGATGTATTTCTGTGGCCCTTCCAGTTAGTGCAGGTGTTTGGAGAGGTACATACCAAATGGGGCGTTATACTCAATAATAGGTCTAATGAGGGAGGAGTACAGAGAGCCTCTAGGAAGTTCTTTTTATAGCCATAGCTATTTGGGTTTTTACCTCTCTTATCTTTAACCTTCTTCATCTGTAATACTGTCTCCTTTTTATTTCAAAGGCTAAAACCTGCTTCATAGCATTAAGTACCGTAAAGGTGGTGCCAGGGTTCCCTTTCTATAAAAAAAACTTTCTAAACCCTAGCTGTTGAAGAAAAGGCATTTAGGAAGATTACCCCCAGCAAATGGAATAATTTGTCGCAATAAGTTAGAGACCATTAAAACTTTTGTATGCCAAAAATTAATCTACTGAATCATGTATCAACAATGTATAAATATTAGTGTTTCAGAAAAAAATAGTTCAGTATTCATACAAAATATTGTAGCTTTTGTATATGCATAGTATTTTATTTTTCTATCCCTTCAATTCATCCAAGAGGAATGTACTTTACAAAGGTCTCATTATGAGTTATTACATCTACTGGATTTTATCTGCTTGTTCACATCTTTAAATATTTTGCCAGCTTTGTGTTGAGCAACAAATCATGTTATGTGTTATTAATGGTATTTATTGTGAGCTGTTTCAGTTTGTCTTTATGTATATAAACAACTCATTTTTCTATCTCTCTAGTTTTATTAAAAGTGTTTCTAGAGTATGTTGTTTTATTGTTCCTCTTACTCAAATCATGGCTCTTTGTGGACTAACCACTTGCCAAATTCACAAACAAACAGTCAAATATAAATAAAATAATGAAAAAGCAAAAGAAACAAGAACATTCCGTATTGGTATTTCTTCAGGAATAACATTTACAAACCCCCCCAAAAAAGAGGGAGAAACAGAACTGAATACGCAGAACTTGTTGGGTCCTGCTGACAGTTCTGTGGAGGAGGCACATAGCTGACTCAAATGACATAATCCTGTACTTGCAGTGTGGGGGGAAATGGTAAGTAATTAAGTTTCAGTTTATGAGAGACTTTGTTGATGACTACATGTTTGTCATCCCCAATCTGTTTTTTTTAAAAGAATATAAATTTTGAAAGAAAACAGCCAAGTTACTCTGGCTTTTTTAGATTTCATGCTGGCTGATTTGCACAGAGTGGGTCATATTATAGGTATTATATTAGTTGTACTCGGGAAGTTTTTAATATGTTATACATGGAACCTGCTGAATATACTCTGAAATTAGGAAAAGGACAAGCATGTTATACATCTCAAAGATGCGCATAACTTTTCTTATAAATAACTTTCAGAACTGTTATGCTGTTGACTTGCACTGCAGTATACACAATATATAACAAGAATCATCAGGCTGTTAAGCACTATACACACACACAAGGAAGACTAAACATTGTATTAACAGCTTTTAAAGTTGCTAGTCCATCACAGTCAAACTTAACTTCTACTCATTGTCTTTTTGACAGCTTTAAGTGTTCCATGGCTTTTAAAGCTGCAAAGCACTTTGTATTTTACTCTGCTCTGTTATATACGGATCTATTTCTTCACTCAGATATAAAATTAATACCTGATAAATTAATCAAATTACTTATTATGCCCTGAGTTTTAGTAGGTTACTAGTGTACTGTGGGACAACGTACTGTCATGTCTTTTTGTAAGACTATTTGTGGGTAGTAGTCATTAGATACCCTACTTATTAAGTCCAGTCATGTTACCAGGAGATGTCAACCCTTCATGGGTTTGAGTGACATGCTACTTTAGGGGTAAAGCTTCTAGACTCTGTAGAGTTGCACATTGGTGCATACGTGACAAAGATGAAAGAGGGTTACATGTTAGTTTCAGTCACACAGGATGACAGATTTTTCCAAATGAAGATGGACTGGACATCCTAAAATACAGAGCTGTTATCTATGTAAAACAGCAGACTGAAACTTAATATTTTATTAATAAATGTATCAGACAGAATCATCTAGGGCAACAGAAATCTGTAGATCAACAAGGGACCTTTTAGAAATGCTGATATAATAACAGGTACTATGTGAGGGTGCCTCTATGTATTAATGCCCTAATCATTTAGACACATATTAGGAATGCATTCCTATATAACACCAGTCATTTGTATTCATTGTCAGACATAGAGGATGAGCAAGTAATGCTGAATCTTGGCCAGCTACTGCACAGGCAGACTCTAAAGGGTGAGGAGTCTCCGTTTACATCAAACATGAACACAGCTGAAAAACTGTATGACATGGTTGAGCTTCTTTTCATTCACCTTACAACAAGTAAAGTATCATATTACATCCTTGCAAGCAATAAATCCCTCTCCATGACCATGGAAGTACTTGAGCATACTAGAGATGCCCCCATAGAACCAATAACAATATTCTTGGGCAGCCTTAACTACCCTAACATTAAATGAAAATCATGCACAACCTCAGACATGCAGGCCAGAGATCCCTGGACTTTGTTAAAACAAACACACTTGAACAGCTACTTTGCACACCCACCAGGGTACAAATATCCTTGACCTGGTCCTCACAAATATAGGGCAATAATGCACTTCCCCTAGTGTAAAATCCTCCTTGGTCCGGTTGGTCCAAAAAGTTGTCTCCATTGAAATAAATACTAAGTCTGAGATCCCAGCTAATCCTGGAACATTTAATAACTATTTAAAGGCAAACTTCTGCCTACAAAGTGAAAGTCTAGCAAAATGTCAAGCCACCCTATCCCCTAAGAACACAGATGCCTATGTGGAATTGTTCACAGAAACCCTGTAAAGCATGCAAATAGCTGCACAGAGGGATCCCTATCACATGATCAAAGTTTCAAAACTTTGAAATTCATGTGATCCAGACCATATGATTGAAGATTTGAAACTTTGAAAGTTTTGAATGGCGATCACGGTTCGGTACAGCATGGATCGGGAAATTTACCCCTTTCCTCACTGTATCGCGATCTCAGAGTTGGTATGTTTAATTTGCAGGGGGGGGGGGCTTGCCCCCTGCAAAAATGTAAAAAAAAGAAATGCTTTGTTTTTATTCCTTTTTTAATGTTCGAAGTTTGGAAAATAAGGTCCTGACCCTACGATTTTCAAATTTTTGGAATTTCGATCCTCTGATAGGGATCCCCATAATGACATCTGTATCTACCCAACAATAACACAGCACAACCAACAAAAAAACAAGCCACACTGGTGGAGTCTCAGTATAAATAGATAGTATAACTAAAGAAAGAAAATGACATCCAAAAACAAGAAGAACAAGGTAAAAACTCCCTCATCAATCTGAATAAGCATTTCAGAAGACTAATCAAGCCCACCAAAGCTAAATGTATGATAAAAATTGCCTCCCAAGCTAAGGACAATCATAAGGCTTTCTTCAGTTATGTCTGCTGTCTTCAACGCAACACCCAACAATGTGCCAAATGAATGGTGAATGGATCCACCTCTATGCTGCGGGCCAGTAAACCTAGCTTCAGTATTACCCATATCATCCCCAGTCACATCCCAGGAAATACCTTCTACCATTTCTCCACCAAATAGCACTAGGAGCAGGTTCTTACTGTGCTCTCTAAGACCAAGAATACTGCTCTGATGGGCACTGATAATATCCTAGGATGCCTCCTGAATAGCATGAAACATGAGTCTCTGAAAGCCAATGTCCGCTGCACCCAAATAACAATGAAAAAAACAAAAAGTTCAGCAAGTCATGAAAGAAAAAGCTGGACCACAAACTCTTAGCGGTTTCATTCATTTAACTTTGAAATGCAAATGTCCTCAGAATAAATACAATAATATTAAACCACCCTTATATACAAAACATGTTATGTATATAAGGGTGATTTAATATTGTTGTATTTATTCTGAAGAAGTTTGCGTTACAAGATTAAGCGAACAAAAGCGCTGAGTTTGTGGTCCATTTTTTTCTTTCATGACTTGCCAAACATGAGTCTCTGTTTAAATATAGCCTCCAAACAGGCTCAATGTCTAATAAATGGAGAACTGCAATGGTTATTTCTCTACATAAGGGTGCCTTCTACACACCCAAGAAACTACTAAGCCATAAGTCTGACACGTGTCATATGCAAGGTCATGGAAAGAATTACCCTGGATCTGATGAACAATGAGAAAGGAAACTGATAAGACACTGGACTCTACCCAATTTGGTTTTGTAAAGGCAGTTTATGTCTACTTAACCTGGTGGACTTCTTAGAGAAGCTATGAACTAGGGCAAAACAATGCACAACTCCTACCTTGACCTGGCCAAGGCATTCAACACAATATCTCACTCGGGCATTATAGATAAACATAAACATAATAAAACTAGGCATAAACCCACATGACACACAATGAACAACCACATGCTTGAGACGAGTGCAAAAGATAATCTCAATTATATGATCATCTAGCAGATAACTCTGATCAGCTACAGGGTAAATACAGGCTCTTGATGTATGGTTTAAAGGAATTATGCTACCACAGAGTGGCAGAAAAAGTATATTGATATCTCAACAATGATATGCACTTATGCATGCCAATGTGAATTCTTTTATTGGATGAATTTTAGCCCTCAAGTAAAGAGTTATGTTTATAGCTTTATGGAATGATTTCACATTACATATGTGTAAATTAGACTGCAGCACAAACTATAAAAATTACTCAAATGTGAGCTTTTTTTTTTTTTTTGAATAGCATTGGTTATTTTTCTCAGCATTCTTAATGGGAGAATTAATTGATGTAAACTTTGAATTGGGGTATCTATTGTATGCTTGCATGACTAGATCACTGCTGTCAAAAGTCAGTATGCTGTGGTAACAGAAAAGTGTTGAAGCTGGATCATGACTCCCTTCTTGGACATTCAGTGGGAATTGCGTATATCAGCTTTATATGCATCTGTCTATATTTATTTATGATGTTATTTGTGAGGGAAGAGCAGGGATGCTGTGGTGTTTGTTGCTTACAAGTATTTCCAAACATACCTCTCAACCTCTTAGAACAGAAAATCTGGACAAAACCATAAATAATGGAGGGACAATGTTTGCTTTTACAAATGTAGACAGTTGATATAATAACACATTTTACATTAACATGAATTTTCTGAAGGATATGAAGTCTGCAAATGAAATGTCTGTCATTTTTTGACTTCAGACCTCAATGATTTGCCAATAATTTGTCAGAAAACCAATATTTTATGAGTAACGGACTGAAAGTATGAGGAAAAAATCTGGAAATTCTGCAAATATCTGGACTGTTGAGAGGTATGTTTCCAAAACAGTTGTGTAACTATGGAAAATAAAGTTATGTTTACTTTATTAGCCCTATTTCTGTTTGAGGGGATACTTACCTGCTCTATGGGATGAAAGTTATTACACAGATTTCAGGTACACTTTAGGAACTATACAATCTTTCTTCAAATCCTAGCACAATCTGTTATAACACAGCCTATAAAAGAGGCTGTAGGTTTATGGGGAAATATGTAAGAGGTGATTTGATATAGTGAAAAATGTAAGGCAGTCCCAAATTCCCAATTATCTGAATTTTGTTTTGCTAATATATCCACACTGAATACATTAATGACATGGAATGTAAAAAGCCTCACCAGACCTGTAAACAGAACATGTATTAAGCAGCAGCATATTGCAAATATATGGCTAGAGGCAAGGGGTCAGTATTAGTTACTGACATAGCAGAAGAAATGAAATGGCTAGCTTGTTTGTTGGTAACATTCAGGTTGGAATTTAGGAGTGGGTAATAGACCAAATCAAGCAAAAATGTACCAGTGGAGTAAAAGAGGAACAGCTTCTTTCCTTTTGACGAATTTTAATGACGAAAACACAGCAAAACACTCCAGCACAACAAAAGTCCCAAATAATAGAACTGTGATGACATAAAAACCATACACATAAACGCTATGTCTCCACACTTGCGTTTTCATTTAACTCACTTCCTCAGATGTGAATGAATACTGCATACAAAAACACTTCAACTTTATATACATTTGTTAACTGAATAATTTGAATTAATTATATGTAATTAAAATCCTTGGCTGTTCCTGATTAAAAATCATACCTTGTCCATACTAACTTTTTTCTATGTGCTTCTTTAAAAACATACTTTATTTCTAATCCATATTGTATCTTCCTTTTCTACTAAATTGTTCATTCCCTTTTCTAAACCATAACTTGACCTAAACCATTTATTAAAACTTTCAGTTAAAACTTTATAAATAATACATTTAAAATACATTGTTGTTTTAATTTCATAAACTTGGCTGCATCCAAGTTCCCTCTAGAGGGCAAATAACTTAATTACATCAAATGCTGTTTGAAATGCTTACACTTATACATTTTTACTTTCATTAGAGCTGGTGATAGACCATTGTTCAAAAACTCTTAATAAATATGAAATTTTCTACACATTGATACATTTTGTAACTGTTTATACATAAAATGTATTGTGTTTTAATGTTTGTTTTACCTGTAAATTTTACAATTCCATATCATAGTTTAGCCACCCTCATTTTTAATACTGGGGCTAGGGACACATAATTGTTCAAACCTGGTGGGTTGTAGGCCTCCAATTGTAGTTGCCATAACAACTCCTTGTATTCGATGGTGTCTTCCCAAGGCCCCCCTCTAACATCCTTGTCCACAACCTCCAACACAAAAAATGCAAAATCTGCCTCCTCACATTTCATTTTTGTCTATATAGAGCATTATTCATACATTTTGTTTTAATTTCATAATTATGCTCGTAAATTCTATTTCTTAGTCTTCTTTCAGACTTCCCTACATAAAATGCTTCGCATTTTTTACATATACTCAAATAAACTATTCCTATTGTTTGACAGTTGGCATAATGCTTACTTTGAATTAAAATATCTCTACTCCTTATGTACACAGTATCCTTAGTACATACATATGAGCATTGGGAGCACCTCCCACATTTAAAGGTGCCCTTTCTCCTATTAATCCTCCTACTGTCCTTCATTTTCCCTTCGAAGAAATTCTTCATATTTTTTCCTTTTCTGTATGTACATTTAAAAGGGTATTTGAATAGAGTATCCAAATCTGATAATTCACTAAATTTTGCCCACTCCTCTTCCATCATCCTTCTAATGAGTCCTGCCTGTCCGCTGTAATCTAGGACAAAATTATTCTTTCCCTCAAAAATATCCTTCTTACTTTTATTTTCACCCTTCATTTCTTCGTCTATGGAATTGTAAAATTTACAGGTGAAACAAACATTAAAACACAATACATTTTATGTATAAACAGTTACAAAATGTATCAATGTGTAGAAAATTTCATATTTATTAAGAGTTTTTGAACAGTGGTCTATCACCAGCTCTAATGAAAGTAAAAATGTATAAGTGTAAGCATTTCAAACAGCATTTGATGTAATTAAGTTATTTGCCCTCTAGAGGGAACTTGGATGCAGCCAAGTTTATGAAATTAAAACAACAATGTATTTTAAATGTATTATTTATAAAGTTTTAACTGAAAGTTTTAATAAATGGTTTACCTCAAGTTATGGTTTAGAAAAGGGAATGAACAATTTAGTAGAAAAGGAAGATACAATATGGATTAGAAATAAAGTATGTTTTTAAAGAAGCACATAGAAAAAAGTTAGTATGGACAAGGGATGATTTTTAATCAGGAACAGCCAAGGATTTTAATTACATATAATTAATTCAAATTATTCAATTAACAAATGTATATAAAGTTGAAGTGTTTTTGTATGCAGTATTCATTCACATCTGAGGAAGTGAGTTAAACGAAAACGCAAGTGTGGAGACATAGCGTTTATGTGTATGGTTTTTATGTCATCGAAGTTCTATTATTTGGGACTTTTGTTGTGCTGGAGTGTTTTGCTGTGTTTTCGTCATTAAAATTCGTCAAAAGGAAAGAAGCTGTTCCTCTTTTACTCCACTGGTACATTTTTGCTTGATTTAGTTGCTTACTAGTACTAGCCTCCATTGATTTGTGTGTGAGTGGGTAATAGACCCTCAAGGGTGTTACATCATGGTCAAGCACTACTGTATGCAAACTTGCTTGCCCATAGCCTATAAATGCCTCCTACACACAATGTACAAAAATTAGGTGGTCTACAACTTCTATAATATCATTTTTTTCTGATGAAATATTAATTTTCTGAGGCAAGTAGAACTTTGTTTTGAGACCTCATGATGTAAGCATGGACCTTGGGTTACAGATTCTAATATGTTTTTTGGATACTTTACTAATCACTTGGCTTTAGTGATGCTTGGTCTTTTTGACATCTTGAATTTAATTGTTCTGGTTTTCACTTTCTTAAATATGAGCTTATCTAGAATGGATAGGGTATATATTTTTTTAAATAACTTATCATTCTAATTAGGAATTTAGGAATAAGGACAATAACCATATTGGGGCATATTTCAGTATCTTTGAGTATTACATTATGAGATAGTGTGAGAGACAACAAGCCATGGTACTTTCTGTCCTACCTTTTAACTAATGAGAAGTAAATTCTTTGGCTTAAAGTGATGTTTTTGGAATTCTTAGAGTCAAACCAATAAATTACAGATGATACATGAAATAACTTTTATTTATTTCACATTTGTTGACCGAGATAGTCCAACTGGACTCATGTCCATTTTCAGTGGAGGCCCGGGGAAAAAAGCTCCAGGGTACACAGATAAGTAAATACAAAGATGGCATATTACCAAGGTAGACAGATAAGTAATAACAAAGAAGACATATTACAGATGAGATATTTACAAATGACATAAGCAGACATGAAATAGACAATATCACAAGTTCGAGTTACCTAACAGTAATTTGATTAATAGATTATATACATTCATGGTGAGAGTTAGCCAGGCTTGTTACAGTGGTAAAGCCAGTTTAGTGCCAGATGTTGTTTAAGTTTAGCTTTGAATTGGGATAGGGAGGAGAGCAAAGTAATGTTAGCTGGAAGGAGGATCCATGCTTTGCCTGCAGAGTTTGCAAAGAGGGAGTCACCGGCTACATTGTTAATATTAATTTTTAAGAGCTGATATGTTATCTGGATAATAGAGGATTTTATTAACCATAATCAAAAGGTTATATTGGATTAGCCTTGGAAGTTCTAGCCACCCAAGCTGTTTAAGATTGATGCAATGGTGTGTTCTAAAAGGTAGACCAGTGGCAAACCTGGCAATGTGGTTGTAACAGATTGAGAGTCTATCAACTCTATTAATCTATTAATAGTCTATTAACTATTAAGTTATTTTTATCATAACCTCAAGGAGTAAGGTGTTGAGTATACAAGAATAAGAACAGATAAATACCAAAGAATGTATGAATTACTACAAGGATTAGACATCTTCAGGAGAAAATGCCTCAGCTTTCTTCAGATCAGCAGATGCTATTAAAATTCTCCTAAAATGGAAATGTACTACTATGCTGAGGGCTATTCAACTTTCCAGAGAACAGTACTAAAAGGCCTGTTCTTTGTCATTTAACTAACAGCAATTGATCCAGTTTCAAAGAATTTCTTCATTGATTAGTAATTATGACTTCTATCCTATCAGAATCATGACTTCACCAAACTAAAACCCTTTACAACGTGCAAATAGAGATCTACAACAATATAGTCACCAGAGTCTGCATCCACCAAGGCCTTCCATGGTAAAAGTGAAATATCAGCCTATACGTGAACTCAACAAGCTGAGACATTATTGACCTTTAATGTAGCCAATCTATCTGTTGAAATATGAAATTAATATAACTAAGTCAAATGATTATATATACATTGTGGCATTGTGAAAGGGTTAAGACACACAAGTGTTAAGCTGCTGGTGTGAGTTCCCAGAACACAAAGATCAAGAGGAATCAGGATAGAGCATAAAGAAGGACATGCCTGAAACCCAGGAAGAGAGGCAGTTTTTAGAATCCTTCCATCCACACCCCCTTTTAACTATTTTTGCAAATGGGGTCAGGGTGCCACTTCAACAGTGACAATCATCTAGAGCTAAAGATTACACCATAGGGTGACTAGCCCTGCCATAGTAATTCTTTCATACCACACACTCGCATACACACCTATGGCAACTGAGGTGTACTAGTCGATTCCCAAGACTGCATTTAGTGATGACTGCCCATGTCCAAGAGAGTTGTGGGCATTATCCCTGGTAAGTATTTGTGGCGCCCATCCACTCATCCAGGTTCCTCTTGAACAGTGTTATAGAGAATCTCTATTTCACATGAATTGGTAGCCTGTTCCAAAGGTGTGGCAGTGACAGGGAGATAAATCTATCCCTGCAGCATATCCAATTTAAATCACAGGCCATATTTAAGTCCCTAAAACAGGTAGCCCTAGACCCATTGGTTTTATGGATATGCTGCAAGTTCATTAGGTATGATTCTTGGGTTGCTCAGTGGGCGAGTTATAAGTCTCCTATAAGAAGTCTAAATGATATGGAGTATAGTGACAGGGATTTTAGTCGGTCCATGTAAGGCACATGCTAAAGGCCCTTGATGATCTTTGTTAGAAACCTCTGTGGTCTCCCTAATTGGTGTAGATGCTTAGTATGGTACATACCGAATGGGGCATTGTACTCAATTATGGGATGGATAAGTGCTGAGTATAGGAGGTTATAACTTCTTTTGCTCTTGAGGTGATGTCTTTACTAATCAAGTGAGCTATGTGGAAAGCTTTCCTTACAATAGCAGATACATGGTGGTCAAAGTTAAGGTTGTGGTCAACCTGTGATCCCAGGTCCCTTACCACTTCATGGGTACTTAGGGTATTGTTATTGTATGTGTAGGATTGCGTTTGGGCAGTCAAGTCATCTAGAGAAACCAAGACAGTAAAGGCATGGAAGAGCATGACCTTTAAGTAGTGTGAGGATGGGACACTCATGATATGGTTGAGAGAGAGCAAGTGGGGTACAGACTATTCTGAAGATCTGGATGTTGACTAGAATGAAAGCAAAAGAGTTCAAGGAAATTCTCATGGCTCTAGCACCTTGGGAAGAAGTAGATATAGGTGGAGCTGAAGAACAATGGCAACATTTCAAACAACAAGTGTGAAGATGATAGAACAGATATGCAGTCTAATCTGGTATGGAATTAAGGCACATAAGGAAAGCTGGTGGTGGAAGGCAAAAGCCCAGGAAGTTATCAAAAGAAGGAGGAATGCAGAAAGAAGTAAGAGATAGAAAAGATGGACTGGGCCAAGGAGGAATACTGGTTGGCTCATAAGGATGCTAAGAGAGCACTCACAAAAGCAAAGAAGAAGACATCAGAGAAGCTCTACCAGATTATGGAAAGTGACTCATCGGTTGTCACAAAGAAGATGCATCACTTTCTAAGGTAATAATTGAAAGATAAAGAAGACAATCATCAAACACTGTCCATAAGGGATGCCAAATGCAATCTGCCCACAGGTTCAGAAGACAAGAAAGGCATGGAATCTGTACAGTCTCATGTACAATCTACAATAAAAGGGTAAGAATTACCTACCCTAAAATAATTCAGAGCAGCACTAAGGAAAATGAAGTCAGAGAAATCAGCAGGCTCAGATGAAGTCATAACAGATACGATCAAAATGTTGGGCATATTAAGGGACAAAAGGATACTTAGGGTGTTCATTGCAATATGGAGAGAAAGATGTATTTCAGGTGACTAGAGAATAAACATTTTAGAGCCATTGTACAAAAACAGGACTTTCACAAATGTGAACAGTACAGAAGTATCAAAATCTTGTCACACTGTATGAAACTGCTAGAGAAGGTAATTGACAAATGACTAGTAATCAGTAAGATAGGAGATGAGCAGTTCAGATGCAGATTTGGATACAATACAATTGGTCTGATGTTTGCAGTGAGATAGACAGTAGGGAAGCAGTTGAAGATGAAGAAAAAGTCTAAATTGTCATTCTTAGACTTGCAGAAAGCATATAAGAAGGTCTCAAGAAAGCTGATTTGGGCAGTACAGTGAAGGTTTAAAGTGCCGGAAAGATTATTAAACTAGAGCAGGCTGAGTGCAGAGGCCCAATAACACAAGCACAAACAGTATTCAAACTCAGAGATGGTTTCCTAGTGAGAGTGAATGCATGCCAGGGTATAACACTCAGTCCACTTCTGTTCCTTCTGGTGATGGACTGCATCAGCACACTCAAAACAAGGGGCAGATCAACAAAGCTGCTGTATGGAGATGACACAGTGCTACAAGCTGACTCAGAACAAGAACTTCAGCAAATGGCAGAGGACTGCATTAAAAACCTGAAGGCACAAGGGATGAAGCTGAATACAGATTGTGATGACATGAGGTAGTGCCATCTGTGCCAATGAGAGTAGGGTGGTGCATGTGTAACATATGCCAGCATAGCTAGCTGGAGTTTTGTAAAGAATTTTATGTCATTTAAATATCACACTGATTTGTGCAGATGTTTGTTTTAAAATATATATTTGTAGAGGTGCTTGTGTTAAAAATGCATCAATAGTGGGTCCTGCTGGACAAAAAAGAAATATAAATATGTCAGACAGTATTAGTGTAACTGATTAAATGTATATGTTTTAACAGACAATTCTGGAAGGGAAAAGAGCATTCTCAGCCCAGGTAATTTTGAAAAATAGGTTGAAAATTAAATGGGTTGGTTAAGGCCATAAAGATCTTACAGGTCTTACTGCAGCCAGAGACACAAATGTCTGGGAAAATTGGACTAGCAATCTTACTGTATTGTCCTTAGGAGTGAACTAATTGCTACACTGGAAGGATGGAAAAATTGTTTTGTAGGTTTCAAATGCTGCAACAGATCTTAACAAAGCTCTGGGTGTGTATTGTACCAGAGTCAGGTGACCAGATGTGATATCATTCTAAAACCAGAATGGAAATGATATTTTTAGATATTAGTGAGAGATATTCTGGAACTCCTGCAACAGCACTTTGGAACCTGACAGTAAAGATCTCTCACAGATATCTCACACAAACATGCACCTTATTTTCCCTTGCTGCAATAAGCAACTCAGCACTCATCATCTTGCCTTGCTTTGGTAAGTAACTAAGGACAAGTAATTCTTTAGTCAGTCAGAAAAATGTACTGAGATTATTTAAGTTCTGTTTTCTTATATCTGTGTGAGTCTATCCAACGGTGTTCTTTTTTATATCTCCTATGATTGAAACTCTAGTGTTTATTGTAACTAGATATTCAGTATTCTCATGTTTTGTATTTTATTATTTATTATAAATATGTCTATACCTTTCATTGTGACTGTCCTTTTAGAAAATACTTTTAACATCTTCAGAGTACTCATGCTTATTTTAGTGACACTGTGGCTGTTCCTGACAGCCTTGCTGCATTGTCAAACTCTACCATTTGTACTAGTATTAATTTCAATCAGTATAATTGGGTACCCTTGTAATATCCTTAGGGGAGCTGACTGGTGGCCACCATCATTACTTTATTGTCTGTGCAGAGGGGACACAGCTGGTTAATCTGTGACAATCTTTCCCAGATGTGTGTGTGTGTGTGTGTGTGTGTGTGTGTGTGTGTGTGTGTGTGTGTGGAAATCAAATATTCAAGTGTGTGTGTCAGCTACTTGTAACAGGGACACAGTGCTCCAAAGTTGTCAGTGTGGAGTCTTGTTTGGGGCTTGGAGAGAGACAGAGCATACAGCCCCCAGGTTTACAGAGTGTTCTTAAGGGAAACTGTGTTTGGTGTAGAGAGCTGCATCTGAAAATACTGTGAGTATCCATTTTTACTCCTAGTGGCCATCCATCACTAGTGTCAGTGTGAGAAATGAGACTTTTTGTTTACTGGCCAAGAGTAGGGACCATCACACAGATAACAAAGTTATAATCGCAGTAAATGGAGGAAATAAGAAGCTGAAAATTGAAATTGAAATAGAGGGCAAATATTAGGACAGGATAATAGCTGAAAGTATATGAGAGGTGTGGGTAAGGAAAAGGGAAGTCTGAATGAAGTCAAATCTAGAATAAGAGATGCTACATCCATCTGGTATGGGATGTCAGGGGTCAAAGAAGCTGAGCAACAAGGTGTATAAAACAGAAGTGTGACCAGTGCTTCTGTAATGCGCAAAGACAAGGGCATTGTAAGCAAGTTAACTCTGGAAGCTTAAGATGGTGGAGGTGAAATGTCTGAGATGAGTAGTAGGATGCAAATTATGGGACAGATGAAAGAATAACATCAGAGCAGAAGTCAAAGTAGCCCGGATTGCAGGTTTGGTCAATGGTGACAAATGTAGGCTAGCAGAAGATGAATGGGTAAAGACAATTTGAGAGAAACCTGAAGAAGGTGAAAGGGGATGAGGATGTTCAGTCATGATATGGATAGTCTATGTAAGACAAGACCTGTGAAAATTTAGATTAATTGTTAAAGATGGTAGGACAATCATTCTAAATCAAGATATGTTGTTTCATTAAACACAACATCCTGACCATGTGTATAGAATTGTAAAAAAGGAGTTGATGATGATGATGTAGAGAGAGAGGTGGAGGGTAGACAGGCATAGAGGACTGGGCCTAAATAATGAGTTAGACTAGGAAATGTACAATATTGAGGGGGGGGGGGGTTCTGTTTGGAGAGAATACTGGAAGAGTAATCATAGAGAAAGTGGAACTGTAGTGACTGAAGATTGTCTAAGTGTTTAATTAAAGACTACTTGAGTAAACCAAATAGCACAAGTAAAGCTACCAGGAAATGAACGCAAAGGATACCTTTATTTATGCAGGCTAGATTAGTTTCACAGAACTGTTTCATAAGAAGTGTGTTTTCTCTCTGTTAAAATGAAGCAAGTCTGTTATTAATCGGAGTAAAGATACTGTTATTACAACTCTAGTGACTTGTGTTTCCTGGCAAAGCTTGCAAAATCAGAGTTGCAAAGCATATCAAAAGACAAAACATGCACAGCAGTATATGCCCTCTGAACTAATAAAAACCCAAAATATAACTGTTGGTGTATATGTGTCAGTTAATGTGTGTGTGGACTGTTGTATGTGCATGTGCATGGTGAGTGTCCTACCTGTCTTGTGTAATGGAAGTGTTACAGTAAGTTTTTTTTTTTTAATGGTAAGGGGCACAGCTTGGGTTAGGAGCAGGGTTAACACACATTACTAAGGTGGGTAGGGGGAAGCTGCGGTGGTGCAGCGGTAGTGTTGTCGCCTCACAGCAAGAGGTTCTCCCTTTCAATTTTCGGCTGGAGGACCTTTTGTGTGGAGTCTGCATATCCTCCCCATGGTTGAGTGGCATTCAAAAGACATGCATAAATGGGCGTGCCTTCGTTGAAGATTGGGAGTTGAGCTGGCACTATGACACCGTAAAAATCTACTGCCAATCATTAGCGGACCGGAGTTCTGCTGTGGCGACCCCTAACCGGGAAAAGCCAAAAGAAAAACAACTAACGTGGATAGGGGGACTTTGATCCACTATTCCACCTTAGTAGTATGGGCTAACCCAAACTGTGTTCCATACCTTTAAAAAAGTCCCTAACACTACCACTATTCAGACAAGTTTGAGCTAAATGCATATTAAGGTTATGAGTAGTACATTGCTAAAAGGCAATTTGCTTTCTTTTCAATGCACTTGGTGCCATTAATTTGTATTGTCAATGTAATGAATTATTGACGTGTTTTTGTGTCAATTTATGTATTGACAGACCACTGAAAGACACACTTCCTGAATACAGCTTTACAGAAAAAAAGGAAACACAACAAAAGAAGAACAAACATTAAAACAACTGTTTTTGTAAGAGGGCAAGCCTCATACATCCCCATATGGCGGACTGCATCTCCCCACCTCCACTAACTTAATTATACCATAACTGTTAGATTGTACAGTAGAAAGAAACAGGAAAATCCCTATCTCTAAAAATTTCACATTCTCACACAAATATCAGTCTCCCAATTATACTTTTCAAAATGCATTCTGTTTGATGAGTTCACTCAGATCAGAATACATTTGAAAGGATTGACACTTGAGCACTGATGGTGTTTCACAGACATATATATATATATATATATATATATATATATATATATATATATATATATATATATATATATATATATATATATATATATATATAGGCCTAGGACACATGCTCGACTAGCATATGTCCGAATCACAAAACATCAAACACACATACACGAAAGCACTTAACATAGAAAAGCGCTTCCGTGTATGTGTATTTCAAAAAAAAATCTACGTTTCTGCAGGGGGGCTTTGCCCCCCTACACTCCCCTACTTTATTATTCTCACTCCGAGATCGCACTACAGTGGGGGAAAGGGAATTTTCCCTTACCTGCACTGTAGTCAGATCTACGAAACAGGCATACACATACACGGAAGCACTTGTCGATGTTAAGCGCTTTCGTGTATGTGTGTTTGATGTTTTGTGATTCGGACATATGCTAGTTGAGCATGTGTCCAGATCCCATATACACACATATATATATATATATATATATATATACACGTGTGTGTGTGTTCATATATATGCATATATATCTATATCTATATAGATAGATAGCTAGATTACTGCTATGGTAATAAGTTAACGTAAAGACAAATTAGAGAGTATTTCAGACTTAAAAAAATTGACATCTGGTTTGAAATATTAAACATTTTTACTAGCTTACCTAGAGATATTTTGCAGGAGATTTATGTACTTACTCAGAGATGCATTTTAACAAATAAAGATACGATGCTGTAAATAATAACTTTACACATGCAAAAGAAAGGAAGGATAGGATTTATTTAGGAACACAGTAATTGCATAACAGATATGAAATATAATGTTATAATATCAGTATAATTTCCTTATCATCCCCTATAGATCTAGGACATTTGTTAGATTTATTGCATTTTATATTCCATTTTATTGTTTTTGATGACATGGTTTACACATTTCCTTAGTATGTGCTGTAAATGAATGGCACCAAGACTAAAAGAAAGGCACAGCCATCTAGTGTCAAAGAATACCTAAATCAAAATACTGATGAACTTAACATGTAATTTTAGAACTTGTGAAACTGACTTAAATTTCTTGTGTTCAAACCCCTGTAGTATAACAGAAACATAAATGCCATTACCACATTGTTGACCAAGCTAGAATAAATAAAAGTGTGCAAAAAGTTCCTTTCCGGATCAGAAAATGCAATGTGCCACTTTTTTATACCCAGTTCCAGAGATGTAGCACTTAGTGATTTCAGGCAGCAGTTTTGTGCATCTGTTAACCTGAAAATTGCTTTTCATTTACACCTAAGGGCATAGCTACACATGCATGCTGACTTTTTAAGTACAATACATATGTCCTTCTGATCTGTTATAGCATAGACGAGGGGCTTACATTTGATCTAATTAGTACCTACTTATTTTCTAATTAGGGTCAGCTAGAGGTGAAGCAGATGATGTGCCCAGTAATTGTGGAAGAGCATGTGTATCCAGAAAACCCACTCCCACAGTAGCAGAAGGCACTGCTTTAACAGATGTTTGTGCACAGTCTGACATTGACCAGGGACTGCCTAAGGCAGGATGCCTGTGTCATTCATGTAGCTTCATGTAAAAGACAACTGTGTAAAATACTGCCAAAGGTGTCATTCACACTGTTCCCATCACTGAAAGCAGTATATCTGCTTCATGGAGATAGGCACAATATTTCTAAATGTGATGTTGTTCCGCGGAGCAGACTTCAGTTAGCTCATTCAAGCCTAGAGCACCTTTTTGCATAATTCCATTTAACACCCACAGCTCCTTATAGTGTCCAGACCTTTCTTGGGTCTGATTTTTTAACCAGTTGACTTACGAGGTTATAATAGGCAGACATAGAAAGGGCAAAGATTTAATAATATAATGACACTAAGATTGTTAATCTAGGATGTCCTACAGTAGAAAAGCTCTGATTATCATTTTTTAAGCTGATTTTTCAAAAAAATGGTCTGTAAGGCAAGGATATGTGCAGGCTGTAAGCAGTGCAGCATTCCACACCATACAGGGGTTAATAAGGTAACTGTTTTATTCCCTCTGTAACATGGTGGTAACTGCAACAGTACTCCAAGCAATGCTAGAATGCAGTTTATGAGAGCAACTGCCTATCGGCTTACTGTAATATATGCGTTGTAATGCACACAAAAGCAATATAGCTTAGTACATACAAAGAGACAGTAATAACAGTAATATTTCTAACAGTGCTAACTGTATTATTGTACAAAAGAAAGGGTGGCAAGCATTGTGCTTTGAGGCTATATGGAGATAAGTGACAATATTTGAGGCAAAATGAGAAAAAAAAATAGTTCTGATCCAGAAGTATTCACAAACTATCGTAAGCTAACTGAATATTCAAATAAAAAAATATAATTTGCCTATTTATGTACCATAAACTTCAAACAATAAGTTATATCCTTCCAGCTTTGACATGAATTTTATTAATATATAGGACAGCATAGCATTGCCGTGGTTAGCATTGCTGCCTTACAGCTTTTGTTTTCTAGTCTGATTCCTAATTAGGGTTAATTTTATGTGGAGTCTACATGCCCACCATGTATGTCTGTTTTTCTCCCATATCCTACACATATGCCAGTGTATAAATTGTTGATCATTTTAATTGCTCATAAACATATGTCAAGCGTACATGTGAGAGTTAAAGTTTTGGCATCCTTCAATGGGTGGGTGGTCACCTTATGTCCACTGAGTGTCAGGATAATTTCTGGAATAGCAGGGAATGCATGAAAGATATTTTTTGGTAAAGTAGCCTATCAGAACAAACACAGTGCATTTCAATTCTGTCATCAATTACAGATAATTTAGTGTAGCTGTTATTTGGCTTCATTCGGCAAGAGGTGCCTGGCATATAGTATTTGCTATAAGGCACAGATATTACAGTTTTGCAGACATGCATGAATGAATAATAATATAAAATGATGTTATGCTGGAGAGTACAACAACAGATATTTTGATATAGAGAATCAAATACTGTTTAGGAAATTCAAGGATATTCAGTCTCCATTGGACTATGTGCATTCACTAATGCTCAAATAGCATCATTATAGTACAACTGGATAAAGGAAGGCATGCCAGGGAAATATAGGACTACACAGGGCAAATTTAAAAATCTGTCTACTGCAGCTGCCATCATAATGTGTGTATTAAAGTCAGATATAAATAAATGCAATCTGAGGGTCATGCTGCTCAACGCTAGAAGTCTAAATCTCAAGATGCACTTGCTCAAAGCATTCCTCAAAATGGAGAACATTGACATTTGTGCTGTAATGGAGACCTGGTTTAAAGCAGCAGAAAGCACCCCTGCACTACCAGGCTATAACTCATTCCACACCTTTTAGCCCCAGAACATACACTGAAGCTCCAAAGGCTGTGGTGTCTCCATATTCATAAATGATATGCACACCTCCAGACTAGTAGCCCAGCATAACACATCTGAGATACTTCAGGTACAACTAACATTGGGTAAGACGGCGATTCAGGTCATAGCCGGCTATAGGTCCCCAACCATGTCCCAAGACTCTCACTCCACATTCCTAAGCACCCTGGAAACTATTAGGGTCCAACCCAACACTCTCATACTAGGTGACTTCAACTACTCCTCCGTCAACTGGGAAAACTACTCATGCACCAATACACTGGCCCAATGCTTCCTGGGATTCATCAATTCCAATGCCTTGGACCAGCTCTTTCTTACCCCACTAGAGGATGCAACATCCTTGACCTGGTCATTACTAACATGGGCAACCATTCCTCTTCACCAATAGTCAATTCCTCCCTGGTTAGATCCGACCATAACCTAATCACCATGGAAATCCATATCTCACCCACAGTCCCCCACAAAGGTAACTGCCTTGAAAAATTTCTCCAAAGCTGACTTTGGGCTCCTAAAAACAGAGGTGGCTAACTTCACAGCACTCATATCAATGGTAAATGGATTTATGACTGCCAAATCATACACCAATGCAGTGTGTGAACGCATACATAAATGCATGGAACTAGCCATACCCAACAGAACCAAGATGCTCTCCTCCAGAAAAAGGAAGCCAATCTGGTGGTGCCTGCCATTAATAAACTCTGCAATAGAAGAATGAATCTGTTGCAGAAAAAGATGAAACCCCAAGACTGGAAAAACTCCCTTATTAGCCTCAACAAAAAGGTGAGATCCCTCATCAAAACCTCTAAAGCCAGCTATGAAGGCAGAATTCTGGCAGACACTAAAAACAACCACAAAGCCTTCTACAGTTATATCAAGAATCTCCATGTCAATACTCAGATTTGCTCTAAGTTACTGCACAATGGTACCTTCTATACTGAGCCAACAGATATTGCCAACATACTGGCCGACAGATTCAGTGCCAGCTTTACCCCTCTCTCCCCTCCTAAAGGACCAATCACAATACCAGAGGAATGCCAGGCACCCAGCATTAATGTATCACAGGTTATAGCTGCATTGTCCAAGGCCAAGAATACAGCTTCCATGGGACCTGACAATATCCCTGGATGTGTTCTACATGAACTACAAAGTAAACTGGCACCACATCTGTGTGCCCTGTTCAATCACAGCCTCAATCTGTCCCTACTGAATGGCGCACTGCTACAGTAATCCCTCTCCATAAAGGGGGAGTGACTACAGACCCTGGGAATTATCACCCCATTAGCCTGACGAGTCTGATAGGTAAGGCTATGGAGTGCATCACCATGGATTAATTAGCAAGGATATCGGGATTCTCCAAACTCTAGTTCCCACTCAGTTTGGTTTTGTGAAAGGTAGATCATGCCTGCTCAACCTGCTTGACTTCTTTGAGTCAGTCACCAGAGCTGTGGATGAGGGAAAGTCAGTTCATACAGCCTATCTCGATCTGGCCAAGGCCTTTGATACCATTCCCCACTCAGGAGTTATTGATAAAGTCACCAAACTAGGCATCAATCCCTATATCACTAGGTGGGTTGCAAATTGGCTCACAGATAGAACCCACAGTGTAAAAGTAGTGGACTCCAAGTAAGACTGCTGACCAGTCACAAGTGGAGTTCCACAGGGATTGGTCCTGGGTCCTCTCCTGTTTGCCATATATTTCTCAGAAGTCCAGGCCAACATGGAGGGACTCTGGCTGACCAGGTTCACAGACTATTGCAAGCTGGGAGCCATTAATAACTCCTCAAGTGATGTAGACATCCTACAAAAAGGCCTCACTGAGACCAATGACTGCTGTCAAAACCATGGCTTTAAGCTTAATGCCGAAAAATGCATCATCAGCCCCTTTGGGAAAAACTCAGTTCCCACTAATAACCACATTGATGGGAGCCCAGTGAACACTGAAGGTGTTATAAGAGATCTGGGGACACAGGTTGACCGCAAACTCTCCTTCGACCACCACATTGCCACTAAAGTCAGAAAATCCTTCTATGTGGCACATCTCATTACCACGGGTTTTGCATCCAGGAAGAAAGAGGTCATCATCTTTCTCTACTCTTCCCTCAGTAGGCCAATCATCAAGTATAATGCCCCATTTGGCATGTACCTCACTAGACACATGCAACAGCTGGAAAGGCCACAAAAGTACCTCACAAAGAGGATCCTAGGCCTTAAATGCATGTCTTACATGGGCAGACTCAAAAAAACTGCAGCCATTCTCTGTCTCATATCATCTACTAAGAGGCAATATCTGCTTGACTTACAAAGCCAAGTCTGACCCAGCTCTGTTAGGAATGCTACATTTAAAGAAATCCCAATTCCTCCACACCACACGCTCCAGAGACCTCAACCTCATTATCACAATCAACAGAACATACTGGAGGGATAGGTTCATAAGCCAGAGACTCTCCATGCTCTGGAATAGATTTCCTATACATGTCTAGCAGAGCACCTCACTGGCCCTCTTCAAGAGAAATCTTGATGAGTGGATAGGAAATAAAAAGTTCATCCCATGATCACTCCAGTGGCTCTACTTGATAGAGGCAATGGGAACTAACGTCGGGTGGCACAATGCCAGGGTACTTCTATGGGCTAGACTTGTAAAGGCTCCAGGGCCATTATCCTAGTACACACCTATGAATCGATAATAGTCTGTACACTTAAGGAACAAGAATTATTTTTGGAAAAGTTGAAAACAAAAGTTCAATAGCACATGTCCAAGCACTGAATCCTTTCAAGACATTTTAATTAGATTAGCCCAATTAGATGCAACACCAAGCACAGCAAATATTTTATTTATTTTGTTTTATTTATTCATTCATTTATTTTCCTATAGGCCAATTCACAATCCATCTCAGCAGGAAAAGACTGACATTGCATGTACTTATACTACATAAAATTACATTTGATGGGATATAGCTAAATGCTCTAGGCAAATTCAGATACATGGCAATGACAAATATGTCTATATCTAAAACTTGACTGACTGGGAAAATAAACCATACCAGTCAAAACCAGTCTGTTATGTAAACAGCATGCTGGTTTGTAGATAAAAATTGATTATACATTTTTGTTTCACAATGATTGATAGGAAATCTTTTCAAAGCATTTACAAATGATGGACATTGAAGTTATAGGTCTTAAAGTTATTAAACAGTTCAATTAAATCTTCTTTGAAAATGGCTAAAAGAAACGACAGCTTTCAGTCCTCAGAGACTATCTTCTTTTGTAATAAGAATTAATTTAACTTTTTGAAGAAGTGTTAGCAATGCCACTCTTAACAAATATAATAGATTGCCAGGTTCATACTAAAGATTTTGTTAAGCTTTAAGAAGGATTTCTACATATTATTTTCACATATGTGGGTACTAGTATTAAGTCTAATGATGTATGCTCAGAGCATCTCTTTTGGCATAATATAATAAAAAAGGAATTTAATGGTTCTAAAATTCCAAAGCTAGAAAACCAGTATGCTGGTGGTAGAGAATAAAAGCAGGTGGTAACCCAAATAATATCAGCTTTATTTTCCAAAATGCATTAGCTGAGCTCTTATGTCTTAATAATTAAGACTTCATCAGAACTAAGGTCAAATGATGCAAGACCATCTTTTATGCATGACCTACTCACACACTAACCAATCACCTACCATTATTCAATCACATGACAACTTTCAATTTAAAAGTTAAAAATATCAAATAATATCCTATAAATATTCTGTAAATATTAAACAGTTATACGTTGAAATATACTTAATATATAAAAATGAATCCTGTTCTTTAATACAACAATTAACTACAAGTTAAATCATGACCCTGCTAATCATGTATGTGGAAGTCTTGCTTACATTTCTGGCAAGATTTCTAAAATTTCTGTAAGTTGTCTTGTCTTTATGGTGTTTTGGTATACAATGCCATATGACAATTCAGAATAGTTAATTTACTTTGCAACATTTATATTTTTGTATACTTTGTAGAGAGAAAAATCAAAAGAATGTGGGTTGCATTGTTTTGTGCCAGTGCTGGAAACTGCTTCTTAGCACCAAAGAGAGTATGCGTATCATTTGATTTCTTTTCACTCTTAAGTAGCCTTTTTCTTTTACTTTCTCTTAGTGATGTCCATTTTTTTCTCTTTTGAACTGTAAATGATCAAGGAACTCTTGAATGTTTGGTGGTGGCTGTTTGACCAATAATACCAATTTTCTGCTGTTCAACACAGTATATTACTCCACATCTGAATGGGCAAACTAAAGCAGTAACGTGGCTATTATTTCTGCATTTAAAGTATATGCAAACAATATCTTTCACAGAAGGACAGATTACAGTAAGATATTCAATAAGACATCCATGGAGAACCCCCCTCATTTCAGACACCATCTTGAAAATAGGAGCAAACAACCAAACATGGAAATACCCCAAGACAAAAAAAATTCAATCCCTAAATGAAAATGGCCACACACCAGATGCGTATACTCCTAACTCAAATATATTTCTAAATCCAAATAAAATAACTGAAAAGATTAAAATGGAGACTACAACACATTTTATTAAAGCATTAGAAACTCATATATAAGCAATATAAGCACATAACTTAATGAAAGACAGTAAAAGGCATCCAAAAATGTGAAAAAATATATCTCCAAAAAATGACAACAGCACAGACATCCACAAAGAAGAAGCAGATCATAGAATGCAGGAAAGTGAAGTGAATTAATGATAACATGAACACAAATTGATTCTGAATAGACTAGAATAGTGAAACATAAAACCACTCCCCAAAATGTTAAATATATAAAATGTATACATAAATACATACAGCAAAGATCAACAGTCTCCATAGCAAAAGGAAATCAGACAGCTTCCATCAAGACATAAATGTGAAGCTACAGTATGCACAATTAAATACTACAAAAATACCAATTCATATTAAAATTGAACTCCCATATACCAGAAACTTTTCCACAGAAACTCAATTAAATGAAGGCAACATGCATATCATCAGACAAATCAGCTTAAGCAAATTGATGGGTGATCATTAGTTCTTACATCGATGTGTCTTTCATTTCTTGAAGTTGTCAACAAACTGAATCTGCCTGTGAACATTTTAATGCTTTGCTACCTGAAAAAACATGTATGCATGTTTGTGAAGGACACTGCTACTGCCACCTTCCTCATACGTACTCATTATTACCTACTAACACTGTTAATGAGTTCTCATACTCCATTTTACTACCAGCTGCCTACAGAGCTGTGATAGTAAATTTAAATGTGATGAAACATATTTTACATTGAGCAAGTAGTGTTTTTTTTTTTTTTTTTTTACTTACTTGCTCAGAACAAATAATTTCTTCATATTTAAGACAGGCTTTTAACAGCAGATAAGAAAATATAAGCATGTTAAGTGCATGCATGCATACATACATACATACATACATACATACATATCCAAATACAAGTAGAGTGTGAATAAAGTAATTAATACAGAAATGGTATAATCTTTGCCTATGAACATATTACAAAAGTATATAAAAGGGACTACTTTTTATCAAGACAAACAAAAGTATGTAAAAAGGCACAAAGGTGAATAATAACATATAACTGCACAATCCATAGGAAATGCATCACAGCCAACACTAAATGGAAAATGCCAATCACAGTTGTTATAAATCCAGTAAGAATTTGCTAAAATTTGCAGTCTTTTGCCCATGTTAATAAAAAATACAGAACTTCAGTAGAACTTGAAAGATTGCCCACTGTCAAAGTATAAACCCTAGTAAAATCATGACCATTTCAATAAACCATCTAATTAAGCAATAACCGATGACATAGTGTGGTATATTGAAGATGTACTCATGGTTGGTGTGGTTTAATCACGAGGGTGAAGCCCACGTGATTAAACAAAGGCAATCATGGGTAAATCTTCAATATACCACAACCATGGAGTCGGTATACAATGACATTATTTAAGAAAACAAATACTTACTTTGATTAAATAATGTCTTTGTATAACGATGGATTACTGTTCTTCCGCCAGTTATGGTATACTGCTTCTTCATTTTGATGTACTGCGCATGCGTATGGGACTTGCATTCCCATGCATACCCAGTACATCAATGCTTTGAAATGGAAGCAACGGAGAAAAGTAAGCCTCTATTGCTCCGCTTTCTCTCTCTTTTTTTTTAATTGTAAAAAAAAAAAAAAAAAAAGTTTTGGGGAAGTTTATACCAACGGAAAAAAATCCAGGTGACTGGGCATGCTGATTGGGCTGGCCAATCAGAGTGCACGTTTTTGAATATTAATAAGGAGTCATTGTATAATTAACGATCTCCAATGCATTCATTTGCACAGAATCAATAAACACAAATTCAGATGACATTTCCTAATTCAAGTACTTCTTTCCAAGGTTGGCATTACTAGTAAATAATGGGTCTTCCAATGTAGCATTGTTTCTCAGAGTACCTGTTTAATTCCTACACTGTTATTCATCATTATGGTTTTCATTTTACACTATGTATGTTCCACATTATACTTATTGTAGCACTGATGCAGTTTTTCTGTTTCTCTGAAATACCCTTAATGAATATTAGATTGTATGCTATTTCTTATACTGTATTCAGCAGGATATGTTTTATTTTGAGACAGGTGAAATATTTTTTTGCTAGGCAGATATAAATTCATTTAAAAAAATTTTGTCTACAAATGAGGTACCATCTAGATATACATTATACCATAGTAAATAGTTTTATCCTTCAGTCATATTGCTTATTTTTGCATTCTATACCATTATGGCCAATCCTTCCTGAACAAGTTACATAATTATGCAGTCTTTGCATACTTCTTAAGTCTTTGAGCTGAGATCACAGAACCAGATTTTTGCTGAGGTCTAATCAGGTTATTATACTTTGCTAGCATGTTTTTATAATAAATCTTGCACTGGCTGCAATTAAATATGAGTACTGCTCTTCCGAACAATTCACATTCCTCCTTCTGTCCTTACTAACAAACTGCTGTTTAAGCTGTTTTCAATACATGTGCTGTCCATTCTCTGAGCCAGTTAATCCAAACAAAACATTCAGCAGGGCAAAGCTTTTTCCATTTTCGTTATTTGGCATTATTCACTAGTTTTAGTTTATGGACACAAAGCTTGTTTTCATTAGTATAAATATGTTCAGCAACGCAGAGTTTCACAAAATACAACAGGCTTTTACTTTTTGTCAGTAAGTTTTCTCAGCAGCATACTTTTTTCTTATGGGGCCCACATAACGCAAAAAAAAAAAAAAAAAAAGTCCTACTAGATCTAACTTCTACAACATATAGAACATGTAATTTTTGGTACTGTAACACTGATCACATTACTCTCCTATTTAGCAGTGCTGTGATTGGTTAAAATGAGAACTAATCCTAGAAGATGCACCTGCCAAAGAAGCATAGTGTAATACCACTCACACCTTGTGTCTTTACATTTTTTTCCCCAGGTTGATAATTATATGCCTGAAAAAAAACTTTTTTTAAAACTTTTTGACACCTGATTAGCCTTTAAAAATGAAAGAGCTAAAACAGAAAAGTATTGAGTCAGTAAGATCTTTAGAACAAGACAAACTATGGTTAAGTACATGCACCAAATGGAAAATAATGTAGAAAAGAACTAATACTCCAGCTTGTAGCTATCTGGTAAAATAAAATGAAAGTATAAAAATAAAACACTAACTCTGTTTATTTTTATATTTCAAGTTCTTCTGGAAGAACACTGCTAGGGTATAATTCCATTTCTAGCAACTATTTTCTATTAGGACAATGTAAGTAGACTAACTCTTCTCTTCTTTATGAAATCTGATCTTGTATCCTACACAAAGTTTTAAATGCACATCAGAGAAGTGGAGCACATGAGTGCTGAAACCGACAACGATAACGGCAGGCATCAATAGCGGTTATGTCAGAACCCCCATACTTAGTTAAATCCACATCTGTATTCAGAGTGAGATGCAGCTGAGAAAGTAACAAAATAGCTTGCTTGCAAAATTTTACTGTAATTCAAAGAAAAGCACTCTTGGGGTGGGGGACCCTGAAATACCTAAAAGCTATGGATTGCCTGGAACTTTCAAAACCCAGAAGAAAATCAAGCATATTGCCAGTTTGCACTGAACTGAAAAATAGGGTGAAGAATATCAGGATCTTCCTCTGCTAGGAATGTTTGAAATACAGGAAAGGCCGCTGCAGGGCCAGCCACCTGGCAGTGTAAACCATGGTTTGAGATGATTGTCACTGTTGAAGTGACACCCTAACCCCATATGCAGAAATGGGAAAAGGGGTTGAGAATGGATGGATGGAATGGAAGAGAAGACTATTGTATTAATGTCTGTGACATAAAAATACTTCTAACCTTAGCATATCTTCATGAATTTTTCTACTCATTTCACAGGTCCTCACTTTTATAAATAAGGTATTTTACCATTTATGTCTGTCTCTTTCCTGACGTTAGTCATACTTTCAACTCCCAGTCCTTTTGTTTTTTTAAGTTAAATCTATTCAACAAAAATGTATCAGCATCTGCCGCCTGTTAACATTTTGCATATGTAGCATGACTGCCTTAGCGTTCTGTTTTAATAGTGATCTACATGTGTAAACAAGGATAACAGTAGAGCCATTACTGCAGTTATCTGTAACCTCTTTAAAGTCTTCCACTGCAACAGTCATACCTAGTTGGTCATGTAAGTACAATGAGTCCTTCTTGACTGCTGGCATTTTAGTCTTGTTCTGAGTGACCTAGAAGAAAAGCAGCCAATGTTGTTCCTCAGAGCCCTGTAACATCATGGGGTGGAGGGGTTATAGGTCTGTGCTAAGGCTTCAGCTTTCTGTATGTTTACCAACAGAGATGCTCTGAATATCAAAAAAAATGTCCCCTAGACGAAGCAGTGGATTATTTTTACTCAACCTTTCTTAAAATCCTAAACCGTCATGTCCCATCCCAAACCATCAAAGTCAAGACTTACTATGCCCCTTGGTTGACAAAAGAAACTAAAACCATAATGAAGGTCAGAGATGGAACCTGGACCCAATATCATAAACTGAAAACCACTACCACAAAACAAAACTACCTAGCTCTCCGGAACAAGGCTAAAAAACTTATAAAACTTGATAAAACTAATTATTACAAAACCCTACGGGAAAAACATGCCCACTGCCCTCAAAAATTCTGGGCCTCGATAAATAAATTACTTCACCCAGGCAAAACCAGCACTCCTACACCCTTAGTACCAACCAGTAATGAGGACATCCTCACCCAGTTCAACAGATTCTTTACAGAAACAGTCCTAACCCTATCTAATACCCTAAATAGTACCACCAACACCACACCTTCTCTTACTCCTTCTATCCCTATTACACAACGAACCCCCTCTAACTTTTCCTTCTCTCCAGCACCCACAAAACGTATTACTAAACTCCTCAAGAAACTAAAACCCACCACACTGGCAGCTGACAAACTTCCTGTTGACTTCCTTCAACTCTCGGCAGAAACCATATCTTACCCCATATCTATCCTCATAAATAGATCCATATCTGAATGCAAAGTACCCAACCTGTGGAAAATATCCCACATTATACCATGACCCCCCAAAACGTGCACGCTGATTGGCCAGCGTGCACATTGTAAATCAAGTTATACTAATGGAAAAAGGTCCGGTTGCCCGGACTTTTTTCCATTAGTATAACTCTACTTTTAAAACACTGTCTCGCTATGTTAAATGGGTTTAACATAGCGAGACAGCTTTAAAATAAGCAACGGAGATCTCCGTTGCTTATTTTAAAGCTGTCTCGCTATGCTAAACCCATTTAACATAGCGAGACAGGTTTTAAAAAAAAAGCAACGGAGAAAGCAAGATCTCAGTTGCTTTTTTACTGTTTCGCTATGTTAAATGGGTTTAACATAGCGAGACAGTTTTAAAATAAGCAACGGACATCTCCGTTGTTTTTGCCCACAGCTCTGATGTACTGCACAGGTGCGCAGTACATCAGAACTGCCACGGATGCCAGACATCTGCGGAAGGGCAGTAAACAGGCATTATACTATGCCATTATTTAAGAAAAGTAATAGTTTCTTTTCTTAAATAATGTCATGGTATAATAGTAATAACCCACTTCTGGGTGTGGGTAATGCTGTATTTACCCACGGTTGGCTTTGTTTGGTCCCTCGGGCTTCGCCCTTGGGACCAAACCACGCCAACCATGGGTAAATCCAGCATTACCCACACCCAGGCGTGGGTTATTGCTATAATATCTCATTCCACAAAGGCGGCAACTCCCTTGAGCTCACCAACTACCACCCAATCGCAATCTTATCACCGTTATCAAAAATACTAGAAAGAGTAGTACATACACAACTAATGTAATACCTCCTACAAAATAACCTTATATCATCATCGCAACATAGGTTTCGACCCTCCCATAGTACCACAACAGCCCTACTTTCATACACCAACATAGTCAACACCCATAGAAACAACGAGCAGTTTGTATCCTCTGTGTTCTTAGACTTGTCAAAGGCATTCGATATGGTCAACCACAGCATGCTGCTCAAAACTCTATCTACCCTTAACTTAACCTCCCCCACTATATCTTAGTTCAACAGCTACTTATCAGGCCGACAACAAGCAGTTCTGTGGCAGGACCAACTATCCTCCCTTCTACCAGTATTCATAGGAGTCCCTCAATGTCCCATTCTTGGTCCTTTACTATTCTCCATATTTACAAATCAAATAGCTGCATCCTCCCCCTCTGCCTCTATAGTGCAATATGCTATTGACACTACTATCATATGTGCCGCCCCAACCTTAAACAAACTACAAGCAATAACACAACACAACTTTACACTTGCTGAAGCATGGCTTTCTAGCATAAAACTTATACTCAATCCCAAAAAAACAAACCTAATTCTCTTCTCTCCTGGTAGATCTTCTGCACTAAACAATGATTTCAGCATAAACTCCAAAGATAATATCGTGATCACCCCAACATTACACACTAAACTCCTAGGAGTAGTAATCGATAACAATCTTAGATTTGACATACACATAGCCCAAACAATCAAAAACGTACACAAAAAGCTTGATCTCTTGTATAGAAACAGAAAATTCATGACCAGCCATACCATAGCCACTATTGCTAGAACTCACCTACTAACCACCCTACTGTATGCCTCCCCAATTCTGACTAATCTTCACCACAGCGAGCAAAACAAAATGGCAGCTTGCTATAACAAGATTGCCAGGTTTGCTACAGGGGCCTTTAATAGGGACCATCACTGTCATTCCCTCAAACAGCTCAAATGGCTTGAGTTGCCCCTTTACTTCTTACTACATAGCTCTCCACAGCCCACAAACTGTTCTACCTCCCTGACAAAACCCCCATACTACAAAATCTAATGCAACCCTACACCACTACCCGAGTCTTAAAATCAACAGACCAAAATCTCATAAAAGTCATCAAACATAAGAATGAAGCTGGTAAAACTCGGTTTGCCTGTACAATAGCAAAAACCTGGAATTCACTTCCTAATCACATTACTTCTACAAGTTCTGCTCCACATTTTAAGAAAGTACTCAAACCCACTATTTTAGCAACTGGCTGTGCCCATGTGACTCCCCAGGCTAATCCATTACATTGCAGTGATGCAAGGATTCTACCAAGGATGACCCAGTATTGCCTAATGTCTGTAATTATTATTCTTTCCAAAAATGCGTACTCCAGTGGTATTGTTTTATACGTCTGTAATTAAATACTAAATACATTCCTGCATGCCATTTGTTTTGCCTTATGAACACAGCTATGTACTTTATATAAGTCTGTGAAGCAATTTTAGATATGTTTATATTGTGTGCATTATGAATACAGTGCTGTATCTTGTAAATTTATCTGTTTAGCAATTGTTTAAGTGGAGATTTTCTCCCGGGCCTCCACTGAAAATGGACCTGTGTCCAATCGGACTTTCCGGGTCATCAAATGTAAAATAAAAATAACAAATAATAAACAAATAAAAATCAGGATGACCTGCACTCTGTATCTTTAATGAATCTTACTCTGTGGTGATATTTTATAAACACAGTGCTGCAGATTAACCAGACCCATAGCAGCTTCACAAACAAACATAGGGCTGGGTATGATTGGCTGAAAGCAAGGCTAGTGTTGAATGTGGATAAAAATTTATGTTTTACATAATGGGATGTGCTAGAAACAGAATGGGATGTACCAGAAATATTAAGTGTTTAATGTCTCACATCACAATGAGGGGCATTTTATTTTATTTATTACAGCCTTCTAGTTTTGGGGGGATTTGGGTGTTCATTCTCCTTTATTCACTATGTCTCTGAGACTATCAACATTAAAGATGTTAGCAATTGAAGACTTACAATAAGCAAAATTACTTTCTTTCAACAGAAAAAAAGAGTAGCAAATGTCATGCATGTGTTTGCACCAGGCTATAATTGTGAAAACAAGAATTTCATTGCAATATACAAAAACTGATGCAGTACACAATACTGTTTGCAGATTTATTCTGCAGACCCTCAAATCAATCAACATTATAAAGTCTGCAAAGGTAAAATCATGTCTGCTGCATTTCGCATACATCATCTTAGATGAAATAACACCAGACCATTTCTCAAGAGAAATTTTGGAAGGAGAGAAACAATCAGAATCCTGAGATACAGGGTCAGACGAGGTATAACAGTTGAACTCAGGTTCATCACATTCACAAAACAGAATGCCTTCTGTTATGCTGCTCCCATTACATGAATTAACCTACCACCTGCTATCATGGCAACACTTAAGGGTAAAGAATAAGTCAAACGATTAAGACCTTATATATTCAATGGCAACTGCAGAGCTGTATGTCTGTCTGTCTGTCTATCTATCTATCTATCCGACGAACCATCTGATCTCTTGGGTAAGTGGGCTTTTAACTGGATCCTTTGCCACCACAAGTTGGACCACAAAGACAAAGGAAAGTACAAAACAAACACTGGGGCAATTTATTTCTGTCAATTAACCAAAATGTTTTGGGGAGTAAACCAGAATACCCACAGAGAACTAATGCACACATGGATGGCATGCTCACTTTTTACACAGATAGTAACCACTGGTTAGAATTGAACCCCACAGCATGGAACTATGTGATAGAGAATTTATCAGTGCATAGGTTCATAGGTTTATGCTAGACTAATGCCCACCGGGGTATTTATAAGCCAAGCTGTTCAACCCAACCCAGATTTGTCTCAGAGTATCTTGGCCACATATATATGGTAGGGTATGTTGGTAAGGAGGTAGCTAAGGGTTATGGGAGGGGTTAAGCCACAGCACTACACTAATGAAGTAGTCTGTTGTAAATGCCTTAGGCCAAAGTACTAATCTTGACTAGTTCCATTTTTATACAAAGCACTGGCTTGGTACTTGTACATTTGTTCATAAGGCATTTCTGTTAATGAAATAAGCTATGCTTGAGCACATTTATTTAAAAAATTACTGTTCATGGCTTTTAAATAAAAATAGAGTAAAATATATCATGTGCTGAGTTTTTTGTTTGTGATTTCGTATTAATTTTTATAGAAATGCATGAATATTCACGTTTGTTAATATAACTATTTATATAAATAGGTTTAGCTATATGGCAAGATCAACTGGAATGTTTTCCTATTGCATGTTTTGTGTGCATTATATCTTGATTCACTGTCTTCGGTTCAGTTAATCATCTATCTGCTTTTTACTTTGATTTGACAATATAATGTTTACTCCATTTATGTGATTGCATATATAAATGTAAAACCTGTCATGTACAACAAGGTCTACCAGACTGCCAAATGATAATTAAATTAAATAAATTATGAACAGAAGCTGTAGAGGTAAATAATAACTTTAGCATTCTAAGCAGTTAAATAATTTCTGTTAAGAGAATGCATTTAATAATATGTGTAACCTGCAGCTTGGGTGGTTTTCAGTCAGAAGTACACAGGACAGTCTTGAAGTCCTACTGGAGTTACCCTAATATTAATATATTTTAACTACTGTAAATCACAAAAAGCATTTGCATGAATGGCAAGTTTACACACATATGTGAGCTGAAAAGAAAGCATTCATAGACAGATATTTTAAACAAGAGTAATAGGCTGTGAAAATGGGCAGCTTAGAAAAAAAATAAAAAAAACATGCTTATCCTTCATTTCTGAGGGACCTTGCCCAATAACTCCACCACCAAAACCCAATCAAACCATTTTTCAACAGGGGCAGGCACCTTGTATATCCAGATTAGGGGAGAGCCCCACAATCCATTAATTTGTTCTAGAGAAGGCCCATCTAGCTTTTCAGTGGTGACATTTTGGTGGAACTGAATGGGTCAGTTCAGGTTGCTGGTTATACTCTTCCCTCCATTAAAATGCATGTAAGTAATGTCTTTTGGCTTTTCCCGATTAGGGGTCACCACAGCAGTACTCCAGTCTGCTAATGATTGGCAGTCGATTTTTTATGGTGCTGAGTTGCCAGCCCGATGCCCAACCTTCAAAGAAGGCACACCCATTCACACTTGCACCTATCTGCATGTGTTTAACATCACTCGACCACGGTGAGGACATGCAGTCTCCACACAAAAAGTGCTCCAGCTGAGAATCGAACGGGAGAACCTCTTGCTGTGAGGAGACAACATTAACCGCTGCACCACTGCGGCTTCCCCTCAATTAAAATGCATGTCGACTTGCAATATCTGTATCATTATAATCATACACCTCCCAATTCCCAGCTCACCAGGAAAGTCCTTGGTTTACTCAGCACAATCTAATTTTGTTAGAAGAGTGATACACAAAGCCACTGCTAAGTTTTGCCAGTGCCAAAGGTCTGTTTCTTTCCAAGAAGGATGAGTGAGTTGTCATCCTTCCTTGCTCAATCTTTCAGACCACTGTGCTTTTATATGAACACAGGTCCTCTGAGCTGTAGTCAGGTCTTTATCTCTCTCTGTCATAGGGCTGAGAGTATCAGAAAAAAAAAAGTGTTGGTTGCACCGAGTCTTGTCTTCTTCTGTTTGTAAAAAACTGTAGAAGGCCACGTACACTGCATGCCTGCAAAGTGAAGTAAACAGGATCAAATTGCCTTTCAGTATACTTGTGTTAATAATATTCCAGAGTACTGGACTGCTTTGATTCTCAATGAACAATGCATCAGTGCTTTTATCTCATGTTTAGATCAAGTCTCACTTAATCTAAGAATGCATATTAGATCACTATACTTGATAGGACAACTGTGTCACTAATCAGTAAATTAGCATTGTTTCCTTTTTCTTGTAAACAGAGAGATGCCCTTACATTCACTGCTGCAGTATTCTTAACATATGGGGATTCCCTGCCATGGAAGCCCAATGTCCGGCCAGTCTACCAAAGACTCCTTATGCTTTAAAGGTACACAAAACGTCACCGAAGTTCTCCATGTGTAGTGTAGGGCATAAAGGTGATGTTCAGGCCTACAATAGTCAGAATTTCTTAGCCACCAATCTGAACATATCTTTTCACCATCAGCCTCTTTTACCTGCATCCGTTTTCTGCCAGCTGAAAGCATTTTCGTTCTCCAGTGACTACCTACACCTGTTTGCTGACTTCTCTGCAGTTGCAGAGAGGAGCCTGCTGTTTCTTTTTTTTTGTTTTTGCTTGACTTGTTTTGTAGTCTTTGGGGTTAATGTCATGCAGGAAGGGTAAATGCCAGTGTGAGAGACAGATTTCCCATAAAGACTACCACAATCAGTGCCTTTTTTTGTCTAGGAGCTTCTTGTGACCATATGTCTTGTTCAGTTTGTCAGGTGTTCATGCCAAAAGCCCTTCGCAGTAGACTTTCTTCTCTTTCCTTGTATCTTGAGAGCCAGCATCTTATGCTTCTCGTTAAAGATACAATGGAAGGAATCTCCCACCCACAAGGGTCAGCCAATAGTGAAGAAGATGGCAAAAAAGGTAAGACCGGAATTTTCCACTGTCCAGCCTCTGCCAGATGTTTTTCCTAAGGTCATTACAAACCTGGCAGCTTGCCCAGCTATGTCATTGGATTCCTCTGCCAAAACCGTGTTGGAGGCCAGTGAGGATCTGGCTGGTAGCACGTCCAAAGGGGCTTTGCAGGTGTCCATCTTGGACATTTAGGGGCATCCACAGTTGATTTTTCTAAGAGGAATAGAGGAGTTCCTCTGTTTTTTAGTTGGGGAAGAATTTTCTACTACAGCTTTTGACTGTTGTACTGGGCCTGAGCCTTCTCTGTTTTTTGGATGGGATGTTCCCTTAAAAAAAAAAATCTTAAACATGTTTCTTTTGCTCCTAGGTATCGACAAGGTGAGTTGCAGGCTTTTACTCAAGGGCTATTTACTGCTTTAATATCCTTAAAGCTTCTTCAAGGAGTTTTGGTTCCTGCTCCTCCTTGGTCCTGTATTCCCCTTTAAAGGTCTAGAGAGCAGAATTCTTTTGAGGATGAGTCAGATTCTGATGATGAATCCCTGACTTATTCTACTCAAATTCCTTCTCCTTTGAAATGTGAGTCAGACGAGGAGGGATCTGTTATTCCTGATGTTCTTTTTGAGGAAATTTCCTTTGGATACACACTCTCTAAGATGATGGATTTTTTTTTTAAGTGAAATTGTGCTCTGGTGTCTGATATCCATAAGAGGTACAATGAGTCGCTGCAGTTGGAATCTCCTATGCCTATGGCTATTCCTCCTGTTTTGGGTGCTTTGCTGGATGCTTTTTCTAGTGCCTCTCATGACTTGATTCTCTGCTCTCTGCTCCCTGCTCCCATGGAAACTGACAGGTTTTACAGAGTGCCTAAGAATTATTTTTTTATATAAATGTCCTCCTGCTGCTGACCTCTCTGTAGTGTCTGTATCCTCTGATAAGCTGTCTCAGTTGCTTCCCTCACCCAAGTTATTGCCTTCTGACAAGGAGAGCAGAGGTATGAAAAGGCTGGGTAAGAAGGCTTACACTTCTACTACCCTAGCTTTTAGGCCTGTTAATTCATTACATCCGAGTGACGCCACCAGGTGCATCTACAGTTACCTCCTACTGTGCCTCTAGGCATCAAATATTGCTTGTTCATATTTGCATTAATAATTCCAAAACCATGCTACATACAAGGTATCAGAATATTTTATTTTGAAGCTTACATGATGGCAAACACAGTTGTGTTGATATTTGACCTATAGCAGTGAATATTTGTTATAACTATAAGGTGATAACTTTATTTTTTAAAGGCTCAAGCCACGTCCACTGGGAGTTAAAGGTACACACTCAAAAGAGCTGTACTGGAGGGAATGACCCATAGGTCTAGGTATGTGTTGTCTCTTGTTTCTCAGGCCTGTCAACTTATTTCTGATTTTTCAGATTCTGAGGGTGAAATTTATGTTCTTTCCTTGCTAGGGGAATTCCTCTCAAGTCATTCATCACTCTATTAAATGTAGTTATGATGTGGCAGATGCCTCTTCAAGGGCTGTTGTTTTTTGGTTCAGTGATGAGGTATTCTTGGTTTAGGCTTCAAACTCTACCTGACGATATTAAGGCTAAGTTGATGTATGCCCCACCGGATTCTAAGCTTTTGTTTGGGGAAGCTGATGGTGGTTTGTTTAAGTCCCTTTAGGATAAGGGCAAGGCCTTACAGGAGCTTATACATGTGTTTGTTCTCCTCTGCCTAACTTTCAGAAAAACTGCCCCACTAAGCCTGCCTTTGTTCATAGGCAATCCCACCCTTCTACTAAAGGTAAGAAGTGTGGCAAATGGGCTCCTCCTGCTATGGCTCCTAGTTGTCAGGGTCTCTGAAGCCTTCCTTTCCAGACAAACCAGGTGTTATATGACTATCTGCCCCTTCCCAGCCAGATTCCTCTTTCTCTTCGCCTTTCTCTCTCTCTTCCTTCAGGATTCTTGGGTTCTGTCAATCATTCGTCAGGGAAACTTCATGGTCTGGAAATCCCCTCCTCCTTTTATGGGCATTCCTCAGCCTCTTCAGGAACAGTTCCCTTTTCCCCCAGAGGTTTGTTCAAATCTCTTGACTAAGGCTACTATTCAAGATGTGCCTGTGTCCCAAAGAGGGAAAGGATTCTACTCCAGACTGTCTCTAGTAATGAAGAAAGAGGGCACTTGGAGACCTATTTTAGATGCTTCTCATCTAAACCCTTTTCTTAAAGTGCCCTCCTTTCGGATGTTGTCCCTTCAGAGTCTGTTTCCTCTCATGCCCCCTCAGGCCTATATGGTGTCTCTGGATTTCAAGGATGCTTATCTCCATATTCCGATTCATCCACTTTTCAGAAAGTTTTTGCATTTCTCTGTTGCTTCTTGGCATTTTCAGTTCTCTGCTTTGCCCTTTGGCCTTTCTACTGTCCCAAGGGTGTTCACCAAATGCCTTGCTTCTGTGATTGCTTTTTGCAGGCTTCAAGGGATCCAAATATTTCCTTATTTGGAAGACATGTTGATTCAGGCATTCTCTGCAGAGACCCTTTTGAAAAGTCTTCATTTTGATGTTTCCCTTCTTCAGAATTTGGGGTTCACTATTAATTTCAAAAAGTCATTTCTGACTCCTTCATAGGATCAATTTTTTTTCTGTGTTGCATGATTCAGACGGTTCTAATGCTGGCTTCTCTGCCTCCTCCAAAGGCCTTAACTCTCATTTCTTTCTTTCACACTCTTATTCATATGGCTTCCATTACAACCAGGGAGTTTCTGAGAGCTTTGGGTTTCATGGCATCCACCATTCCAATGTTCCCTCTGTCCAAACGTCACAGGAGAAAGTTTCAGTGGTTCTGATGTCATTGCAGCATCAACATGACCATCCTCTAGACACTGTAGTTCCTCTTCTTCTTTGTCTCAGACAGGGATTTCACTGGTGGATTCAGCAGCTGTCTATGAATACAGGGATCCCTTTTCACCCCCCCTCTTCCCTCTCAGGAATTTTTCACAGATGCTTCAGGCATGGGATGGGGAATGACATGTGGCTTCCTAAAAGCTCAAGGGGTATGGTCACATTGTCAGCTGAAGAAGCACATCAATGTCAGAGAGATGTGAGCTCTTCTTCTGGCTCTCCAGACCTTTCATCCTCTTTTCTCTCCAGGGTATCTCAAGGTATTCACAGACAATACTACAGTGATGTGTTATAGCAACAAACAGGGAGGAACAAGATCTTATCTTCTTTGCCAGTTGGCACCTTTGGTATGGGATCTTGCTGTCAAGTATCAAGTGACTCTTCAGGCAATTTATATCCCTTCTGGTCAGAACATGTGGCAGACACACTGAGCAGGTCCTTAACTCAGTCTCATGAATGGATGCTTCACAGGGATGTGTTTCTGGGAATTCTCTACCAGTGGGGTACTCCTCAAGCGGATCTTTTTGCCTCCCCTCTGAACGGACAACTTCATCTGTTTTGTGTCAGAGTCCCAGGTCCTCTGTTGTGGAAGGTGGATGCTCTCTCATTTTCCTGGAATGGATGTTTCCTTATGCATTCTTCCCCTTCCTCTCATTCTGAAAGTCCTTTTCAAAATTCAACAGGATGTTCCCAAAATCTTGTTGGTGACTCCCTTTTGGCTGCAACAGCACTGGTTCCCTCTACTTCTGCATCTAGCCAGGGCAATTATCACAAGTTACCTCACAGGGTGGATCTACTCCTCAAGACAAGGGGTCTCTCATCCATCCCCACCTGTCCACACTTCAACTGACACTGCGAATGATAGGAGTTTGATTTCTCATAGACACCTGTTTTCAGAGGACATGCTGCAAGTCCTGCAGGAGGCCAGGAAACCTACTACTAGGAAATCCTACTTATACAAATGGAAGAGGTTTTCTATTTGGTGTCTCTCTCTCTCATAATCTGGATCCATTTACTGTGGCTGTTCCTTTCCTTATCTCTTATTTGTGTGAGTTGCTCAATGCTGGTTTGGGCTATTCTTCTATTCAGGCCCACTTATCAGCTATCTCTACTTGTCTGCCTTTTTCTCCTCTGTAGCTTCTACATTTCAGGTGAAACAATTTCTTAACGACATCCTTAATATTAGACTTTCCAGGAAGCCGGTTCCTCCTCCCTGGGATCTTAATTTTGTTTTGGAGAAGTTAACTCGGGCTCCTTTTGAGCCTGATGCTTCACCTTCCTTGCAACATTGTTCCTGGAAGACTGTTCTTTTGTTAGCTTTTACTTCTGCTAGATGTGTGTCTGAGTTACAGGCCCTTAAGGCGTGTCCTCCTTTTTGATCTTTCAAGAGGACAGTGTCCTTGCTCACTAACCCTTCTTTTATGCCTAAGATGATTAATGAGCTATCACTCAATCAGTCTATTAATCTGTGTACTTTTTCCCCTCTCTGCAAACTGACAATGAGAGGGTGCTGTATACTCTGGACATGTATAGGCAACTCAGGGTTTATTTGGCTAACAGTAAGGCTATTAGAAAATCTGATCAGTTATTTGTTTTTTTTCATCCTAGATCCTTGGAACTTGCTGTGTCCTAGAATACTGCAGCAGTGAATGCAAGGACATAGTACAATTGTATAAAATCTTACCTTACCAGTAGATGTCCTTGCCTTAACTGCTGTAGTATTTGTTCCCTCCATGGTTCCCCCTAGTCATTTTCCTTCCTGGATGTACAGATTACCTCTTGGGTTCCTTAGATTGGTGTTCCTACTGGAGCAATCAGTTCTGAACATCATCTTTATGCCCTACTCTATGCAAAGAGCAGTTGGGTAATGTCTGGCATACCTTTAAAGCTTCAGGACTTTTTGGTAGAATGGCCGGACATTAGACTTTCTGTGGCAGGGAATCCCCTTATATGAAGAATACTGCAGCAGTGAAGGCAAGGACATCTACCATTGTGGTAAGATTTTGCACAGCTGTACTTACTTCAACACCCCATACGTTATTAAACATATCTGATTCTTACACACTAAAAACAATATGCTAAACTAATGGATTAAAGAAACAATAACTACAAAAGTAACACAACTGTAACTCACTGATATTTCAGGCTAAAACTATGCACATATGTAAAATATTAAGTGTTCTGAAGAAAGTGCAGTTGTGTACACTTACCATAAATGTAGATGTTTGAGTGTATTCACTGTTGCAATCATTACATTTGGGTAATCTGCTGGCAGGTTGCCCTCAGTCAGCCTGAATAACAAAGTCTTGGGTTCTGCATCGGTTGCTGTCTCCTCTTCCATGACGTCAGGTCATCAGGGGTATAAAACATGCAGCAAACACCATTTTATTCAGTTTTTCTTGCCCCAGATGTCAGGTGCCCCCCAAATGGGGAGCAAAAAAAAAAAATAAAATATATATATATATATATATATATATATATATATATATATATATAAATAAACAGAAATATATATAAATGCACTTTTAGCAACATAAACTTTACCTTCATTTAAAAGCAAATACACCACAAAGGCTTAAGTGTATAGTGAAGGAAAGAAAAGGTATAGAAAGGGGGATGGCGGGTGGGTAACCCAGACTGCAACAGTGAATACATTCGAACATCTACATTTATGGTAAGTGTACACAACTGTACTATGTTCTTCGTGTTTCACTGTTGCAGTCATTACATTTGGGTAGAATCCCAAAGCTATGGATGGGAGGATGGAACTATACAGCATTAGGAGCGGCTATAAGGCCCTGCAGGACTGCAGGGGCAAAACCTGCCCTGGATTTGGAGAAGAGAGGCAAATGATAATGCTTTTTGAAGGTATAAACAGAGCTCCAAGTAGCAGCTTCTAGAATGTCTTTGGTTGGAACCCCTCTGAGAAAAGCTGCTGAAGTAGAGGCAGCCCTGGTGGAATGTGATCTGATCCCCTTGGGCACAGGTTTACCATGGTGCAAGTAGCAGAAATGAATGCAATGGCTTATCCACTTAGAAATAGTCTGCTTTGATATAGCCTTCCCCTCTGACCCTGCAGCAAATGCTACCAGCAGTTGCTCAGACTTTCTTAGAGATTTGGTCCTGTTTAAGTAGAATCTTAGTTGTCTGTGTATGTCCAATGAATGCAGAATCCGCTCCCCCTTGTTCTGCGGATTTGGGTTAAAAAGTTGGCAGGTGAATGGTCTGGTTAAGAGCCACACTGGATACCACCTTAGGCATAAAAGAAAGATTGGTCCTGGGGGGCACTCTGTCCGGGTAAAATATAATAAAAGGCTCCACTGCCATGAGAGCCTGTAGTTCTGAAACCTTTCTTGCTGAAGTGACTGCCAAGAGAAAAGCTGTTTTCCAAGATAGAAATTTTATATCCACAGTAGCTGCTGGTTCAAAAGGAGGCAGGGTGAGTTTTCCAACACAAAATTGAGGTCCCATGCAGGGGTTGGTGATCTTCTGGGAAGCCTTACATTTTGGCCCCTCTAAGATACTGTTTAAGCAGAGGATGAGAAAAGAGGGGAGGCTCTGTGTTGTAATGAGCCGAGATGGCACAGGCATGGATTTTTATTGAAGAAAAAGATAGGCCCTTGTCAAGCATCTCAGTCAAATATTGTAAAATCTGAGGAATATTGGGCTTAGCTGTGTCTGTTCCTTGTGCTTGGTTCCAAGCACAGAATCTCTTCCATTTATCAGCATAAGATTTTCTAATACTAGGCCTTCTGGCTTCCAAAATGACATCCATCACAGATTTACTGAGAGGTGTTTGAATAATTAATTGATCAGCCATGCTGCAAGATTCAGAGTTTGGAGCTGAGTGTGCAGAATTTGATTGTTCTGCTGAGACAGTAGATGAGGTATTTGAGGCAAGTACCATGGAGGAAGTTGAGATATATTCCTTAGAAGTGGGTACCACTGCTAGCGAGGCCAGTCCGGAGCCACTAGGATCATTTTTGTTTTTTCCCGTCTGACTTTTAGTAAGACCTTGGAGAGTAGAGGCAGAGGGGAAAAGGCATAGATTGATAGGTTTTTCCACCTGAAGGATAGGGCATCCACTTTCCATGCTTTTTTCTGATGAGTTCTTGTGCAGAATTTGTCCAGCTGATAATTTTGGGGAGAGGCAAATAGATCTATGTCCAGGCTCCCTCATTTCTGTGTTAACATGCCGAAGATTTGTGGATCCCGTTTCCATTCGTGTGGATCTATAAGATTTCTGCTTAGGTTGTCTGCCAGAGTATTTTGTTTTCCTGGCAGGAATTGAAGATGTATTTGGTAAGTCAAGGCTGTGTTCTACAAGGCCATGGCTAGTCTGCAAAGGGGGTAGGAATGTGTACCACCCCTGCTTGTTTATGTACCACATAACTGTGGTGTTGTCCATCTTTATCAGTAGTTGTCCTGGATGAAGTAAGTCCTTGATGGCTGTCAAAGCATTCTGAACAGCTAGCATCTCTTTCTGGTTGATATGCAGATGCATTTGGTTTGGGCTCCATTTGCCCTGAATGCATCTTCCCGCCAGGTGGGCCCCCCAAGCATAGTCTGATGCATCTGTAGTTAGGGTTTGGGTGGCAGGGTGTAGAGTGAAAGACAGTCCCTTGTTTTGGTGACATGTCTCTGCCCACCAAAGAAACTCCTGTTGTAGGCAGGGAATGAGAGGAATCACTGTTTCCAGACTGTGACAATGTTGACTCCAGAAACTTTTTAGGTACCACTGAAGTTTCCTCATATGCAGTCTCGCATATGGAATTAGTAGAATGCAGGATGCTATGAACCCCAAAGCCTGCAGAATTTGTCTTGCAGATAACTGGGTTTTTGTTGCCATTTGTCTGAAATATGTTGTCAGTTGCCTTTGTTTGTCTGGCGTCAGGTAAGCCATCTTGGCAGTTGTATTCAAGCTTGCAGCTAGTAGCCTTTTTACAAATGCCAGATGTTGAACAAGAGTGTCCTTGTCCTCTGCTTGAATGAAGCAATCGTCCATTTAAGGATAAATTTGTATGCTTCTTTGTCTGCAGAATGCAATTACTGGTGCAGGCACTTTGTAAAGACCCTGGGCGCAGTAGATAAGCCAAAGGGCAGTGCAGGGAATTGGTAATGTGAAAAACCTGTTTTGAAGCGGAGGTATCTTCTGCATGATTCCCTTATTGGAATATGCAGGTATGCCTCTTTTAAGTCTAGAGTTACTAACCAAGCATTTCTGCCTAGCATAGGCAGTAGCTGTTGTAAAGTCAGCATTTTGAATTTTGGAATGTCCAAGGACGTGTTCAAAATCGATAAGTCCAGTATTGGATGCCATGAATTGTCTTTTCTGGGTACCAGGAAAAGTCTTGAATAAAACCCTTGCCCTTTTTTCTTTTCTGGTACTGGTTGAATAGCCCCCATATCCATGAGGGACATGACTTGTTTCTAGGCCTCTGCCCACTGGTTTTAGGGCAGATCTGGCCATCTGTTTGGAATTGGCAAAGTATGGAAATGAAATCTGTACCCCTGGGATACTATGTTTAATACCCAAATGTCTTGGGTAATTAACTGCCAATTTTGAGCATGAAGTGCTAGTTTTCCCCCAAGGGGGCTGTCAAAAGGTAAGTGCTTGGTGATGGTAGAGGGAAGTCATTGATACTGCTTACTGTGGGGTTGTGCTTTGTTTCCTCCAGTTTGGAGGTGGAGGCACCCCATTGCTTTGATCTGTAAGAACCCTGTGATTGGTATCTAGAGCCTTTTGAGCACCTGGATTTGCCTTGAGTGGCTCTGTTGGACACAGGAAAGGACCAATTTTTAGTAGGCCAGTGTCTACTGAACCTGGGTGGCTGCACCCACAAGAAATCTTTTACAGTTTACATAGATTTAGCTTTGTCTTCCATTTTCTTTAAAACTTCTTCTGCCTTATTACCAAACAGAGAATCATGCTGCAAAGGGGCATCCGACAATTTAACTTTAACATGATCAGGCAGATTTTGCTCCTTGAGCCAGGCATGCCTTCTAATCACAGATCCAGTAATGGCGGCCCTACAAGAGGCCTCCAAGGAATCAAAACCACACTGCAAAGTATGCTTTCCAGCCTGTTCTGCTGAATGCAATAATTCCTGTAACGCTTTATTTTCCACACAATCAGAAATCAACATCATTTTCTGTTTCAGTAAACCCATAACATGCTTTTGATATTTAAGCATATGAAACTGGCAGTTTAAGGCCCTGATTGCCAAGGTTGCAGAGGTATAAATCTTCTTTCCCCATCTATCCAGTGCTCTGGAATCTCTGTCAGAGGGGGTAGGATTTTTGGCTGTAGAGGTCTTTACTCCCTTGGGACCCTGAGAAATAGTTTCAAGATCAGCAGCAGGATTTTTGAATAGAAATTTGTGGGAGTCAGGAACCCTGTAATATCTGTCTGGCTTACTAGGAGCCGGAGGCAGGGAATCAGGAGCTATGCTTGATTCCGAAAACACATCAACAATGTCTAATACAGGAGGCATTGCCAAAGGCCTATGCTGAGGAAGAAGAAGGAAATCCCTAAGCCTCTTTTTTGATTCAGAGAAGTCCTGACTCTCCCAGTGAAAGTGTTCCCTTAAAGTATGCAGAGTCTCTCCAAAAGAGTAATCCTCAGGAGGAGATGCAGATGGGATGGATTCCTCTGCATCAGAATCCTCATAGGGTGGAGTATAAAATTCCTGATCAGAACAGGAATCAGAAGAAATGGAAACCTGATATGAAGATTCATAATCAGTGCCTTGCCTAGGCCTCTTAGCGAGGGGGGGGGGGGTTGGGAACCCCTGATCAAGGTAATTAAATCCTCAGCCATTTTGATCATCTGTTTTCTAGGCATAGGGGCCTGAGCACGTGGCTCATGCATCGGTTTTTTAGACATAGAAGAAGTTTTTGACCTTGTTTTTGAGGCTGGCATTGGTTTAATATAAAAATGTTGAGGCCTGAAAACACCTTCAGACACCGGTGGCTGCTCAACGGCTCCAGACCCATCCAAGGAAGAGACATGTATGGGTTCAATACTCTGAGAATCTCGCGGCATACCGGACTTCGAATGGGTCTCGGTAGAGGCCTGCGACTCAAAAGTAGCAGGTATCAAGGGTTGCAAAAGCATCTCACTGAGTACTGGCGAACCGGTGACTGGCTTAGGAGAAGCTTCGTCGTCGGTTTTGGACCTCGACGGTCTCTCTCTGTCTTTTTCTTTGCATTTTTTGTGAACTCCGGTAGTCTGATTGCTAACCAATGACATTTCAGGATAATTAAATCTTGAACCAAAATATTTAGAAGCAAAAATATACTGACGCTTAATAGTGCATTGGTTAAATCTAGCACAAAACCTACAGCAAGGCATGTTGTGATCTGAGCCTAGGCAAGGAATACAGTACAAATGAAAATCTTTATGAGGTATTTGCTTCCCACAAGTAATGCAATTATTAACTTTTACTGACATCGGTAAGGAGCAGAAAAAGTTTCCCCAACGGGGTACTTAGCTTTAGTTTGAAGACTTCGGTTCTGAAACTCGAATGTGAAAATTTCAGGAATCGGCCGACCGGCACTTGTGAACTGCTTCGGCTTCGGGCACCGCGTGGCTAGAAAGACTGAATAAAATGGCGTTGGCTGCATGCTTTATACCCCTTATGACCTGATGTCATGGAAGAGGAGACAGCAACCGATGCAGGACCCAAGACTTTGTTATTCAGACCGACTGAGGGCAACCTGCCAGCATATTACCCAAATGTAATGACTGCAACAGTGAAATACGAAGAACATCCACTCATGCAGTGCATGCCAGAATTATTTTTTATATGGTCTTGAAATCATGACGACAATACAATTCACTGCTGGAAACACCAAACTCAATACTTTTAAATGTTATACACAACAGATGCCAAACTACAGATTAGCAAATTTACATTAATTTATAATCTATAATTATTTTTTTTTATGTTGACCATTTGCGCAGGAACTTAGCAAGCCAAACATTACCTGAGAAGGTTAATGTAAAGCAATTCAGTACACGTGCAAATACAGGGAAAAGACAATGCAATCTATTCTACCCACCACTGAAGTTTATTTATTTGTTAAGTTTATTTATCAGAGTACTGCTCTGATCACAAGCTAATTTATCATTGTTTGTTAATAATTTATTGTACTTATTAAGTTTCCTTACCAGAGTAGCACATTGATCACAGCAGAACAATTTCAGGCTCAGCCCAAAAAGAATGACATCACAGTAAAGTAACGAATGACATCACAGTAAAGTCAAAGAATACAGATTTGTGTAGAATACAATGTAACATAAGGGAAAAAGAAGAAGAGGTAATATTGTAATCGAGCAATGAGTAGATACTGTAGATAATAAATCATAAAAAGGGCAAAGTCAGAATGTATAATGAGTACAAAGTTTGTTTAAAGAGAAAATATAGGCTTTGAACAAAATATAACTATAAGTTACAAGACAGAGATCAGTACAAGCTGCTATGCCCTTCACTTTAGGACAACTAGAGGGGTTGGGAAAAGAACCAGCAGTGGTACTGATGGATCAAGTAGAAGTGGACAGAATGTTTAGATTACGTGACCTGGCACTGGGACTGTTTTCTGGAAGTATGTTTTTAATTGTGACATAAATTACAGATAGGATGAACACTTTTTTCAGTGGGGGATGTAGGGGATTCCCAAAGTTTAAGGGCTAGAATTTAAAATGCATGGTTGATGCATTGTAGCTTGGTGGACATCTGAGAAAAGGCTTCCTAAGTTGCAGGAAGAAGTTTTCAAGGTAAGCTTTGCTACCTGAAAGGAATATGTTTCAAGATGGAAAAGCCTGTAGAGTAGTATATATGCTTATTGCTTCATAGGCAACTAATTGGCTTTATTCACAGTGATGCATTGGTATTATTGGAGAGTTAATAATGAAATTACTTATTGCATTGCTGGTTGTCTAAATGCTTATCAAGTTCTCATACAAGGTAGTTACTATTGTGGGAAGTTCATACTCAAGTTGGACTAAAAGAACTGCTCTACCTATACATGTACTAGCTAACTAGGATAGGTAGAGTCATTTTCTTGGCCCAGAAGTGTAAAAAGTATACATATAGCCTTAGAATTTATGTGTTGGGTCTAGCCAGATGCCAAGATATTTATAGGTAAAAGATTCAAGTGGGGTGTAATTCTCTCTATTGATACTCAGGGTAAAGTGAACTTTTTCAACATTTTTGGTGTTTATCAAAAATCACAGGTTTTGCTTTATTTGGAGTTGAGAAGTTTAATTTTCTTCCTTTAACCCAGTTGTTAAGTGCAGGTGCAGGCCATTCTGAAGACTATTTTGGAACATTTAGTAGGGGAGGGGATATCTAAATAGTCTTACTAGCAGTGTATATCATCTGAGGCAGGAGGAAGGTCGTAGGAGAGTTTATTTGTGAAGATCAAGAACGGCAGGGTGAGAGTATGGACCCTTAGGCAACCACTTTAAGGAAATGGACCTGATTGTAGAAGGAATGACTCATTTTGACTGTGAAGAGTATGTCAATTAAGAAGCTGCTGAACCATAAGCAAGAGTCAGATCTGATATCCAAGTCAGTTTAGGAGAATAGAGTGTTCTACAAGATCAAAGGCCTTTGTGAGGTCAACATAAAGGCTCCAGTAAGATTGCCTTTGTCCATATTCAGAAGGATATCTTCAATGAATGTCCTGAGTGACAAATATTATGCAAGAGCTAGAAGAACAGGTAGAATGGTTTTCTTAGGTTGTTTTGGTAGTAATTTAATTATGGCTATTTTTCCAGATGTGAGGGTCAGCACTATTAATTAGACAGAGAATATAAATATGGAGAAGTGAAGATAAAATGAAATCTTTGCTGAAGTAAACAAAATAGGAATTATGCTATCATAATCCATGGAACCATCAAGAAGAATTTTGTTAAAAAAAGTTTCAAGCTCCTTCTCCACCATCCATACACACATCAATTCATCCTTCATTGCTTCTTTTAATACCAACTTCATTCAGTTCAGTGTCATACGGAGATAGAATGTAACCAATAAAGCTATAACCATAAGATATGAAATAGTGTTATGTGAGACACCAGTCTTTTGCAGGACATAACTACACTTATTAGCACACTGCACACACACACACACACACACACACACACACACACACACACACACACACACACACACACACACACACACACACACACACACACACACACAGACACACACACACGTACAGTTCTGAACATCTGTATATAATTCACCTACTTAAATGCATTCCGGATATTTAAGGAAATTTTGAAGTTCTAGGCAAAAAAACTGCAGAGACATAGGGAGGACAAGCTATTTCCACAACAAAAATATCCAAGCAGGTAAATAAACTTGAGCTTCAAGAACTGTGAGACAGTTATACCAACCACTGCACCACCAGTTTCTTTCATTACCTCTCTGCAATAAGAAATTATCAAACAGTTTAATCATAGTATGTTTCAATATTTAAAGTAACACATACGTATTTCTCTTAATATTTGACTTTTTAGGAGGTAATTACATTAAAAAAAGATAAATGCATCTTCTTTTATTAGCACCATATTTAAAGTTGCTGCTAGGAAAATCATGGAAAACAATATATCTGATGTTGTTAATTTTCTTTCCATTAATCACTGATGGGTTCAGTTCCGAGCCCTCGGAAACCGAGTCAGCCTAATACCAAGCTTGCACCAGCCAAAAAACTCTCGAGCTAGGCTTACCCATAGTGCCCTTCACCCTCTTACCTCAGATCTCGTTTGCCACGTAGCTGTAAAGCCATGTTCAAGCCAAGTTCTCGGCTAAGTGGAAAACTTTGATATCTTTTCTGCTTTTTTTTTGCTATATCTTATTTCTTGTTGGTCATCTTGATACTTCTTAAACTTTGAAGCTGTTTATAGACCTTTTTACCCTTCTGCTTCTACCCTTTTGGTAGTTTTTACATACCACTGGAGGTACGGCCTTTCTTCCTACCCTTGTGGTATTTCTTAAATACTATCGCTGGTATTTCTTCTTCTTCCTTTTTTTCAGCTAACTTGTTGTGAGTTTTTTGATACATATATTTAGACATAGATATAGTAGATCTATAGACATATTAGACATAGATATTGTAGAACAGAACTATTTGACTTGTGTGTATTTTGTTCATGATGTGTAATAAAAAAGGCACGTCGGGGTTTAACATTGTACTTCATGTATGGGTAAACTGCCTAACAGTGATTCCCATGATGACTGTGCTGTGTTTATTGTTTAGGAGTGCCCCACCTCTCGGTCCAACCCCCCCTGTGTGATTTGTCAAAGTTTTAGTCAGCGCACCTTGAACGAGCGCAAAAACAAACTGATTTTGAAGGGCCTCCTTAAATCGCCCTTTTCAGAGGCCCTTTGTGCAACGGAGGTCTCACCCCCTCCAACCAAGGATAAAAAAGGTCTCACTCTGTTCCCTTTTCACCATCTGGTGACCAGGGCAAACCTGTAAAATCTAAGATACCAAAATTGTCTTTGGAGCAAAAATTTGCCTCATCGGCACTGACCCCTTCTGCTCTGACTACGACTGTTCCTATATTGGCGTCAGCTTCGGCTCCGATATTGTCTATGGCACAGACTAATGACTTTCCAAAGATTACTATGACTTCAGCACCAAGTGCCGTGTCGGCATAGTGCATGCCTTTGATGCCTATCTCTGTGATTATGCTTGGTACTGAACATTCTATGTCAGTTCCGAGTGTTACTTTGGCACCGGGTCCTTTCACGGTCCCGATAATGCCACTTCTTCTGGTCTCCAAATCTGAGACATTGGTGCCAGTAGATTCTGCACCACAGACCTGATACTCTCCTTCTACAGATCCATTTCTAGGGCAAGTACACAGACCATTCTTAGAATGACCTGACTCCTCATCGGGAGTATCCACTAGATCAGGGGTGTCCAAACTATGGCCCGCGATCCATTTTTAATTGGCCCGCAGCAAATTCCAAAAATCTACCAAATATGGCCCGCACATAAACCTGGCGGTATTGCATTTCTTGTTTAAACCACAGGTAAAGAACAGTGCAAAAACAAAAAACTAGTAAGTAACCATAAAGCACTGTATCGAGGAGAAATCAAGCACCAGACAGCTCTAGGATACACAAACAGTTAATCCACATGAAACGCTTGACGAAACTCTGCATGTTTAAAACTTATTGTAGTACACAACAATCATAACTGAATGCTATAATGTTGGTGATCGCCAACAAAACTGTAGTGTAAATACACAAATAACTAGAACTAAAATCTAGTTTCTTAAAAGCCGGGATATCATCCAAGTTGCAGTTCTCCAAACTATTACTTCAGTCAAGTAGCATCTGCCGGATATCAGTCTGTTAACCGGATATAATTTAGTGAAATATCGCCAAAAATAAAAAAAGGAAAGAAAAACTAGTGAAATTCCAATTTTGCCTAGCCTAATTTCAACTTATAAAATAGCATGTATTTTCTATTTGCATTCGTACATAATAATCCTTTGAGACTTGATGCTACTATGCCGGTTTACAGTAAAGCTACACATACACACAAACTCGTCTTTAAAGTCGCCAAAGTCTGCGCTGTGTTTCCCAGGAACTATAATGGTGCAATTGTACTTGAAAGTAGCCCTTCGATGTAAAATGAAAGAGTAGTTATATTACTAAAATCACTGCAATGTAATTGCAATAATAAATGAATGAATATAAATAAGAACACACGATTCTAGTTACTAGATGCATAAGTAAATGAATGAATAATAAACAATTGAATGCGACCTCATACGGAGAAACGGAAGGGTACATAACTTGATTTATAACCCCAAAACTAATACAACACTCCCCTCCAGTGGACAAAAGCCAAAATTACATACAAAATATATCAAGATAAAACATATACTAAAATTCAATTCATGGATCCATAGACAAAAAACGCGTTTTCTGCTTGATACAGTGCTTTGTGGTTGCTTACTAGTTGATTTCTTGGTTTTAACTCTAGCGGTGGAGCTACTGAGTTGATCAAGTCAGTTCCTGTACAAAACAAAATTAAGGAAAGAAAAATTTTGCCACAGCCCACTGAAAATGACACCACCAAAGAAACGCAAGATAGCAAGTGAGTGTAGAAAATTTCAGACACGGTGGGAAAATGAATGCTTCTTTATGGAAGTCAAGGGGAAGTGTGTGTGTTTGATTTGTAATGAGAGTGTCGCAGTGCTAAAGGAGTACAATGTAAGACGACACTACGAAACCAAACATCAGACCTACATGTCCTACACTGGTGTAGAACGAGAACAAAAGGTTAAGCAGATGACAGCTAGCTTGCTAGCTCAACAACAGTATTTTTCCCGTGCCAAAAAAACTCAAGAAAATGCCACAATAGCCAGCTATGAGGTGGCTCAACTCATTGCCCAGCATGGGAAGGCTTTTTCAGATGGTGAATTTATAAAACAGTGCCTCACTAAAGTTGCAGGAATAATGTGCCCAGAAAAAAGTCAAGAATTTGACAGTGTTAGCCTATCAAGGAACACAGTTGTGCGGTGAATCGAAGACTTGTCAGACAACATAAAACATCAACTGGCAGACAAAAACATGTGCTTTTGATTTCTACTCCATTGCATGTGATGAGAGCACAGACGCCACAGATACCGCACAGTTACTAATTTTTTTGCGGGATGTTGACAATAACTTTTGCGTTACGGAGAAGCTGCTTGATCTCACCAGTCTAAATACCACAACAATGGGTAAAGACATTTTTGAAGCTGTGTCAAATGCAATTGACAAGATAGGACTTAAATGGGACAAGTTGTGTGGAGTTACAACGGATGGAGCTCCAGCTATGACAGGCGAGCGCAAAGGAATGGCCTCTATGGTGTGCGCCAAGGTGCAGGAGAGTGGAGGTGAGGCAGTTAAAATGCACTGTATCATCCACCAAGAAGCACTCTGTGCCAAGACAGTACAGCTTAACGATGTGATGAACACTGTTGTGAAAACAGTAAACATAATTCGAGTACGAGCACTCTACCACAGAGAATTTCAAACTTTCTTAACTGACATTGATGCTGAATATGGGGGCCTGCTCTACCATTCAGAAGTGCGCTGGCTAAGTTGTGGCTCCGTGCTTCGGCGGTTTTATTCTCTGAGATCAGAGATCGACCAGTTTTTGAAAGAAAAGGACCGACCTCTTCACAAGCTGAGTGACCCTCTATGGTTGGCAGACCTGGCATTTTTAGTTGTTCTCACTGAGCACCTCAACATACTCAACAAAAACCTACAAGGTAAAGACCAACTCGTACCACAGCTTCACGCACACATGAAAGCATTCTGTGTGAAGCTCTGACTGTTTGAGGCACAGTTGCACACCGTCAATGTTGCACACTTCCCCACACTGTCCGAAATCAGATCTGCATTTCCAAAGGTCAATCTCTCTGGTAAAAAGGGGAAATATGTGTCTGTGATCACATCCCTCCTGACAGAATTTTCTCAGTGCTTCCAAGATTTTTCCTACTATTGAGAACGATATCAAGCTGTTTGCGACTCCCTTCATGATAAATGCAGAAGAAGTGGAAGAGAGTCTTCAATTAGAACTTATAGAAATGCAGTGTGATGATTCTCTGAAGAATCAACATCAGCTCCTCTCCTTACCTGACTTCTACCGGAGCTTGGAAGAAGCCAAGATTCCTCTGATGAGACGCCATGCAAAAAGAATGATGAGTCTGTTCGGCTCAACATACATATGTGAACAAACATTTTCTCTGATGACGCTGAACAAAAGCAGATTGAGAACCAAAATTACCAACGACCATCTCTGTGACGTCCTTCGCATCTCAACCACAAAACTGATTCCGGACCTGCCAGCAATCCTGCAGGCCAAAGCGCAACTTCATTGTTCCCACTGAGCGCAACCGTGTTCCCGAGTTCAAAATATATTACACGTTCCATGTGTTATTATTAAGCCCTATTACTTAATAAATCATTTTATGTTGATATCATTTTTAAAACAAATATTAGTTGATCTGTTAACAATCCAAACTTATTTGCATAACTAGCTTGAAATATCCTATTCATGAAAAACAGTGTTGTAGGCTGATTGATTTAGTTTACTAAATAAACCAGGTGAGGCAATATATACTTCACCTTGAGTGAGTGGCCCGGCTGTTTGTGTATTTTACCGCATATGGCGCTTGGTGAAAAAAGTTTGGACACCCCTGCACTAGATCCACCAGGAGCCTTTCTGATTTCCACATGGTGCATCTTGTAGATCAGCTGTTGACAGCCAGGGGTTACCCACTCTGTCTAGGACCCACCCACCTGCAGGACTTGGGTTGGCTTCTCCACAGGCTCCATCGTACTCTCCTCCTTTGACCATACCGGTTCCAAAGTCTTCAGCTCCAATGTCATTTTTGGAACCCCCATCTTGGCACCTGTAGTGGACCTCACTGGGACTCTGGGACTGTCCAATGGCCTTTGATCACGTATGAAATGGGACTTCCTCAACCCCGTGATTGGGCTGCGGGCTCTTCTGCTCACGGTACTGTTCCGAGTGTGTCTACAGTTCCATCCACGGTTCTGGGAGTTCTGTCTACTTCGATCCTGCTTGAGCCTGCACCCTCAGCAGCGGATTTAATGGAGTGGGCTGTGACCCCAGTTCCAAGGTTGTCCTTCTCGGTTCCAGGCTCCCATCCCTCTTTGGGTTGACCTGCTCTCTGAGCTATGGAGAGGGCGCTTGCTTCTGGAAGTATTCCACCAACATCAAAACCCTTATCTCTTTTCCTCTGAGCTACAGTTGTCACATGCCACCACCCCGAGACACTGGGCAGGAAAGTCACAAGAAACCCCACTACAGGGTGTGTCCCCTTCTGAGTCCTCCTCAGAAGCCACCACTGAGGAGCACCCATGGAAGAGATCGTGCAAGAGGAAGCATGTGTTCTCCCCTGAAGAGTCTCTGACAGAGGATACGGATTTCAACGACAGGGAAAGGTCCCCACGGTCACCCCCTGATGGTGTCTCCATTGGAGATATCCCTGAAATGTTGAAACAGAAAGGTGATTGGAAGCCCACTAATCCTTCTACTGAGGAGTCCGTGTTTCTGCAGGCATTCTGTGCCTGGCCATCTACTTCTTGGCTGACACTGCCTGCGGATGAGCTGGTACAACTCAAGGTGCAGCAAGCTGAGTCAATCGCTCAGAGACCTGACAAGACACTGTCCCCCTTGAGGAAAACCCACATTGGTCAAGAGGTTTACCAGTCAATGCTATGGTGGTGCCAGCGGCCACAAAAAATGAACTCGCTGAAGAGAGCCATACTGTTCATCTGTCCAACAGAGAGTCCCGGCTGTGGACAGATTAGGGAAGTGAGTTTTTGCTTCAGTGACTTTTGCCATAGGGTCTCTGAATTACTTGGCACATTTTAAGATGCTCCAAAGAGACTTGGTTTCCGAACTCTCTGGAACACTCGCAGGACAGGTGTCTGACGAGGTAAGAGACAAAGTTGCCTCACAGTTCGCAACCCTGGAATTGATCTCCAATTCTTCCATGAGGTTGCTCTCACATGCAACCTAAGAGGCGGCTAGAGCAGCGGGTTCAGGCATAGTTATGAGACGACATGACTGGATGTGCCTTTGTGACTTCGTGGACCCTTTCAAGTCTTTCTTCCTGAATGGTTCCCTCGAAGCATCTTCCTCTTTTGGCCCAAGGTGAAAGACACCCTGGCCAGGTGTCAGCAGGATGGTAAGACCCTGTCTGATGTACGTCTACATTTTTCCAATCCTCAACGTTCCTTTTCCAGGAACCAGAGGAGTGGAAAAATGTGGCACAAAAAATCTCAGGGTCCTTTTTGTGCCACACGTAGTGATGATACCCCCAGGGGCAGAAGGGGTAACAATTCTGGAAGATGCCCCTACCGAGGCAAATGGGGTCCGCATAATGAGGGACCCAGGGATTCTTTCTCTGGGCAACCTTGCCAGCGCTCCTGAAGAGAGGCCTGATTGCTTTCCTCTGGAAGCAGTCATGGGACATTTCTCTCTGCACCACGCTGCCTGGCATTCAATAACTTCTGACCGTTGGGTGCAGAAGATCATAACCAAAGGCTACACCATTCCCCTCATCACTTATCCAAAACTTCCAACAAAACTTCCCGACATTCCACCCAGTCAAAGGGAAGAAGCAGCTGCAGAAATAAACAAGCTGTATCAAAAAAGAGTCATTCAAATAGTCCCACCAGACCAATGCAGATCCGAATTCTACTCAAGATTGTTTTTGGTGCCAAAAAAGACCAATTCTGGATCTCAGCAATTTGAGCAAGTCTGTTGCCCAAAGGAAATTCCAGATGTTCACATTTCAGTCCATTCTCCTTTTTCTAAGGGAAGGTGATTGGATGTGCTTGATAGATTTCTGGGATGCGGATTACCACATAAAAATGGACAAGCGTTCCAGGAGTTTCACTTCTGGCTAGGAGTCAATCACTACCAATTTCATGCCCTGCCGTTTGGACTCTCTACAGCTCCCAGAGTGTTCACAAAGTACATAGCAGTGGTTACAGCTCACTAGAAACTGCAAGGATTCCATGTGTTTCCGTATTTGGACGATTGACTCCTTACTACCCCCATCAAGCAGCATCTGGTGACAGCCCTGCAATACTCTCTTTCCCTGGTGAGACTTTTGGGAATAATGATAAACTGAGAGAAATCCAACCTTGCTTCAACTCAGAACATAGAATTCATTGGAGTAGTCTTCAACACCCGTTCTTGTCTGGTGTCTCTCCCAGCTCACAGACTTCAGAGATTAAGGGTCCAGCTCCAGGTGATACTCTGTCAAAACAAAGCCTCAGCAAGGGAAGTTTTAGGATCCATGGCAGCTTCCATACCAATAGTGCCTCTTGCGAAGCTGCATAGGTGAATACTTCAATGGCTTCTGCTACATTAATGGTTTCCAAATTACCACCCTCTATGCTTTCAAATTCAGATAACCAATTGCTGCAAGCAGGGCCTTCTTTTGTGGATGTGACCAGACACAGAATTTTAGAGCCATCCATTCCATCCCCCCTAACCCAAGGCCATTGTGAACATGGATGCTTCCCTGATAGGGTGGGGGGGGGGGCATTTTCAGGGAAAGACAGTCCAAGGCGCATGGTTCACTTTGGAGGCCTACCTGCATTTCAATGTTCTAGAACTGAGAGAGGTGTTGTTAGCATTGCAAGCATTCCAATCTGTTCTTCCTTCTGAAACGATTGCAATTCAGTCAGACAACATGTCAGTAGTCTGGTATATCAACAAGCAAGGAGGAACCAAGTCCTATCCCCATGTGTCGAGAGGCCATGAGAATTTGGCAGTGGGCGATAGCTTCCAACCTCTTTCTGATAGCAATGCATATCCCTGGGAATTCCAACGTGATTACAGACAAGTTGAGCAGATGTATTCTCCTGCCTCACAGTGGTCCCTCAATCCCAATGTAGCTGTGAAAATTTTCAGCCATTGAGGCCAGCCTTGCTGCAACCTATTCGCCTCCCTGTCAAACAACAAATGCAGCAGCTATTTTGCCCTATTCCCCCACAGCGGAAGTCCCCTAGGGATGCTCTGATTCACAATTGGCCCATAGGACTGCTATGTGCCTATCCCCCCATCCCTCTAATTCCCCAATTCATAAAGAAAGTTATTTGGTTGAAATGCAAAGTGATCCTCATAGCCCCCTTTTGGCCTCTACAAGTTTGGTTCCCCTTCCTTCGGCCTCATCTGTTATGTTGACCATGGATTCTGGACTTTCTTCCAGACCTGATTTCTCACCCCCAAGGGTTGAGTCACCTGAACCTATCCAGTCTCAAGCCGACAGCTTGGTTTCTCCACTTCCGTTAATCACCAGGCAGGATAACCTTCCCTCACCTGTACATGACATTATCCTGGCCTCTCACAAACCATCCACCAGAAGACTATATCTAGACAAGTGGAAGAGGTTCTCTATTTGGCCTATGAAAAGGAGGCTAGACCGGTACTTGGCTCCAGTTACAGCAGTTTTACAATATCTGTCAAAACTCTTCGAAGATGGAGCTGCAGCTTCTACTGTATGAGTACATCCAGCGGCTATCTCTAACTTTCATGATGGGTTGGATAATTCTCCCCTCATCTCGCTTCAGTTATTCAAAACCTTTCTTAAAGGGATCTCTCATATTTGGCCTCCAGTCAGACAACCTATAGTGCCATGAAACCTCATGTTAGTTCTTCAGTCCTTGACTCAACCCCCTTTTGAACCTGCAGTGAGGTGTGACCTCACATTTTTATTGTGGAAATCCCTTTTCCTGGTAGCCATCACAACAGCCAGATAAATCTCAGAGCTTCAGGCATTATGCATTAAAAGTCCCTATTTAATCTTCCACAAGGGCAGACTATCACTCTGGACAAACCCTTCTTTTCTTGCCAAAGTTATTTCAGATTTTTCAGTTAATCAGACCATTGATTTGCCAGTATTTTTCCCAAATTTTACTAATAAAGGTGAATACTGTCTACATTCTATGGTTGTACACAGACTACTGAGGTTTTATTAAGACAGAACCAAAGCAATACATAAAACTGACCAACTTTTCATTTCCTTCTCTGGACCTAGAATGGGAAATTATGTTTCCAAGGTCACTTTATCAAAATGGCTAAGGGACTGCATATGCTACATTTATTCACTTGCAAAAAAAACTATACTACAGAATGTTAAAGCCCACTCTACCAGATCTATGGCAACTTTTGTAGCCTTCCATTTGAAAGCCTCTATGTATGATATTTGCACAGCAGCCACATGGGCTAACCCCCACACTTTTGTTAAACATTACAAATTGGATGTGGTCTCCAGAGGGAGAGCTGCCTTCGGCTTGAGGGTACTCAGGAACGTTCTTCCATAAGGGCCGCCAAAAAAACACAAGGTAGCTTTGGAGTCTGTCCTATCAGTGATGAATGGAAAGAAGATTAACATCAGATAAAGAAGTTATGTCTTACCATAATGTTCCATCTGTGCTGTCGATTTTTTTTCATTTATCACTTCCCACCCTCCTTCCCCCTCCAAAGGCTCCTTGGGGATACTTTGGGTCCATGTGGTGAGTTAGGGCATTTGTGCAGAAATGGCCTCTGCTTTACTAGTACAAGATGGGCAAACTTGATCTGAGGTAACTGGGAGAAGGGCACTATGGGTAAGCTTAGCTCGAGAGTTTTTTTGTCTGGTGTGAGCTTGGTATTAGGCCGACTTGGTCCTGAGGGCTTGGAACCGAACCCATCAGTGATGAATGAAAGAAGATCAACAACACAGATGAAACGTTATGGTAAGGCATAACTTCTTTTCATCTAGCAGTTTGTGGTTCTTGTACATGAAGTAGCTATGAAGATTTTTTGCTACTTTTACATGTATTATATACAGCCGTAGAGCAGGGGACGGACCAAAGGGATAACAGAAAGAACTGCTATGCCTTGTTGTCAACAAAAAATTGTTTTGCTTTAACGAGGTTGTTGCCATTTTAGTGAACATACTGGCTTCCAAATTAGGAAGTTTGACAAAAAATCAAATCTACTCAAAGCGCTTATAAATATTTAAGTAAATTAATAAATTAAAATATATTATGTTTAGTAAATGCACTTTTAAGCCTAGTTTGTTATAAGTTTGACCTTGTATTTACACTACCTAAATCATTTTTCATTTCCACTCTCTGTTTCAATGTATTTTCCTTTTAACATGCCACACTGACCTGAAACACTCTTTATTCTAAGCTCCCAACTCAGTCCTTTGAAGGAATTTATCACTGCTGTATACATAATCATTAATCAAGGTGCAGTTCCTGTAACATCTTTTAAATACCCCCCTAGGAATGGTGCTAGCAAGTCTTTTTGAATGAGTGCTTTGGTGTGTAGAAAACTATTAGATCTTGCTTCCTGTCTGTGATTAATGACCTATACTTTTTTGTCTCGTACACTCTGCAAAGCCACACTGAAATACTCCAGTTTTCTCATTATACATTTTACTAGCAAAGTAAATGCCAGATGGGGTCTTAGGCAAATTCTGCACAAAAGCAGTAATATGTTCCCTGTCAGTGTTTTTCCCTTTTACACCAACAATAAAATTCTTAAGCATGTTAAATGATGTGTTTTGCAGTTTGATTTGTGGACATCCTTTGTGCCTTTGAATCCACTGTCATTAATTTTAAAGAGGTACTGCCAGACTGTACTGTCACAACACTGCTAGGATGAGAGAGAACAAGCAAATGCCAATAAAAACACCTCTCTTGAAAGACTATCTACATTCATGTAGAGAGAGAGGACACAGCAGGTATGGAAATACAAGCATGCTCATTGAAAATGTTTATTTTTTACCTGAAAATTCTGCTCACCCCAGTTTTACAAACTGAGAAGGCACACAGAAAATAACTGCTGACCCAGGTTAAATTGTTATAATGACTACTTCTAATATGTTTCTCCATATAAAAAAGGAATTGGACACTGTTTCATTGGTATACTGCATTAGTCCAAGCTGCATGGCAAGTAGGTAGATCTATATGGACAGTAATTCTTCAGTCATATGGAGTGCTAAAACATTGTAGTAAATGGAGCTTCCATAAATATTCTCTGAACTTGAGGAAAAGGGTGACTTAGTTAAGCACCTTTCAGCAAAGTTATGCTTTAGTTTTATGCAATAGCATAACAGTGGTCAATACCAGCCACAGCAGAACAGCGCCAAAAGCTAAGACATCTCTAAAAGCTGTTATACACTTTGCTATCGCAGAAAAATGTGGCCCAGTGACATATCTGACAGCTTTGAAAGCTACAGACAGCACTACCACAAAGACATCAGTTAGAAGCAAGTTGTTGAACATCTTTAAAACAATCTGATCTTGTACATTTTTTTCTTTAACTAAAGATTCATAAACTACCAAGAATTATGATCAGGTCTCCCAAGTCATAGCTCGGTTATGTGCCCTTGACATGGATATCAAAATTCACTTCTCAGGCTTTACTTTGCTCTGCTCTGAAAGTGAATTTCTTGACAAACATCTCAAACATGCAGCAGTAATTTTCATTTATACTGTACTGGTTTGAACCTTTTAGCTTTTTTAAAATCCTTACCAATCCAGCTCACCACAGCACATGTTTATGAACCAAGTTTAGTCTTCTGCGATTGTTCATGTAGCTGTACACAGTCCTGAAAATGAACTGTGGGTGACAACTCTGACCCTTGATGAGAAGGAAAACATGCATTACAGGAGAATGTACAAGGCCCTTCGTAGTAAGGAAGACATACAGTTTAACTAGGATCGACTTCACCAGTCTAATGCTACCAAATGTTCAGATAACAAGCCTGAGAGCTGCCACAACCAGGGCAGTACTCCTTATGGACAACACTTAATGCTCTCTTCCCTAACCCTATGTCATTATATGCGGTGCAGTCTAGTGGTGCGTGCCGTTTAAAATACTCCAGAACATTACTGTGCCGTGATGGTCCAAGGCAGAATCAGCAGCCAGATGGCTGCAAAACTTAAAAATACCAGAATCCATGAGACAATCTAGAAGAGTTTTGCTTTAAAGGATTTCAATGTCCTTTTCCATCATCCATCTTTATGCAAGGCACTGAATGAAAATATTTAGGCATTTGAAATGTAAAACATACTGCTGTTATGACCCTGGCATGTGTTTAGATTGTCTAACCATTGTGGAACAGAAGGGCCAAAGAAGGCTGTCTCTCAAGTGACTCCAGCCACAAAATGGGTTACGAAGCAGTTGGCCTCAGTGTTAGTGGTCTTTCGAAACTAACAGTGGCTTAACATTTCTTTTTATTTTAGCCCTTAAACTTAGGTATAGCCAGGGGTTCTTTCAGAAACTTTTTTAAATATCTGCAGTACTATTCAACTACTTATGCAGGTTGTCATCTGAGAGAAAACAGTTTTATACTGTGCAAGTGTTTTCTTCAACTGTCATGCTATAGTCATCCACGGGAAAAAGAAAAAAAAACTGTTACCATAACTCTCATGTCACTAGCAGGACGCTTACATTTATTTTTTTGTCTGTCTCTCTCACATTAATTGCATGTCTTACTCTCTTGTCTGTATTGATTAAACCTGCTATTTTACTATAAAGAGCAAAACCAGCATAAACTGAACAAACAGGAGGTTGTATATCTACATCTGTCTGTTTGTCTGGTCTATCTATATGGATCTTCTACACGTGACTAATGAAAATAAGTATCTTTAAGTAGCAATGTTGGTACTGTTAATTATACCATGGAGAGCAGTGCATATTCCATCCATGGAGACGAGCACTAAATTAGCTCTTTAGTACTGATGTATTTGGGTTAGACAGCTTTGTAGTTCATTAAACAGTCTTTGTTGTTTTGTGAACCTAGAAAAGGTAAAAAGCACACAATTTTCTGTTAAGCATACCTCTCAAGTTTCCATAATTTTGCCTTGTGTATATTTTTATTTTTGAGTCACAAGATCCAGGCTGATTTGTTTACCACTTGTGAATATTTCTAGATAATAAGTTAATGAATGCCATCTGTTTAACATGTTACCGGGGATAGCACCCACAACCCTCCTGGACATGGGCAGCCATTACTAAATGCAATCTGGGGTATTGACTAACATACCTATGGTATTACATTGGGATGAAATGGCTAAGTTTGAAATGACCTCCGGGTCAATAGCCTAGTAAACTCCTATGATCCTATGAGAAAAATGGAATGGAAGAAGCATGCCTGTGGTAATATAGTTCAGCTTTTCAGTTATCCATCTCACATTTTACTTTGTTGTTGCTGAGTTGATACAAGCTACCAAGATGGTTTCTATGCTGATGTAACTTTGCTTTTAAAGTTCATGCTGATGCATTACTTGCTTCAATAGTTCTTGGATAATGTTTTTCAGCTTATATTGAAGGTATCACTAGATAAGGAAGAATATCATAACCCTGGACAGTCACTGCAGTGAAGTAATGCAGTACACAACAGCCTTTTGTATTGTTAAACTGTAATACAGATAATTATAACCCTTCACAGTCACTGTGGTGAAACAATGCAGTATATAGCAAACTTTTGTATGTTAAACTGGAATACTGTTAATTATATCCCTGGGCAGTCACCACAGTGAAACACTGTAGCACATAGCAAGCTTTTGTGTGTAAAACTGTAGTACAGTTAATTGTAACCCTGGACAGTCATCACAGTGAAACTGTGCAGCACATAGCAAGCTTTTGTGTGTTAAACTGTAATACAGTTAATTGTAACCCTGGACAGTCACTGCAGTGAAGTAATGCAGTACATGGCAACCTTTTGTATTGTTAAACTGTAATACAGATAATTATAACCCTGCACAGTCACTGTGGTGGAACAATGCAGTATATAGCAAGCTTTTGTATGTTAAACTGGAATACTGTTAATTATATCCCTGGACAGTCACCACAGTGAAACACTGTAGCACATAGCAAGCTTTTGTGTGTTAAACTGTAGTACAGTTAATTGTAACCCAGGACAGTCACCACAGTGAAACAGTGCAGCACATAGCCTTTGTGTTTTAAATTGTAATACGGTTAATTGCTTACTATAACTGGTAGTATGTGCTGGGTGGTTAAAGATTTGTAGCATACAACTGTAGTGGTTAACTGTATCTTCATATTTTTTTACTGTCAGACACTTAACTACACATCTCATAAGCAGTACTCTACAATGTCCTGCTTGTTCACTAGTACCCTGAAGGCCTTTACTGGTGTTTTTTATTACTTATTTAATAGCCAATTATTGTTGTTTGTTTTTTAGCACTGAAGAAGGCTGTCTTTTAGTCGAAACAGGTTTGCTTTACTTCTTGGAAATGCCACAATAAAGAATCGTATATTCTTTTCAACTTCCCAGGTGCTGGACTATTTTTTTGTTCTACATGTTTTTTACTACTTGCCATGGGTTCCAAGGGAACACTGGTGCAGGAGGCAGTATATCCTTTATGCATCTCTTATCACTGCACCTCTCCCTATTGTTAAACACAGCCATATCTTCTCCCTCTCCACTAAACAATCACTCACACTCAAGCTGAATTTTTTTTCTCTTTCAGCTGTAGACTAAATACTTAAAAGTGTCTTATCATCCAACTTCCTGACAACTACTGAAAATACAATCAGAAAGATGCTTCCATCTCCAACCAAGAACTACCCTTCCATGGAAAAGAATGGTAAACGTATGGTTAATGATTTTTTTCAAATGCACCCATCAGCTACTGTTTCTGTTTGTAATTAGCTATCTGGGCTGCAGTGTGCACACTGCTAGAGGACTTCAGCCCATTCACTAAAACATTTCCAATTATAATACCAGTCCATCCAGCAGGATGAATGCAAGTATTAGCATAACCTGAACAGAAATATTACTAAACTATATTTAAGCAACTCCACTGTCAAACTGATCATAGCTAAAGGAAAGTTATAACAAAACAAGTAACTCAGCTGTGATAGTGGCTACATAATAACCCCTCCCCCCATAAAATAATAAAATCATCTTTTAAGTATGTTTTGAATGCAAATCTAATTTTCCAATATTGTGAGACTATACTCTTTCTTGTGAACAACACACCATAACACCAGGGACAGCAATATCCTAGATCTGGTCATTACCAACATGGGCAACCGGTGTTCCACACCAGATGTCAATTCCTCGTTGGTCAGATCCGACCACAAGCTAATCACCCTAGACATTCACATCCCACCCCCACCCCCAATCAGGGAAATCACCGTAAAAAACTTCTCCAAAGCCAACGTCACACTTCTTAAGAGAGAAGTGGCAAACGTCATGACACCCATGCAGACGGACAATAGATGAACGACTGCTGAATCCTACACAAATGCACTTTATAAGCACTTACACAAGTGCATGGATCATGCTATCCCTAATAGAACTAAGATGCTATCCTCCAAAAAAAAGAAGCCAATCTGGTGGTCCTTTGCCATAAACAAACTCTACAACAGAAGAAAGAAATTGTTGCAAAAAAGAGTAAAATCCCATGACTGGAGGAACTCCCTGGTCAACCTCAGTAAGAAGCTGAGATCCCTCATAAAATCCTCCAAAGCTAGTTACGAAAACAAAATTGCCACTGACTGTAAAGACAACCACAAAGCATTCTATAGCTATGTCAAGAATCTCAGTGGCAACACTCAGATCTGCTCTGAGTTACAGCACAATGGCACTAAATATACAGAACTAACTGATATTGCCAACATCCTGGCAGATAGGTTCAGTGCTAACTTTACCCCCCTTTCACCCCCTAGAGGGCCCATCTCTATACTGGAAGAATGCAAAGTTCCTGTAATCACGACTGCACAGGTAAAAAACACTCTCCAAAGCCAAGAACACAGCATCACTGGAACCTGACAATATCCCAGGCTGCGTTCTATACAAACTACAGAATGAACTGACACCCTACCTAAGTACCATGTTCAATCATAGCCTCACCTCAGGCTTTCTGCCCACTGAATGGCAAACCATAACAGTTATCCCACTTCACAAAGGGGGAGCCACGACGGACCCTGGGAACTACCGCCCCATTAGCCTGACGAGCCTGGTCTGCAAGGCCTTGGAACGTATCATCATGGAACTCATAAATAAAGACAATGATAATCTCCAAACTCAGGACCCTACCCAGTTCAGATTTGTAAAAGGCAGATCATGTCTCCTAAACCTAATTGACTTCTTTGAAGCAGTCACCAAAGCCATAGATGAGGGTAAGGTGGTTCACACAGCTTATCTAGATCTCGCTAAGACTTTCAACACCATCCCTCACTCTGGAATTATAGATAAGCTCACTAAACTACGTATAAATCCCTATGTCACAAGATGGCTTGCCAACTGGCTCATGGACAGAACCCACACTGTGAAAGTAGCAGGGTCCAAATCCAGCTTCAGAACAGTGACAAGTGGAGTACCACAGGGTTCAGTCCTGGGCCCTTTCCTGTTTGGTATCTACTTCTCTGTAGTACAGGCTAACACAGAAGGTCTTTGGCTAACAAAGAGCCATAATCGAAACACCTAACGATGTGGACATACTACAAAAGGGCCTCACTGAGACAGATTCCTGGTGTCAAAGCCATGGCCTGAAGCTCAATGCCAAAAAGTGTATTGTCATCCCCTTTGGTAAAAACTCTGTACCCATGAACTACCACATAGCTGGTAGTCGACTTAACGCCAAAAATGTGGTAAGAGACCTTAAGACACAGGTGGACAGTAGTCTCTCCTTTGATAATCACATTGCCACAGTGGTCAGGAAATCCTTCCACGTGTTTCACCTCATCACAAAAGTTTTCTCATCCAGAAAAAAAGAGGTCATTGTTCCCCTCTACTCATCACTCATTAGACCCATTATAGAGCACAACGCCCCTTTTGGTATGTACCTCACAAGACATCTACAACAACTGGAAAGGCCACAGAAATACCTCACAAAGAGGATTACTGGCCTCAAACAGATGCCCTCATGAACCGTCTCAAAAACTCCAGCTTTACTCTGTCGCATATCGCCTACTCAGAGGCGATCTCTGCCTAACATACAAAGCTATGTCAAACCCAGAGCTGTTGGACATGCTCCACTTAAAGAAATCCCAATCCCTCCGAGCTACATGCTCTAGGGACCTAAACCTTGTCACCACAATAAACAGAACATGCTGGAAGGATAGATTCCTGTCCCAGAGACTTCCCATACTCTGGAACAGACTACCTATCTATGTCAAACAGAGATCCTCATTAGCACTCTTCAAGAAAAATCTTGATGATTGGATGAGAAATAGGAAATTCACCCCAGGGATCACTTCTGTGGCTCTGCTCGATAGGGGCACAAGAAAATAATTTTCTTGGGTGGCGAAAGCAAGGGTACATTTTTGGCTAGGCTTATATAGGCCCTAGGGCCAATAGCCTAGTACCTACCTATGAACCTATAAATCTATGAACCTATTTCTGCTCCTTTATCTAATATATTAGCACAGGTGTCAATCGCCACACCTATAACATTTCCAAGTCACCCCCTCTACCACTAAACTTAAAGCAAACTAACTCCACCCACACATTCTCTACAACTAATTAGGACATCCATCCTCAGCCTCACCCTCTCTTAAAGATGTAAATCACCTAGCTTCGTATCTTCTGGATCTTCCTTAAACCTACATTAATTTTATTTCATCCTATCATACTCACACTCACACTCACTCATTTTTTTTTCTAAATTAAAACATTTACAAAATATCTCCCTCACCTCACTCACTCATTGTTATCTTCCATCTTTGTTTTTGAATAACTTTACATTAGTGTTCTGCCACCTACACATCTTTCAGTCTCTACCATAATCCAATACTCCATACTTACACCTCCTACTTTCCTTTACACAGTACTCACTACATCATGTACTACATTCCTTATCATCATTTATCACACCCTCTTCAACATACCCTCCCACTCTTTACATCTTACCAAAAATAAACCTGCAACTAATCTCACTAGTACCGCTCACCACACTTATACACATAGGCAACTATCAGACTCACATCTCACCCAAAACTAACTCACATACATCATTCGTAACATCACCCTCTTTTTACATCACACCCAAAATATACACTCTAACTCTCCACAACCTCTTTAACTACAAATATGTAAAAACTAACCCAAAATCAATACATCTAGAGCTTAAAAGCCCATCCATATTTAAATGGTACTTCAGTCTCTATCTCTCCAAGACTCATCTAACACTCAGTGGTAACATCCATTCAAACCCCTGGCCTGTTCATAAGTTCACAGGTTGGTACTAGGTCATTGGCCCTAGGGCCTATACAAGCCTAGCCATAACAATTCCCTGGATATTTCTTCCCACAATATTTACTTTCCTGGACCCCTGTCTAGCAGGCCAACTGACATGATTCCCGGGGTCAGTTTCCTATCTCCCATCCAATCGTCAAGGTTCCTTTTGAAGAGGGCCAAGGAGGCGTTCTGCTTGACATGTATGGGCAGTTTATTCCAGAGTATGGGGAGTCTCTGGGTCAGGAACCTATCCCTTCAGCATGTTTTGTTCATTGGGATGACACGGTTTAGATTCCTGGAGCGTGTGGCTCTGAGAGATTGGGATTTCTTTAAGTGGAGCATGTCCAACAGCTCAGGGTTTGACATGGCCTTGTATGTTAAGCAGAGATTGTCTCTGAGTTGATGATATGCCACAGAGTATAGCTGGAGTTTTTTTAGATGGTCAGCATATGGCATCTGCTTTAGGCCTGTGATTCTTTTAGTGAGGTATTTCTGTGGCCTTTCCAGCTGTTGCAGATGTCTTGTGAGGTACATATCAAATGGGGCGTTGTACTCTATAATGGGTCTAATGAGGGATGAGTACAGTGGGACAATGACCTCCTTTTTTCTCAATGAAAAGCCCTTACTGAAGAGGTGTGCCACAGAGAATGATTTCCTGACTGTTGTGGTAATGTGGTTATCGAAGGTGAGACCACTGTCCACCTGTGTCCCTAAGTCTCTCATCACACTTTTGGTGTTTAGTGTACTGACACCTATATGGTAATTCATGGGTACATGTTTTTTTCCCAAAGGTGATAACCATACATTCCTTGGCATTAAGTTTAAGCCCATGGCTCTGGCACCAAGCATCTGTTTCTGTAAGGCCCTTTTGTAGAATATCCACATCATTTGGGGATTCAATAATGGCTCCCAGTTTGCAGTCATCTGCAAACTTTGTTAGCCAGAGTACCTTAGTATTGGCCTGTACGTCAGAGACGTAGATGCCAAACAAGAGCGGTCCCAGGACTGAGCCCTGTGGTACTCCACTTGTCACTTGTCTGGAGTTGGAGTTGGAGTCGACTACTTTTACAGTCTGGGTTCTGTCAGTAAGCCAGTTGGCAACCCATCGAGTGACATAGGGATTTATGCCCAGCTTAGTAAGTTTATCTATGATTCCAGAGTGGGGGATGGTGTCGAAGGCCTTGTCGAGGTCCAGATAGGCTGTGTGGGCTGCCTTACCCTCATCTACGGCTCTGAAGACTGATTAGAAGAATTCAATCAGGTTTAGGAGACAAGATTGGCCCTTCACGAACCCAAACTGGGTGGGTTCCAGTGTTTGAAGGTTGCCAATGTCTTTGTTTATAAGTTCCATGATAATGAGTTCCATGACCTTGCACATAAGGCTTGTCAGACTGATGGGACGGTAGTTCCCAGGATCCAAGGTGGATTCCCCCTTGTGTAGGGGGATAACCGTTGCTGTGCACCACTCAGTGGGCACGAAGCCTGGGGTGAGGCTATGATTAAACATGACACTTAGGTGAGGTGCCAGTTCATTCTGTAGTTCATGTAGTACACAGCCCAGGATGTCATTTGGTCCCATGGATGCTATATTTTTAGCTTTGGAAAGTGCAGTTTCTACCTGTGTGGCCGTAATTACCGGAATTTGGCAATCTTTTGGTATTGAGATGGGCCCTTTAGGGGGTGAGAGGGGGGTGAAGTTGGGACTAAATCGATCTGCCAGGATATTGGCAATATCCTTGGCATCAGTAAATTTAATTTCATTCTGTTGTAGCTCAGAGCAGATCTGAGCATTGACATTTAGGTTCTTAACATAACTATAGAATGCCTTCTGGTTGTCTTTGGAATCTTTGCTAATTTTATTTTCGTAACTAGCTTTGGAGGATTTTATGAGGGATCTCAGCTTACTGAGGCTAGTAAATGAGTTTTTTTGCATCCTGGAATTTTCCTCTTTTGTGAAACAGTTTCTCCCTTCTGTTGTATAGTTTGTTTATGGCAGGGGACCACCAGACTGGTTTCCTTTTTTTGGAGGAAAGCATCTTGGTTCTATTTGGGATGGCATGATTCATGCATGAGTGGATGTGCTCGTACAGTGCCTTAGTGTAGGATTAAGCAGTCAAACTTTCAACTCCCACCTGCATGGGTGTCATGAAGTTTGTTACTTCTGACTTGAGTAGCATGACGTTGGCTTTGGAGAAGTTTTTTACAGAGGTTTCCTTATGGGGGGTGGGGGTGGGATGTGGATGTCAACGGTGATTAGCTTATGGTCAGACTTGACCAATGAGTGGTTGACCACTGGTATGGAACATCTATCTCCCATGTTGGTAATGACCAGGTCTAGGATATTGGAGCCCCTGGAGGAGCAATAGATTAGTTGATCCAGGGCATTGGAATTTATGAATTCGAAGAACCGTTGGGAAAAGGTGTTGGTACCCGAGTAGTTTTCCCAGTTAATGGCAGGGTAGTTGAAATTGCCCAGTATTAGGGTGTTTGGTTGTATCTTAATAATTTCCAGTATCTTTAGAAAGGTGTAGTGAGAATCTTGGGGCATGGTGGGGGATCTGTAGCAAGCTACAATTTGGATTGCAGTCTTACCTAGTGTTAGTTGCACCTTGAGAATTTCAGATGCGTTGTGTTGAGCAACTAGCCTGGAGGTGTGAGTATCCTTGGTGAATATGGACACTCCTCCACCTTTAGTGTTTCGGTCTTGGTTTGGTAGCCAAAAAGTGTGGTAAGAGTTGTAGCCTGGTATTGCAGGGGTGATCTCTGGAGCCTTGAATCAGGTTTCAGTTACTGCACAGATATCGATGTTCTCCATTTTAGGAGTGCCTTGAGAGAGTGCATTTTGAGGTTTAGACTTCTAGCATTGGATAGCATTACCTTCAGATTTTGCATGCTTGTATCTGTTACGGCGGTGGTTTTGTCCTTTGAACCTTGCCTAAAAAAGGCTCTATAGGGGTGGCAAGAGCTTTAGCCAGTAACCTGAATCCCAGGGGGCGGCAGTTGCAGACCATCTCTGGCAAAGCATTGTGGTTTGTTGATCATGTCGTCCCAGGCAGACAGATACTGGATCCCCTATCAATGACACCAGAAGCATAGCCAATTGTTGAAGTCAATCATTTTGTCTTTATACTGTGGTATCATTCTGGGTGAAGGCAGGATGCTACTCAGGGCTAGGGTCATACCTGCCTGGGCCACATGATCCGAGAGCTCTTCCATTTCTCTTTTCATGTAGTTCAGGGAAGTACATCTCAAGTTATTCACTCCAACATGGACAATGACAGAGTCATATTTGTACTTGTTGTGGAGTGACTTGAGTGCATGTGTTATGTGGCAGATCCTGGCACCCAACAGGCAGCTGACTGTAATTTTCTCCTTGTTCAGCCTGGTGAGTGGGACATCAGTGTGCCTGACTATAGTCTCACCTATGACTAAAGTGTTGGGTACGTTGTCCTGCCTTAGGGGCTGTTGCTGGGTGGCATACTTGTGTTGTGAGCTACGTGTCACTTTGGTTGTGACTGGTGTTTGTTTGCGTTTCAGCTTCGGAGGTACTTGTTGCTTGGGCATGTTAATGTTAAGGGTCTCCGTATATGTGAGTTTAGTGTTGCTATGTGCGGGTGTTGATGGTGTGCGTTTTGAAGGGCTATGTGTTGCTTGAGGTGTAGTGTGGGTGTTAACCTTCTCCTCTTGACTGTCTAGCCAGTCTTGGCTGGAGAGAACTTTGCTTCCAGTTTGGCTATGTAAGTGCATCTCTCGCAGGTTGCAGTGTTGGGTGGTAGGAGGAGAGGGTTGCCTGTGTACAGTTGCTGCATTGCCCCAGTATGCCCAGATTCACCAGGTGGATAGGAGAAATCACCGGAAACTGACCCTTGGACATGCCTGTTTAGGTGCTTTTTTTTGTAAAGTACAAGAGCTGTTTTCCCTTACCTTTGCAATTATAGGCTGTTTAGTGCCTACGATTAATTTCTCTCTATTAACAAGGAGAGTTGAGTGCTTGTATCAGTTTAAGGCTTCCTAGTGCTTTCCAGCAGGATCTAGAGCAAGTGCTAGTCACAGGGGTTCAGATTTCAGTACTACTACTGAGAAATCAGCTATATCTAAAGGAAAATTTGAAGAGCAGACTTTCTGGTACCTGGAATAGTTTAACCGTCACCCCGCTCTGCTGCACAATGCAAAAAATGCACAAACACATTTGTTTTTAAGCCAGAAAGTTGAAAGGGATAGAAATCAGTCCATAATGTCTAATCAAATTACAATTTCAGAGCTGGAAACCACTCCTCTAGTGTTAGATAGGCAGTACAATGCTCACCACTCCCACTGGTAAGCAGTAGGACTTCCCTCTACACAGCAAGGTCTGGATAGCTCTGAACACAGAAAATAAAGTCCTGAAACCAGCAAAGCCTGGGATCTGGACTATACTAGCTAGGAAAGGTGGGAAACGAGCAAACAAGATAGTATTTTCTTGTTTTTTTTTTTTTGTTTATTTTTGGTTTAAACAGGCTAAACAATGCAGTAAATAAACACAGAAAAGGCTAATGCATTTGAATGTGTAGCCCTAAACAGTAAATGCAATTAAAACTATAAAATTAGCAATTTAAAATGTTTTAAATGAAGCAAGGCAAGTGCACAACTGAAAAACAATTTAAGACCTCGCCAAGGCCTTCAACACCATCCCCCACTCTGGAATCATAGATAAACTTACTATGCTGGGCATAAATCCCTACGTCACTCAATGGGTTGCCAACTGGCTTACTGACAGAACCCAGACTGTAAAAGTAGCCAACTCCAAATCCATCTCCAGACAAGTGACAAGTGGAGTACCTCAGGGTTCAGTCCTGGGACCACTCTTGTTTGGCATCTACTTCTCTGAAGTACAAGCCAACACTAAGGAACTCTGGCTAACAAAGTTTGCAGATGACTGCAAACTGGAAGCCATTATTGAATCCCCAAATAATGTGGATATTCTACAAAAGGGCCTTACAGAAACAGATGCCTGGTGCCAGAGCCATGGGCTCAAGCTTAATGCCAAGAAATGTATAGTCATCCCCTTTGGAAAAAAACATGTACCCATGAATTACCACATAGGTGGCAGTGCACTAAATATCGAAAGTGTAATGAGAGACATAGGGACACATGTGGACAGTGGTCTCACTTTCAATAACCACATCGTCACAAAAGTCAGGAAATCCTTCTATGTGGCACACCTCATCACTAAGAGCTTTTCATCCAGAAAAAAGGAAGTCATTGTCCCATTGTACTCATCCCTCATTAGACCCATTATAGAGTATAATGCCCCATTTGATATGTACCTCACAAGACATCTGCAACAGATGGAAAGGCCACAGAAATACCTCACTAAAAGAATCACAGGCCTAAAGCAGATGCCATATGCTGACCGTCTAAAAAAACTCCAGCTATACTCTGTGGCATATCGTCTACTCAGAGGTGATCTCTGCTTAACATATAAGGCCATTTCAAACCCTGAGCTGTTGGACATGCTCCACTTAAAGAAATCCCAATCCCTCAGAGCTACACGCTTCAGGGATCTAAACCTTGTTGTCACAATGAACAAAACATACTGGAGGGATAGGTTCCTGTCCCAGAGACTCCCCATACTCTGGAATAGACTTCCCATACATGTCAAGCACAGCGCCTCCTTGGCCCTCTTCAAAAGGAACCTTGATGATTGGATGTCAGATAGGAAGTTCACCCTGGGGATCATGTCAGTCACCCTGCTAGACAGGGGTCCAGAGAAGTAAATATTGTGAGAAGAAATATCCAAGGAATTGTTATGGAAAGGCTTGTATAGGCCCTAGGGCCGATAGCCTAATACCAACCTATTAACCTAAGAGGCAGTAATACAGTAGAATAAGTAGCTAGTCTACATATACAGAAAAGTCTATATACACAGAAAACAGCTAAAACAACACTAAAACAATTCAGATGCAGTGCAACCTAGAGTACTTGAGTTGTAACAATATTAAGACAAATACAGTTTTAATAAATGCACTAAAATATACTCTACATTTCCAAAATGTTTGAGAAGCACAGTCAGTTAGCTATCGCAGTATGTGTTCTGCAGTAGTTATGCCACAAATTGTATTGACATCTACCTCATCCCCCAACCCTCTTACCTCACCATTAAGTACTAAAAAATCTGCCCTAATGCTACTCTTAACCTAATAAGCATTTGCAATAAACTCCAAGAATTACATACAAGACTCACTTTCTACTTTCTAGATACAGTCACAGTTACTGAAGCCTAGCTAAAACAACATGTAAAAGAGAAGATAATACTACCAATAGGATATAACATTTTCAGACTCAATGGACAAAACAAACGAGTTGCAGGAATAGCAATTATGTACAAAAATTCCCTAGAATGCAACCTCTACCCATACCTAACAATGCAGAATATCTAATTACAATTCTCAAACTTAGTAACAGAAAACGCATCTGTATCATTTGAGCTCTACATCCCACCCAGACAAAACATATCTACTGCAGAACACATACTGCGATAGCTAACTGACAATATGCCCCACAAAACAATCATAATGGGTGACCTCAACATAAACTCGGATGTAAATTATACAACCTCCCTATTAATGAATCTCTTTGGACTCTCTCAATTGATAAATGACACTACAAGAGTAGAAAATACATAAATGAGGAATCCACCTTAGACTGGATCCTCTTAAATAAGACAAAATAAGCTTTTCTGGCTGCCTAACTGACAGTGTCAGTGACCACCTACCCACTTATACTTTCAGAAGCCATCTAATCATATGCAAACAGGTAACATGTAAACAGGTACACAATATAAACAACTTTAATGTAAACAACTTCATATTCAGTCTCAGACTGTACAATTGGGATATCCTAAAAAAACATCCACTAGATGATGCTACAACCCATTTCAATAATACTTTCCTAAACATCCTACACTTCCATGCACCACTCAAAACAGAGAGAGTCAGGTCAATTCCAGCAGCCAGGTTAACAAAAGAAACAAGGCATGTACTCCTTTAAAGAGATGAAGCTTGGAAACTATGGTCCAAAAACAAATTCCAATCTAGCTCCCAGCACTTTAGATATTTAAGAAATCTTGCAAAAAATTAATACCCAGTGGCAAAAATCCTATTTCTCCAACCTCCAAATTTCACACCAAAAGAATCCCAAACTATTTTGGTCTTTTGTTAACAAACTTCGGTACCCTGAACAAACAACAACTGCCTCACCAGCAACAGATAGCAACATAGACAATACAGCAACCCAGTTCAGTTCCAACTTTATAAACAGTATACACTCTCTTGCTAAATGAAACTCTTTCACCACCCTCATTAGTCCAGCCTCATTTAGCAACCTCACAATAACTTTCTCTTTCCACCCAGTCTCAGCTGCTACCATAAAAAACAACCTTAGCAGCTGATACCCTGCCAACAAAATATCTGACGTTTGCTGCCAATGGTTTAGAATTCCATATCTCAATAATAATTAAATGATCAATAACAAAAAACATGTCCCAGCTACCTGGAAAAATCATTCATAAAACCACTACATAAAGGAGGAAATTCAACTGATCTGTCTAATTACAGACCTATAGCTATATTGCTACCACTATCAACATTCCTAGAAAACTGTATCGACTCTCAACTCCTCAAGCATTTTAGAGACAACAATCTTTTGTCAACAACCCAACATAGTTTCTGCCCCAGTCATAGCACAAAATCTGCTTTTCTAAGCTTCACTAATATTATCAACCAAAACAGAAATAACAGCAATCTAGTATCGGCACTCTTCTTGGATCTGTCAATGGAATTTGACATTGTATCCAATCAAAATGTCTCACCAGATTCTTATATCTAGGTCTTAATCAATCTACTGTCATCTGGTTTCATTGCTATTTTTCAAATAGACAACAATCAGTAAAATAGAAATATGAGTTCTCCTCCTTCCTCCCAGTCAAGATTGGAGTTCCACAAGGAAGATTTTGGGACCACTATTATTTAACATATTCATTAACAACCTTCATACCACCATCAAACAGCTAAACATAGTACAGTACACAGAAGATGCAATCATAATCTGCTCTGCCCAAACACTAAAAATCCTCCATGAAACCATCAAGAGTCCTTCCCCTCTGTAGAATCCTGGCTAAGCACTGCAGACCTAGTCCTAAACATCAAAAATACCAAACTCATGTTCTTTATATCAAAACAATGTAATGATCAGAAAAATAAGTTAATCTCACAATAAAATAATAGAAACCATGAAAGAAGCCAAAATACTTGGAGTAATCATAGTTGACAAACTCAAATATGACCAACACATTCATCAAGCTATCAAAAAAAAACACATACAAAGCTAGGGTGCCTATATAGAGCAAAGCAATATTTTACAGTATCCACAAAAAGATCCATAGCATCCATTTGCCTACTACCAGGAATCCAAGATAGTGGTAAAAATGTTACCAAACAAGACCAATAACGAACAAAGAGATAACGTTAGAATCAGGTGGACACCAGCTAAATGTTGTCAAGCGATCATATTTTATTAAGCACTTTCATCATATTATTAGGACTTTATAAGAATAATATAATCTTAAATTACAACTTCAAAGCATTAGGTTTCAACATTGGATGAACAGATAAAACGTTAGTCAGGCCTAGGTGTTGTTAGCATTTAACCTAAGTTGTCACAAAAGTTCTTTATGTTCTCAATGTTTGCCATTCACCTCCCCTAGGGTTGGGGACAATCTCTTTTAGTATACCAAACTAAAACTTGTCAAACTGCACACAGCAAATAGAATGTTTGTATAATGCATTTTTAACATTCCTATTTTTATGTCATACAAGTGCTTGTAAATCCTTTCACACAGATTTCTTTCAGTTCTACTGACATAATACGACAGACAGGTTGAGCATTTTGCCAAATAGACTACCCCCTTATTTTGACAGTTTCTTCCATAAAAATAAATCATGGATCTTATTCCATTTTCTAAAACAATTGTGTCAGCTGCCGAAATATAAGTACATTGCTTGCAAAAAACACATTTTACCATCCCTTTCATTTGTCTACCAGAATAGTGTGTAATATTCTGGTCCACTTCTAAAATATTTTTCACGTTACATTCTGTCTTGTATGTAAATAATGGTTACCTGCCTAATGAAATGAAAATCTCAGGGCAAACCTTAAACATATTCCAGCTGGTGTTCACTATACATTTAATTTTGTTTGTATATTTACTTTATTACAGAACTACAGCTTGTTCATATTTCCTGTTTGGAATAATTAATTAATTTTCATGCATACTGCCATTCGTATCCAAACTTACACTTAAGAGAGGTGAAAATTTACATCCCCATTCTTTTAACACTTCTTCCTTTAAATTATAAACTATTTCCTAGGGGTAACTTCTAGAAATTAGCATTTTAAAAACATTATCCATTTCATTAAGTAGATTATCTTTATTAGAAGTCATCCTGGCTACCCTAATATATTGCCCTTTTACTAAGCTTTTCTTCTGGGCCAAAGGGTGGCAGCTCGAAAGGTGAAGATGGGTATTATTAAAGGTGGGTTTCCTTGTAAATCATGGATTTAAAACCATTTGTCTGTCACTGTAATTGAAATGTCAAGATAATTTATACTAGTCCAATTTGCATGTGAGGTTAATTTAAGAAACTGAGTGGTATTATTCGAATATTTTATAAATTTATCAATTAAACTAAAGGGACCATCCCATAAAATAAAAATATCATCCAGGAACCTTAGGTATAAGTTAATATAATTGAAAAATTCACTTTTAAAAATATAAATTTCTTCCAATCCAGTAGGACCAAATTGGTGGCATAGACTGGGGTGCAGATGGCAGCCAAAGCTACTCCCTTGATTTGTTTAAAAAGCTCAACTTCAAAGTATATAAAAATCATTGTTTAGACCGAAAGATGTTAACTGTACAACAAACTTCAGTTTATCATTAGACAAAACTTTATAATCCAGCAAGTTGTTATAAAACGTCTAACCCTTCATTATTTGGAATAACTGAAAATACGCCGATAATATCAGTTGTAAGGAGTATCAAATTTCCCTTACATAATTCATTTTTAATCCACCTAAGAAATCTCATGAATCTTTTAGAAGATGCGAGGCAGTATCATAAAGTGATTTAAAATGTCTGTCTACAAAAATATCTAAAGGGGAAGTTTTCAAACTCTGGGCTGCAATATCTGGTCTAAAATGGGGTCTTTAAGGTCCTTATGAACCTTCAGAATGCCAAAGATGGTAGGAATAGTGAGTCTATTAATGTTATGAAAACCGTATGTGTACACATCTATTCTACCACCACTAATATAATTCTATAATAGGAGACCCATTCTATGGTAAGCAATGTTCACTTCATTATTAGAAACAGGCCACATGGTTGTCTATGTTAAATAAAATAGTTTGCATTGCTTTAGAGTAATTAATAGAGTCAAACAACATTGCTCCACCACATTTGTCCAGATTCATAATACATATGGATCTATCCTTACATAAATTGTTTAATAATATTCTTTCCTGTGTTGACAAATTGTTGTAAAGATATTGTTTATTATTTCCTTTCACCAACCTATAAATATCATCTGAAAATACTTTCTCAAAAATGTTAACTAAAGGATGTAGTGGCAGATTAAAATTAATTTTCTTTCTAACTTGAACATTTTCTTCAGTGTAATGAAATGTATCTACCTTCTCACTACTTTTTTCAGGGAAAAATATTTCCAAATTTAATTTTCTGGTAAATAATTTAACCTCTGCTAAATGATCAGCTACATTAAATTTGCATGACGGAACAAACATTAAGCCTTTCTGTAAAAGGTTAAAGTGTTCTTTTGTAATGGGAAGGTGGGTCTAGCTATAAATGTTATCACCTTTGTATGAAAAAAATAACTCCTTGTTTAACTATATGCAGTGCCTCTTCTTCATCTCCCCCTCTCAAAATATTTCTCCCCATGATGTTGAATAAAGTTATTCTTGTTGTCGTAATAACACATCTCTCCTCCTTGTTTGGACCTGCTCACCAGTCTCTCTGATCTCTGCAATACTGGAAAATCCCATTGATGAAAAATAGTTGAAGTACCCAAAACTTCATCTCCATTATTCTATGTTTCCAGTTGTATACTCACCCTTCCATTGTTAATTTCATCTTGTGTCTGCTGTCTATGGTAAACTATTTTACTTTTCTTTTTTTGTAAATTGCTTCCAATACCCCTTACATCAGCATGTACAACTTTCTTTTGGTATTGTTCTGTGTCCCTTAATAGTTTTTTCTCCTTCCTGTTGAAAACTGCCTTACATCTTTTTTCAAAAATTAAATCTTGCTGAATTTCAATATTCAAAGCTTCCACTTCATTTAACAATAAAGTAATACTTTTCTCAATGTTTTTAATTAATAATTCCATTAACTGTAAACCCTGATGGTCAAACATATATACAAATTCTGAGTAAGTAGTATCACCATATTGCATGCCAAAAAAAAGCTCAAATACCCTCAGTCCTTGAGGGACAATTTTATGTCTTAATTATTCCCTCAGGTACTCATTCTCCAACTGTAAAGTCTTCACTATTAATAACTTTTTTCAAATTTAAAAATCATGTCTTCCAATGATTTATTATAGAAATGGTGAGACTCATCCTGTTTATTAGGGTGGTCTGCACTAAGATTAAAGTTAAAAGTAATGTCCAAAATGTTTTTGAAGTTATAAGTTTCAGCATTCTGCTTTGATACAGTACCTGGGATAAGTGCTTCTATCAAAACCCCAACATGTCCAAATTTTGTTGAATGGTATTTCCTTTATACACACAAAAACACTAAACACTAAATAAAGTGGGGGTCTTCACCCCCCACCCCCCCCTACTTAAATAAACCAACTTTGTGATTGTACTATAGTGGAGGAAATGGCACAACCCAGCTGGCCCAGTGATTTCTTTCCCTGGGAAAAAAATTGTTGTTCCAGCCGTTCACTATTTTGGCAGTTCAACATGTAGTGTTCGCTATAACAGCGTTCGATCATCTGATCGTTCACTGTTCTAAAGGAATCCCATTAGCCACAGTGAAGATAATGCTAAGAGTTATGCAGAAAAGTTCTACTTTCACTGGGACAAATTAAACTGTCCATCCCTAAAAAATCCAAGCAACAGGGAGGTTTATAAGCAAACCTGAATGGTGGCCCTCTAGTTTTAATAAACTATGTAATAAAGGCAAGAAACTCCTAAAACTATATAACAGAACAAACAACACCAATCTAAGGGGAACTTCAAACAGGTAAAGAAGAAGCTAAAAAGGGGCATATGAAAAACAAAAGCATTCTACAAACTAAGTCTTACCACAGATGCCAAAGACTATCATGAATTTTTCTTTGGGTATGTCAAAGAAAAATAAGAAATAAAACCAAGCACAGCTCCAAGCTTATTCATAATGGTATAAACTACTCATATTCAGTGGATTTCACTAATACTTAGTCTAATAAATTTAATGTCAGCTTCACCCATGAGACATCTACTCCAAACTCACCTATCCCTGTTAAATCAGGCCACCAGTCTTTATGAGTTTGCTCATACTGACTTTACTCTCCAAAATGAAAAATACCTTATCCATGGGGCCTGACAACATAGGTTGCCTAATTAAGCGTGGGTTGGTTGACTGACTCCTCAAAATCTTCATTCTATCTTTATGCAAAAGGAGTGGAGCACAGCTGTCGTAATTCCATTCCACAAGGGTAGTCCCACCTTGTAACCTGGGAACTACAGATGCATTAGCTTAACACACTTTATATGCAAAGCTGTGGAATGTATTAGTACAGACCCAACTGACTATGATATAAATAATCTTAGTAGACTTGAACCAAAGTCCAAAGTTTAGAAATGTGGTGGGAGTAGAAGGTGTCCCCAGCTTGGTTGTTGCTTTTCGATACTTGGAGGAGTGTTTTGTGTGAGGATCAGAGTTGCCGAGTGTTGGCATATGGTTGGAGTAATTGTTGTAGGGCTGGGGTTCTGTTTGGCTGGTATATTAGTTGGTGGGTAAAGACAAGTTGAGTGTAGGTTAGTTGTGGGAGTTCTAGCCAATTTATTTGTTGTAGAGGAGTGGTGGGATCACAGCACACCATTTACCTTCTTTTATCAACAATGTGCACTTTAATCTCTTTTAATATGTGCTTCTATGGCTTATGGTGAAGTATGTATATTGGTCTGTTACCCTCCTTTAAAATGCTTCCAACCTGGTTGTATTTATGCAAAGATGAGAATTCCAGAACTGTCTACAGTGCTCCAAACAAAGTCCTACCAGTGTTCTGTTACAGATCAATAATGACCTCTTTTTCAAAAATGAATGACTCCTCCTAGCCATCTCAGTATCCCAGTAACCTTCCTTTCCAATTTGCAACTAGTTTGCATTTGGACTATATAACTTAAGTTTCCCATGGTTCATTTCCACCTTTATTTTTAAAGCTTCCTTCCAGCTGTCTATTTGTTTTCTGAATTGCTGCTTTCTACATATATCATTTTTAACTGACTTTAAACTGTTTCTATACAAGTCTTCCAATACTGCATGGAACTTAGAGTAAAGTAAGCAGTGAATGTCAGTTTCAATTACATATATTTACATTTGTGCACTTACTGAACCCATAATTAAATAATGTATTTTTCCTCTAGAGGATGGCCCTTCTTCAGTTATTATTCTAACAGTTACTGTGTTTTTGTAGGTACGGATTCCATTACTGTACTGCTGATTGCATTCCTAGCTTTGAAACATGAAGTAATGTTTCACTTTTTCACCTGAATATAAAGAAGCTGTTTTATAATGTAGGGCACCTTATGACTTTCACAGTGATTTAAAATTTAAGTTTGTCTTTCTAACAGTTGCATTTATTCCTTGGGAGACATGAATTAATATCAGCCTCCCACTCTTTGTTATTTTTTCTTTCTGTGAATATCATGTGCCCTTTTAAATGACCAAGCTCTGGCTCAAACTGCAATTTGCCACGTCTGAAAGAATTCCATGGTAATGCACTGGACCCATAAGTACAATCCACTAATATCAATACAGTGATAACAACACACTGCTGCACCTCTGCAAACAGGTAGAGATGCTCACCTCTCTAGGTCAGATAATATTATTTATGTGGGTGGTATTAGATGGGCATGTATCATCCCATGCCTTATAAAGATGGCACTAATAATACACTTAAGAATACACATGCATTTTCAACCAAAAGGGGAATATCCTCTTATTGTATACCAACAGCTGTAAAGTCTACAATCTGCATGCTACTACTCTGTAATGTCTTTTTTGTAAATTTTTCTTCTCTCTGTAAATGTTTTGTTTAAAAGAGAGGTAAACAAGCACATTAGGAGAAGTACCCCCAAATATGACAAATTAAACAATAAATACCAGTTACACCTGTCTCAAAGTTCATCATAAGTGAAGGGGTCTGCACTGTAGACGGGCACTGGACTATCCAGCAGTTGAAGTAAAATATTGTCCACAAATTTTGGTTTATGGTGCTTCAAATACAAGATCTAGGGATTTAGAACCACTGCCATAATGTGCTGGTGATCTGATATCTTGGTCTTCAAGTATGCATACTAGAAGTGATACGTTTATCCTACCAAGTTGTTAAATATCTCCACTATACTGCAAGTTCTGAAGGGAAGTAACCAGTGGAAAGCATCAATTTTGTTACTGACTTGCAGATACAAAGAACATTTCATATATTTATATGTTAGATGTGTTGATTACACTGGGTGGCAAGAGGTGTTGCATTGTAGTAAGTATAAAACCTTTGTTCTGTAGTCAGAGAATTCCCATTAATTCTGCAGTACAATAATTTACATCTAGCTTTCATTACACTGATGATTCAGATTTTGAGGAATGGGTGAAAAAATATGCACAGCATGCTGGCTCAGTGGTTGAGATATCTATCTCACAGCTCCATGGTGGAGGTTTAATTCTGTCCTCAGGTCACTGTCTGTCCAGAATTTGTATACATTCTATGCATATTGCAGCTTTTTACAAAATGCATTATTTTTGAAAGGCTGCCTTAAGTTCTTAATATATATTGCTCTTACTGTAGCTGAAATGGATCAGGGATAAACCAGCTCACATACCTGGCTAACAGATAAATAAATTGAACACCTTACATTGTAACTGTATCTTTTTACAGAGATTTGTTTTCTCTGTTGAAGGTTAAAAGCTACACACTATTCTGACAGAGCTATCTCTTGTGTTTAGTTTGCATACATTTTATAACAAGTTATCCTCAAGGTGTGTGAACCCTTACCACAGGAAATACTGTTCTCCAGCAAACTTACTTGTGAAAATATGATAAAACTGCAGTGGACATAATTGCATACTGTAGACACTGTGGATTTTCTAATTTGCCTTCTTTGGCATACACATGGAGTAGCACTTCTAGAAATCACTTTATATCATCTTGCAGTTTTTATTCAGTTATACAAACCCACGTGGAATGTAATATTCTAGACCTTATGGTGGTCCTATGTGAAGTCCACTAAGAAAAACAGACCTCAACAGCAGCAAAATAAATTTTGACTTCCATGTTTGAAAGGCTCTATTGCCATCTAGTTTATTTTATAAAACCAGCTAGAGATTTTATTATGAAACAGTCCTTCCATTCCTTAACTGATATGTATCATGAAGCATCTGTTCACTCAGTAATCTCTGTACTCCATTCAGAGCTACATACTGATTAGTACCAGTAATTTAGATAGTGATGAAAGGTAGTGCATCTGTGTTTATCCACTAGTATGAACAGTTCATATAAAAAATACTGAAACTATTAATTAGCCTGCTTGAGATCTGTGCTCACTTTGTGTACCTATCCCAGGCTATATGAGCACAGGAACATAGGAACAATATTAGCAAAGTGATCACAGGAGCCATAAGAGACCAAACCATATACACCTTCAAGTAAGAACACGTAAAAGCTCCTGCCAGCCCTTTACAGTTGCTTAATAGTGCCCACCTCCCAATAAATCAATCAGAGCTATACACAATAACCATTGTATAAATGTGCATTCAGCATTCAAATCATCAAGGTCGTATAAAGCAGATTAATAATTTTATTCAAACACATTACTTAGCATATTTTCAAAATGATTTAAATACAGCGGTTAATCTGAGAAATGCAGGAAAAGAAAACCAACACCATCAACAATATATAAATAAAATAAAATGTGAATTATCACACTGCACATGAGCTATTTATCTATGGCCCAGTGCATTTTGGGGGGAATCAGCATACAAAGAAGGTGCAGTGGTACGGTGTGCCTAGATGTGCCAATACATACTTATATACTTACATACTAGCACTAAGACGATAACTCAGTCTAAGATGCTGCCTATGAGAAATAACATGGGGGGTTGAAACACAAAATTCATTAAAGAAGGATATGTTTAAGCTAAAACAAAGGTGATTAAATCAAAATCAGACAGTGATTGAGAACTGAAATATAAACATGGAGGAACAGATTTAATTGTCACAGATAATTTTATTTGGAAGGCAAAGTGCAGATGAAAACAACATGGTTCACTGTAACCAGAAAGGTGAATCAATCAATCAATCTATCTATCTATCTATCTATCTGTATATGTGTGTGTGTGTGTGTGTGTGTGTGTGTATATATATATATATATATATATATATATATATATAAATGGGTCTACTGTGCCCCCCACACCCCCCAACTATATATTCTAACTCCAGGATAGCACTACAGTGGGGAAAAGGACATATATCTTTTACTTGTTTTACAGTGCTCTACACACTGCCAGTACTCGTCAGTGAAATGAGTTTTAGGTTAGGTCAACTAAGTAGATCCATATATATATATATAGATTATATATATAGATAGAGCGCGCGTGCGCAAGTGAAAGCAGGCTAGACTATCAATAAGTTGTCAAACAGCAGCTTGTTGAACCCAGAAAACTATCACCATTGCTTATCAAAAATCAGCTGATCAAATGTCCTGTCAATTGTTCTGTGTAAGACTGTGGTATACTGAGGATCAGGGAATTTGCTCTTTCCTGTGTATTTTTAGAACTGGTATAAGTAATTAGCAGGGAATTGGGGGGGGGGCAGAGGGGCTTCATTCTTTACAAAAAACAAGATTTGCTCTTTCCTTTATTTTGTTGATCGGCTGCTGATCAATATTCAATGGTTTGCATTTCTGACAAGTTGTCAGACAACATACACACACACACACACACACACACACACACACACACACACACACACACACACACACACACACACACACACATATTTATGTGTGTGTGTGTGTGTGTGTGTGTGTCTCACAACTTATGTGTTTGTGTGTATATCTATATATTTATATAGATAGATATAAGCATATATGGTCATAGTTCATTTAAACATTGATTTTGCCTGATTAAGAGACTGAAATGTTGATTAAAAACTCTTAAAATTGTCCTTAGAAATAGATTTTATTCTATTGTCATTCATAGAGAATGGTAAAGTCACGGTACCAGTTTTATATGAGCCATCTTTAACCTTTCTACTAACAACTGTAAAGTTACTCAAAATAGATCAAAATCTAGTTGGTCTCCCATTTTTAACTTCAGTAGCAACGTTCTTGAACAGAGGTTCAAGGGAATCTCTACCTAATACCATTTTAATAAATGTAGTAAGCTAAATCAAACACATGGTGTCCTCCGTGATTAATCTTTAAGCATGCTTTATATTTTGAATTGAACACAAATTTATTGTGCAAAAACCAATGGGTTATATTGGCGAGCAGTGGGCAACAGATGCACCAGATGTTACTAATTTGATGAAAAAGATTCCTTCTCATAGCAAAAAATAATTATTGTGTTGAATAACTTCAATAAAATCATGTTAACTTTTCTTCTATATTGGTAGATGAAGAGTTTTCAGCAATAGCTTGCATAAATCATTTTAAGGCCTTGGAATGTGGTATTTCAGTAAAATGGTCCTTCACATCAATGATCACAAATAACATTCCTAAAAAAACTCATTTGCAATGACCTGCCTCAGAAAATTGCCAAGAATCCTTAGAGTATAATTAAAGGTATTAAAAAGGATTTTATTTTTTTTGTCAACAAACACCATGAGATGTCCAGTCTTGGAACTACTCAAAGCTTTAGTCAGTCTTAGGGGATTTAATAGGACTATTATATACCTACAGAATTCCAAATATTGATGGAAACTATGTATTTTTCACAAAAAAAAAAAAAAAAAAAAAATTTAAATCAGAAACAATTTCCTGCAGAAATAATTCTTATACATACAGTCGATATTAGAATAACCTACATGAATTTCATTTTTGAAAACCACTTCATAATATTTACATTTTTTTAGTATAGTCAATGGTATCCAACAGTACTGACCCCCTCCCACATAAACCTTTATCAGGCTTTATGATGCGAATCATGTGGTTACACAACATACACAACATCTGATGTAAAAAATCCCCTCAAGTTTGAACAAAATGGAGTTCTTGAATTTAAAAAAAAACAATAAAACGGATCATAATACGTAAAATCCAAAACACCTAAAAATAAAACAACTGGTAAGCCCTTTCATTCTCTAATCAGAACTTCATCACACCAGGTTGTAACCATTCATACAATCATTAAATAGTTTCTTAAAGAAACATAGCTCATTGAAATAATTTAGTGAATTAACCCTTTCTTTTTCAGTACAATCTTAAAATTCTCTCTGCCATTCATTCCAGGAAAAGCACACTTTTAGGATGCCACCTCTTATAAAATCTTTATTTTAAAACTTCAAAGTCTCTTACAAAAAATGATATTCATCCATTAATCTATTCATTCTCGAGAACTGGCTTATCACTTTATTCTTTTTAAGACTCAAATTATGCATACTGCTGAAATGCAAAATATATTTTAACTTTCAACTTATCGGCAGATCTATAAATTGTTCGATCTAAATAATTAATGCTGTGCTTATCACATTTATATGTAAACCTTAAACAGTCACATTATTTAAACAATCCATAAAATTCTATAAGTGTACTTTCAGTGCCAGTCCACAAGAAAAACAAGTCATCTATAAAATGTTTGTACATAACTACATCCTTAAAATACTTTGACTTATAAATATATTTGTTTTCCCAGGCAATCATAAAAATATTTGCATAACTGGGGGCCACCACTGCCCCTGTTCCTACACTATTCACTTGTTGATAAAGATTAGTTTCAAATACAAAAACAAATGTATGATAAAATTACATCTAATATTTGCATCAACAAGCTTATCTGTTTATCAGAAAATGTTTTAGATGCACACAGTTCCCTAATCACTAGATTCAAATCTTTTACATTGGGAATAACAGTATATAATGAGACTATGTCTGCTGTTACCAGTATCATGGAACCCTCAAAAGTTATACTTTCTAAACTTTTTTTTTTTTAAATCAAAAGAATCTTTCACATATGAGTCATTTTATGTACTACAGTCTATAAAAATTTATCAACGTAAATGGCCATGGCTTCAGTTTTACACCCTTGTCTCACTACTATGAGTCTGAAAGTTGGCTTTTCTAAACAATTATGAACTTTGGGTAGCCCAGTAGGTTTTTTGGACTTCCCAAAGTTCATAAGTGTTTAGATAAACCCACTTATCTAAAATTTATCTAAAATCTAATAATGTTATTAAGTTGAAAGTTAAAATATATAAAAAAGAAGTGCAGGGTAACATTTATTTGTATTTCATTAGTATGTATAATTTGAGTCTTTAAAAAAATACAGTGAAAGTCCAGTTCTCGAGAATAACTAGATTAACAGATATCATTTTTTGTAGATTAACAGATGAATATCATTTTTTGTAAGAGAATGTGAAGTTTTAAAATAAAAATTTTATAACAAGAGGGTATCCTAAAAGTGTAGTAGATAGTGCTATGAATAGTGTTATGGAAGAAAGAAATTATGAAAATATAGTTGTGAGGTAAGATCAATATAAGGATACAGAGAAAGTAATACATAAAGATAAGAATTTTTCACTGGTTTGCTCTTTTGAAAATTTCCTTGATAAAAAAAAGTATACAACAGATAGTGAGAAACAACTGGAAGTTCCTTATAAACTTCTAGGAGTTAAAAAGTGAAATAGGTGATGGACCAAACCTTGTTTCAAAATGGGGTAGGAATTTGAAAGAATATTTTTAATAAAAATAATAATATAAAAATACAAACAGCAAACATGAAAGGTATGTTTCATTGTATGAGCTATAATTTTTGTGATTGTATTATAGTGGGCAATAGAATCTGGATAGCAGCAAGACATTATGAAATACAACTGCAAGATAAGTATGACTGCAAATCAAAATATATAGTGTATTTTTTTATGTGGGTTGTGTTCAGATTTTTATATTGGGGAACTACAGGGGAATTTCATAAAATAACATATGAGCATTTAAGAGTTGTTGAAAAAGTAGATATGAGTATTGCTCTAGCAAAACACGCATGACAGATACATTTGAAAAGTTTGAGAAAAGTGAATTTTAAATTTTCTGTGATTGATCAAATTTATAATTACGAATGTAGAGGGGGAAATGGAAGATGAACTGGACTGGAAAGAGTACTGCTGGCAATATAGATTAAATGCATGTGCTTTTCATGGAATGAATTTTAAGATTGTAATGAAAAAGAATGGGTTAATTCACTAATGCATTTTTAATGACCAATGTGACAGAAACTATTTAATGATTCTATGAATTGTCTTATGAAATTCTGATTACAGAATGAAAGTGGTTACCAGTTGTTTTATTTTTAAGTCTTATTAAAGTGTTTTAGATTTTATGTATTATGATCCATTTTATTGTTTTATTATAGTTTAGTGCAGTTCAGTGGAATTCGTAGAGTGGTTTAGAGTTTATTTGGAGTTCTTGAGTTACACATTTTTTCTCAAAATCCATTTCACTTTAATGTTCAAATATCTGAACAGATGGGTGTAAAGGAAGGTTAAATATACATTTATACCTTAATGAATTGTAACTATAATCCTTCTTGTCACTGTGTTTAAAACATAGACTTAAATCAAGCTTACATGTAATCAATGCAGTTCTATTAAAATATTCACAATATCAGTCCTCCAGGTGGGCACGGGCAACTCCCTAAACAAACTAAAATAATGCTAATTCAATTTCAGCTTTATATAATTAAGAATCTTAAAGTCATTGTCCTGACAGAAATGTCAATACCCGCAAATTACTATAATTTTCTTAATGAGCGAATGCTGATTCCACCCTTGCCAGTGCTTCTTTTGTTGTCTGGATGCAAAGTGTTTTGTTTACATTATTTCTAAATGCCATATGTCTGTTTTAAGTATGTTACTCTAGCTTTTTAATAATGTTCTGAAGAAGTCTGACCTTTATTAAAATGCAGTCTCTTAACAAAAAAGTCTCCACTGAATTTTTTTTTATTAGTTTTCATTTTGACATACCATTCTGCTTTAGATATATTTCTTGGTTATAAATGTTAAATTGTGTCTATGTTCAGCTATTGAATTTAAAAAATACTTGAACTGCATATTACCAAATGGAAAACAGCAAACTGCAATGTTAGCAAATACTGACAACAGTGAAAAAAACTTCATCGAATGGCCATAGACCCTGTTAAATCTTTTTCCCATCAGCAGCAAACACTATAGTACTGAGCATTCTTAGACAGTGTGAGAACTGCCTAATGCTCACAAAGAATTAATGCTCAACCTTTGAGAGGTGGAGGTATCTTATCAACATGGTCACTTAAAACAAAGGGTTATGAGTACTACACATCAACAGCCATACTGAAACCAGTATATTTTGAGATAAAAAAGAATTTGCTTTCAAAATAAATGTACTGCAGCAATGGCACCATTGTCTTGCACAGCAGTCTCTCCAATATATCAGCCATAAGCCTCCCAATACCACATGCTCAAAGAATATAAGTAAACATTTTCTAAAAATTAAGAATTATATTATCAAACACACAGATATCAAGTTCATAAGACAGGACATCAGCAGGTAATAGTTACTTTTCTCTCTTATACTAGATTCCATGATGTCATAAGACTCTCCAATTCTACACACTAGGCAGGTATGAATATTACTCAGTGGTTGTTCATGCAAGAGTGAATGACTTACCAAACTCAAACCTGCGTGACATGCAGAGATAGACATGTTAGATCTCACTGTGTATATGTTGGATGCAAGCAAGAATCTGTTCCTGAAAGGAATATTACCTTTGCCCAGAAGGATGATTATTCCCATAATTTGCTAAACTGTTAGTGTTACTCTAGGGGAGCAGTATATATATGTCAGCTTGGAATTTTGAAAAACAGGCAAAATTGCTTCACTAAAGATGACCTACATCTCTCACTCCATAGTTTCTGATTAGTGGCTTAAGCATTTGCTATCTTATAATTATATTTTTAGGCCAAGCTCATCTACAAGACTTTCCAACATAGTATACAGGGACACTGAGAATCCTAATTCTAACCACATTAAGGTTGTTCTCCTTAATTTCAGAAGTCTTAGCAACAAGCTGTCTGATCTTGAGGTTCTACTACATCAAACACACATTCATGTATGTGTTGTAACTGAGACTTAGTTTCAGTACAAGGAATGCACTTCTGCCTCACTGTACCTTCAAGCCCGAAGGACACTGTAGAGGTGTCTCTCTCTATATTTGTCACAGATAATTTCACCTCAAGGCAAATACCTCATTACCCTAATACTGAACTTCAACATACCCTTATAAAAATAACTATCAATTTATAGCCTGCTATAGGACCCCATCCTTGTACACATCAGACCATGACAGAATCCTAAATGTACTTAGTAAGGTACCATTATCTAAATAAGTTTAAATCAGTGATTTCAATCATCATTCAATCATCTGGTGGATCCAGGCCTCGAATTCTGGGTACACAGTAAGATTCCATTACCTAGTAAATAGTGACTCTTTAGAACAAATAGTTATCTAGCACACTGGAGCCAATACTATTATGGACATGGTCCCCACAAAGACTGGCCCTGAGTTTAACAAGTCTTTAATGTTTCCATTCTTGGAGATTTCTATTCATACCAAAAACTACTAACCTTCCCTTTAAAACCACTAACCACACAAGAGTAAACTATTCTAAATTCAATAATTTTAAACATGCAATCTTACTTAAATTCTATGATTAACTATCTTAAGTTAATTTAGAATGTTATTTTTTGCTATGAAACTTCAGTGGCTACTTTTTCATTTGAACTACACATTTACATAAAATGTATATAAATTTATCAGACCCCCCGAGAACTGAATATAATTATAAATTTAAGTATAAACCACCTCAATGGTCCTGTACTGTAAATAGACTCTATGACAAAAGAAAAGAAAACACTTTTAAAGTCCCATAACAAATATATCCACATTAAGGACTTAATGAAAAAGAGAAGCAAGGAACAAAAATGATGATCAGAAAGACCAAATCTGAACATAAATCAAAAATGGCATCAAAATCCAAAAAGTGTACAAATCATTTAGTCAGATTATGAAATTCATTGCAATGTGCAGAACTAATCTAAAATGGCATTACACACACTGTCCCTAAAGGCATAAGTAACATTCTTCCAGATAAATTTAGTGCTAATTTAACTACAGAAAGAGTAATTGAAATTCTACTTATCAATGAGTCCCCTTCATACCCTAAGGCTACCATGGAATATATCCTGGCTGTGTACTTTAAAAGTAAAATCACCACTTCCATATACCCATACAACTTATGATGCTTAATTAATGGCATAAGACATTCCCTTGCTCAACCCCTTTTGCACCATGATAGTTAAAGATGGGGGAAATTTCAAATCATGTGATACAGGGTATGTCCCTAATGTGTAAAAAACAGCTGTAGTGGTGCCACTGTGCAAAGGTGGTCTTCCACAGACCCTCCCCTAAATTACAGGTTCATCAGCCTAACTAACATAATTTTCAAGACTGTAGAACGCTTATCTGACATTTTAGAGAAGTCATATACAAATAGATCTGCAAATGTTTCCTTTGTCAATGACAGGTCATGGCTACTCAACTTTGTAAACCTTTTTGAGAAGGCGGCAGTATATAGAGGCTACATAGTCTACACTGCATATCCAGATCTAGCTATGACCTTCAACAATGCATTCTAATCTGGCAATGTAAACAAGCAAAAAAGTATTGTGAGCAGACCCTTAAGTAGTAACATGGATTACAAACTGGCTGAAGGATAGAACTTACACAATTAAGATGAAAAGTGTCACTTCAGAAAGTAACCATTGGAGTATCACAGAGCAAAATACTGGGACATTTCCTTTTTATTATATGCTTTTCTGACTTACATACCACAAATGTTGTCCTATAACTAACCAAATTTGCTGAGGAGTGCAAGCTGGGTGTCACTATCCATTCTGCTGTTGATATGCCAGAACTAGTCCTCACAAATCAATGTTGTACAGGCATGTACCTACACAGATATATCATACAGTTAGAAATTCCCCAATGATTCCAAAAGAAAAATATTACTGACCTAAAATCACTAAGCTCTAAGCTACGTGACTCCTCTGTAATGAATTCTTTCGAATTTCACTGGATGAATTGCTACACAAACATCTGAATCAAGGATCTAAAACTCCACCAACATATAACTAAAACACATTGAAGAGACAGTGGTTGCTCATCTCTGGAAAAAAAATGCCTCTCCATGTTAAGCAGAGTGACATCCTTGCCTGCTTCACACCTTTTTCGACAGGATGTGTACTCACAAGTCTGTCCTCATCCTGACATGTTTTTCACTCCTAAATGTGGAAGATGCATCTAGAGAGTAGGGTTTCCAAGGTGCACACGGTCTTTAGATGTACTTCCCCTGGCAGTTCCTATTTGTGAGTCTTTATTCTTAAATGGCAGGATTTCCTCTGTGGGGGATTTATTTCACTTTTTCAAACAAAGGCTTATCTACCTATTTCAGCCACCTCTCATAAGTCTTACAATTTTGAATCCTCTCTTGGCTGAAGTGTGACTATGGAATGGGTGATTCTGAAGGAAGTTTTCTCCCTTTTGATTTTTGACTTGAGACTCCAGGAGTGATTTGACCTGCTTAGGTCTCCAAATCAAAGTCACTGGGTTAAATGTTTTACATGAGTGGCAAAACTGTGCATCATGGCAGCTGTGGAATAAACAGTAAGTGTGTATATGTCTTGAAAGGTATATGATGTCCAGGTGAGGGTTTAGTTGCAGTGGGGTGGGATGAAAAAATAGAACAGTTGATTTCCTAACTACTATTGCAATAAGGTGGTCAGGGTTGAGGTAATTATTGATCCAGATAATGAGGTCCCTGTACCAAAATGGAATGAGATATTGGTTATGCCTTAAGTTGTAGATGAGGGGTGCTTCCCAAATGACTATGCTGATTTTTTTTTTGCAGTTGCACATACAAGTGTCAAATAAAATGTTGTTATTGTTGTTGTTTGTCTTTCAGCTTTTCCCAGTTAGGGGTCGCCACAGCGGAACTCCGGTCCGCTAACTCCAGTCCGCTAATGATTGGCAGTAGATTTTCACTAACGCCAAGGTGCCAGCTCGTTCAACCTTCAATGAAGGCACACCCATTTATGCATGTCTTTCAAACTCCCACCCAACCGTGGGAGGACATGCAGACTCCACACTGAAGGCACTCCCCGCACGCTGGCCGAGAATCAAACGGGAGAACCTCTTACTGTGAGGCAACAATGCTGCCGCTGCACCACTGCGGTGGAGAAGAGACTGATATAAGAGATCAGCAATCATACATACACAATGAGCTCTGTTCTCTGGTGGGGAAAATCTGGTGGGAACATGGAACAGCTACCCGTATTACGTCAAGTTCTATGCCATGTACTGGATTTTGTTGTGATTGCTGAAAATCGCTGCCTATTTACTGTCTATGGTACATCACATGTTAAGAATCTGTTACAAAAGGCACTCCAAAGTAAGATTAGAGACATTTATTTGTAAGGCTTAAAATAAATACATGGATAAATTGTATTCAGGTTTCTTGAGGATTATAGGTCCCATCCTTCTTCATTTGTTATGAACAAATGAACCACTAACCTAAACTCTGGACAAAATGTCAATTTCTAATATCATGCATACAGCTTATATAGTTGTATCTGTTGAATGATAAGACTGTATTATGTCTATTAATAATCAATACATTTCCCCAGTTAACACAGCCAAAGATTCACTGAAGATTACATAAATATTATATTATGACCTGAATCACAGGCCTTAATTCATAGTTTTTTAAACCCTGCTGATACTTTCTACACTATTGCATCTGAGCAAAGTCATAAACCTTTATTATTTGCTAGATCTGGAAGAAAAAAATATAATTTCAACCTTTTTTTCCTGACACTGAATATTCTAAATTTATGTAATCTTTCAGTAATCTAAAATTGAGATTTATATAGTTAAGTCACAGTGCTTTTGTCCAATTCTGGTCTGACCTCAGAGATGGATTGTAAAACGTTTAGGGGTGAAGATTTTTACTTTAAGTGGGTTATGGTAACACCAAGTAAACACTCAGTTTTGCTTGTTGACTCCCCCTTCAGAAAGATGTTTTAAAACAAGTCATAATAAATCTGAAAATTTGTTCATCCTGAATTCTTAAATGTAGCTCTTCTCATTATAATGTGTTTATTATACACATATGTGCATCCATGCAAATAACATTAAAACAGAGAGAAAGACACATACAAGCAAACACATAAACACACACACACACACACACACACACACACACACACACACACACACACACACACAGACACACACAAGTAAAATATACAATTTATGAGTGTCTGAATGTTGTAACAAAGTGGCTTGAGAAATAAAAGACCAAATTCCAATAGTCTCATTAAACAAATATAAAGAGTGTTTATTGTGCCTGTCTGTGTTGTGAAAAAAAACAAAAGGGAAAAGTTATTATCAGAGGGAACTGAGACAAAGGTTGTGGGGAAAAAATCTGTAGCAAGAGGAAAAGGTTAAAGAAAGAACAAATGAAGTGATTATTTGAAGGAATTTTTACCTCGTGTAAGTGATTCAAGGGAAGAAGGCAAAGGTACCAATTAACTATCATCAAAGGGTGATTGTGTGATGGGGTTAATGAACCTAAACGAGGAAAAGAAATCAACATGAATCAAACAGTAATCCAGGGTATCTGTAAACTCTCTAAGGAAACAGGAATGTAAAGACAGAATCTTAAATACTTCAGCCAATTCAGATTCACCTGCCTAAGATAAATATAATTTTTGTGCAAGCCTTTAGCTGCCTGGAGAACAGATGCCTACAACAGCAATCATTTCCTCATAGGTTTGTAGTAAATATGCACAGAAGTAACAGGCTATAAAGCATGCACCTATTTACAAACATTTCTTACTACATGACAAATAGTACTCTTTACTTTTACATTGTGCCTTACTTCAGATGATTAGTTCTAGAATGAATAATCATGCTAAACATGGTCCAGAACAATAAAGCTTCAGCAGATTAGGGATCAAAGTCACAGATTTCATAATGTGGGATGTTTCTGGATAGATTAAGTTTACCCAGATTTTTACTGCTGCTGTTTCTAAGGTTTTATGTTCTTTGCAATGATTTGGTGTTTACTGCCACTATATGACATATTCCAGTGACGAAAATGTGTTTTTTTATAGCTCTGACATATTTTTTTATACATTTTGTTCATTTTAAATGATCTGTCAAAAAGATTTTGCTGATTTAACAGCAGCAAGCTTATACACATATCATAAGGAAGGGTAAAAAAGGAACCACACTGCAAACTGTACTAGATATTTTGCTTTCTAATTGTGTAGATAAAGTAATGCTTATCCATGTATCATGTTAAAAGCAAAATACAGCATAACATATTACTCATTTATTTATGTAACCATTTGTCAATTGAAAAATGTATTTATATAGGTTTTAAAGTAGCCAGTCAGCCTTAATACAGTAAACTCTCAATTAACTGGAACTCAAGCAACCAGCACTCACAAGCAACCACCAAAAAAATATCAAAGAAATAAGGTAAAATTTTCATGTGCTGCACTTTGCACCCCCTCCCCCGCAGAAACATACCTTACATTTTTATAGTTTTAGAAATGAAATAGCAATACATTCCTACTCTCCCCAACCTGAGAACAAGTCAAACCAAACAAATAGTATAGCGTACAGTATTAGTCAGGCTTCTTTTTAATAGTAGCTCTCAAGCAAGCAGAAACTACAGTTATCTGACATGTATCGATCTCCAAGGGTGCCGGATAACTGAGAGTTTACTCTACCATGTTTTTGAGGTGTAAAACTGAAGTACACAGAAGAAATGTACACAGACACAGGAAGAACATGAACATTTCATAAAGACTGTAACCAGAGGCCAAGCCAGGTCCAAATGCAGGATTTGTGAGACAGCAGGAGTTGCATTACCAAAGTGCTACTCGAAATTTAATACTTTTTATCATAATCTCTATTAGAAAATAATATTTAAAACTGAAGATGATAATAAATTGTCAGAAACAGGGACTCACTTCACCCACATTTCCTGATGTTTAAACTGGCTGAAGCTTCAACCAGATGAAGCAAACTTGGTGAAGTTTCAGCTCCACAGCATAACACTTATTAAAGAAAATGCATAAGGGACTGACACACTCCATCTACATACTTGCTTTTTACAACCTTCTTACTGTTGTATACTAACTTTATAGTTGCACAATCATGTAAAAAAGAAAAAAGCCAATCCGCAGTAATTACTGCCAAAATACAAATGGAAACTGCCTTGACAATGAACTCTAAGAGGAAAAGGAATCTTTGAAATAAATAATGGGAAACTGAAGACAGCAAGTTTATATCTCATCCAGTTTGAACTCAGCAAATTAAAAGGTAAAACAAGATCACAACTCTCCTAACAGCTTATAAATACCACCCATCATGACTTCATGTGTAGAAAACATATTTACCATATATAGCTAAATCATTGTCACGGACAACTCTTACAATCCTTTTCTGCTGCAATGTATTATTTCATAGGAGTCTGCATTCTCCCCCTGCAGTTTAGAATGGTTCCCTATTGAAATGTCAACAGTCAAAATGCCAAGTGCAGAAAAGCCCCCCCCACCCCCCAAAAAATCAAAACCCCATAGATGACTGAATTTTTAAAATGTCTCTTCCCCTTAAAACTTCCTTTTTCCGGGGGGGGGGGGGCAGGCCCTCTATGCCACTGTGATATTTCAAAGGGTTCTTCAGCTTAGAATGGCTCCTTATTGAAATGCTGATGCTCAAAATAATGAGTACTGAAAACCTAAAAAATATATAAAAAAAAAAGACCAAAATTCTGGAGAAGAGCAAATCTAAAAAATCCCTCTTCTCGTTAAAAAAAAAAAAATCCTCAAGTGCTCAAGTACAAGCCAAAAAAATACAGCTCCATGAAAAACATGCTGTTTTTTTACAGACAAAGGATAATCTGTGATCTCATTAATACAGCATTCCTTTAAAGTTATTTTGTTTTACTAACCTGTATGCTCTGTGCTACTTTATTAATCATGATTGATCCATTAACATTAACAAGACTAAAGACACTGTGTTTGGAGCATCTATAAATAGTTATATCACCTTTCAGGCCTGCATTACAGATTATCTAAACATACATGCATCTTAATTTTATTTTGACGAATCCACATCTACATTTCTTAGTTTGCAATAATGCTGTCACTGTTTAAAAGTAAGGCTAGAGTTACAACTGCTAAGAGAATGACTGCATTTATCACCCCTGATACACCTACTTCCTGTTAATGTTCAACTAATTCCTAATTTCGAAATATCACCTTCTTTATCTATAAATATCAAGGCTAGTAATTACAAATTCCAAAGCTCCTTAGGTAGAACTGCAGATTTATTGAACAAGTGGCAAAGGATGCAAACGCCATGCCTCTGTTGTAAAAACTTGTTATCTATCTATGCATGGCTCTTCCTCTTCACTTGCTATCTGGTATGCAAACTTCTTAACCTTGGTCAATGCCCTGTTTTAGAAATGTACTAATGTGGCAGAATGTCAACAGAAGATGTTGCTCTTCTCTGCCATCTTCCCAGGGAGTACAAATTACATATAGGGACATGCGATGAAATTATTTGCATACAACCCTGAGTGTTCCTTCATTACTTGCCTTTGACTAAGACCAAAAACAAATCTAAATAAAGCTTTCATCTTGCCTCACTTGTCTTATAACATAACTTGTGTGTCATGGAAATATTACGTGAACTGCTACATACTATCTTTTTTCTATATGATGATTTTTTTAATAATATTAAATAAACATCCAATAAAAGTAATAACAATGATCTTATATTTGCAAACTATAAGAACCCCAAATACAAAATTTTAAAGAATATATCACACTATTTTTGCCACGTCATTAGCCTGAGGTATTCAGTAATGGCATAAGACTGAGAATGCTTAGGTACTGTCATAATTCAGTTACACAAGCTGGAGCTTTTAGCTCTGAAATGGCCTTGGCCAAGAATGAATCTAGTGGGCATCCACTAGCACTTATGCTATGGCAGAAATATTAGATTTTGGGCTTACCAAAAGAACATTTGTCTTTATTTAGTTTCTCATACAAGGTTTTAATGGTTTTGTGCAGTGCCTCCAATCTGTTAATTTGTGTCTCTTATCACGACCAAGGACAAGCACATCATCATCATTTGTGACAATAACATCACATGCATATCCTTTTAAAGAGCTCTCAGTTCATGCTGAAATATCTCCAGTACTCCAGTTATACCAAATGGCAGCATTTTAAAACAAAACATTCTAATAAGAGGAATAAAGGTTGTTACTTTTATGATGTCATATCCCTCACTAAGGGTATCTTACCTATCAACTTGAAGCACCTAATGTGGCGAGCATGTTGGCTCCAAGCTACTTAGGCGCAATATTCACCAAGCCATTTAGGTGCAATATTCACCAAGCCACTTAGGTGCAATATTCTATTCTCATTTTGCCATTTTGTTACATACTTGAACTATCGAATGGCATTGTATTGTAGGCTCAATTACACTTTCTATCACAAGTGACTGTATACATTTGAGTTCTCTCTCTTACAGAATACGGGAAATTGTAAACTTCTGGGTGTGGTGAGGGTATATAGGACTGCATTTGGCTTTAACTTTATTTTTACTGGCCCACAGGTAAACAGGCCAGCTTTTAAAATCACATCCACATTTAATATCATTAACACTGGCAGTCATCTTCTACATGTATGGCATGATTCTACTAAGCAAATAATTTACAAATCAACATTCCAACACAAAAACTCAGATTTGTGGCCCTTCCACTCACTCATGGCTAGGAATCTTCCTTTGCATTTGATTTGTCTGCAAAGATACATATATTTGTAGCTTATTCATGCAACTTTGGACAGTTTCAGCTGCTCCTATAACTATGTACTGGGGTTTCATGTATTTAGAGTTTGTCTTGGTTGCACTCAACGTTTGGCATAGCAGTCACTGGATCCAGGCAAAATGCTTTTTAATCACTATTGTTTTATTTTCAGTGGCTACTTCTTTTACAAAGTGCAAAAAGTCCCATCTTGTTGCATTTTGCATACCTTCTCCAACAATCAGCACACTGCCCTGATGTCGTTTGTGCATCACTACCTCTTGTGCATTTGCCAAACTTGCATTCACTCTGATTTCATGCTCTCTATGGCCAGTATCATACTTTTTGCTGGTTGGCCAACTCACTCAGTTAATCAAACGTTTAACACCACTTAGCCAATCAATGGTGGAAATGGCATCCACTATATGTTTGTGTGTATTAAACGGTTTTATTGCTCGTTCCTGAGGCTTTATTGCTTCACTATCTACCTTGGGCGGTTGTTTTTTCTTAAGTGAAAATGTCTAACTAACTTGGCAACATGTATCACTATCATCATGAGGTACTCATTAATGGCACAGGACTCAAGATTGCAAAGTTAAAATGCAGCTTTAATTATACACACAATATCAGCATACTCAAAACAGAGTTAACAGCACAGTTTCTACTAACATGAATGAAAGGCTATCTGTATTATGAGTACTCAGTAGTCTTAAAGGTACATGCACATTTCCACACACTACAATCATCTACCTGTTTATATATACTTAGTCATTTGGTTGAGCCATTGCATTTGTCAAAATGGTAATCTTTGACTCATTTGATCGATTCACATTTTGTCACTGCACTCATAGAAGTCCTGTGTGAGATGTGCACACAGCAGTTTTAGTGAAGTTTCTCCCTTTCTCTACCCTGGGTTGATTTTGGAGTTGATATTTTTAAATAGCAGGAGATCTAGAAGGCACTACTCTCACATGGGGGAGGTCTCTCCCCCATGGAAAAAAAACTTGATTTGGTGTTTTTTTTCTCTTTGACTAAACATTCATTTGATATAAGATGATGGACGGAATGTTAATCAACTTTTCTATTTTCTGTTTATATATATATATAAACAAGGAGAAGGTTACTGTCAGCTGCCTGTCGGGTGCCAGGATCCACCACATAACCCACACACTCAGGTCAATCCACAACAAGCACAGATATGACTCTATCATTGTCCATGTTGGTGTGAACGACCTGAGATGTACCTCCCTGGACGACATGAAAAGAGACATGGAAGAGCTCTCCAATCTTGTAGCTCAGGCAGGTATGACCCTAGCCCTGAGTAGCATTCTGCCATCACCCAGAATGATACTGCAGTACAAGGACAAAATGATTGGCTTCAACAATTGGCTATGCTTTTGGTGTCATTCTAAAGGGATCCAGTATCTGTCTGCCTGGGATGACATGGTCGACAGACCACGATGCTTTGCCACAGATGGCCTGCACCTGTCACCACTGGGATTCCAGATACTGGCTAAGGTTCTTGCCACCCCCTATAGTGCCTTTATTAGGCAAGGTTCAAATGACAAATTTGCCACCGTAACAGGAACAGGCAAGCAAAAACTAAGAGTGATGCTAGTCAATGCTAGAAGTCTAAATCTGAAAATGCACTCACTCGATGCACTCCTTAAAATGGAGAACATAGATACCTGTGCAGTGACTGAGACCTGGTTCAAGGCTCCAGAGAACAGCCCTGCACTACCAGGCTATAACTCATACCACACTTTTCAGCCATGTAACCTGGACCGGAACACTAAAGGCAGAGGTGTGTCCATATTCATTAAGGATCTCCACACCTCCAGGCTAGTTGCTCAGCATAATGCATCCAAGGTTATCCAAGTGCAACTAAATCTGGGCAAAACTGCAATCCAAACTGTAGCTTGCTACAGATTCCCCACCATGCCCCAGGATTCCCACTCCTCTTTTCCTGATGTACTGGAAAATATTAGGGTTCAACCAAACACCCTAATAATGGGCGATTTCAACTACCCCACCATTAACTGGGAATACTACTCATGTACCAACTACTTTGCTCAACGCTTTCTGGAATTCATAAACTCCAATGCCCTGCATCAGCTTATCCACATCCCCACCAGGGGCAACAATATCCTAGATCTAGTCATTATCAACATGAGTGACCGGTGTTCCATACCTGAAATCAACGCCTCATTGGTCCGATCCGACCATAAGCTAATCACCCTAAATATCCACATCCTGCCCCCACCCCCCATTAAGGAAACCATGGTAAAAAATTTCTCCAAAGCCAACTTCATGCTTCTTAAGACAGAAGTGGTGAACTTCATGACACACATGCAGATGGACAACACAGTTACAACTACTGAATCCTATACAATTGCACTTTATAAGCATTTACACGAGTGCATGGATCGTGCTATCCCAAACAGAAGCAAGATGCTATCCTCCAAAAAGGAAGCCAATATGGTGGTCCCCTGCCATAAACAAACTGTAGAACAGAATAAATAAATTGTTGCAAAAGAGAGTAAAATCCCATGAGTGGAGGAGCTCCCTGGTCAACCTCAGTAAGAAACTGCGATCCCTGATAAAATCCTCCAAAGCTAGTTACGAAAACAAAATCACCACTGATTCTAAAGACAAACACAAAGCATTCTATAGCTATGTCAAGAATCTCAATGGCAACACTCAGATCTGCTCTGAGTTACAGCACAATGGCACTAAATATACAGACCCAACTGATATTGCAAACATCATGGCAGATAGGTTCAGTGCTAACTTTACCCCCCTATCACCCCCTAAAGCCCCCATCTCTATACCAGAAGAATGCAAAGTTCCTGTAATCACAGCTGCACAGGTAAAAAACACACTCTCCAAAGCCAAGAACACAGCATCCATGGGACCAGACAACATCCCAGGCTGTGTTCTACATGAACTACAGAACGTACTGGCACCCGACCTAAGTACCATGTTCAATCATAGCCTCACCTCAGGCTTTGTGCCTGCTGAATGGCACACAGTGTCGGTTATCCCACTCTACAAGGGGTGAGCCACAACGGACCCAGGGAACTACTTCCCCATTAGCCTGATGAGCCTGGTCTGCAAGGCCATGGAACGTATCATCATGGAACTTATAAACAAAGACAATGGTAATCTCCAAACTCTGGACCCCACCGAGTTTGGGTTTGTAAAAGGCAGATCATGTCTCCTAAACCTGATAGACTTCTTTGAAGCAGTCACCAAAGCCGTAGACAATGGTAAGGTGGTTCAAAGAGCCTATCTAGATCTTGCCAAGGATTTTGACATCATCCCCCACTCTAGAATTATAGATAAACTTAATAAACTAGTTATAAGTCCCTATTTCACAAAATGGGTTGCTAACCGGCTCACTGACAGAACCCACACTGTAAAAGTAGCAGACTCCAAATCCGACTTCAGACCAGTTTCAAGTGGAGTACCACAGGATTCAGTCGTGGGTCCTCTCCTGTTTGGTATCTACTTCTCTGAAGTATAGGCTAACACAGAAGGTCTTTCACTAATGAAGTTCATAGATGACTGCAAACTAGGAGCCATAATCAAAACTCCTAACGATGTGGACATCCTACAAAAGGGCCTCACTGAGACAGATGCCTGCTGTCAAAGCCATTGCCTCAAGCTCAGTGCCAAAATGTGCACTCTCATCCCCTTTGGTAAAAACTCTGTACCTATGAACTGCAGCATTGGTGGTAGTATACTTAACATCAAAAGTCTGATAAGAGACCTTGGGACACACATGGACAGTAGTCTCCTTTGATAATCACATCGCCACAGTAGTCAGGAAATCCTTCTACATGGCACAACTCATCACAAAAGGTTTCTCATCCAGAAAAAAAGAGGTCATTGTTCCCCTCTACTCATCACTCATTAGACCCATTATAGAGTACAACGCACCTTTTTGTATGTACCTCACAAGACATCTACAACAACTGGAAAGGCCACAGAAATACCTCACAAAGAGGATTACAGGCCTCAAACAGATGCCCTACGCAGATCGTCTCAGAAAACTCCAGCTTTACTCCGTCGCATATTACCTACTCAGAGGTGATCTCTGGCTAACATACAAAGCTATGTCAAACCCAGAGCTGTTGGACATGCTCCACTTAAAGAAATCCCACTCCCTCTGAGCTGCATGCTCTAGGGACTTAAACCTTGTCACCACAATAAACAGAACATGCCGGAGGGAGAGATTCCTGTCCCAGAGACTTCCCATACTCTGGAATAAACTACCTATCTATATCAACCAAAGCTCCTCATTAGCACTCTTTAATAAAAATCTTGATGATTGGATGGGGAAATAGGAAATTCACCCCAGGGATCATGTCTGTGTCTCTGCTTGACAGTAGCACAGGAAAATTATTTTCTTGGGTGGCAAAAGCCAGGGTACCTTTGGTTGGGCTTGTATAGGCCCTAGGGCTGATAGTCTAGTACCTACTTATGAACACACACACACACACATATATATATATATATATATATATATATATATATATATATATATGGGTCTACTTTCCATCACTGAATTTATGGTTCGCCAAACCATAAATAACTGAACTCAGTGAGCTGAAAAACATTTTTTTTGGGAAAGTACAATATGTCAAAGTTTATTTAATCGACATAGGTACTGTTTTGCTGGTAGTGGGAGATGGAAAGGTATATCTTCTGTTTGTGACTTTTAGCATTCCATACCAGTCTTGAAGCATGACGAATATGTCAGTAGTTTTATCTGTCTTCAGGATATGGTACATTAATTATTGTGTCACTTGTAGCTTCAAGATGTAGATCATGCTACGGTAAGGATAGGGAAAGCCACCGCTGCAGTCACTGTAGTGAGATCTCAGAGTTGGTAATATATAATGTGCAGGGAGGGTGGTTCAGGGGGGCTTGCTCCCCTGCAAAAATATTGCAGCATGTGTTTGTTTCTTGTTTTATATTTTAAGTGGTTGTCCATTCGGGGATATGATTTTTGGAAGAGTGTAATTTCGAATGTATTAGTTTTCGGTTGACTGTGTTCAGTTATTTTCAGTTTGGTGAACAATACATTGGAAGAAAGAACATAGACCCATACATAATATAAATATATATATATATATATATATATATATATATATATATATATATATATATATATATAAATAAATCCAAACATGTTGTGAGAAGGTAACAAAGTGCCTAAAAGTAAATGTAATAAGTCCTTTTAATATCAGACAGCAGATCATGGTTTCACCTTAACACTGGCTTTTTCAATGCTGAATTTCCTGAATGCATTGTTTGTGTCTTTCGGCTTTTCCTGGTTAGGGTTCGCCACAGCGGAACTCCGGTCCGCTAATGATTGGTAGTTGATTTTTACGTGCCGAGTTACCAGCCCTGATGCACAACCTTCAATGTAGGTACGCCCATTCACGCATGTCTCCATGCAGAAGATTCTCTAGCTGAGAGTTGAAGCGGACAGCATCTTACTGTGAGGCGACAACGCTACCGCAGCACCACCACCGCGGATAATTTCCTGAAGGCGTTGTTCACACTAAATTCTAAAATGACATAGCTTTTTAGTCACATGACACAAATCATTACATAAATAAAAACTGAAAAACACTAAATATTTTTAATATAAAATCAATATCTAAACAAAATAGTAACTTTATAGCAGCATATAATAGCCTTGTAAATCTTAAAAGACCAAAACACCAATCCATAAACCCAACACCTTTGCTACTATGTTTTACTAAATAATTTGTCCCATACTGTCATCAAGTGGCAGTTAAGGAAGCAAAAGTGAAAATAAATAGTGGAAAAAATTAAAATACTTCATTCAGTCCAAGATGTACTATTGCTTAAAGGGAGCAATGTATTCAGAAAATTCAACATTGAAAAAGCCAATGTTGAGGAGAAACCATTGGCTGCTGTTGGTTGCTGATGGTTTTCTGATATTAAATGGACTTATCACATTTATGTTTTTGTGTGCTGATTTGTTTTGTATGTTTTACATACATCTTTGTCTATAGACAGATACATAGATATATATACATACACACATACATATATATATATATGATTATAGATCAATTGGTTGAATGACAATTTCATCAAAAGACAGTTCACCCAGTTAAAATGGTTGAAAATCAGTTTCACTGAAACTCAGTTTAATCCAATACAGAATAAATTAAACATGACGCAATCAAAAATATAAAGGAAAAACTTTTCAAAGCAGTGCTTTTTGCAGGGGGGGGGGGGCAAAGTCCTCTTGCACTCTACTGGAGGGTGAATTTCTCTTCCACATGCCATAGTTAAATATACTAATTCAGCAGTTGCATAACTGTGTAGAAAAGTAAAAATATGCAATGAATCAATGCCAGTGCATATCTGTAAATCACATGAGCAGTAATTGTGTAGAGGTAACCACATGCACTTCTAAATATTCCTATTTCTGTATTACAGAAAAATATGCAGCAATGCCACATTCAGTGAAAATGAATTTCAACTCAGTTATCATTCACTGAAATTGACTTTCAACAATATTTCTTGGATCAGTTGGCATTAGACAAAATTGTCATTCAACCAAATGATGGGAACCATATCAGTCTGGTTATATAGGTCAGCTGTTGAAGAAGTAGACAGGTTTCCTGCCTGCTTCATTTCTTCAAAATGAAAGCTGATCGAATTTAGTGTGAGACTGCTATCATACTGGGTCTGGTAAATATGTCCTTTCCCATGTACTGTGCAATCTTGATGTCTGTATATTTATGAGGCAGGGGGTATGGGAAGTGTGGAGTGTGGCAAGTGGTCTTGAATCCCCACAAGAAATGTATTTGCATGTTCCAGGTTTATGTCTCAAATCATGCACACTGCTGTGTAAATATAGTATTCAATATTTTTTCTGACAATGTTTTTGTTGTCAAGTAACTGACCCTCAAATTAACTTAATTATCTATATCTATCTATATATATATATATATATATATATATATATATATATATATATTTATAGATAGATATGGAATTACTTAAAACGGTCCAGGTAGCATAAAATTAATGGGAAAAATATCTAGACTGAAAACATCTTAACCCAATATATTGACAAAATCTAACCACATCCAAAACCTATGTTTTTTTAGGGGGGGGGCCTTCTGGACATCCCCATCCCTTCTATTTATATATACCATCTCTTGCCATCTCAGTATTCAATCCAACCAGTTCTCTCACTTGTGGTTTGAAAATGAATCCAAGGAAATATCTTGCAAAACAACAAACATACCGCAAGCTTCATAAAGGTATTAAAACAAAAACTCCCCTTATTCAATGTCTCAGGGATAGAACAATGTATAGTATCTAGTCCACAATATATCTTTATATCTTTACTGTGTTACGATGGGTATCTAGGGAAGGAACTGGCATAATGCCTCCTCCACCCCAAAATCCCCCTGCTTAAAAAATACAAAATCCCCACTTCATCATCTTAATATCATAAATGATTTTCAGGAATTCCTCCCCTACTGCAGTTTTACAGTAGACATGAAACTCTCAGGTCTATCTAATCCTACTATATATCTATATCTATCTATCTATCTATATATATATATATATATATATATATATATATATATATATATATATATATACACACACACACACACACACACACACAGGTCTATGTCAGAAGACAAAGTTCAAAAGACTGAAAATGAAAATATCTAAAACTCAAAATGTTGAAAACATTTTTAATGCAGGGGCAAGCCCCCTACACCCCTCATGTGGGAGGCTGTGCCCCCCACACCCCCTGCTAATTATATATACCAACTCTAAGATCACAGAACACTGGAAAATGGGCAAATTCCTTTTTTGATATTCTGAGTTTTAAATATTTAATTTCCAGACTTTTGAGCTTTTGATCTTCTGAGGGAGGTCTATATAACTATATATATATATATATATATATATATATATATACACACACACACACACACACACACACACACACACACACACACACACACACACACACACACACACACACACATACTTTTTGCCAGTTTCTATCTTGTCTTCACACCATTGGCGGTGATGATTCTACTTAGTCCTTCCTTTTCTTTTACCTTCCTTTCTCCTATAGTTTTAATCATATTTGACTATAGTTATGTAGTTTTAAAGGTGCTTAACCATCTCTTCATGATCCAATTTATGTTTCCTAGTGATTGCACCTCAAAAGTGATAATATTATCACCAGAAGTGGCTATCTGTTTAGTGTGTAAGCAAAAGAGAAAATGTGGCTTGGTGGGGTCAAGGTACATTGTGATCATTACTTCAACTTTCTTCACAATCAAATCTCAGATGTATGTGCAGACATTTGCTATAGATTGCCTAGGGGCAGTGTACTGCTGTGGACCAATAAGTTAAATTACATTACTGCCATTTTTTTAACTTTTCTCAAAATCAAATAAACATCAGATGTAACCACAGAATGGAGTTGTATTTTGGGCTAAGGATAAGGAGATATTCTGTGGATACATTTCTGACAGCAACAAGATCAGATATATTACAGTGGCCATTTGTTTGGGTCTATATTATCTTCTCAAAAGATTAATGTAGAGAACGGCATGTACAGCGAAAATGCGGTTAAGCAAATTTGCTATTGTGGGGGGATGCACCCCACACCCCCCCCGCTAATTATCTATACCAACTCCAAGATCACACTACAGTGAGGAATGGGCACATTTTCCGATCTTCACTGTATTGTGATCTCCCTATTAACACTTCGCTGAATGGCATTTTCGATGTACATGCCGTTCCCTATATTAAGCTTTCAAGGAGATAATACAGATCCATTTGTTCTTTCACTTTTATCCCAGTCTAACATTGGAAGAATAAATATAAAATGGCTGTCTCCTGAAGGTATGGGTGAAAAAGCATGCTACATATATACCTGGCAGGGGTACACAGAAGGTGCTTATTTTATTGGGGGGTAAAGGAGGCATGCATAATTCTTATATAGGATTTATATATCTTTAGAAACATCTGTCTTCTCAGTTTATTGGAAATTACTGTCAACTTTGAACATTAAACATTGGACAGAACTTATTTCTTCATTTAAAAAATAAAAACAAAACAAAAAAAATGTTTTCCTTAGTCGTGACTTTTGCCAGGCTATTGTTGGAGCAAAAGATTGGAGAAATGCTCTAAAATATCTACCTAGAACCCCATGGTTCCTTCATTCTTAGCAAACCACAGACTCTTGGCTAAATCTGTTTATTTCTACCACAGTTATTACAATGCTGTCTTGGCAAGTTGTAGGTTGTTGAAAGGATGGTGGAGAAAGCTGAAGCTGAATCACACAAAATGTAGAAGAAAAGCATAAAAAAAAGTAATATGTCTGTGCAGTGTGGGCAAGTGGGGTGGAAAAACACAGAAGGTGACACCAGCAGTGGTGTGGGGTGGGAGGGGTCCAGTGAGTAAGTGTGGGTATCAAGCAGTCCTCTCCCAGAGTATCCTTTTCATTAAATGCTGGCTTTACAAACACACAGCATAAAGGGGACATTTTACTGCATCTCATATGGATGGTATACATATTTACATGCAACAGAATTCAACTGTAGTGACTGAATATGCTAATTATTTGTAAGTTATGTGACAGTGTAGCAGTTACTATATATGAAGGAGACTTTGAAACTGTGCAAGTGAAGTATCCAGCTTGCTATCTTGTGTAATGATATGGAAGTGATAGCTTCCTTTATTAGAAAGTTGTACTGGATGCCTAATGAATAAATATTTCCCACCACAAGACACATCTGCACCTCCGGTAATGATCTTCAGTGCCATAGTATCTTATCTGCTGTGATTTTTATGAACTGCTGAGTGACTCTGTATTTCTAATAGTTGTGGATGCCCACTGTTAGCCAGATGGCATTCTCCTGTCCTCAACTACTTCAGAAAAGATTTCTGCAAAGAACAATGCTCACAAGGAATAAGCTCTCAACATAGTTTATCAGTGATATAAATACACAATTTACTTCAGAGCAGATCAACATTTTTGTAAAGCTCAGTGGCAAAAAGCAATTTAAATTTGGTCCCCATCATTCGGCTAGAAATAGTTTAGCAGAAACCTTTATTTTAATGTTCATAAAACAATCAAGGCTTTTAATATTAATTATAGGCCTTCTGTCAGCTTTACATTTACTATTAGAGATTGATGTGATTATAGTTGACTAAACCAGCATAAACTGCTTTGTTAAAATGCTGAAAATCTGAAAATGTCATTCGTTCATAGGAGATTACTAGGCTAACAACCCCAAGGTGCATTCTCTAAACTTAATCATCTTTCACAAATGTATCTGAAAAGTGTTGATACTCTGAGGTTATTTTCAGGGGTATATGTAGGCTTGGGCATGGATGGTCAAGTATTTACAGGCTGCCTCTGTCTATGAGAGACATAGGTATGTCAGACCAAGGACAAATTTCTGATTCTCCATCCACTATCCAAATTATGCTTGAATTGGGTTATGGAAGAATTATGCTTCACATGGATAGGAAGCCTGTTCCTGAGAAGGGCTGGTCTCTGAGACACATACCTATCACTCCAACATGTTATAGTCATGTTGCAAACAAGGCTTAGGTCCCTAGATTTGGTAATTCTGATGCTTTGTGGATGTGCAATAGACACATCAGAGTAGGATCTGAGGATGCTCTGTAGGCCAGGCATAATTTGCCTCTCAGAAATCTGTAGGAGACTGAATGCAGGGATAGGACTTTGAGGCAGTCTGCTTAGGACATGTTGTTTACATCCTGTATTCCTTTTATGAGGAATCTCTGTGGATACTCATGTCATTGCATATGCCTTGTCATATATATAACAAAGGAGTTGTACTCAATGAGTGGACTGATGAGAGCCAAGTTCAGCTGAAGAATCACAACTTGAACATAGATGTCAAACCCTTGCTTATAAGTTGTGCAACACATAATGATTGCCTTACAATCATAAACATATGACAGTCAAAGGCCAAGTTACTGTTTACATGCATTTCCAACTCCTGACGACTGGGTCTACTCTTGGGGATACATTATCAATGTGGTAGTTTCCAGAGGTAGCCATCTTCCTAAGGATACCATTATGCATTCCTTGGTATTGAGTTTTAGACTGTGGCTCTGGTGCCAGTTATTAGTCTGTGCCAGGCATTGTTGTGGGGATATTTGTCTTTCCTGGATTCTACGATTGTGTCTCTCATGCAAGCTTCTCAATTTTGGTCAGCCAGAGGCCCATGACATTGACTTTGACTTCAGAGAAACAGATGCCAAAAAAGAGAGGCCTCAGCAGTGAGCCATGACGGACTCCACTACTGACTATCTTTTTTCCTGGAGACATCATCTACTATCTTGACTTCTTGGGTCATATCTCTAAGTCAGCTGGCTATCCAGTGAGTGAGATAGTGGTTTATACTTAATTTTGTGAGTTTGCCTACAATGCCTGAGTGTGGGACTGTGTTGAATGCTTTGGCCAGGTCAAGTTAGGCAGAATGCATCTTTCTGCCCTTATATCCTTCTCTGGAGACCTTCTTAAAGACTTCCACCAAGTTGAGTAGGTACATCCTGTCCTTGATGAAACCAGGCTGGGTTGGATGCAGTGTCTAGAGGTTTCCTGTATCATTGTTTATCATTTCCTTAATAATTCATTCCATGTCTTGACATAGGAAACTTATTAGACTTATAGTTCTGTAGTTATCTGGGTCCATATTGGCCCACCCCTGTGAAAAGAGATAACAGCTGCAGTCCTCTGTCCTCTTGTCATGAAGCCTGTTTGAAGACTGTGCTCAAATAATGATTCTAGTGGTCCTGATAGGCTGAGATTCATGCTGTTAAGGAAATATCCTGGGATATTATGGTGGCCCACTGATGTTTTCTAGGCCCTGGAGAATGCATTGGGGACTTATTTCCTAGCAATAGTTAGGGAAGTTATGGCCGAGTGTACTTAGTAGATTTGCTATATCTTCTGATTCAGTATAGGTGTCTCTATTTACAATTAGTTTAGCACATTGTTACGCCCTTTGGGTTATAGACATAGCTGAAGAATGACTTATCATTGTCCTTGACCTGGCAGACTATTTTTTGCCTTGATGTCTTTGGTTGACTTGATTAACCCCCTGAGTTGCTTGTTTAGATTCATGAGGCAGTTTATACTTTGCTGGGGACTGCACTTCCTAATTTTTGCCATGTTATTCCTTCTTTATCTATACAAACTATTGATGTTGGGATTCCACCAGGATAGCTTTATTGAGTTTGTTCTGTGCTTATATTGGATAGGTACATCTGTCTCTATGTAGCCATTAAAATGATTCTATATGATTTCTGTGAACAATTTTGCGTAGGCAGCAGGGTTTGTGGGGTCTTAAACATTTTGCCAGGTTGTCACTTAATAATAGGAAGTTTGCCTTAGAATTACTCCTAAACATCTGTGGGTTAACTGGAGTCCCAGGTTTTATTTTTATATCAAAGAAGACAGCTTTATGGTCACACCTATAAAGTAAGGACATTACTGGAAGGTCCAACATTCTTTAATGTTTTCAAGGAGCAGATTAATGATGTTAGCTCCCCTACTAGGCATACAGACTAACTGTACCAGGGGGGTTGTGTTTACAAAGTTCAAGAATCTCTGAGTCTGTATGTTTGGTTTTGTATACAAATCCCAGTTTATAGTGAGGTAGTTAAAGTTGTCCGTGAATATGCTATCTGTTACCTTTCACAAATGCAAGTACTACAGAGACATGGGCTAACACAATGGTAACTTTACAAAGGTAAATCGCTGCATATTGTTTCCATTTTTGAGGACTGTTTTATATAAAGCAGTCAAAAACAAAGCTATAATCTGGTTCTAAGCATAAACCCTTTCAGAAGTGTATACCAGTGTAATGAAAAATAGTTCATATAGCCAGATTATACTCAAGCAGTGCTATTTATGAGCAAGAACTACAGGTCAGGAATGGTTCTACTAGAACCCAATACCTAAAAAATAGCATAAGTAATCTGAGCACATGAATTGCAGTCCTGGCAGAATGATTTCCTGAGGACAATGTGCGCTGGCATTTAGTTACAAACATAAAACTGGAAAAAAAAAAAAAACAGAACATGTGGCCTCAACAGCATGTCACTGATATATACCACTTATGCTAGTGAAGTCATACGTGGAAATATGTCTGTCAGGAGTTACAGCACCCATTAAAAGATCATTCAGTTTTTTCAGCAAGTCAAATTATCAAAACCAAAGCTAAAGATTGTATAATGATCACTGTCATTCCAGGTCTGGACAGATGACTGCAACAGGGAACATAGATGGATGAATGACCACAGGTGCCCCCACAGATAGACAGGTAACACAAACCAAAATTGAATATGGATGGATAACCACAGACATAATCCTAGAAAGACAAGTAGCAATTGTCAAACCCTGAGAACAGGAAATGACAACAGGCATAACCTCAAAAGGTGGCTGACCAAAGGGATGCCATCAGAAGTATGGTTGGCCACAAATCCATACCCACACAAGAATGGATGAGTCAATGTGCATCCACTAAAGTATAACTGAAAAAAATGCTGAGAAAAACAGATCTTCTCCTTTAGGCTTTTCCTGTTAGGGGTCACCTCAGAGGATCAATGATCCACACAGTGATTGGCAGTGGAGTTTTACAGTGTTGAGTTGCCAGCCTGACATCCAACCTTCCACAGAAGGTACACACACATGCACACACTCACACCTAGGGTCAATTTAGAGTGTCCAGTCCACCTGCAGAATGTCTTTGGGATGTGGGAGGAAACTGGAGCACCTAGAGGAAACCCACAAGATCGCAGGGAGCTCATGCAGACTCCGCACAGAAGACATCCCAGCCAAGAATTAAAGTGGAGAATCTCTTGCTGTGAGATGGAAATGCTAACCGCTGCACCACTGTGGCCACCCATGCTGAGAAAAACAGTAACTCTTCATTTTCCTCAAAATGTAAGGATAGAGCCACAACCCTCAACATGGCAACAGGATGTAATCATTTGTAAAGTGGGGTCAAATTCATACCATTAGCATGATCAGTATGCTAAGTGAAAACATAGAAAAAGTTACCACTGAATATATTAAAAATTCCATAGATGATGTATTTTAATGGGTGATCATACTTCTTAAATCCCATTCCATTCTTTCAAAAAGGTAACATCAAATCTTGACAAAGGACTTGCCAGGTATACTGCTTGTCTTGGCCTTACTAAGGCAGTTAATATTCTTTCACAAATGGCAATATGTGACAAGTTAAAAGCATTAAATATTAATTTATACATAATGCAGTATACAAACACTGTTAAACAACAGGGGATAAATCAAGGAAGGGACTATTTTTCTGTCTTCATAGTGGTTACCAATGGTGTCTGAACTAGATTCAAATTGTTTGTCTTTGGACCATTCTCCTCAGAGCTAAAACTGAAAAGTGTTTTCTGAATAACTGCTAAAGATTGCAAACTGGATAAAATAATTACTTCAATAAAGGATTCTGAAGGTCTCCAGGATAAGTTACAAAAATGTACACTTGATGCAATTACCTTGTTTTTAACATCAGCAAATGTTGCATTGTGAATGTTGGGGGATGATTTATGTTGTTGTGTCTTTCGGCTTTTCCCAGTTAGGGGTCGCCACAGCAGAACTCCGGTCTGCTAATTATTGGCAGTAGATATTTACATACTGAGTTGCCAGCCCTGACGCACAACCTTCAACGAAGGTACGCCCATTCACACATGTCTCCACACAGAAGACGCTTTAGCTGAAAATCGAACAGGACAACGTCTTACTATGAGGCGACGACGCTACCGCAGCACCACAATTTTAAAATAAATTTTTTAATCATAAAAAATAACAGCATTTTAATATGTATGAAGGAGCATCCATGAAAATATTTCCAGCTGTTGGAAGAATCTCACAGAAAACATTAAGAATATAGGCAAAGTACTGGCTTGCAAGAAAACACTTAGAAGCCATCTGTTCAAAGTAAATGTAAGCACTACAGGGCTATTGGCACACTACTGCTTAGGTTCCCTAGTGCTGGTGGTTCCCATTCTAAACTGTGCAGATTTAGTCTATTTGTTACTATCTTAGGACAACAAGAGCAATTCAAGTCTAATCATTGTACAACCATACAGCATGCACAAACCGATTCCTAGTCCACTGCTCTGTAATATCTTACAGCACTGTTAGCTGTGTAATATGCTTACATAAAATTCTGCATTTGTAATGCAATTAATTCTTATAAATGTTGTTTAATGTTTTACTTATTGAGTGTCACACCTTGGATATGTATTGTACATGCAAGCTTCTTAAAACATCTTAGTGGCAGAGTGCTGCTCTTTATTTTTCTCTTTATATTCCTGAGTGCATATTTCTTACTTGTTTTTTCATTATTGTGGCCTGAGTCATGGTTAAAAAGGGTCCCTGGATTGTATAATTTCCCATTTAACAAAGTATAAAAATATTTAAAAAAAAAAGATTCAAGGACAATGGTAGATAAAAAATATACCCTGACTACTGTATATGTATCAAAGACTGAAAAGCAGATTCTTTGCCCTTTCCAAATTGAATGGCAAGTCTAGTCAATCCAGGAGAAATCCTTCTTCCACTTTGATCAATCTTTTATTTTTTTATCTGATCTGACCAATTGTTGCCTTAAGTGCTTCATTTTGTAGCCTTTGAACAAGCCACTAGCTGCAAGGACTCCTTTTTAGAAGCAGAAGATGCAAAACAAAACAGGTTGGCAAACCTCAATAAGGCTTCAGGGGCAGCCATTTTATTTGTCTTGCTGGTTTTACAGTGCAGTATGGATGCAGAGTGCTGAAAATAGTGAAAACTGCTGAAGTACTTTTGAAATTGTGTGTTTCTTTTTTTGTTAATGTTTAGCATATATTCTTACATTCAGTGATTTCCTCTAGCATTATCTAAATGCTATTTACATGATAAAAAAATGCTTGTCCAACTTTATTGTAACACCTGGTAACAAAGTGTTTGGGAGCTACCTTTTAACCATTATCATTTTATTTTTTACCATCCACCTGTGGTTTTCACATTTAAAACAAAGAACAAGACCTTTTGCAAAAATGAGGAAACTGAACCAGCTTATGGTAATTTGACAAAGGTTTGAGCAAACAATTATAAATGAAACCTTAGTGTTGTGTTAATGACAAGAAGACCCCTTGTATTTATCATCTCTAGTAAGATGTTTTAACTGCAGGGGAATGAGAAGCAACACTAACAACTGGCAGTGAGACTCCACATCTACCAGAAGGAGAACGTCTGTTTCTTAAGGGATTTATAGGACTGCTAGGTGATGATAGGCATACCTGAAGGGACGTACTGTATAAACTCTTTTTTGTCCCAGTCCCCTTCAATAAACACATCACACTGAATGACGTTTGACGACCTTTATTAAACTTTATAACATAGCGTTGATAACCAATATTTATTAATTACCACTGAACATAATATAGATGATTTTATCACAGCATAAACATCCATGTAATGTTAATCAGGACAGCATGACCTTACTCATCCTGACCCGGTAAGCAGCATACATACCTCTACTCACTTACTTTACTTATGAAGCAGTGTCCAACTCACTTCATATCCCATTTATTGAATTACACCTCCAACCAAGTAAGCAGCATCCTTACCTCCACTCACTTATATTTACCACTTATTGCCTCCAACTACTCACTTTCTTTTCCCAACTCATTGAAATGAACATCCAACACCATAGGGGGAATAGATGTGGGCAACTCTGTCTCTCTTGTCTGCCAACCAGCCTGACCAGGCTGTTCCCCTTCCTTCCTACCCAATTTCCCAACCTAACCACACATAAAATGGGATGTTAAGCCAAACATCATTCGGTGTCCACCATCCTCTCTAAGACAAACTGAATCCTTGTCATCATCCACCTTCAAAAAAACCCTGTCCTATAACTGCCAGTTGACTACATGGTTAAAATAATCCAATCATCCCTTTCTTATATGAAAGCAATAACCATAACCTTGTACATCTTCTGTATATTAACTAAGTTCTCACTTAATCTATCTAGCAATATTATCATAATGCATCCCAAACATTAAGCCCAATGCCACATGAAACCACACAAGGGCAATCACCTACCATCATGCCTAACTGCCGCCCTATTTGCCACTCAATGTATAATGACCAAATTGAAATTTCCATTCAAAAACAATCTAAGAGCAATCCTGACATCATACCAACTATCCAGTACAATCAGAGAAATACAATTACCATCTTAGCATTGGCTAACCAACAAACTATCTTCTGAATGACTAAAATACATCCTCAAAATAAATGCCACAAACTGTAACCCCATGAATCTCCATTTCCCATCACCAACCCCCACCACAAAACCTGTCTTGACAATAGCCAAAGTCTGTCACTCTTCGTACTATCAACCTACCCAACTATTCAAACCAATGAACCACCAACCAAGATTTATTAAATTCACTTAGCTAGTCACCTTTGCCCCTACAATACTCACTGTTAAATCCTCCTTGACTAACTGAACTGTCTGAGCTTGCTACCCCACCTGGCAAATAATTAAATCTTTCTGACCAAAAGGCCTTCCCACCAACAGCTGTCACACCCATTTAACCAATCTAACAATTCCTTACACTATGCTCTACTTATAAAAGGCACCCTAAACTGCTGCTGCAAGCCTTTAACCTTAACACAACCTGACCACTCGAACATGAACACAACCCATATCACTGTCATGTTACTCAAATGAAAGTAAACCCTAACCCCCCCAACAACTCCCACTAAACCTATGCCAGATTAAATTGAAATCCAAATATTCAGCATCTCCCATTGTTCTTCTGCCTCATCATCCCGCAAGCCACAACCCCGCCCAGTTATGCCCCCAACCCCATCCCTGCCTTAACAGTTGTAAAAAAGAACAAATCCCCATGATGAACATTTATCCGTCTGCCCCAAAGGCCATCCCATTTAACTGCTCCAAGGGCAACACAATAATAAAATGCACTAAGTTATTAACCCCTACCCAAAACAACCTGATTAAATCAGCTGACATGCAACTTCAGTAACCCAAAAGCAGAAGAACATCCTTAATCTGCTGCTTGACCCCGACTTCCTGTCAAACTTTTTTTCTCTCTCCCCCCTTTGTTTCATATCATGGAAGTAAACATGTCCTACCTCTGCAAAGAATCCCAAACAAATGACTTGCATAAGTCTTCTAACTTCTGCTTATCCAACAAAATATCCAGCTCCACAAATGGCCCCCCAAGACACCCACATACCCCCAATGCTCCATCAAACTCCAACTGCTCGAAAGGTCACAGCCACAGCAAACACCTCCTACCAGCCCAAGGCAGAAGTCAAAATGTACGCATGTTACTCACTACAAAACCTTAACCTGATATGCAATGCTAATAAAACCTGCTTAAGGGACAAAGTCGCCTCCCAGAAAAATGGCATGTATGAAACAAAACACCCTCCGCATATTAGACGAAACACTTCCTTAGCCCTCTCAAAACTACTGGATGGGTAAATGTAAATACACCCCAGAGGTTCTACCCATGTCCCTCCCGAAGGACAATAGGAGCAGTATGTGGAAATAAGAAACTGAACTTGGCTAGCTTACAAGGTTTAAAACCATTAACCTCATAGCTTCCTATGATCCTATTACTGTTGTGACTCCAACCCACCTGTAACCCCAAATTACTAATAAACAATCCGCAGCACTGCATTACCCTCCCCCAAACATACCTCAACCCTGCAACCTCATTATGCATCACTCCAGCAATCAAAACATCCACACAAGCAGAATCCATTACCTTTCAAAACCATTTCATCAGGGCACTGACTGCTGTTCACTCAGGGGGTTTCCCATCTGTGACCTCATTGAGCACTCCCAAGCAACCGGGATATCCATGAAAACAGCCTCCAACACTTCCAAATCCCTTTCCTTCAGGTCATCAACTGAAGCCTGCTGAAACTCCGTATCTCTGTAATCTCAAAAAGAAAACAAATTAATCACCGTGCCTTTACAAGAATTGAAACATCTTGTTTTCTCTCACTCCCTCAAGTCTGCCATTAACTTCCAGGATTCACCCATGACAGAATATGAAAAATACTTCTCTTACTGAATAATATTTGCCATTCTGTATGTTGGTAAAGTAAAGTAATCATGATAGTTAGAAATATTCAAGCTGTTAATGACTGACTTATCTCCCCTGAGACAGGTTTATTTCACAATTGTTGAAAATGAAAACAGTGACAGGTCTACGATTTTCTCTGCAAACCTAAGGCAAACTGCATGTCCCTTAGAAGGCCAAGCAAATAACTACTGACATCTTACAGTCATTTTCAATGAAAGCTAGCAGACTGCGATGTAACCTTCGATGCCAACGCATTCTACTCCTCCAGCAGCATAGCATATTATCGATCTGTTACAAGAGGAACTAAAAACAAAATCTTCACAAACAGCACACTTGGTCAAACACTGAATTACAAATCATCTTCCTCTATACAGCATTCAGTATAAAACACTGCTAAAAGCCGGGCATCTGAAATGTTACTTGGATGAAACTTGTAAATATTCAGTGTATTGTTCCAACTCGCAACATATTATGTGGCTGCAGCAGATAGATTTTCATTGTTACAGATTGTAATGTAATATCAGATTTTGTACAACACTAAATTTTTAAGAAGCTTTATTCTGCATTTCATGCAATTTGTGCACACACACACACACATATGGAACTAAGTCAAGATTATTATGTAGCTATCACAGGCCCTCGTACTATTATGAATTACTTTAGAAAAGTGGCACATAATTGACTTATCAAAGTGGATCCCCTCTCTCTCTCTCTCTCTCTCTCTCTCTCTCTCTCTCCTTCAGTCTTGTCTCTTTTTCCTGTTCCCCTTCTTTGTGCAGTAGGAATACAAAGTGGTCCCATAACCACAGATGTTTTATTTCAATAACTCACTTGTATTTGTTTCATTATCGTAAATAGTACCTGAGCATGCATGCACCTATATGTGTTAATCCCATATACTTCTAATATGACAGTACACCTGTGACTTCATTCATCTCAGTCACAATGAAATTTGTTTTATCATTGTAACCTAACCCCCACACCATGGAAAACCAGCATATAATGTACCCATTACCCCCCCAGTAAAAAGTTTGCACTTGAAACCTTAACTAATGCATGTACATTCCATTAAATCTTAATTGTTGAGAGGTAAGACTCCAGTCCTTCATCCTACCCTGCCCCCATAATGATTAATCCACACCATGCCTGCACAATGAACAACCATGACTCATGCACCTGAAAGCCCGCAAAACAGCTGCGGAGCCTTATCTTCACACTGCAGATAACCAATGCAAAAGCCACTGGCATACAGCAACCCAACCCAGAAAGACAAAGAAACCACATCCATATACTAAATACTTCTCAGCCTCTTAGAGCAAGAAATCTGGACAAAACTATCAATAAAGGGGGAAAAGGCACAAAATTAGGGATACTTATTAAATGTTACTCTTACAAACTTAGAAAACTGATAAAACAACACGTTTCTTATTAGCATGAATTTTCTGAAGGGTTTGAAGTCTAATACTTACATGTCTGTCATTATTTTCTGACTTCAACCCTCAGTAATTTGCCAGAAAAGCAAAATTTTATTACAAACAGGCCCAAATATGCGGGAAAATCTGAACATTCTGCGAAAATCTGTACAGTTGAGAGGTATGCTCGAAAGCAGTTCAAGTATCACAATGCATGCCTGGAAAGCAACAGTGGCTCACAGCCCGTGAAACTCACTAAAGGAACCAAAAAACAAAACCACCACTGAGCTAAATGTGGGGAAAAAAAAAACTTGCAAAATGTCACAAAACCGTGCAGTAATCAAAGAAGAGCATCATTAAATTTTTTTTTTTTTTGATAAACACAGCCCTTAAGGGGAGAACGATGAACAGCATTGCTAAATAAGAACTAGCAATCTCTTTTCAGGTTTCTTCTGCTAAGTTGAGAGGTATGATTAATGCACTTTTTTGATCCACATACCTAGCTGATTCCACTTTTCGGAGATAAAAGGTTGAGAGCTATGGGGGCGGGATCCTCTGCTCTGCTGCTCAACGTCTGTTTCATTTCAAAACAGTCACCTACACCACTGTGCGGACAAAATTCCTGTAACATTTGCTTCAAAGAAACCACTTCAGCCCCTATCTCCAGTCATTGTAACTTTACCGTAAGCACAGAAAATTCTATCGTCTCTCAAATAAGGGCAATTCAAAGTACAATAACATCGGCTGTTGTCCTTGAGTTTCACAGCACAGCTCCTAAATGACAGCCTTTTGACAGACTGATGCAAGACTACAGTGGGAAAAAAAAATTATATATATATATATATATATATATATATATATATATATATATATATATATCTATATATATCTCTATATATATATATATATATATATATATATATATAAAATGCCAAATCTCGGCAGTATCCCCCAAACAAAAACTGCAGCAAAGTCTGTCTTCAAATAAAATATTACAGCCATTCAAAGAAAAACATATAATGCCAAATCTAGTTGGTATCCTTCAAAAGAAAACTGGAGCAAAGTCTGTCAAGATATGATATTGCAGAACTCGCGTGACACTTTGTCCATCCTACTAGCAGTAACATTCTCTCCCATGAGAACAAAACAAAACAATCCTATAAAGTTAACTTGTACCTTTGTGACGTTCCCAAGCAACATAACAGCCTCCCAACCCAGCAACCCAATCAAAACCATCCACCTCAATCAACTGTCTACCATCACATGCAGCCTTCTAGCACATACCATCCTATATAAAAGCTGAAATCCTTCCTCATCCTACTCTATCCTTCCTCACCAGAAGAAGAAAAAAAAAACATTGTCCACTTTCTGTTAAGAGGGTAAGTAAGTAGTTTTTAACCAAATTAGGTGGGGGGTGTTCACCCCACACCATCCAATGCCTCTAACTATATATACTAACTCCAGGGTCACACTGTAGTGGGGAAAAAGGCCTATATACTGCCACTACTATTTTTGGTGAAATGGGATTCCGTCAAATGAGTTTTCGGTCATTTGAGCTTTCGGTGATTTGGTCTTGGTGAAATGAATTTCAGTCAAATGAGTTTTCGGTCAAGTGAAGTGAATACATATATATATATATATATATATATATATATATATATATGTGTGTGTGTGTGTATTACAAACATTACCCACCACCTTTCAACATACTACCATTAACCCATGGCCTACCTGTCCATCACAGTACTCACAGATTGTCCCAGACGTATGCTTGCCTTATAGCAAGTTCATGCCAAAATGTGATTCCTTACCCAGTTACAATTGCCTAAGCCCCTCCCCACCCCTTACCTCATTTCATCCCAATCCTCCCTCCTTCTATTTAAACCTTTCATCCCCCCACCCTCTTAACTCTCACTAATATATTTATCTAACCCCCTTCTGAAGATGTCCCTGGACAAATTGGTTTGTTGCCAAACCTTATTTCTCTGCATAGTATTTACTTGTGCTATACAAAGGGCTTGTATGTAAAAGAGGCAGGTAAGTCTACCAATTAGTCAGTGGTATTTTTGCTGAAGTTAATGTATTTGCAATATGTATTGCTCAGTCTGCTGCATAAATGCCTAAATGTTTGTTCATGTGAAGGAAAGTAGGAGTTGCTTTTTTTAAAGACGTCCTGCTAGCAAGTATAAGCTCTTCTGGGGAGACCTAAGGATGCTTTAATACTGACTAGAAGAAAGTTGGCTAACACACCAGGAAACTTCCCCTGCTACTTTTCATTAAGTGCCATGGGATCATTTGAATTCACCTGAGCTACCACCAACTCTATAAGATGGAACCTCAATTTAATGTCTCATTTGAAGGGCGGCACACTCAGGACTGCAGTAACCCCCTCCCCTCATGCTGCACTGTAGTGTCGGTATTGGAAATTATGCATACAGCTGGTGTGGAAAAAGAACATACAGCCTTCTAGTTTTCCATCAGCAAAGATTAGTGTGCTACCTGTTGTCCACTGACATTGACTAAGGTGTCTTTTGATGCTAAGTGTACATTAATTATTTTGCTATAGACTACTACGATCACAGGACTGTTGATTTCTCTAATGGTGATGTTTAAGAGTTGTCCCTGAGGGAAAAACGTAACAACAACAATCTGCATGATAGTTAAAGTACTGCTGTGAAGTCAAGCAGAAAAGGAATTCCAGAAGTTTACTAATGTAAAGTATATGTGACTAAATAGAACGTGTAAATATTTAAAAAGAAATTATACTTGAAAAATCTCAGGAATACCATGTATTTGGTTGTCATGTAAATACATATATATCAGTTTTGAACTGATGATAATGTCAATTAATGTGTACATTTAAAGCATGATATCGAACACCTATGTTTCAACAATTGTTAAAGTGACACATATGAGTTATATAACTCTTTTATACACGTATGTATGTATATATAAATAAATATAGATAGATACACACACACACACATATACAGAGGACAGTGGGTGCATAAATGACAAACAAACATCATAAAAGATGGTTAATTTTTGTTGCACTAAGATTTGATGATAGTATAAGTTGGTTAATTAGAAATATCTAAGCAAAAGAACTAATGGTTGTTATAGGTTCTCATCTGGATTCTGAAATCCTCTTCAATAAGGATGAGAAAGATACATTCTGATCACAGGAATGTTGCTAGAGTATTTTATTAAATTTGAGGGGCACTGCGGTGGTGGTGCTGCGGTAGCGTTGTCGCCTCACAGTAAGACATTGTCCTGTTCAATTCTCAGCTAAAGCGTCTTCTGTGTGGAGACATGCGTGAATGGGCGTACCTTCGTTGAAGGTTGTGCGTCAGGGCCGGCAACTCGGCACGTAAAAATCTACTGCCAATCATTAGCGGACCGGAGTTCCGCTGTGGTGACCCCTAACCGGGAAAAGCCGAAAGACACAACAACAACAATTTTATTAAATTTGAGGTAATAGAGATAGTAGATATAATTATACTGGAAGGAAGATTGCCAGGATTTAATGAGCATCTACAATGTTTTAAGAGTGCATTTTTCACTGATCAGATATGATGACTTTTAACAACTAAACGACAATTCACATTTTTAGAAAAATTAAGTATTCAAGATTAAATACAATGTCATAAATTCAGAAATGGAATATCATTTTCACTAAATGTTTGCTGTCAGTGTTATATCCAAGAAAGTAAATTTTAACAACAATAATTTAACAATGTGAATATTCAGGCTTGCTAATAAATACAAGGGGAAGAACCCTATTTATAAATTAAAGTCTGCATTGAAAACAAAGAAATGCCAGCAAAGAAGGATGTTATTTATGATAAGGAAACCAAAAGAGAAATTAAAAACAGTATTGTAAATAAAGGAAAACCAAACCTGAAGTAGCTTATAAATTAATTTTGGGGAATCTTTACTAGATACAAATATTTTCATAGAAAAGCCAGTTTCAAAGAAAGTATACATTAAACTCAAACAGACATTATAACTAACTAAGGGAAAGTCATTGAAAAAAGCATAGTAGTATAAAAATATTTACAGAAAAGGTTATAACAACAATTTAGTTATATTTACAGTTAAGACTTTTAACTTTTAGGTACGATGTACAGCAAAACATGAGCAGACAACAGCTGATATTTGTCCAGTACATGTTAATAAAATTATGGTTAGAATTTATTCATTAAACCAGAGTTTTTTCCCCTGATGAGTAGTTTTAATATTGTTAAGTTGTTAATACCACATTAATCTTCTTCCTAATAAAGAGTTTATAATTGCTTTCTTTTCAAAAATGGCACAAAAGTAAGATGACCCATCTACACTTCTTATGAAAGGGAGCCTCTCTGCAAATTTCGTAGGAAGTTGCATGTCCTTCTACCAGCCAAACAGGAGATCTGAACTTTGCCCAAATTTTGAATTATTACTGACGGGTTTAAATATATATTTAGGGTTCCATGCATTTAATCTGAATGCATTTGGTATGCTTTTGGATTTTAAGTATACATCATATTTCATAGAGTGATATATTTTTTGACCATGCACAGTGTGATGATACGGACTAGTGCCAACATAGCCAGCTGGAGCTCTGTAAAGAATAATATGTCCTTTGAATATCAAATTGACATACAATATGCTTGTGTTACAAATGTACTGCATGGCATTTGAATATCAAACCGATTTGCACAAATGCTTATGTTGCAAATGCATTAGAACTGTAAATTCTTCCTTGCCTCTCTTTAAACAAAATCTCAAAAGACACCTTAAAACAACCTGGTTATGACTAACCTTCTGTTTTTTGCTAATATTATTTCTACCTCCTACTATGTATTCCCAACTCTAATGCATACTTCTGATGCAGAACAGGAACTGGTGAACACAATAGAACACACTGGTGGAATCTATCCTGTTGATTATCACAAAAAATTCTTATTTTCAGATTTTTATCATACCCTTTGTTGCTTTTATATTGTGTAAATAATTTAACACACACATTTGCCACTTTTATATTAGTGTAAATACCTTCTTTCATCTCCATTTTTATTCACTGTTTCTTGTATTTTTTATTGAACTACTTTCATTTATTATGTATCAACTATAATTTGTATCTTTTGCATTGTATTTCAAATTTCTAATTAAATTTTTACTACTGGAGCTTTTCTCCCCAGGCCTCTACTGAAAATGGAAATATATCCAGTTAGACTAGCTCGGTTAACAAATGTAAAATAAATAAATAAATAACTAAAATAAATAAAATAACTGTAGGGCACTGGAATATCAAACTGATTTGTACAGATAAAAAGAAAAAGTAAATCCTCTGCAATAAACTTCTCAGTTCTAAAAATTCAATAGAAAAAACAACTTTACTAAAAAATTATGAGCGCTTTCGTAAAACCACTTCTGCTTCCTCAGATCATACTCAACAACTAAAACACCATGAACTAGATGTAAAGACGTATGTTTATAAAAATAGTTTTTAAAGCAGACAGACTGCTAATGACTTAATTATGCTTAGTCTTTAAATTGTATGAGTATCAAGTAATTAGTTACTTAGCAACCATAATTGTCTGTGTGTCTATTGGTTGTGTGGCCTAGGGGAATAGTATCTATGTATTTAGTTCATGGTGTTTTAGTTGCTGAGTATGAGCCGAAGAAGCAAGTGGTTTTGTAAAAGTGCTCATCATTTTTTATTAAAGTCTTGGCTTGTTTTATCCACTCACTGTGTTTCTGCTGCATTTTTTGTTGTTTTTTTCCATTGATTTGTACAGATGCTTATGTTACAAATGTATTAGAACTGCATGGCATTTGAATATCAAAATGTATTTGTAAAGTTGCTAGTGCTGAAAAATGTCTAAACAGTGGGTCTTGTATGTATATATGTTAGCAAAGAACCCAGGAAGAGCAGAGATTAACCAGCTAGCTTATTTTAAGAAAATAAAGGAAATGTAAATGAGCTGTTACATCATTAAAATGGCATCCCGTAGTGATAAATAGGACTGGAGTTGGGAGGTCTGCAAGAAACCATTGTTTAATAGCCTCTATAAAGAAGAGGGGAAGTATTGTAATTGTTTTATGACTCCAGGGCACTGCCATAAACATTAGATATGTATTGTAGTCATCTATGGTAAATTTCAGTCTCAGCTTCAAAGGGGAATACTGTAAGAACCTAGAGTCAGATGAACAGATGAAGTCATTTTGCCAGCCATCTTGGAAATTATATTTTAAATATTACAGTGGGAAATCTCTCAGTATTGAGTATTCTGTATTAGTCCTGACAACAAGGAGGACCATTCACAACATCATATGCCTTGCTCTATTATGCAAATAGGGAATAGTAATTCTCCAAGATTCAGTCAAGAAAATATACTGAAGCTTAGTTTAGATATTGTTTTTCTTTATTTGTATGAATCTATCCATCAATGTTTTTTCAATATTTCCTGTGATTTGAACTGTGTTTTACTGTAAATGTATATTCAGTATTTTCATGTTCTTCTATTATTTATTATTAAATATATTTAAAAAAGTTATGGTGGCTGGTCCTTTTAGAAAGTATTTCACATTTGAGAGTGCTTATATTTATTTGGTGACACCGTGTGGGCCACGTCAGGAGGCCTAGCTTTCTTGGTCAACTACTACCATTTGTATTAGTATTAATACTACATAGTATAACTGGACATCCTTTGTTAAGGGCCTTGATTGTGGAGTGTCTGATGACAATGATAACTAGCTTATACCCTGGGCAAAAGGGGGTACAGCAGGTAAATCTGTGCCAGTCTTTCTCAGTTGTGTGTGTGTGTGTGTGTGTGTGTGTGTGCGTGGACTTGGGGCAGGGACACGAAGCTCTGGTTTCACAGACAAGGTGCTGGAGGACTTGGCTTAGACACTCAGCTGAGGACTTAACCCTATATCTGTGTATGTGGGGAGCCACACTGCAGTCCTGGAGGAACACAGATGTAAAGAAATCCAGGCCCAGGGCTGACTGTTTTCCCTGTGTGCTCCTAAGGAAAACTATACTTGGTACAGGGAGCTGCATCTGAAAATACTATGTGTATCAATTTCTCTCAAAGTGAAGTGTCTCCTACCAGTGTCAGCGATGAGGATTGAGGCTCATTGATCACTGCCCAGACAGGGGACATCACACACAGTTAGCAATATTAGTGTAAATGAATATTAAGTTAGACTCACGCAGCAGTAGGTATGCTGAAATCTGGGTGTTCTTTGCATGATTGCACACAATTGGTTATGGAAGATTGCTGTTTTCTCCACAATTGTGTGGTCTTGGAGTTGGCATAAATAATTAGCATGGAGTGTGAGAGGCAAAAACACCGTTTTCTGTTTTATCTTCTTAAAATGTTTCAGTGTACTGTATTTTAGATTACATGGTTATAGATGCATTGTGCTTAAACTAACTGAGGTTAGATGCATAAATATCGACTGCATATTACATAAAATCAAATCAAAACCAAGAAAATCTAAAGGTATTACTGATCAATGCTAAGAGTTGTGTCTAAACAAAAAACTCCACTTACTAGAAGTTGTCTTTACCCTAGAGAATGCTGACATCTGTGTGGTCATTGAGACATGGTTTAAAGCTGCAGACAGCACAACAGCAGTGCAAGGTTATAATGCATTCTGCATATTTAGGCCAGCTACTTCACAGGCAGGGACTAAAGGTGGAGGTGTCAATATTTACGTCAAAGATATATATACTTCAAGGCTGGTCAAACAGGACAATGCACTTGAGCTGCTCCCTGTTCAAATCACCATAGGTAAAATCCAATACCACTTACTTGCAAGCTATAGGTACCCCTCTATGACCCAGGAAACCCATACCATGTATTTAAACTTACTAGAAACACTAACCATCCAACCCAATACCACATTCATAGGTGACTTTAATTACCTCCACTATTAACTGGGAATCGTATATAACAACAGACGTGCACTCACAGAGATTCCAAGATTTTGTAAACACAAACTCCCTGGACTAGATAGTCAATACTCCAGCCAGGGGTGCAACCATTCTGGATATGGTCCTCACTAATATGGGAGAGTGTTGCACACCCCCCACTGTAATTCCAACCCTGGTAAGGTCAGACCACAAATGGTCTCCTTTGAAGTAAAAATAAAACTTGAAACCCCAGCTAAACCTGAAATATTCAGTAACTGCTCTAAGGCTAACCCTCTGCTGCTAAGTAAGAACCTGGCAAAATTTCAAGCCCCCATAAACCCTGAGAACACTGCTGCCTATGCAGAACTGTTCACAGAAACCCTGTACAAACATGTTAATAGCTGCATACAGGCAGCTGTACCCACCAAGAGGAAGTACAGAACTAACTCCAAAAACAAGCCACTCTGGTGGAATCACAAAATCAATAGGCTGTATAACAGGAGGAAGAAAATCATGGCAAAAATTAGGAGGTGCAGCACCCAGCATGGTAAATGTACTCTCATCAAAGTAAACAAACAACTCAGAGGACAAATAAAGTCTACCAAAGCCACATTTGAGGTAAGCTTGGCCTCCCAAGCCAAGGACAACCACAAAGCATTCTTATGTTATGTCCGCAGCCTCAAAGGCAATACACAATTGTGTGCAGAGCTTATTGTAAACCATACTGAGCCCAAAGACATAGCAAACCACCTGGCTGATAAATTCAGCTCCTTTATCCCTCTCTCCCCCTCAACCTTCCCTCAGTAAATATCATCAGCTATAACTCCACTCCTATTATCACTAGGGAACAGGTCCTTAATGCTCTCCCTAAGACCAAGAACACTGCATCAGTGGGCCCACACAATACCCCAGGATGCCTTCTAAATAGCATGAAATATGACCTATCAGGGCCTCTGGAATTGCTATTTAACTGTAACCTCCAAACAGGTTTCCTGCCTCATGAATGGAGAAAGGCAAAGTCATCCCTCTGCACAAAGGTGGGCCATCTACAGATCCTGGAAACTACAAACCCATAAGTCTCATTAGTCTTATATGTAAAGCCATGGAAAGAATTATCATAGAGATGATCAATAGAGATATAACAAACCTCCAGATAGGTTTCATCAAGGGCAGATCATGCCTACTCTGGTGGACTTCTTTGTGAAGGTCACCAAAGCAATGGATGAGAAAAAAAACATACACACTGGCTACCTTGACCTGGCCAAGGCATTTGACACAATACCCGACTCAGACAAACTCAGGAGGATAGGAGGAATGTCACCTGGTGGATAGCCAACTGGCTCACAGACAGGACCGAGGAAGTTAGAATTGGGAGTCCACCTCTACAAAGAGACCAGTCACAAGTGGAGACCCTCAGGGATCAGTCCTTGGACCGCTCCTTTGTGGCATTTGCTTCTCAGAGGTCAAGGCCAATGTCAGTGGTCTCTGGCTGACTAAATTTGCAGATGATTGCAAATTAGGACCTGTAGTCGTTAATTGTTATTCGACCTAATCTATATTATGATGTTACTCAAATTGTTGACTTGTACTATATTATCTGTTGATTTTATTTTTGCAACTATCGCAATAATTTGTAATTTTTCTGGAGATTTTCTCCTTGGGGCTCCACTGAAAATGGGCCTCTGGCTCAGCTGGACTAACCCGATTAACAAATGTCAATAAATAAAATAAATAAATAAATCTCACACTGACACAAATGTTCTGTAGGAGGGGCTGACACAGACAAACAACTGGTGTCAGAGCCATGAACTAAAACTAAATGCCAATAAATACATAACAGTATCCTTTTGGAAATCATCCATCCCTGGCAACTATCATATTGGCAACACACCATTAGAGATGACCCAGTACTCACGGACTTAAGGACACACATAAATAGAAATCTAGCCTTTGACCATCATGTGTCTACAGTGGTGAGGAAATCATTCTATGTTCGCAACTTATAAACAAAGGTATGGCATCAAAGTCCAAGGAAGTCATTGTTCCACTGTATTTGGCATTCATCAGACCTATCACTGAGTATAATTGTCCCCTTTGGTATGTACCTTGTTAAAGCCATATTACTAAAGCAGTGTCACAAACTCTAAAAAGTAAACTTAAATGTAGCAGCCCCTGGACACAAAAGTCAGAAGTCATCCCGGCTATCCTGACCGCTTGACCTTTGATCAAACTTTTCTTTTGTGCTAAAGGATGATGGCTACTGTAGTGCAAAAAACTATTACACCAAGTGGGTTTCCTGTAAATGTTTGATTTAAAACCTGTATGGGTCTTTGAAATAGTAACATCCAAATAATTGATGCTAAATTCATGATGTGAATGTGTGAAAGAAAAAAAGTTTGTACATGAATTTATATATTCCATGAAATGATTAAGTTCTTCCTTAGATCCACCCCATAACACAAAAATGTCTTCCAAAAATCTCAAGTAAAGTTTAATGGGTTTGTAAAAAACCGAGGGAAAGACAAACTTATTCTCCCATTCTAGTAATACTATATTAGCGTATGTGGGAGCACAAGCGGCTCCCATTGCAATACAGCTAATCTGTTGATAAAACTCACCTTGAAAGTGAATGTAGTTAGACTCCAATATTAACTCAACTAGTTCTAACACCAAAACAATACTATCCCTAGTTAGAGTAGAGTGTTTAAAAATACAGTCACGGAAATACTCAAATCCTTCTATTCTAGGAATGCAAGTAAACAAATCCTTCACATTAATGGTGAGAAAAATGCAGTCCGTACTCCACAAATCTTGGGTCATTTTACTCAAAAATTCCCATGAATCCTTGATTAAATGAGGAGTTTTGTTGATAATTTCTTTAGTGTGTTTGTCTACATACACAGCTAGTGGATGGGTTTTAGAATTCTTTGCAGATACTATTGGTCTAAAAGGGGGTGCTTGTAGTGATTTGTGCACCTTGGGTATTCCAAAAATATTCGGAATACTAGGATGCAGTTGTTTTAAGAAATTGTATGTCTTAGAATCTATTCTATTTTCTAGTAAATATTCTTCAAGCAAAGAATCTATCCTACTATAGGTTATATGTATCTGATTAATGGAGACAGGGGTATATGTAACACTATCTAACAAAATATTAGTAATAACGTTGTTGTAATCTTCTACATTATACATAATAACCCCCTCTCCCTTGTCTGGTTTCATGATTCGTAAAGTAGATTGTGTCTGTAGTTGATATAACAAACTACTTTCTTCCTTAGTAAGATTAGAGTTGATTCTCTGTCATCCGTTTTTGACATATGTTGCATATAATTACTCAGTAACAACTTTTTCAAACAACATCAAAGTAGGATGTAAAGGAGGATTAAATGTACTATGTCTCACCAACATATATTCCCCCCTGTAGTTGTTAATAGTAGAATCTTTACCCAAATTGAATGTAATATTAAGATTTAATTTTCTTAAATATAGTTTCAAATCCACTAACATGTTAGCTATATCACCATACATGCTTTCACAAACTTGAATCCCTTAGAAAATAAATTGAAATGTAATTTGGTCAAGTTATGACTAGTATAATTAAAAATTTTGAACCCTTTGTATTCATAAAGTATATCAAAGTTATCATCTAATGGAACTATCTCTTCTTCTTCCCCACTTTTTTCCATCCATAATTAGTGTCCAAGTGTCCTGAATGTCCTGGATCTGGTGGAAAGGTACTCCTGCTTGCTATCCTTTCTGACCTCCTGGGGAGAAAAAAATGACCCTCTTCCCCTCCAAAAGAGTCCAATTCATCCAGTGGTCTATGTCTAGTACTTTCCTCAACTTCTTGATAAATATTGTCTGAAGGCTTATCAGACACCAGACTATTTACTCGAAATTCTCCTTTATCATAACCTTTGTGGACATAACCTTGTGTTCTGTTACCTCTTTTAAAAGGACCTACATACACTTTTCCAATTTCATATTGTTTTTTATCTCTGTAAAATTTCTTTTGTTTTGTAAAATAAATATCTTGTATTTTCTTCTCAGTTTTTATCAAAATGTTGTCATATAAACTCTGATATTCAGAAAACAATAAATCATTAGTAATATCAGCATTAAGTTTGCTTATTTCTGCAGTCAGAGTCTGTAAAAGTGCTTCATTACATTTCATCATACATTCTATGAGACCCAGTCCACAAGTATCAAAAAAAACATGAAACATTTTGATATTCACGTCTGTATAATTAATACCAAACGGATATTTAAACAACCTAAGTACCTGTGGTACAATTTTATGCACCAAACAACTTTTCAAATAGTTATTATCAACTTGCAAACGTTTCAGTTTAAATAACTTTTTTTCAAAGAAAAAAATCATTTCTTTGAGCATGAATGTGTTAGCTTGTTCATTACCCTTAAATTCATCACATTTATTAGACGCATCAAAATCTAAATTAAACTGGTAGGTTTTATCTAATATGTCCTTAAAACAAGTCCCATGAGTTAACTCAGCATTTTTATGAAGATTTAGTCTATCACAATCACAAATGCGTGTACCAAGACAACCTTCCTGTTGTCTAGTTTCAAATTCAGTACCTCTTGTTTGAGAACATCCAAAAACAGCTGTCCTTTCCTTGTTGGTTCGTGGTGGAATTACCGATGAAAATAACCCGTTTTTGTGCAGTCCTGCATGATCGATATCTTCACTAACACCAGCTGCTTGCTTCTGAACTCTTCCACGATCACTCGCATGCCTCGAGTGTAGAGATGACGAGTTAAATGTTGCGCCTGCAGTTTCCCTATTCGGGACAGCTTTCTTCAAGGTTATATCGCCATCTGCTGGTGTTTTGTGATAATTCTGGTTCATAAGCTCTATAAGTAAAGTTAAATCCCCTTTTAGGGAAGCAATATCTTCTCTCATTCGAACAATTTTGTATGAAGCAGATGAAGGTAAAACAGGACTTGGTAAATGATCTTCAACCAACAAAGTAGAGTCGCCAAATGAAATATTCATGGTACCATTGCCAAAATGTACCTATCGTGAAATAAGTTGTACCACAGTAGAATCCTGGACTCACCAACAAAATAACTGTGATAAATTGTACCAAATCAACCAAAAATAATATCAAAAAAAGTCCTGGACTCCACGTAGGTAGAAAAATCTTTATAAAATTCACAAAGCACAGAGGATGAGCGCTTTCGTCTAATGACTAGACTTCATCAGATAAAAACACTGGTACAAATTACAACTTAAATACACACATTCAAATCAAGTTAATTGCACTCAATCAATTTTTAAAGAAACATACATAAAAATCAAATACTGCCTTATAATTACATGTAAGGCATGTATTACTAATAAAATTTCATCATGTTTATCTTGTTTCTTCTTGTAAACATTTCTTACATAATAAAATATCTTATAGAATAACCAGAAAAATATGTTATTTAATTTTTTAGTTGATTAATCAATTTTATGTATAAAATAATTAATAAATTATATATATATATATATATATATATATATATATATATATATATATATATATATATGTATTATGATGTGAAAATATTTTAATCATACCTTCATATACAAATTTTGTTTGTTATTGTATTTGTTTAATTCAAACATTTTCCGCTTTTTTACATAATACAGGTTTTATACTAATATAATCGTTTAAACCAGGTGGGGTGTTAGATTTGCACCTAAGTTGCCATAACAATTCCTTGTTTAAGGACAAAGCATTTAAGGACCGTATTTATGAACACTTATATGATATTAGGACTCATAAAGAAGCTAGTGCTTTGTACAAACACAGTTTAACTTGTCCTTTTACATTCACAAGGTTTAGATTTGGCATTATTGACCTGGTTCAAAGGGATTCTTCTAAGGGAGGGGGTGACCTAAAGAATGTTTTGTTACACAAGGAATTGTTATGGCAACTTAGGTGCAAATCTAACACCCCACCTGGTTTAAACGATTATATTAGTATAAAACCTGTATTATGTAAAAAAGCGGAAAATGTTTGAATTAAACAAATACAATAACAAACAAAATTTGTATATGAAGGTATGATTAAAATATTTACACATCATAATACATATATATATATATATATATATATATATATATAATTTATTAATTATTTTATACATAAAATTGATTAATCAACTACAAAATTAAATAACATATTTTTCTGGTTATTCTATAAGATATTTTATTATGTAAGAAAGTGTTTACAAGAAGAAACAAGATAAACATGATGAAATTTTATTAGTAATACATGCCTTGCATGTATTTATAAGGCAGTATTTGATTTTTATGTATGTTTCTTTAAAAGTTGATTGAGTGCAATTAACTTGATTTGAATGGGTGTATTTAAGTTGTAATTTGTACCAGTGCTTTTATCTGATGAAGTCTAGTCATTAGACGAAAGCGCTCATCCTCTGTGCTTTGTGAATTTTATAAAGATTTTTCTACCTACGTGGAGTCCAGGACTTTTTTTTTATATTATTTTTGGTTGATTTGGTACAATTTATCACAGTTATTTTGTTGGTGTGTCCAGGATTCTACTGTGGTACAACTTATTTCACGAGCGGTACATTTTGGCACTGGTACCATGAGTATTTCATCTGGCGACTCTACTTTGTTGGTTGAAGATCATTTACCAAGTCCTGTTTTACCTTCGTCTGCTTCAGATGAAATTGTTCGAATGAGAGAAGATATTGCTTCCCTAAAAGGGGATTTAACTTTACTTATAGAGCTTATGAACCAGAATTATCACAAAACACCAGCAGATGGCGGTATAAACTTGAAGAAAGCTGTCCCGAATAGGGAAACTGCAGGCGCAACGTTTAACTCATCATCTCCATGCTCGAGGCATGCCAGTGATTGTGGAAGAGTTCAGAAGCAAGCAGCTGGTGTTAGTGAAGGTATCGATCATGCAGGACTGCACAAAAATGGGTTATTTTTATCGGTAATTCCACCACGAACCAACAAGGAAAGAACAGCTGTTTTTGGATGTTCTCAAACAAGAGGTCCTGAATTTGAAACTAGGCAACAGGAAGGTTGTCTTGGTACACACATTTGTGATTGTGATAGACTAAATCTTCATAAAAATGCTGAGTTAACTCATGGGACTTGTTTTAAGGACATATTAGATAAAACTTACCAGTTTAATTTAGATTTTGATGCGTCTAATAAATGTGAAGAATTTAAGGGTAAAGAACAAGTTAACACATTCACGCTCAAAGAAATGATTTTTTTTCTTTGAAAAAAGTTATTTAAACTGAAACATTTGCAAGTTGATAATAGCTATTTGAAAAGTTGTTTGGTGCATAAAATTGTACCACAGGTACTTAGGTTGTTTAAATATCCGTTTGGTATTAATTATACAGACGTGAATATCAAAATGTTTCATGGTTTTTTTGATACTTGTGGACTGGGTCTCATAGAATGTATGATGAAATGTAATGAAGCTCTTTTACAGACTCTGACTGCAGAAATAAGCAAACTTAATGCTGATATTACTAATGATTTATTGTTTTCTGAATATCAGAGTTTATATGACAACATTTTGATAAAAACTGAGAAGAAAATACAAGATATTTATTTTACAAAACAAAAGAAATTTTACAGAGATAAAAAACAATATGAAATTGGAAAAGTGTATGTAGGTCCTTTTAAAAGAGGTAACAGAACACAAGGTTATGTCCACAAAGGTTATGATAAAGGAGAATTTTGAGTAAATAGTCTGGTGTCTGATAAGCCTTCAGACAATATTTATCAAGAAGATGAGGAAAGTACTAGACATAGACCACTGGATGAATTGGACTCTTTTGGAGGGGAAGAGGGTCATTTTTTTCTCCCCAAGAGGTCAGAAAGGATAGCAAGCAGGAGTACCTTTCCACCAGATCCAGGACATTCAGGACACTTGGACACTAATTATGGATGGAAAAAAGTGGGGAAGAAGACGAGATAGTTCCATTAGATGATAACTTTGATATACTTTATGAATACAAAGGGTTCAAAATTTTTAATTATACTAGTCATAACTTGACCAAATTACATTTCAATTTATTTTCTAAGGGATTCAAGTTTGTGAAAACGCAGTATGGTGATATAGCTAACATGTTAGTGGATTTGAAACTATATTTAAGAAAATTAAATCTTAATATTACATTCAATTTGGGTAAAGATACTACTATTAACAATTACAGGGGGGAAGATACGTTGGTGAGACATAGTACATTTAATACTCCTTTACATCCTACTTTGATGTTGTTTGAAAAAGTTGTTACTGAGGAATTATATGCAACATATGTCAAAAACGGATGACAGAGAACCAACTCTAATCTTACTAAGGAAGAAAGTAGTTTGTTATATCAACTACAGACACAATCTACTTTACGAATCATGAAACCAGACAAGGGAGGGGGGGTTATTATGTATAATGTAGAAGATTACAACAACGTTATTACTAACATTTTGTTAGATAGTGTTACATATACCCCTGTCTCCATTAATCAGATACATATAACCTATAGTAGGATAGATTCTTTGCTTGAAGAATATTTACTAGAAAATAGAATAGATTCTAAGACATATAATTTCTTAAAACAACTGCATCCTACTATTCCGAATATTTTTGGAATACCCAAGGTGCACAAATCACTACAAGCACCCCCTTTTAGACCAATAGTATCTGCAAAGAATTCTAAAACCCATCCACTAGCTGTGTATGTAGACAAACACACTAAAGAAATTATCAACAAAACTCTTCATTTAATCAAGGATTCATGGGAATTTTTGAGTAAAATGACCCAAGATTTGTGGAGTACGGACTGCATTTTTCTCACCATTGATGTGAAGGATTTGTTTACTTGCATTCCTAGAATAGAAGGATTTGAGTATTTCAGTGACTGTATTTTTAAACACTCTACTCTAACTATTGTAGTATTCTTTTGGGGTTAGAACTAGTTGAGTTAATATTGGACTCTAACTACATTCACTTTCAAGGTGAGTTTTATCAACAGATTAGCGGTATTGCAATGGGAGCCACTTGTGCTCCCACATACGCTAATATAGTATTACTAGAATGGGAGAATAAGTTTGTCTTTCCCTCGGTTTTTTACAAACACATTAAACTTTACTTGAGATTTTTGGACGACATTTTTGTGTTATGGGGTGGATCTAAGGAAGAACTTAATCTTTTCATGGAATATATAAATTCATGTACAAACTTTTTTTCTTTCACACATTCACATCATGAATTTAGCATCAATTATTTGGATGTTACTATTTCAAAGACCCATACAGGTTTTAAATCAAACATTTACAGGAAACCCACTTGGTGTAATAGTTTTTTGCACTACAGTAGCCATCATCCTTTAGCACAAAAGAAAAGTTTGATCAAAGTTCAAGCGGTCAGGATAGCCAGGATGACTTCTGACTTTTGTGACATGGAAAGGGAAATGAATTTCTTAGGTAAATGTTTCATAGAAAGAGAATACCCCTTAGAAATAGTTAGTGTTATTCTAAAAGAAGTTACAAAAAACTGGGGTATTAAATATATGGCTTTACTAGGTCAGCCCTTTCAAACTTCTCAAGTTCTTAAACAGGATAGGAATAAATACAAAGCAGCATGTATAATTCAATACAATACATTATCAGATTCATTCTTAGATATTATTAAAAATCACTGGAATTTAATGAAAATTGATAAGGAGATATACAAGTTAGTCTGAGAATAACCTATCTTCACATATAAGGTGGGAAACAATTTTAAGAGAACTTTTGAAAAAGGAAATAAAGAATTTATTCAGTATAGGGCCACCAGTCCTTGTGGAGCATGTAGTGTTTGTGCATATATATATATATAATGAGGCAAGTGTTACATTAAACAACAGCTTGAAAAGAGTGGTGAGGTTTATCAAAGGTATTTGCAAGTCTAAAATGCTGGTTTATATGGCCTTATGCACTTCATGTAGTGCATACTACATAGGTAAAACTGAGAGGGCATTTAAGGACCGTATTTATGAACACTTATTTGATATTAGGACTCATAAAGAAGCTAGTGCTTTGTACAAACACAGTTTAACTTGTCCTTTTACATTCACAAGGTTTAGATTTGGCATTATTGACCTGGTTCAAAGGGATTCTTCTAAGGGAAGGGGTGACCTAAAGAATGTTTTCTAACACAAGGAATTGTTATGGCGACTTAGGTGCAAATCTAACACCCCACCTGGTTTAAATGATTATATTAGTATAAAACCTGTATTATGTAAAAAAGCGGAAAATGTTTGAATTAAACAAATACAATAACAAACAAAATTTGTATATGAAGGTATGAATGATTAAAATATTTACACATCATAATACATCTATATATATATATATATATATATATATATATATATAAAATTTATTAATTATTTTATACATAAAATTGATTAATCGACTACAAAATTAAATAACATATTTTTCTGGTTATTCTATACGATATTTTATTATGTAAGAAATGTTTACAAGAAGAAACAAGATAAACATGATGAAATTTTATTAGTAATACATGCCTTACATGTATTTATAAGGCAGTATTTGATTTTTATGTATGTTTCTTTAAAAGTTGATTGAGTGCAATTAACTTGATTTGAATGGGTGTATTTAAGTTGTAATTTGTACCAGTGCTTTTATCTGATGAAGTCTAGTCATTAGACGAACTCACTCATCCTATGTGCTTTGTGAATTTTATAAAGATTTTTCTACCTACGTGGAGTCCAGGACTTTTTTTTGATATTTCTTTTTGATATTATTTTTGGTTAATTCTATATAATGCCAAACGTGCACTCACAGAGATTCCTGGATTTTGTAAACACAAACTCCCTGGACTAGATAGTCAATACTCCAACTAGGGGTGCAACCATTCTGGATATGGTCCTCACTGATATGGGAGAGTGTTGCACACCCTCCACTGTAATTCCTTCCCTGTTAAGGTCAGACCACAAAATGGTCTCCTTTGAAGTAAAAATAAAACTTGGCCCCCCAGCTAAACCTGAAATATTCAGTAACTGCTCTAAGGCTAACCTTCTGCTGCTAAGTAAAAACCTGGCAAAATTTCAAGCCCCCATAAACCCTGAGAACACTGCTGCCTATGCAGAACTGTTCACAGAAACCCTGTACAAACATGTTAATAGCTGCATACAGGCAGCTGTACCCACCAGAAGGAAGTACAGAACTAACTCCAAAAACAAGCCACCCTGGTGGAATCACAAAATCAATAGGCTGTATAACAGGAGGAAGAAAATCATGACAAAAATTAGGAGATGCAGCACCCAGCATGGTAAATGTACTCTCATCAAAGTAAACAGACAACTCAGAGGACAAATAAAGTCTAACAAAGCCAAATTTGAGGTAAGCTTGGCCTCCCAAGCCAAGGACAACCACAAAGCATTCTTAAGTTATGTCCGCAGCCTCAAAGGCAATACCAAATTGTGTGCAGAGCTTATTTTAAAAGGAACCATCCATATCGAGCCCAAAGACATAGAAAACCACCTGGCTGATGAATTCAGCTCCTTTACCCCTCTCTCCCCCTCAACCTTCCCTCGGTAAATATCATCAAATATAACTCCTCCTATTATCACTAGGGAACAGGTCCTTAATGCTCTCCCTAAGACCAAGAACACTGCATCAATGGGCCCACACAATACCCCAGGATGCCTTCTAAATAGCATGAAATATGACCTATCAGGGCCTCTGGAATTACTATTTAACTGTAACCTCCAAACAGGTTTCCTGCCTCATGAATGGAGAAAGGCAACAGTCATCCCTCTGCCAAAAGTGGGCCATCTACAGACCATGGAAACTACAGACCCATAAGTCTCACTAGTCTTATATGTAAAGCCATGGAAAGAATTATCATAGAGATGATCAACAGAGATATAACAAACCTCCAGATAGGTTTCATCAAGGGCAGATCATGCCTACTCAACTTGGTGGACTTTTTTGTGAAGGTCACCAAAGCAATGGATGAGAGAAAAAAACATTCACATTGGCTACCTTGACCTGGCCAAGGCATTTGACACAATACCCCACTCAGACAAACTTAGGAGGTTAGGCAAAATGTCACCCGGTGGATAGCCAACTAGCTCACAGACAGGACCGAGGAAGTTAGAATTGGGAGTCCACCTCTACAAGGAGGCCACTCACAAGTGGAGACCATCAGGATCAGTCTTTGGACCGCTCCTTTGTGGCATTTGCTTCTCAGAAGTCAAGGCCAATGTCAGTGGTCTCTGGCTGACTAAATTTGCAGATGATTGCAAATTAGTAGTTGTCGTCGTTAATTGTTATTTGACCTAATCTATATTATGATGTTACTCAAATTGTTGACTTGTAGTATGTTATCTGTTGATTTTATTTTTGCAACTATTGCAATAATTTGTAATTTTTCTGGAGATTTTCTCCTTGGGGCTCCACTGAAAATGGGCCCCTGGCTCAGCTGGACTAACCTGATTAACAAATGTCAATAAATAAAATAAATAAATAAATCTCACACTGACACAAATGTTCTGCAGGAGGGGCTGACACAGACAAACAACTGGTGCCAGAGCCATAAACTAAAACTAAATGCCAATAAATACATAATAGTATCCTTTTGGAAATCATCCATCCCTGGCAGCTATCATATTGACAACACACCATTAGAGATGACCCAGTACTTATGGACTTAGGGACACACATAAATAGAAATCCAGCCTTTGACCATCATGTGTCTACAGTGGTGAGGAAATCATTCTATGTTGCGCAACTTATAAACAAAGGTATGGCATCAAAGTCCAAGGAAGTCATTGTTCCACTGCATTTGGCATTCATCAGACCTATCACTGAGTATAATGCCCCCTTTGGTATGTACTTTGTTAAAGCCATATTACTATAGCAGTGTGACAAACTCTAAAAATAAACTTACTCTAGGCATGGCCACACATAGAAAAGGGAATAAAGAGATAGAGCAGATATTCCAGTCAACACTCCTATGGAGTAATTTCACCACTCCTTAGAGCCTGACGCAGATCATCATCTGGATTTTGCTTTCCCTGATAATCATAAATAGTTCAATCTACACTACAGTTACCATACACCTTGAATCTGCTATATCAGATGACACTTTTGACAGGGCCTCAAGTAATGTAGAATCGACTCATTCTTTAAGTCTAAACCTGGTCAAGCAGTATGGAATCTGAAGTCACTCTTTTGGGCTAAATCTAAATCTACTTCTTAACACTCTGCAATTTGTTTTAAATAATTCGACTCTATAACAGAATGGATGAGCACATGGATGTGCCCAAAACAGCTCCTTATCAGAGGCATGAGGTCCGCAATTACAGATCTTGCATTTGTAAAATAAAAAAAAAAAAGGCGTAGCTAGAGCATAGAATGCAGTAAATGTCTGAAAACTCAATATAAATCCATTATTTTGCACTGATATGGGAGCTACAGCCCTTATGTACCTGCTACTTGTATACCTTTGAAAGTGCCTTACCTGGACTTTGTATAGAGTGGCAGTATTCAAACTTTAAATCCTGCTGCTCTGAACATCACCAACAGTCTCAGATTTTCAATAAGAAACTGTCCAAAGCTGTAGCCATAGTCACACTATGCAGCTTCAATACT